>NC_091703.1:34577500-35202500 GCF_041296265.1 Equus caballus
TTAGTCCCTTGGGGAGTATCTTAAGAACAATCAGCAAGGTATGCAGACTGCCTTCCGTTCCTGCAATAGCCCAGTGTTCCTAAGCCCCTTGCCTTCATGCTTGATAAGATATTCCCTTCCGGCCTTTGATTCCAAGGCACAAACAATCTGGTATCAGCCTAGGCTTAAAGCCTAGCAAGAATGTGCTATGATCTCCTGCAGCATTTCCCCCTTTTTGTTTTTGTAAGAGGAGATAGGCGGTCCGGGCAGCTTCTCTCTTAGTCAGTTCTCAGAAGGTTTTTCTCATACATCTGAGGACTAAGCAGAAAATAATGAAAAATAAACATCCTGATATAACAGTTCCAATAAGGCCACTGCCAATGGTTTTTATCCAATCAGTAGAAAACATCTTTGATAAGCCAGTATGTATACCATCAAATAGTCCAGATTCAGGTAGCAAAGATAATTTAGCATCTTGCACATGTTTTACTTTAGCTTGCAATAAATCTATATCTAATGTGAGATTGTCCTTGAGGTGGCCCTTTAAATGCCTCCTTATAGTGCTCCAAGCATGCTCGTTACTATTATAAGGATGTGGTATAATACAGAACTCAGTAACATTCCAATCACATTGCAGTCTGACTAGTTTTTTAAGTTATATACATCTCCCAATATTAATACAGCATTTCCCAGATCCACTAGCCTTTCATTGATTCCCTGATCAATTCTTATCTGACTGTTCCATGCTTCACAAGCATTTTTGTGCCATTGTTGAACGAAGGTAGTGGTTTGAATTGTTTGATGCAGTGCCACCCCAGCAACAGTGGCAGTGGATGCTATTGCTACAATGCCTAATATAGCAGCAATCAATAATCCCATAAATCTTTTTGATCTTTTTAAGATTTTCTGAATTATTTGTAATAAGGCGTGGGTATCTGGAGATCCTTCCCATGGTCTATTTTGATTTGCTGGAAGCCAAACATTCAAACGTCGCCTCAGTAGCATATATGAGTGAGAATCATTGTATAAGGAGCTACTGAGACAAATGTATAATTTGCAATCCTTTCAATTCAGACTTTTAGCTGTTTCATTAATAGATACTGTACCTATGGGCAATACATATGGATCTCAGACACAGGCTTTCACGTAAAAAGTCCAATTGACGGATGTGTTGAAAGACAATTTTGTGTTCTCATAGTTTCCATCCCAAATTCTGAACTGCCTTAGACTGAAGGCTAGTTTCCACCCATAGTCTTCGGCTAGCACACAATGGACAATTTGGAGCTGTAAGATTGTTTTGGGGGGCAACAGAAGAGTGGAAACTATAGCCTGATAACATGTGTAATTGTGCTTTGCTATGAATTCTATCGAGCATGTAAGTAGATAGCCAAGCCTGTGTATTAAAATTTAAACAGCCTACTCCCCTTCCTATGCAAATAGGCCAAGGGTCAAAACCAAAATCAGTTATTTCATATGGGGTATCTTCTTCCTTTTCAAATATAGGTAGACGGACATCCTCGGGTCCCAAGACCCAGGATGAATCACTAACATATACAGGTACAGAATTTTCTCCTCAGTTCACTACTCTGATCAATGAGGGGTTAGGAATCTAAGCCCAATATATATAAGTGCTGTTATTCGGCTGGGCTATGGCCCCGCTATAATTACTGCCACCGACACCAGGGCAAACATCGCCAGAGTCGATCGACATTTTCCTGGTGGGCTGCTCGTAATATGGCTTAAGATGTCTAGAAGGAACCCAGATCGGCTTTTCTAAATCTGGCGAAACACAAGCAAAACCTCGTCCCCATGTTATTAGTGACCCCCTATTCCATGTATTACTCCCAGGATTGAACCACCAGCTAGATGATTTGTTTTTCTTCTCCTTCTGCTCTTGTGCATAATGCTTTTCTGCTGGGGTCTCTTCCTCATATGGGTGCAAAAAATTCAAAGTGAATAATGCTTTATAAATTACTTGTGGAGAGGAGATAGTGGCATCTCCCCCTTTTTGTTTTTGTAGCATGGCTTTTAGAGTTTGATTTGCTCACTCTACAATGGCCTGAGGATTGTATGGGATGCCTGTAGAATGGCGGATACCCCAATCTGTTAAGAATCTAGCAAA
This sequence comes from Equus caballus, assembly GCF_041296265.1. Lineage (NCBI taxonomy): Eukaryota > Metazoa > Chordata > Mammalia > Perissodactyla > Equidae > Equus > Equus caballus. Next base: position 34,579,602 of record NC_091703.1, read on the forward strand.
AGAGACACTGGTACAGCCTGGACCGTTATCTGTCTTTAGCTATCTGGCAGTCTCTCCCGTAGTGGCAGGTGCCCAAATATAATGAGAAAAAGTATCAATACAAACATGTACAAATGACATCTTCCCAAAGGAGGGAATATGAGTAACATCCATTTGCCAGAGGTCATTAGGCTTTAAACCTCTAGGATTAACTCCTGTTTGAGTTTTAGGGACTATGTTTACCTCTTGACAAGTGGGACAAGTTCGTACAATTTGATTAGCTTGGGCCCATGTTAAGTCATATTGCATCTTTAAATCTTTAGCATTACAGTGAGTTAAAGCATGAAAATGTTGAGTGTCAGAAAAAATTGGGAATAGTAATGCATCTGCTCCGGCATTTCCCTCCGTGAGAGGTCCTAGAAGAGAAGTATGGGCTCTGATATGGATTATATAAAAAATATGCCCTCGGTGGTTGTTGACATGATGTGATTTCTGCCCAGTGCTCTGAATGTTTATTAGAATCTGTATCCTAGAGTAAGCATCAGAGTCTTTTTTATGAGTTTTTCTGAAGATGAAATGTATTTGTATAAATATTAAAGTAAAACAGTAATTGTTTGTAAATAATAAAATATTTAAAAATGGTAATTGATAAAGGCATTTGACCATTTCTGTGATATATAATAGTTTGAGATAACCAGAATTATAGCTGACAATTAGATCACATAATTTTTTAAATATTTATACTAATAATATTCATTTACATAATATTATTCAAGAAAGTTTATCATTACTTATTTGACAATGCTTCCCATTCCCAGGGGCCCTCTGAAAATTCCCAGCAAAACCCTACCTCCTCCTCCAGGTCAAAAGAGAGCTTTTACTCAGGATCTGAATATTTGTGTGGGGGCCGGGGCGGGGGGGGGGGGGGGGCAGTTTGTCAAAAAAATATTAAAAGTTTTAAAACATTTGTTCAGATAGGAAACCAGGTTCATTGCGAAACCATGTTCAGGTATCTAGTCAAAGTGACAACAGAAACAGTCAAGGGGAAACAGAGTTAAATAGTCAAAAAAAAACCTTTTTATAATCTTTTCATCAAGAGCAGATTAAAAGTTTAGAAAAATTACCTTTTAAGAAAGAGGAAACCAAGTTTTAATTTTGTACCAGTTTACTTTTCACATAGAAGTTTATTTACTTAATTGGATTTACTTTAATCCTGGCCAACTTGACCATACATAAATCGCTTTAGGACTTTACTTTTAGAAATCTTTGGTTACTTTTTTACATTCAGAATTTGTCCTAGCACTTTAGGACAAATTTGTCTTTCTCAACCCAAGAAACAAAAATATTTCCATTCTTTATATCCTTTTACTGAAAACATATATTTTACTTTCCTTGTATATAGATCTTTTAGAAATATATGTTTTCACATAGAAAATTCCTCAGCATATATAAAACATGATTATCAATAAACCTAAGCACTTTTCAGTCTCTTTGATATAAGAAACCAAAGGCAGACATATATACGCTTAGTAATTAACCTTTAATATTGTATCTTATGTGGAAATGACCTAGATACCCAATAAACTGTTATTATTTAACTTAACTTAGTAAAGCTATAAAGCTTAAGTTTCCAAAAAGATTTTGGAAGCTGTTTTTCTAAGTATACAGACTATAAAACATAATTATTGTACTTAAAACTCTTACCCAGTTTTAACAATTACTTTTAAAAACTTCATGTGACATTACAGCAGTTAACTATCATCCTCAGTTGTTTTAAGTACATATATCATAATATAATTATTATACATATAATTATTGTTAAAAAGTTTTTCCAAAAACTTTTATTTTTACATTTATTTAGTTTATCTGTTCTTAACAATTATATTTAGATCGTCTATAAAAACTTTATGAAACATCAGACAAAATTAGCTATTATACTGAGTTATTAGTTTGTTTGTTTCTTTTTCCTTTTTCTCCCCAAAGCCCCCCGGTACATCGTTGTATATTCTTCGTTGTGGGTCCTTCTAGTTGTGGTATGTGGGACGCTGCCTCAGCGTGGTTTGATGAGCAGTGCCATGTCCGCGCCCAGGATTCAAACCAACGAAACACTGGGCCGCCTGCAGCGGAGTGCGCGAACTTAACCACTCGGCCACGGGGCCAGTCCCCTGAGTTATTAGTTTTGCTGATAAATTTTGTAACAGAGATGACATGAGCTCATTTGACCAGTAAACCCAGGCTGTATGTCTGCATCATAGCCAATGCTGATAACTTTGAGGACATGTTTATTTTAAATGAAATCAGCAAACTGAGGCTCTCATGTACCAAAGAGCATTTTATATCATGTTAAATAACTTTGTTTTTTAGAAGTTTTTGCATGTTCATTAAAGATTGCATTCCATTATGGGAGATTTTGAATCCTCTTTTGAAACAGGTTTTCAGAATGGCCATTACAATTCCAAATTATCTCAAAAGTTTACTTATTTTTATTTGTTCAGTTTTAGATCAGGAATTTTGGGGGAGTTGAAGTGAAGCTCAGCTTGCTGGGAGGCTCAGCAAGAGAGTAGACAAAAGCAGCAAGATTTGGGTTTGGCCGCTGGCATGTTTAATTATTTAATTATTTTTTCTTAAAGAGACAGTAAAGTATTTCTAATTTTATTTAGAAGCCTTAAAAGATTGAAACAGGCTCCCCATTGTTGCAGCTGGCTTTTTCAATTACTACATTAGTTTGGGTGAACTGAAATTGGCCTGTTTAAGTATAGCAATTTTTACAAAACTTTATCTTAATTTTACTAACTCTTATACTTTTAATTAGAACTTATATTAGGATTCCATTAACAAATTTTGGTATTACAACAGTGTTCAGGGGAAGCATTCCCAGTTAGACAGAACACTTATTCCCAAAGAAAATATCCAGGCAAAGTTGACATAACCTCTTCATATAATATTAGCTTAAACACTTTATAGTCTTATTAATCTTAGCAGCCTAACTGTTGCCCCAAACAACTGTTGGTCAGGTTTCTCACTCTGATTTTTGCCTCCTGACCTTTTAAATTTTTCAAACTGGGGTGAATAGAACAAGTTTGTCTGATGTCCTTTAATGTTGGGGAGCCAAAAGGGGGGTCCCTTTAGCCCATCCAACCTTAGACAGTGTTTTATTAAAACCTTTGTTTTATCTGTTCCATTTATCCCATTTTTCTTTTAATAACTAGCTAAAGATTTTTATCCCATTGGGATGAGTTTTATGACTCTTCTCTTTCTGATTTCTCTTTGTTAACTTAATATATTTATTAGCATCTGTAAGATTACGAGAAGCTGAGACCCCAAGTTTGATTAAGTTCTTAAGACTAGTTATTATAGTTTCCTTTTAATTTGGTCTTTTCATAGCTACCAATAAAACAGCTGTTTATTATGAGAGCTCTTTAAAAAGTTTCCCAACTTAAGGATCCATTGTTTGGACATTTTTTTTTTCCTCTCCGGAGTCTAAAGAATATTGTGGCCACATGGTGTTACAAAAGAAAATCATCCCTCTTTAGACACTGGGTTATAGCTATAGGTCGATCATTAGCCAAAGTTTCTCCAAGGGGCTCTTAGGTGGAATAGATGCAGCATCTTCCATGTTTACATTTTTAAAAACAAAAACTACCAGTTATTTACAAAAGACGTCTTCCTAAGTCCTAAACCTAGTTTCTTCCACCACCAAAGCAAAAAGCGCCATGGGCCAATGACATCTGGCTAGCAGCCAGTCGCTTGGGGCCGTCCCTGAGACAAGGGGCTCAGGCAGCTGCAGGACAGCTTCCAAGAGAGGCCTTTAGCCAGAGGCCGGTGTGCCACAAGCGATACGTCCACCTGGGACATTGTCCCATCTGGGGTGCCAAATGGACATCGAACCTGAAGTGAGTTCGCTCACCCGTTGCACAGCAAGCCAATCTCCAACATTGGGTGTGGTGGAAGAAAGTAGGAATTTTATTTTTGCACAGCACTGAGCAAAGAGAGAGGGCAGCTAACACTAAAATCCCAACCTTGGGGAGTCATGGGTTTGGAGGGGCTCTAGTACGGAACAAATTAATGACCAAGTGTTCCATATAGCCATAGGCATCGGAATGCCCTGCTGATATTCTTTCTTTAATTCAGTTCCCACCTTTTCCCATGACTGTAAATCTAACGTACCAAGAGTAGGAAACCAAGTACGATGCTTCTCTATGATTTGCAACAACTCAAACAATTTATTTTTACTGACCTTAGCCCCCTCTGCCCTCAGCAATCGCCTGAGTAAGCAGATCTAAGGGCGATACTGTTCTGTACTTTCAAAATTACCCATTTACCCTGTTAGAACTTCTGGAAGCACTTACCCACACAGGGAACCTTCAGAGGCCTCAGACCGCTTCCAGGTTTCCCACCGCTGAAACTCCGCTGTCGCTCTTTGGCAACCCTTCCTTCGAGCCCCATGTTGGGTGCCACTTGCTGCCGAGACCAGCTAGGCAGTCAGCTGCAGGGGCGGACGGAATTAATAGACAGAACACAATCTATATTATTCAATGGGACAGGGACCATCAGCCTCAAGGACTGAGGTGAGGTCCCTCAGAATGGATCGCCACATATTTATTTGTGGGTAAAGAACCTCAAGCAAGTACAATAGCCAGAACTCGTGCCTGCAGGGACACGCAGGCAAGAGTCCAAAGGTTCTTTTCTTCATCCCCTGAAGCACACAGCCCATCCCAGCTTAGTCCCTTGGGGAGTATCTTGAGAACAATCAGCAAGGTATGCAGACGGCGTTCCGTTCCTGCAATGGCCCGGTGTTCCTAAGCCCCTTGCCTTCATGCTCATAAGACATTCCCTTCCGGCCTTTGATTCCAAGGCACAAGCAATCTGATATCAGCCTAGGCTTAAAGCCTAGCAAGAATGCTGCCATGATCTCCAGCAGAAGGCATCATCCAATCCATTAAGGGCCTGAATAGAAAATAAGTGGAGGAAGGTAGAATTCACCCTTTTTGTGTCTGATTACAGGAGCTGGAATATCAGTCTTCTGGCCTCAGAATGAAATTTTTTTATGCCATCAGCTCCCTTGTTCTCAGGACTTTGGACTCAAACTGAATTACACCACTGGCTTTCCTTGGTCTTCAGCTTACAGATGGCAGAATGAGGGACTTCTCAGCCTCCATAATCACATGAGCCAATTCCTTATTGTATACATCTTATCAGTTCATATATATACTATGGGTTCTATTTCTTTGGAGAACCCTAATACAGATGATTATTAAGAAATGGAATGAATAAAACAAACATTGAAGAGTTAACAAAGGTCTTAATATAGCAGTATCGAAAGTTGGGTGAGCCAAAGGACCCTTGCTGGTCCCCCAACATTAAAGGACCTTTAAACATGATGGCCCCATTTACCTTCGTTTGGAGGAATTTTAAAAGTAGGAACACAAAGATCACAATGAGAACCCTGACCTGCAATAGTCAGGCAGATTAATGAAGGTATAAATGACTAAAGAGCCAGGTAGTTTGGCTCAACCCTGCACTGAGGACCCAATGCCTTATACACAAGAGTGGGTAAAATGGTCCAGGTTGACTCCTTTACACAGGAGCCCCATGCACTGTGGCACCAAAACTCACTGGTGAAGAACTACCGTGGGCTACAATTAGATTGAGAGAGCACAGAAATTTAAGACCTGATAAGATTAAGGTGAAAATTTGGATGAAAATGGACTGTTTAAACAGGTTGTAAGTGAAGAGGTTGTGTCTCCTTTACCTGAATGTTTTATGGGAATAGCTATGACGTCTGACTGGGGAATACTTTCCCTACCTAGTATTGTAAAACAGAAGGCACATAAATTCACCCTCCAAGCAATATTAATCAGATATGCACAGTGGAAACCCAACAGATAGAATAGAAACTGAAGTGAGGTGCAGACACACACTCTATACAATAGCCCTGTGTGGAGCGGGCACTGGAGCTTATGGCAAAACCTCTGAGTGCCTCCCAGTGATGACTAATGGGACTTGGAAGTACAGAATTTCCTTTCATGGGGCAGTTACTAGCTCTCTGCTGCACATTATGAAACTACCCTTATGACTGAAAGACATAAAATAAACTTGAAACCTAAAACAGGCATGTTGTCTTGGATAATGTCAGAGAAACACTCTGATGGCAAGGACAGTGCGCAGAAGTGTTCTATTAAAAACTGCAAACAGTTTATACAGGATCATGCTACCAGGGAACTGCAGGGAGGATACATCCATGAGCAGGGAGTTTGTATCCCCCTAGGACTGACTTTGGAACTGCATGAGGAGCTGCTGGATTCTATCATCACTTGGACAGTGTCGTAAAAATAGCTCTCAACTGACCTAGAAAGAGCTGCTTATCTATGGACGGCAGTTCTAAGTTGAGTGGACAATACCCTGTTGGGAAGGTCACTCCTCTGATCAAGAAAGGTAAAAATAGATCAGCACAGTGAACCAAGTTGCATGCAGTTTTCCTAGCAATGATGGAAGAAGTGAACAATGATAAAAAGCCCCTACAGCTGGGTTTTTACCAACTCATGGGCAGTGGACAACAACCAGCACATACAGTCAGGTAGAAGGCAAAAGAAACCTGTTCTACTAAAGGAATGTCCATACGGGGCACAATCTTATGGAAATCAGTATGGGAATTTGAGGGGTGTAGAAAGTAGGACACGCTGATGCCCATCACAAGAACCCCCTTCCGGGTTTGAAAGAGACTGGAATTGATGAGTGGATAACCTGGTGTGCTCCTTGAGGTGGTTACCTGCATCCATGAATTAAGTGGACACTGGGGGGCTGCAGCAATGCAGAGATGGGCTGAGTCTAGACATTTCCTCTTGCATCCTCTGAGGCATGAAACATCAAAAAGAACTATTCTGTCTGCCAACCAGAACTACAGAGGGCTATGTGACAGATTCCCTGGTGGGAAGGCCTGGAACATAGCTGGCAAATCAGACTGATACTGGTGGCCCACGCGGGCTACAAAAGGGTCTTCACAGGAGTAGATATGGACTCTGGATTGGGCCTTGTTTACCCAGTGGTGGAGGCAAATGCTCAGAGTGCTAATAAGAACCAGAATAGAAGATATTGCACCAATTTGGACTGCTGAGTCACGTTTCTTCAGACCAAAGAACATACTTTATAGCCAAACAATAGGCAGACAGATGTGTTCCTCAAGGTAACAGTTTGATGGAGAATTGGAATGGGCAATTGAAACACTGGCTGTTTAAAACAGGGGGGTAGGGGATATAAAGGCATGAAGGGCTGGGTTACATGCCTTCACAAGTCCACAACATGAGTGGGAGTAAACGAGTGTCCCCATTAGAAAAAAAAGTTTCCTCTCTTTCTCCTGGAGGATCTGGGGAGGAAAGGCGGGCAAGATGCTGGTATGATTATGCAATTCTTCCCAAGTGGGGAGGAAGTTGGTACAAGTATATTTCACCTCAACTTTCTTTCTTCCTACCTGAGGCAGTGGTCTCAGGATAGAGTATGCAACTACAAGTGCCAAAAGAGGAATGATTCCCGAGAAAGTAACTGTAACTATATATATTTTTTATATAATTTTTTTAAAGATTTTTTTTTTCCTTTTTCTCCCCCAAAGGCCCCCGGTACATAGTTGTATATTCTTCGTTGTGGGTCCTTCTAGTTGTGGCATGTGGGACACTGCCTCAGTGTGGTTTGATGAGCAGTGCCATGTCCACGCCCAGGATTCGAACCAACGAAACACTGGGCAGCCTGCAGCGGAGCACGCGAACTTAACCACTCGGCCACGGGGCCAGCCCCAAGTAACTATATTTTTTAACCCCTGTGTCAGAATTCCTAAGGGCATGAAGAGGCAGAGAGTGCCTTCACCCCATTTGGCAAAACTGGGGCTGACAGTGAATGCAGCAATATTGCCTGGTGGTCAGTTAGCCCACTATCTCTATACCTATGTGACCCTCCCCTCTACGAATGGGAGTGGACTGAGCGGGAGGGACTGCTAGACAGTATTGCCGCCTACAGTCTAGACCAGCACAGCGGTCAAAACTAATGTCCCTTCCAAAGGTGGAAAAGTTTGGTGTAAATGGAGAGAAGGAGAAATAGTAGCTGAGGGTAAGGAATAAATAAATGGATTATGTAATGAGGGAAATCCAATATTACATTAACATCTCAACAGAGGTGTGAGCAAGAGATGATATTGTCTCTTAGTTCAATTATCCAGATGCCTAGCAGGGTGAAGTCATATATTGCTGACACCACTCCTGCTTCTGGAAGCTGACAAGATTGAAAGGAAGCCTAGAAAACTGAGGGATCTCATCCTGGGAGACATTCTCATACAACAGAATGATGGACTGGACTAACTATTCATGACTGAACGGGGCTCTAGGAATGTGCCAGTATCTTTCAACTGTTACAGTCCTTTTGCTATAAGGGATCTGTAGTCAAAGACCAGGGGATAGCCTGTGGTATAATAAAAAATATTTGGTCTTTGTCCCTGGTTCCTGGTGTAGAGCTCCCCAAACCTTTGGAATCTCCTGAGTGATGAGTGCCTTTGGGATGCTAATGAGGGGTCCTAGATAGCTAGAGGTTGGGGGCTGGTCACCACAAAGACCCCAGTGATGAGGGCTGAGCACCAGCAGTGCTGTGGGGCTTCTTACAAAATACTCAGGCCTCTCCCCAGCCCCATGGGCTCACAGTATTAGGCACAAGACCAAGGTTTCTCTCATTTAACAACAGGAGAGGCTGATGCCAGCCATGTGGAAATTCTGGTCTACGTTCTTGCTGCTGAAAATGTGATGTGAAGATCAGCAGCATCAGCACCAACCATGTTATAAACCCAGAATCTCACGCTCTACTCCAGATTCTGAATCTTAACAAGATGTCCAGGGGATTCTTGTACCCAGGAAAGTCTGGGACTCCCTGATCTCTGTGCCTTCTAAACATGCAGCTAACACTGTGTAGTCTGCCCTGGATGTGGAGTCTGATGAGATCCATTAAACTGGGGGGTCCAGGGTTCAGTCCTTGTTCCTTTCTCTTCCATAGTCATCACTCCCTTGGTGACCTCATCTGTTCTCAAGGCTTGAAATATCATTTATATGGGGTCACCTCCCAAATCTATTTCTCCAGCCCAGACATTTCTCCTAATCTGCAGACTCATCTATCCAACTGCCCATCTGCTATTTCACTTGATTTCTAACAGACACCTCAGCTCCAGCATCTCTTAAACCAAATGCCTATAATTCACTCTCTCTAATATGCTCCTTCTAGAACTTCCCCATCTCTGCTGACAGCAACTCCATCTTTCTACTTGCACACTCCAAAATTCTGGGTGTCCTCCTTGAGTCCTCTTTCTCATTCCCAGATTAATCCATTAGGAAATGCTGGAAATTCCATCTTCAGAATGTCTCCAGAATCCAATCACTTCCCACTATTTCCTCCACTCACAGCACTGGAAGCCGAGGCCTCCTCCAGCCTGGAACCCTGCCCTGGTTCCTGCTGCTTCCCTAGGGCCTCCCTCGCCCTTTGCCTCCCAGTTCTGCTCTCAGCACAGTAGCCACAGTGATCCTTTCAAAGGAGAAGTCATACCATGTCCCTCTCCTGCTCCAAACTGTCATGTAACTCGCCATCTCACTCAGAGCAAAGGCAGAAACCCTTCTAAGATCCTCCAGGCCTACACGGTCTGGCTACACCTCTGTCTCATCTCACCTGCTCTCTGCTCCAGCCACACCAGCCTCCTCACTCTCCCCAGGACACAGAGACACACTCCTGTCCTAGTGCATCTGCAATGGAGGTTCCCCTGCCTGGAAAGAACTTCCCCAGACATCCTCGTGGATAATTCCTCATGTCTTTCACATCCTTCCTCAAAGGTTACCTTCTCAGTGAGGCCCCCACTGACCACCCAAATGGAAACAGACATCTTCCCTGTCCCCACCCCCACCCTCTGGATTGCCTTCCCCACTGCACAGTTTCCATAGCACTTACCTCCTTCTAACATAAACACTATCCTGATTCACTGTTCTTATAGTATATAGTCTGTCCCTTCCCACTGCAACATGTGCCTCACAAGGCCAGCAATTTTGTTTTTACTTCAATGTTGTTTCCCAGGTGCTAAAATAGCATGTCATACATCCAGCACACAACCAATATCAGTTGAATTAATGATCAGTGTAGAACACCTCCCTATTCTAGAGACAGTATCTTTATTAATGTAACCTCAGGCCACATGCTGTTTTGTGGCAGCTACAGCAAAACGTCCACTCACACTGACATCAATGCCACCTGTACTTTCTCACAAGTCCTGCTCTCTCCTCCCCATGCCTCCATCTCTCCTTCCCACAGCAACCTGCCTGCACACCACAGCACACAATTACATTTCTCTCTTCAGAAAATAACAATTCTTGAATTATAGGTCCTATTTTCCAACCAAGTATAAAGCTAAAGTAGACTCTGCTTTATACATCGTGAGTTTGGACTGGAGCCAGCACTAGGATGACTGGAGCTCAGGGCTGGGAGAGAGCAGGCTGCAGAGCAGGAGAATCCCAACAGGAACTTCTCTAGGATGAGAAACGATGGGGTCCCTCCTAATTCCAGAATCTGGCTCCCTTGAGAAAGCTGGGGAAAGGTGGAAATGACAATCAAGGCCTAGAAGGAGGACAGAGCTAGACAAGTCTGAAAATTCATCTCTGGACACCATAGACGGCTATACGCAGGGGCCACTGGCCTTGTGGGGACAATGACAGGCTAAATGGCTCCTGCTGCTGTCAGAGATAGGGGACACCCAGAGAAGAATGAGACCAGAACTCATACACAAGAACAAGAACAGGCCTAACCTCTACAGAAACAGAGAACAACAAATAAACACATAAAAGACAGGGGCTAGAGGCTGGACCCAGGCCTGAGCCCAGGCTGACCCAGTCACATGAAGCCACCGCTGCCCAGGGTTCAGGAGACAGAACAAGGCTCAGACAATGTCCAAGTCCTTGTGATCATACGTCCTGGTGGGACAAGGTTCCACTGAAGGGACAAGGACAAAGGAGCAGAGAGATGACCCAGCCGAGGAGTGACCACATCCCAACCCATGATGCACTGAGCACTGAGTGGACACAGACCCTGTCCACACTCAGCTCCTCACAGCCTTCTCCTGTCCCCACCTGCAACAGACTCAGCACAGCAAACACACAGATTCTGGAATGTTCTCAGTGCTTCATTTACTTCCTCTCTCAAATTTTAGGAAACTTCTCCTTTAATTAACCCATCAATCCTTCATTGTAAGAATTGGAAAAAGCACACTCACATCCAGATTCTAATATTCAGTTATGAAGCAAGAAGCTGCAGCTGAAGGCCACATGAAGTTCTGGCAGGATGGAGACGAGCAGCCCCACCCCTGCTGGAACAGGAAAGTTGATCGGGGAAGACAACACAGGGCAGTGTGGAGGGCGGGGGTGGGGGGCCAGTCTCCCCACCTCCTCACATTATGCTAACAGGAACACAGACACATTCAGATGCCAGCTGCAGAAAGAGAGGTCAGAGGTTCTTGAAGTCACAGTGGGGGGTAAGACAGGAACATACCTTGCATCACTCAGTCCCCCACAAGGCAGCTGTCTCACACTATAGAAGAAAATAATCATGAACAAATTTAAGTCAGTCGCTGTAATGGGTGACACTCTGAACAGCCCACTGCATGCTCAAAATGTCCCAATGAAAGAATCCCCATAACCCAGCCCCGTCCCCCCTGCCCCAACGCCTCCTCACTTCAGGCCTCCAGGGTCTCACCTGCTGTGTGAGACACATCAGAGCCCTGGGCACTGTCACTGCCTGGAGTGGAACAAAAGAGGATGGGGTCAGAGCCCACAGGAGGAGACTAAAGGAGGAACTACGGGGTGGGTGAGCTCCCCCATGGGCTCCCGTCTGCAGTATTACAAGGGTCTCAGGGATCACACACCCTCCATACTTACTTGCAGCCTGAGCATAGCTCACTCCTGCTCCTTCTCCACCTGTGGGAAGAAACATCCTGTGAGAAGCCAGGGAAGAGGCAGGCCCACGAGGTCCTAAAGAAATTCCCTAGTCCTAGACCTCAGAGAAGTTTCCAGAACTGTGACTACAGACCTAAGCAGAATCAGGAAACATGAGGAAAGTACACATATGGGGACTGGACCAACCACCCTCCTAGAAGTCTGTCCTCAGCAGGGACCTTCCCCTCTGTCCTGTGATTGCTGGGAATCAGATCCCCATCACCAGACTCATCAAGGTAATACATTTGTCCTTCATTTCCACATGTGGTTTACTAAAGAATAAGTGTTAGACTAGGAAAGCACACGTGCCTGTGGATGGGACTTCCCATTAAGGAGGCAGGCAAACTTCTACGTGGGCTTGAAACGCCCAGCAGGACAGGAAAACTCAGATCCCTGACTCCCTTCCCTACCTGAGCGCTTCTTCCTCCACATCACAGCTCCAGCTACCGCAGCTCCAAGGAGAACCAGGCCAGCAATGATGCCCAGAATAGGGATTATGGACTGAGGAGGCGGCTCTGGGAAGGAAAGGGAAGGTGAGACCCCCAGGCCTCAGCCCTGACCCTGCTGAAGGTCTCCAGAAGGGCTTCTGATTTCCCTGAGAAGAGGCTCTGAGCCCACGCCTCCCTCCTTACCCCATCTCAGGGTGAGGGGCTCAGGCAGCCCCTCGTGCTGCACATGGCACATGTAGCTCTGCTCCTCTCCACAAGGCACCACCACAGCAGCCCACTTCTGGAAGGTCCCGTCCCCAGAAGGCCTGGTCTCCACAAGCTCTTTGTCCTGGGTCAGGTCCTCCCCATCATGCTGCCAGGTCAGGGTGATCTCCGCAGGGTAGAAGCCCAGGGCCCAGCACCTCAGGGTGACCTCATGGTCAGAGATGGGGTGGCGGGTCACATGTGACTTTGGGGGGTCTGAGGAGAAGGGTCAGAAAACTCAGGAACTTTACATCTTCCTTGGGCCACCGAAGCAGCACTCATGTGACCATCCTGAGAATGGACAGGACAACAGGAGTGAGGGAAGGGAGCACAAAACCCAGACACCAGCCTGGACACAGGCCTCGGGGATAACCTCTATTCTTAAAAATTTCTAGAATCAGAGTGAGATATCCCAGGGTAGGAGGCAGGTCTCTGACGGGAGAAAAGGGGTTCCTGGTCCTGTCCTGGGTGCAGGCCAAGTGACTCAGAAAGGCTGGAATCAGACCTCAAACATACTGGGTGTGGGGCAGAGAACAAGGCCTGAGACAGTCCCCATGGTTCCCGGAGCTGTCAGCGTCAAAGGGAACCGCTGCTCAGTTGTTTCAGGGATGGCTTCCCCCTCCACCCCCAGAGACACTGCACCCCTTATTTGTCCCTGAGAGAAAAGCGGGTCCTCTGGGAGACTCCCTCTCTGGTACCAGATATGAAAACCCTGGCAGACTTACTGTCCCTACACTCGACACACGGGAACTGGAATATTTAGGTGTTGATCCCAGTTTCCTCTCCTCTTTGTGGGAAGCCAGCCCGGCCTGAGGGGTGACTGGGGAGGTCCCTAAGGCCCCTTGTACCCGCGCGCTGCAGCGTCTCCTTCCCGATCTCCAGGTATCTGCGGAGCCACTCCACGCACTCCCCGTGCAGGTAATTTCTGAAGCCCTCCGCTGCACCGACCGCCTCACATTCTTGCTGGGTGATCTGAGCCGCCGTGTCCGCCGCGGTCCAGGAGCGCAGGTCCTCGTTCAGGACGATGTAATCGGCGCCATCGTAGGCGTCCAGATTGAAGCCTTGGAGGAGACGCCCGTCCAGGACCACGTAGCAGCCATTCAAGCGCTGGAAAGTGTGAGACCCTGACCCCGCTCCGAGGTCAGCCCCGCCCACTCGGCCCCGCCCCCGCGTCAAAGGACCCGCAGTGATTAAACCTAAACTTCAAACGAAGCCGCGGAAAAGTCCCCGCCGGCTCTTCCCGGCTCGGGGGCCGGGCGGGTCCCGCAGCCTTGGGGTGAATCTCGGATCCGGAGACTCGGGGAGACCCCGGCCCGTCCGTGGGGATGGGGGTCGCGACCCGGGCGCGCGTCACTCACCGGCCTCGCTCTGGTTGTAGTGGCCGCGCAGGGTGTTCAGCTTCTCTCGGAAAGTCTCTGGCTTCCTTGTGCATCCGTGTCTGTTCTTCCCAATACCCGCGCCCCGCCTGCGCCATCCACGGCGCCCGCGGCTCCATCCTCGGTCTCGCGGCGTCGCTGTCGAACCGCACGAACTGCGTGTCGTCCACGCAGCCGACGGCGATGAAGCGGGGCTCTCCGCGGCCGGGCCGGGACACGGCGGTGTAGAAATACCTCCTGGAGTGGTAGCCTGGGGGCGGGGAGGGGCTGAGACCCGGCCGACCCTCCTCCCGGCGCGGGTCCCCGGGTCAGAGGGTGATGGAGCCGGGAGGGGGGAGGGCGGCGAGGGGGGTCGTGAGATGTAAAACCGGAGATGGGAGACTCCACTTAGTGAGAGGAGGGGGCGGGAGAAGGGAGCGGTCAGGACGAGATTGGGAGTCTGGGCAGGTGTCGGCGGAGACGCGACTTCCCCGGGGGTCCTGCGCCCCCGCCGCGCGGTCCCCTCGCTCCGCCCCCTGAGAGGCCGTTTTCTCCCGACCCCGCACTCACCCGCCCAGGTCTCGGTCAGGGCCAGGGCCCCCGAGAGCAGCAGGAGGAAGGATCGGGGGATCCTGACCCGCATCCTCGGGCCCTGGGGAGACTCTGAGTCCAGTCGGGTCCGTGGAGATTTTATAACCCGGAATAACGGAGACGCTGATTGGCTTCTCTAGAAACCGGACAGGCAGTGGGAGTGAGAACTGGGGCCGCGCGTCTTGAGTCTCCAGGCAGGAGGAGCTGACACAGGTTGTGAGAGGGAGAAGTGACACTCAACTCCCCAACACTGACCTGCAGACTCCGCCCTCGGACCTGGGACCCTGAGAGCCACGTCCGGGGACCTGGGACTTGCCCTGACCCCTCTCCTCCTGCACCGAGAGCTCTTTGTCACACCGTCTGTCTCAGACCTGGCCCAGGGGCTGTCTGAGGAAACGAGGGAGAGACCCCCAGGCTGGGCTCAGCCCCTTATCCTCCTTTTACGGGAATCCCTCTCTCTGAAATGGACTCTCTGCCTCTCCTTACTTCTTCCCCTGGACTCTTCTAGAAGAAAACTCACACCCAGGGAACTTGATGCCAGACAGTGAGCTAACTCTGGGAATGGAGGTGGAGGGACAACGATTTTCTCCTTAAACCTGGAGGAGTTGTGCCTGAAAACACCAGATAGTTCTCATAGAGACCAGATTCCTTTTAGTTAACTAACTACAGTGGGTGACAAAATCTTGAAAACACCTGAACATCAGGAATCTAATCTGTAAAAGAAGTGATTTGGATCCCTTCCTACAGAAATGTGTCTACACAACTACTTAGAACAGCACTGCAATCAGACTCTCAAAGCTAGTTTTACTTTCCCAGACAATACATCTGCGACTCCAGTTTGTTGTATTTTAAAATACTCTTCATGCCATAGCCCCAAGTCCATGTGAGTCCCTGGTGTATCTTGAGTACAGAGAAGCTCATGGAAGCACAGTTTGTTACTGTGTATTAAGCACCTCAAAGTTGCAAGTTTTCAATGCAGTCAAAATGCCCTTCACCAGTGCTCAGGCATTGTGTATTTTTATAGTCATTCACATCCAGAAGTGTGCATATTTTATTGGGACACATTGTTTTTAAACGGATTAACATAATGAGGCAACTAGTTCTTAGGCAGCCCCAGAGAATGAGTTAAATACCAAATGCAAAGAATACCCTACTAGGCTTGTGGATATATGTACTAAAGATCTATAAGAATATGTTAAGGGGCTGCTGGTGGCATAGTGGTTAAGTTCACACACTCCGCTTTGGTGGCCCAGGGTTCACTGGTTCGCATCCTGGGTGCGGACATACACACCACTCATCAAGCCACGCTGTGGCAGCATCCCTCATAGAAGAGCTACAAGGACTTTCAACTAGGATATACAACTATGTACTGGGGCTTTGGGAAGAAAAAAAAAGAGGAAGATTGGTAGCAGATGTTAGCTCAGGCCCAATCTTCCTCACCAAAAAGCAATATGTTAAAATCTGAGGATTCCACTGCTTTAGAAATCTTATGTCTGTTTCTTCTCCTCATTCCAGCTCCTCCAGCCCTTCTCTCTGTCCTTCTCACCCTCAGGCCCCCTTCTCCCCTTAGTCTCCACCATGCTCACCTGAGTTGTGGCACCAGCACCACCCCCACACCTGCCACTCATGGACTATCTTCCCCACAGGAGTCAGTGATCCTGCTAATTGAGTCAGGATGTGTCATTTCTTCACTAAAACACTCCAATGGCTCCGTCTCACTCTTGGGAAGCCTCTAGAATATAAAGCATATGAGCACAGGGGCTTTGGGCTATTTAGGTCAAAGTTGCATGCTGGGTATCTAAAGCGGTTCCTGGTACATAGGCATCAAATTAGCTGTTGAATGAATGAATGAAATATGATTGTATTAAAATTTAATTTCATTGTGTAAAAATCATAAAATGAAAAATACAAAAAAGGAAAGATTTTATTTTAAGCAACTAGTGTGCATATCAGTTCATAAATTCATTCCTGTGGAAAAAGTGCTATGTGCTTAATACACAGTGAGCCTATGTATTAGTTTCTGTTACTGCATAACAAATTACAACTTAGTGGCTCAAAACAACATGCATTTGTTTGCTTACAGTTCCTTAGTCAGAAATCCAGGCATGGTGTGGATGGGTTCTCTGTTCAGGGTCTCACAAAGCTGTGTTCTCACCTTGAGCTCAGGATCCTCCTCCAAGCTTATCCAGAGGTTGTTAGCGGAATTAGCTTCCTTGTAGTTGTAGGACTGAGGTCCCTGTTTCCTTAACAACTGCCAGCAAGGAGCCTGGGGAGGGCTGCTCCCAACACCTAGCGGTCACCAGCATTCTTTGCCATGTGGCCTCCGTTTTCAAAGCCCACAATGGAGAAAATCGCTCACATTGAATCCCTCTCACACTGTGAATCTCTTCGCTCGGGAAGAACCCAGTCCTTTAAGGGCTCATCTGCTTAGGACAGTCCCACCCAGGAGAATCCCCCTGTCTTAAGGTCAACTGATTTGAGATCTTATTTACATCCCTTCCCAGCAGTACCTACATTAGTATTTGATTGAATAACTGGGGGAAAGGTGAATAACCGGGAGGTGGCTGTTATGGGCCATGATAGAACCTGCCTAGCATGGCCTGGTTCTTCCACTGGATCCTGAATTCTTCTAGCCTCCTAAAATATCTGGCTACAAACCTCCAAACTAATGTTTTCAATTTTTTTCATCATTTTTTTACAGATAGAAAACAAACACCTCAAAGATGATTAACAGAATTCTCTGCTAATTCTGTGGATATTAGAATCCAATATCCACAAATGTGTATTATAGTTTTTACTGAAACATAATTTTTCATTTTACTTCATAATAGCCCCAAAGCACAACATATGTATAGGAAAAAACACAGTATGTATAGGGTTTGGTACTATGTGTGTTTTCAAGCATTCACTGGGGGTCTTGGAACATATCCTTGCAGATAAGGGGGACTACTGTATAAGTTATTAAACATGTTATTTGATTTTAAGATTTAAGAAGAATTTCCATGGCCAATAGACAGGATGTATTTTATTACCATTCACAACAATCTATTTATTTGAACTTCAATTTCCCTGTGTGACCCAATCAAACACAAAGGAACCGGATTACAGCCTGAATGACAAAAAAAAGAGGTTGCACCCAGCTACATTTTTCCAATTGTTTCTTTATATTAGGGAAATTTTTAACTGAACAGGTGAATCACAACATTATGATGTTCTAAAACCTCAGGACAATGTATCACACCTTTAAAAGTCTGTGCAAAGTGTTTAACAAAGGCCCCCTTTCTAAGTGTACAATTTAACCCTAGACCAATTTACCTTGAGGGGGCTTTTATTATCCTTTTATTAGCACCTGATATTAGCCTCTAGTTTTTATCTCATATGGTGTGGGCTCAGGCAACCCTATTGACTTCCCATTGGTATGCTTAATTAACATAGTCTGAAGGCCAGATTTATATGCTGTCTTAGAATCAGGCAGGGGAAATGTTCCCCAGTGAGTCACAATATTTATCCCCACAATACAATCTGTAACACAATCAGGCAAAAAGAGATGCAATCACTTCACGTGAAGTCCGTAAATATATCAATTTCTCAACAAAATTTCATCTAAATTCCATCAACTCTTATATCTCTAATAACAGCTTTCACTAGGTCTTTATCAATAGGTCTTGGTCTTATAATTTTGGACAGGGGAAGCATTCCCAGTCATTTAAAAATATACTCAGGCAAAGTTGATATAACCTCTCTATATGAAATTAGCTCAAACATGCCAACCTTTATAATCTTATCAGCACTTATACTTTTACATTTTCTCAATTTAACTGTAACCTAAGCCAGGGTCTTAAGGCTAGTCATTATATTTTTTTGCATTTCCTTTTTTTAATTTGGACTTTTTATAAGTACCAATAAAACAATTATGATAAGAGCTCTCACATATTTTTTTCCCAGTTTAGAAGTTTTTCCAATTTAATTGATCTATCATCTGGCTACATCGATGAATAGGATCTTAACAGCCACTCATACCAATAAGCTCAACTGTGGAGGCAAGAGCCGTCCCTAAAAGAGATCCAGAAAGTTTATTCCCAAAAATAGTTAAAGAAAGAAAAGGCCATCATTGTACAATAAGCAGCGAAGATTGAGACAACAAAGGCCCCTTTATGAAAGCAGCTGGGACAGCTTATGACAAACTCCCCTGAAAGCTGACACAGCCGGACAAATAGAGTGTGTCCCAGAACCCCAGTCTACTTGACTGGTGCAAATATGCGTGCCCGTACATGCATCCTCTGGATGGCGGAGACCAGAGGTCACAAAGCCAAGCTCTCAAGACACAGAACAAGACAAAAGGAAAAACCTCATCTAACATGCACATTGACAGCTTTAGCTAAGCCTTGGGTATCTCTGAGCCAAATTAATACCTGGGAGGGAGGTGCCATGGGTTTGGGGAATGTTGTTACCAAAACCAAAGTGGATTTGCCTCCTGGCGAGTTAAATCAGACTCTCTACTAGAAGAAAGTTGTCTCACAAAGTAAGGTATATTTGCAGGAAATAGGAGACCATGAGCAATCATTTCCACAGTCATGGCATCCCTGAACAAAGGAAAGCAGGGACCTTTTATTTCAGATGGGGGATGAATATTCAAAAGGAAGAGGTGGATATTCACTTGCGCAGGCTCAGTTGTAAAACATGCTTTCACATACACTACAGGTTAGGTGATAATGCCTAAGCTCCTCCCCAAGAGACCTTAGCAGTAAAAATGAGGCAAAGGTCCTAAGGATAGCTCTTGTGGTGAGGCTTGGTCTGGTTCAGGGTGGTTGGTAATTGCATCTCCTTAACATAGCAAAAGGGAAAAGAACAATTTGGAAAAAGAGTTCAATGCTTCTAAACCCAGCCTTGAGTTTCTCGGTGCAGCTAGTTGGTGACAATGTGTATGGTTTTACAGAGTACCTCCCTGTTGCACAGATATTTTCTTGAAGTTGGCAGGGGACCTTTGGCATCTACCTAGTTCCATGAGCCAGCTTATCCTTTCACAGGAGACTTTTTGAGGTGGCAAGCACCCTAATGGCTCTTAACTGCTCTACTGATGCCCACCAAATTTTCAGCCTTTTTGGCTTCTAAGATACCCTCAGCAATAGTTCTCACGTCATGTGCATATTCCCAGACAACAGGCTTATAGAGATGCCTGTGTCTTATGATGAACAACAAAGTAAGGAAGAGACAAGGAAAAATAGTGACTATTTCTGGGAGGAAAATGATCAGTAACCAATGAGTACTCAAACCAAATCCTAGAGTCACTGAGTCCAAGAAGCTAGCTTCACCAATATTTTCTCCTGCTAATCTAAATTTAGAGAAGGAAACAAACTCAAGACTCTTGCTTCCATTGGAACCTGCAGGCAGAGATCCAGGAGACAGACATGGTAAGAACTCATCTCCTGCCACTCTTGTCAGGGGTCCAGGATCTCTCAGCTGCAGTAGTCCAGGAGTGAGCAGCAACCAGCCAGTGAAATTTTATCCCATCCAAGTCTCCAAACTGAAGAGCAGGAAGACGATTCCTCTACCCACTCTAGTTTTTTCTGGCTGGGCTACGAATTAAATCAACACAAGACAGAATAACAGGAGAAAAATCAAACAAGTTTAACAGCATGTATACATAGGAGAAACCCAGGAAAACTGGGTAACTCAGCCAGAATGGCTGGCTGTCACCTTAAATATCATCTTCAGCTAAAGACAAAGGAGGCTGTTTGGGTGGGGGGAGTCAATTATACGAGATTACCAGAAAAGCACAGTAACAAGAGTAAAATTATTATGCAGATTTAAGTCCTTGCCTTCTGCATTGGTAAGATTTTCTAGACATAAGGTCATCTTGCCCTTTTCCTGGTACAGAGAGGGAGATATCTTTATAAAGGGAGATTTCCCTTACAAATGTAAATATCTCTTACAAAGGATAACTTCTACTTGATTTTCAGAGTTTTTCCCATGTCTGCAGTTTAAAAAAAAAAAAATACCCAGCCAAAAATAACCCTTATGCCAAAGAGATACATTTTGGAGTAGCGAATGCTGATCCCCCACAGTGGGATGGAGTAGGCAGAAATGGTTAACTCCAATCTAGGAAGAAAGCTTTCTAAAAAGTGGCTTTTAGTTGTCATCTTATAATAAATTTAACATCTTTCATGTGTTTTGGAATGATTTGGTAGTGAAACTGGCAAAGAGTTAGCTACTGATGATTAAGTATCCAGGAACTAAAGGTTTTTTTGTTTTTGCAATTACTGATTATAACTTTTAGCTGTTTAACCCACCCATTGTTAACTGTTCTGTCTAGGCAATAAGCTGTCTGACTCCCACTAAGTTTCCATAGATAACATCTCCTTGGAGCCTGGGTCACCATGGTAATGGGTGTTTGAGCTGTTTTTCAGGAATTAGAACCCCTTTGTCCACTCCAGGCCAATTGAGACCACCAACTCACTGACTGGGCCCATGCAGATGTCCAACAGGCGATCTGTTGACATCAAAAGGCTAAAAACTCCACCTTCAGATTGTGCTCACATTGCCATTTTGTGAGCATGCATCCTATGAAGAGGCATGGAGTCTGACTACGCTTGTGCATATCATCAATTACCTTACCTCTCCTCACATCCAATCACCTATCTCCACATTTCAGACCACCTTGCCCCCAACCCCATAAATATCCCTGAGTCCCTATTTTCAGGGAAGCAGATTTAAGACTCAAGCTCTCACTTCCTCACATGGCTGCCTTGTGATTAATCACTCACTCTGCTACAATCTCATCATCTTCGTGTTCGGCTTTCCATGTTGTGGGCAAAAACGAACCTGGCACGGTAACAGTAGAAATGATTTGGACACCAACGTGATTCTAAAAAGCATTGTTAATCTGTGCCTCTAAATTTTTTTTTAAGCACCTCTATTGTGTTTTCCATTCACATTTTGTGCTCTATCACTGGTATCCCTTTAGAAGTTTTCCAGTTTCATTTATATTGATCACAATGTGCTTTCCACTTCTGTAAAAGAAGTTAATACAGTCAAGTGAGGTTAAATGTAAGTAACACATCAAATTCTTCTCAAGATAGATGACCTTAACATCAGATTGAACATTGTATACCAGAAAATCTATAGGGATGTCAGTGAGTAAAACATCCAATGATCTATTTCTAGCCAATGCTATTTTTTATGACATTCTAGCCTTCTCTCACACATGGCTGATGACATTGTCTGTGCCTTTGTTCCAACGTGGGTAGTTATGCTAAAAATTCTTGCAATGAACCTTGTTATTTTCTTTTCTCTTTCATTTTTAAAAAATTAACCAGGGGGCCGTCCTGGTAGCATAGTGGTTAAGTTCACATGCTCCACTTTGGCAGCCCAAGGTTTAGGGGCTCAGTTCCCGGGCATGGACCAGCACTGTTCATCAAGCCACACTGTGGTAGCACCTCACATAAAATAGCAATTGGCACAGATATTAGCTCAGGGACAATATTCCTCAAGCAAAAAGAGTAAGATTGGCAACAGATGTTACTTCACGGCCAATCTTCCTCACACAAAATAAATAACCAGGAAGGGTTCACAGCTGCAGTTTGAAAAATGCCAGTTTACAGAGTTATGACCAAGTAAATACCTGGGCACCCACCACTAGTGTAAGAAACAGAACCTATGAAGCCCCAGTGGGCACCTCCCTAATCCCATCCCCTAGATGTAACCTCTATTCTGGTCTTGTGTTTACTATTCCCTTGGGTCTCTCTAAAGATTTTACAGTAAGTATATATATCCCCAAACCAAATAGTATTTAGTTTTGCCTGGTTTTGAACTTCCTGTACAGTGAACTCATACTGCATGGATTCTTCTGTGACTCAGATTTATGTAGGAGAGTTATCCCTCATGTGTGAGGCTGTCATTCATTCAATTCTACTGCTGAAGTCTTACATTTTATGACACCACAATTTTGCTATTTTGCTATTGATGCATATGTAGTTATTCTAGTTTTCACTGTAAACACTAGTGTACTTCTCTCCTGGGACACATAGGCAAGAAATTCCCCAGAGCGTATGATCAGGAGTGGGATTGCTGGGTTATATCGGGTGGGTACTTTAACCATACTAGATAATGCTAATTTGATTTCCAAAGTGCTTGCTCCAATTTAAACTTTTACCAGGAATGTGTAAGAGTTCGTGTTCCTGAGTTGTTTGTTCTAAAATAAAAAGCTCAGCTAAAGGGAAGAAATTAAGAGTTGAAAGCCACTGCCTTGGCTGAAGAATCACCCAGGCATTTTTTTTTCAGATTCTGTTAGTAACTTTATTTACTTTTATTCCATATACTTTGACATTATACTTTTAGCATATAGGTCCAGACAAGGCTTCCTTTCAGCATAACCACATAAGTGTCATTTTATTTGTTTGGATTTTTCCATAATAATAAAGAAAAATGGAGGAAGGAAGGAGAGAGGGAGGCAAGAGAGGAGAAAAGACAAAAGAAAATAAAAGAGAGAACAGGAGAGGAATTGGAAACAGTGAGGAGAGAGAATATTCCCATGTGCAAAGAAATACAGGAGAGATAGACTAATAGAAGTGTAAGAGAGAGTTACTAGTTATCTATTGCTGGGTAACAAACTACCTCAGAATTTAGTGGCTTAAAACAACAAACGTCTATTACCTCAAAAAGGTAATACAAGCACAAGCAAAACTGAGCAGATGCCGGTGGGAGAAGTTGGGTAAAGAGAAGGATTTTACAAGATGGAATAAGTAATAGGTCGTTGGTATACAGATTAAAATGGTTTTGTTAGTCCAAGTCCTCCAAGAAGCAGACATCAAGATGGGATTAAATTTTATTAGAGAAAACATCTGTCAGAGAATATGGAGAGGGAGCCGGAAAACACCAGGAAGGGCAGCAGACAAAGATGCAAGTCTGACCCCAAGTGATGGTCAGGACAGAAGGTTTGTTGTAGGTATCTTGGACCACCAGGCAAACTAAGTGCAGGTGAGCAAAGCCGTAGGGAGTCCTGAACCCAAATTCAGCCATCAGAGGAGCCCCACATCTCCCAGGAATGGCTGCCTTAGTTTCCCTGCTGTGACCAGTCATTCTGGGAACAGCCATGGGAAGTAGGGTCTCTGCACAAATGCTGCCACTGATTTCAAAGCACAGGAGTGGGGGTCCTTGTGGCTTACCTGGAGGATGTAACTTAATATGACTCTTCATACTTGAGGGGTCTGGGTCCTTGGAACCCAAACCCTTCTCAGACGGGGTTGCTGCACATGTCCAGTCACAGTTACAGTGGAGCAAGGGGGAAATATGAGGTGCCCAAGTCTATCACCCGGGTGCCACACATATTGCTCCTGCCTCCAAGTGTGACACAGCCGCACCCCCTCTTGCAGATCAGGGTCAATTACTTCTCCCTTGAGTAATGGTCTCCGGGCACATGGAGTCCAACTTCCCTAGTGACAATCATAATACATAGTTCAATGGGACCTTTGTCATGTCCCCTTTCAAGAGTGCCCCCTTCTGGGAACCAGGATCTCCTACTCTGCAGAGACCAGAGTTGTGAATACAGGAAGTACAAAATCCTCCAGTGGATGATTGGAAGTGATGGTAAGTAAGGCCACACCTGCTTCCATCCTTGATCCTGGACCCACAGTCTATTCCTACTGAAAACAGGGCACCAAATAGAGGTCTCTTATTTAAGAAATACACTGTGTACTAAAAGACGTAACCCCATCCCTACAGGGCTTTTCCTCAAAGCTGGTGCGTCAGACGTGCCTTCAGCAGGCCTGTCCAGAGTTCTGTGTGGCTGGCAGACCCTGGATGGTGCAGTGGATCCCGTGGTCATGGCCCATCCTGCACCTCCTTCACTGTGAGGTAAGTCCCTCTCTTGGATACTGTGCTAGAGCAGTTCCAAGCCTGTGGATCCAACATTTCAATAGCCCCCATAGTGGTGCTGGCTGAAGTTCTGGGGACAGGGAAGGAAAGCCACACATAAAACAGGTATCCGTCCCTGTGGGGAGGAACCTCTGACCCTCCCAGGATGGAACAATCTTGCTCTAGTCAAATTCTCATTTGGTAGCTAGTTGGACACCTAAAGAAAAAACGCTAGATTAGGGCCCAGTATTAGTCTAATGCTGACGAAATGGACATTCAGAGGTGGCAGTAGCCAGAACAGCCTTCATAAGTGTGAATCAGTGCTACTGGACCCGTATGGAGTCTCATCTCTGCCATCTTCGTCACTCCGTTCATGCACCTAACCTGTCAATCCTGGGTTGACCAGTGATGGAGGCTGGCTAACGTCCATTTATCTTCTTGGTTGTTCAGTGCCTCTTCAGGGGTAGGTGTTTTCAGGGGGTGGAACATGTGATTCAGGCTTAACCACAGATGTATCATTTTCATCTTAGGATGGGCTGCTGTGGGCTTGCCCAATTGATGCCTTAGTGGGTTATGCAGAACCTAGTGCATATGGTCATTTTTAATCACCTGGGTGCTTGGTGTCCCATGGTCAAGCATTCTCTCTTAAAAAGACCCAGTAACACACCTAAAGTTTCCTCCAAAAGGGGGTATATTTCTCTGCTGTGGATGGCATGGCCTTCCTTCAAAATCCCGGGGTCAGGGGCCAGCCCAGTGGTATAGCAGTTGAGGCCACACACTCCGCATCAGAGGCCTGGTGTTCGCCAGTTTGGAGCCCAGGTGCGGATCTATGCTCCACTTATCAAGCCATGCTGTGGTAGGTGTCCCACATATCAAATGGAGGGAGATGGGCACTGATGTTAGCTCAGGGCCAATCTTCCTTGGCAAAAGAGGAGGATTGGCAGCAGATATTAGTGCAGGGCTTATCTTCCTCAAAAGCAAAAAAGAAGCCCAGGGGCCAGTATGTGATTCTCCCACTGTTATTTGCCTCTAGCTCCACATGGCATTTTTTCCCATCACTGACATCTCCAACACCATTGAGTTTGATCAATAGTGTCTTATTGCAACATGCCCTGGATCTACTGCAGTGTCCTTTCATGTCCAAGCCCCACTTGAAGTTGGCATCCTTCTATGTCACCTAGAATATGGGCCAAACAATGTACCTAGATGTGGAATGTGATGTCAGAAACCAAAAAAGCCTACCAGGCAGTGTGCTTCCTTCTTTGCAGTGAGGGATGCAAGATGCACAGTTTGTCTTTTACGTTGGAGGGGACATCCCTCCACACTCCTAACCGCTGAACCTCTAGAACTGAACTGAAGCGGCCACTCCCTGAGTCTCCATCAGCTTTATCTTCTACTTCCTGGAGTGCACCTGTTTGACCAAGGCCTCCAGCATACTCACCCATCCCAATAAACATGAGGTTGTAAATTAAATGAACTAATGTGATATTCTACAGGATGTCCAGGAGGTCCAGATCACTTAAGACTATATTACAGAGGGCAGGAGAATTAAAGGCACTCTGAGATAAACTATAAATAAATGTTGTTGCTTCTTCCACATGCATGCTAAAAATTCCACCTCCACTTTTCTAACTGAATAAAACAGACTGCGGTCATCAAATCTACAGCCATGTACCTTGTGCCTGAGGCCTTACTAACCTGCTCTAGCAGTGACATCACATCCAGCAGAGCAGCAGCATCAGGACCACTACTTGGTTGAGTCTGAAGTAGCTCATGCATCCTTTAGACCACATCAGGCTCCTGCAGGGACAGATTGCTGAATTAACTGGAGATAATAGGCAACACCACGATGGTCCCTGCATCCATCAGGTCTCTAATGGGGGTGCTAACTCCTACAATACCTGCAAAACCTCCACAATACCTGCCCTGGGACACAGTATCATTTCTGATTTGACCAAGATGGGGCCAGTTTCAGAGATTTCCTTTGGCCTTCAGCACAAAGAGACCCCTTATTCCACAGACCAGGGACCCAGTGTGGAGGTTACTCCAACTTTCAAGCATATCAATGCCAATTATGCACTCGTGGAACGGGGATGATTGCCGGGTGGGTCCGTGGACCCAGGGCTCCCATTCTGAGCCACACTTTGTCCAGGATTCCATTTATTACCTGGCCTCTGTATGCCCCACTGTAATAGGGGGACATGATTGATGCTATGGGTATCAGTGTGATTTCTGGGGCAATATATGATAAATATATGATAAAATAATAGTATCAGTGTTTCCAGAGCTTTGGCTACCCTGCAAGGAGATGAGTAGGAGATATGAACATCAGAGAGTGGGAAGCATGAAATGGAGACTATGGAAGGGCTGGGTTATTGGCAATGGTTGGTCTAGGGGATACAAGGAAGTAAGGACCCAGGGAGAGCAGAGTAGAAGGTCATGGAGAAGAAGAGTTCACGGAAGTGAGAGGCCAGGGTGTGAGAGCATCTTCTCTGCTGTGTGGGTTTCTATCACTGCCATAAAAAATTACCCCAAACCTAGTGACTCTAAATAACACCTATTTATTATCTCACTGTTATGTAGGTTACAAGTCCAATGTGTTCTCACTGAGCTAAGATCAGAGTGTTGGCAAGTCTGTGTTCCTTACTAGGGGCTCTGGGAGAATCCGCTTCAAGCTCATTCAGGTTGTTGTCTGAACTCAGTTCCTTGCAGAGGTAGGACTAAGGTCCCCATTTCCTTGCTGGCTGTCAGCTGGAGCCACTCTTAGCTCGTAGAGGATCTCTTCGGTCCTCCAACATAGGCCCCTATGGCACACCCAGTCCTTCTCCTACTTGGGACCTCTCTGACTTCCCCTCTACCGCATCTCTTCAGCAGTGTCTCTCTGACATCAGCCAGAGAAAAATTCTCTGCTTTTAAGGATTCACACCATTTTCTTGGGCAAGCCAGATAACCCAGGATAATCTCCCTACCAGGATAATCTCTGTATTTTAAGGGCCTTAATCTTAATTTGTGGTTGTTAGTGCTGTCAAGTTGACCTGACTCCTAGCAACCTTGTCTACAGTAGAGCAGAACCCTGCCTGTCTTTTGTGTGCCATCCTCTCATCTTCTGGTGCTATATTTCACAATGCTCCATGACTATTCATAAGGTTTTCATGGACAATTTTTTCCGAAGTGGGTGGCCAGATCATTTTTCCTAGTCTTAGTCTGGAAGCTCTGCTGAAACCTGTCTACTATGGGTGACCCTGCTGGTAGTTGAAATACGAGTGGCACAGCTTTCAGCATCATAGCAACACACAGCTGCCACAGTATGATAACTGACAAATGGGTAGTGTGGTCCCCTGACAGGGAAACAAACCAGGGGCCCGGCAGTGAGAGAGCCGAATCTTAACCACTAGACCATAAACCATAAATCCATAAACCAAGCAGCTCTTTCCAGGTCAGTTGAGAACTGTTTATAGGACACTGTCCCCATGATAATAGAATCCAGCAGCTCCTCATGCAGTTCCAAAGTCAGTTCTAGGGAGATAGAGGCTCCCTGCTCAGGCATGTATCCTCCTTTCATTCCCCTGGTAGCATGATCCTGTATAAACTGTGCCTGCTTTTTAATGGAACTCTTCTGGGCACTGTCCTTTCCATCAGAGTGTTTCTCCTACATTATCTAAGACAACATGGGTATTTCAGGTTTCAAGTTTGTTTTATATCTTTCAGTCATAAGGGTAGTTTCATAAAGTGCAGCAGAGAGCTAGTAACTGCCCCTTGAAAGGAAATTCTGTAGTTCAAAGTACCAACAGTCATCACTGGGAGGCGCTCAGAAGCTTTTGCCATAAGCTCCAGTACCTGCTCTCCACAGTTTTTGTATTGAGAGTGTGTCTGCACAGCGCTTCAGTTTCTGTTCTATCCTGTTGGGTTTCCACTGTGCATATCTAATTAATATTGCTTGGAGGGTGGATTTATATGTTTTCTGTTTTACAATACTAGGTAGGGAAAGTATTCCCCAGTCACACATATCCCCAGATAGACATATCTATTCCCATAAAACATTTAGATAAAGAAGACACAACCTCTTCATTTGAAGCCTGTTAAAACATTTCATTTTCATCCAAATTTTCACCTTAATCTTATCAAGTCTTAAATTTCTGTGCTCTCTCAATCTAATTGTAGCCCACGGTAGTTCTTCACCAGTGAGTTTTGGTGCCACAGTGCATGGGGCTCCTGTGTAAAGGAGCCAGCCTAGACCATTGTACCCTCTCTTGTGTGTAAGGCATTGGGTCCTCGCAGGGTTGAGCCAAACTACCCTGGCTCTTTAGTCATATGTACCTTCATTAAACTGCCTGACTATTGCAGGTCAGGGTTCTCATTGTGGTCTTTGTCTTCCTGCTTTTAAAATTCCTCAAAACTGAGTTAAATGGGGCCATCTTTTTTGTGGTCCTTTAATGCTGAAGAACTAGCAAGCGTCCTTTTGGCTCACCCAACTTTCAATACTGTTATATTAAGACCTTTGTTTTAACATTTTCAATATTTGTTTTATTCATTCCATTTCTTAATAATCATCCGTATTAGGGTTCTCCAAAGAAACCGAACCAATAGAATATATATGAACTGATAAGATTTATACAATATGATATAAGGAATTGGCTCATGTGATTATGGAGGCTGAGAAGTCCCACACTCTGCCATCTGCAAGCTGAAGACCAAGGAAAGCCAGTGATGTAATTCAGCTTGAGTCCAAAGTCCTGAGAAGAGGGGAGCCGATGGCGTAAAAAAAATCCCTTTCTGAGGGCAGAAGACCAATGTTCCAGCTCCTATGATCAGGCACAAAAAAGGGTGAATTCCCCCTTCCTCCACTTTTTTTTCTATGCAGGCCCTTAATGGATTGGATGATGCCCACCCATATTGGGAAGGGAAATCTCCTTTACTGAGTCCACTGATTCAAATACTAATCTCATCTGGAAACACCTTCACAGATACACCCAGAAATAATGTTTAGCCAAATATCTGGCACACTGTGACCCAGTCAGGCTGCCATATAAAATTAATCATCACAAGCACATCCTTTGTTAACCTGGCACTATTATGCATCTCCTTAAGCCAAGCTTAATCTCCAAATAAGGACAATAACAAAGTCATCATTACACTTAATATGATTCAAGTATCCTGTGTACAACTGAAAATATACTAACCTCTTCCAAAGAAGAGGAAGTAAAGTCCTTGGGTGATGTTTAGTTTTCTCCTTGTAAATACTATAACGTAAAATTAACGGTACTTAAATATTATGATACAAAGTCAATACATCTTATCTTACATGATAAGGGAATAAGAGAGGAAGAAAACAAAGGTATTATACACACACATTCATTATTCATAACAAAATAAATAAATACTAATGACAATTACAGTCCTCGTTTCTTTAACTGGTCAGATGGTTATAGCTGGTAATTGTAACTATCTTCTTCCATTATCCACTCTGTATTTCTTTTGCCTTCAGCAAGCATCTCAGCTAGTTATAATCCTTTCCCTGATAGGGTGACCCAAACCTTCATTCCTGAAGAGTGTAGGCCATTAGCAGTCCTGCTTGAGTTGGGTTGTACTTTACCATTGACCTTAATCACAGGGTGTGGTAATACTAAAAGATGCCCTAAGGGTTCTCTTGTTTTCCAGACATACCCTTTCTTACCTCCATTGTGCAACAGTAGTCCAATTTCTCCTTGGCAGTCAGGACCAATCACCTCACACAACACATAACTCTATTCTTTGCCTGTTGATTCAGAGGCATGAGGAGCCCAAAGTGGCCAGATGGAAGTCTTAGCTTCCAGTTCAGTGGAATCACTGTTGTGTCTCCTGGTGGAAGCATTCCTCCTTCTGGAGCTAAGGCCTTTAGTCCGGTAGAGCATAAAGTTGTGGGAACAGAAAGTAAAAATTTTGCTGGGGAATCACTAGCGGTAGTAGTGAGTGTTGCCATTCCCATTTCCACCAGTTGGTTCCTGGACCTGTGAATCCTGGCTACGGGAAAACAGCACCATGTATTGGATGCTGATTCAGAGGACATACAGCCATCTGGAGAACCTTGAGCCAGCCCTGCAAGTTGTTGCAACCATGTTGCTGAGCCCATGCATAACCTCCATCCCTGCCACCATAGCCACTTTCTTCATGAGCCCACTGGACAATTATGAGAGTGACTGGGGAAAAATGTTGACAGGTGTCCACAGAATGGGTCATCATATCCACTTGATTATTAAAATCCTCCTCTCCTGAGGTCACCCTTTGGTGAGCATTCACATGGGACACAAATATCTTCATGTTATTTACCCAATTCAGAGAGGTCTATCTACATACCTTTTCCTCAAATTTCCCTGTCACCAGTTTTCCAATCATGTTCCTTCCACATCCCATCCAGGCAAACCATTGAATATAGCCCATGAATTTGTATACAATTGCACATCTGACCATTTCTGCTTCCAAGTGAACAACAAGGTGACTCCTGAAATTCTGTCCTGTGGGAGGATTTTTCTTCACTGCTGTCCTTCAGGGATGTCCCAGAAAGGGGCTGTAAGTGCTGCAGCTGTCCACTTTCAGGTGGTGTCTGCATATTGTGCAGAACCATCTACAAACCAGGCCTGAGTCTTCTCTTCCTCTGTCAACTGATTGTAGGGAACTCCCCATCAAGCTATAGGTGCAGGCTAGGACAGAGAAGGTAGTGTAGCAGGACTATAGAAGGTAGTGGGGACCATAGCTGTTTGGACCACTTCTTCATTTAACTTACTTGTGCCTTTAGGGCCTGGTCGGGGCCACCAAAGTATATACCACTTCTATTTGATGATAGAGTGCTACCATACACACCTGATGTTATGATTTGGTGGGTCAGATAATACCTAGTTCATGATGGGTAACTCAGGTTGCATGGTAACTTGGTGGCCCATGATTCTCTGTTCAGTTTCTACTAAGGCACAGTAGCAGGCCAAAAGATGTTTCTCAAAAAGGAGAGTATTTATTTGTAGAGGATGGCACGGCTTTGCTCCGAGATCCTAAGGGCCTGCACTGTGCTTCACCCATAGGGGCCTGCCAAAGGCTCCAAGCAGCGTCTGTATCTGCTACTGACACTTCAAGCAGAGTAGCCTGGGCCTGTTGCAGAGCCATCTCTTGTTCAAAACTAGCAGCTTTTCAGGTCACTCCATAAATGGGCCAGAATAACACACCCAAATGAGAAATAGGTTACCTCCAAAATCCAAAGAGGCCCACTAGGCATTGTGCTCCTTTTTGGTTGTAGGAGGGACAAGATGCAACAACTTATCCTTCATCTTAGAAGGGAGATCTTTTCTTCCCCAGCTTTATCGAGATATAACTGACATACTATCCTGTGAGTTTAAGGTGTACCACAGGATAATTTGATATACGTATATGTTGCAAAATGATTGCCACAATAGGGTTAGTTAACACCTCCATCACCTGACATAATTAGCATTTATTTTTTTGGTATTGAGAACATTTAATTTACTCTCTTAGCAACTTTCACGTATATAATACAGTATTGTGAACTATAATCACCTTGCTGCACATTAGATCCTCAGAACTTATTCATCTTCTAACTGGAAGTTTGTGCCCTTCACCAACATCTCCACATTTTCCCCACCCAACCCCACCCCCTGGCAACCACCATTCTACTCTTTGTTTCTGAGTTTGGCAGTTTTGTTCATTTTGTTTTTTTTTTTTTAAAGATTGACACCTGTGCTAATATGTTGCCAATCTTTTTTTGTTTCTCCTCCTTCTTCTCTCCAAAGCCCCCCAGTACATAGTTGTGTGTTCTAGTGTAGGTCCTTCTGCTTGTGTTGTGTGGGATGCCGCCTCAGCATGGCCTGAAGAGCGGCACCATGTCCGGCTCCAGGATCTGAACTGGTGAAACTCTGGGCCACCAAAGCGGATGTGCGAACTTAACCCTCAGCCACAGGGCTGGTCCCCTGAGTTTGGCTTTTTAAGATTACCCATGTAAGTGAGATCATAAAGTATTTGTCTTTCTCTGTATGCCATTTCATTTAGCATAACTCCCTCAAGGTCCATCCATGTTGTGGCAAAGGGCAGGATTTCCTTCTTTCTCATGGCCAAATAATAATATTCCTGTGTGTGTGTATACATGTGTGTGTGTATATATATATATATGTATATATATGCCACATCTTCTTTATCCAATCATCCATAGAGGGACACTTAGGCTGTTTCCATATCTTGGCTATTATGAATGATGCTGCAATGAACATGGGAGTGTAGAAATCTCTTTGAGATCCTGATTTCATTTCCTTTGGATATATACCCAGAAGTAGGACTGTTGGATGATATGTTAGTTTTGTTTTTAATTTTTTGAGGGACCTTCATACTGTTTTCCATAGTAGCTGTACCAATTTATAATCTCATCAACAGTGCACAAGGGTTCCCTTTTGCCCACATCCACACCATCTTATCTCTTGTCTTTTTGACAACAGCCATTCTAACAGATGTGAGGTGGTATGTCATTGTGGTTTGGATCTGCATTTCCCTTATGATTAGTGATGTTCAGCATCTTTTCAAATACCTGTTGGCCATTTTTGTCCCTTAGAAAAATGTCTATTCAAGTTCTCTGCTGATTTTCTAACCTGATTGGTTTTTTTTTCCTTTTTGCTATTGAGTTGTATGAATTCTTGATATACTTTTGATATTAACCCCTTATCAAATAAATGGTTTGCAAATATTTTCTCCCATTCCGTAGGTTGCCTTTTTCGTTTTGTTGATTGTTTCTTTTTTTTTTTTAAAAGATTTTATTTTTTCCTTTTTCTCCCCAAAGCCCCCCGGTACATAGTTGTGTATTCTTCGTTGTGGGTTCTTCTAGTTGTGGCATGTGGGACGCTGCCTCAGCGTGGTCTGATGAGCAGTGCCATGTCCGCGCCCAGGATTCGAACTAACGAAACACTGGGCCGCCTGCAGCGGAGCGCGCGAACTTAACCACTCGGCCACGGGGCCAGCCCCTGTTGATTGTTTCTTTTGCTGTGCAGAAACCTCCAGTTTGAGGCAGTCCCACTTATTTATTTTTGCTTTTGTTGTCATATTCAAAAAATCATTACCAAGACCAATGTTAAGAAACTTTTTTTCTATGTTGTCTTCTAATTTACAATTTGAGGTCTTATGTTTAATTCTTTAATCCATTTTGAGTTAATTTTTGTGGGTGGTGTAATGTAAGGATCCAATTTTATTCTTCTGCGTGTGACTATTCAAGTTTTCCAACATTATTCATTAGAGAGACTATCCTTTCGCCATCAAGCATTCTTGGCTCTCTTATCAAATATGAGTTGGTCGTATACACATGCGACAGTTTACATCTGGGCTCTTGATTCTGTTCCATTAGTCTGTGTCTGTTGTTATGCCAGTCCCATACTCTCTTGATTACTATAGCTTTGTAATATAGTTTGAAATCATGAAGTGTGATGCCTACAGCTTTGTTCTTTTTTTCTCAGGATTGCTTTGACTATTTGGTGTCTTTTGGGGTTCCATACAAATTTTAAGATTGTGCTATTTCTGTGAATAGAATTTTGGAATTTTGGTAGGGATTACATTGACTCTGTAGATGGCTTTTGGGTGATATAGACATTTTAACACTAGTAATTGTTACAATCCAGGAACATGGGATATCTTTCAATTTATTAGTGATGTCTATTTGTTTTCATCAAAATCTTATAGTTTTCAGTATACAGATTTTTCACTTCCTATTGTAAACTCGATTGCTTTCATCATTTCTTTTTCACATATTTTGTTTTTGGTGTAGAGAAATGCAACTGATTTCTGTATTAAAAGTGAATTGCTTTCCTTTAGAGCAGCATGAACACTGGAATTTGAAATAAAAAACCCAACACTATTTACATTAGCATCCCCCCAAAATGAAATACTTTGGTATAAATCTAACAAAATATGTATATGACCTATATGAGAAAAATTATAAAACTCTGATGAAAGAAATCAAAGAAGAACTAAATAAATGGAGAAGTATTCCATGTTCATGGATAGGAAGATGTCAATATTCCCAATTTGTCAAGATGTCAGTTCTTCCCAAATTGAGGTATAGATTCAATGCAATCCCAATCAAAATCTCAGCAAGTTATTTAGTGGTTATCAACAAAATGATTCTAAAGATTATATGGAGAGGCAAGATATACTAATAGCCAACACAATATTGAGGGAGAAGAACAGATTTGGAGAAATGACACTACCCAACTTCAAGACTTATGGTAAAGCTACAGTAATCAAGGCAGTGTAGTACTTGTGAAAGAACAGACAAATAATCACTGTAACAGAATAGAGAGCCCACAATACACACACATAAATATAGACTACCAATCATTGACAAATAGCAATGCAATGGAGCAAAGATAGTCTTTTCAACAATTTGCGCTGGAACAACTGGATGACATCCATATGGAAGAAAATGAATCTAGACATAGATCTTACACCCTTCACAAAAATTAACTCAAAATTAATTTTTTGAGTTATTGTCCTAAATTTAAAACTCAAAACGATAAAACCCCTAGAAGATAACATAGGGGAAAACCTAGATGACATTGGACATGGTGATGACTTCTTAGACACAATACCAAAGGCACAATCCATGAAGGAAGTAATTGATAAACTGGACTTCATTAAAATTAAAAGCTTCTGCTCTGTAAAAGACAATGTCAGGAGAATGAGAAGACAAGCCAAGACTCGGCAAAACTATTTGCAAAAAATACATCTGATAAAAGTCTGTTATCCATAATATACAAAGAAGTCTTAAAATTCAATTGCAAGAAAACAGACAACTCAATTGAAAAATGAGTTAAGGATACCTATCAGTGATCCCTTATCAAGGAAGATATACAGGTGGCAAATAAGCATATGAAAAGATGCTCCACATCATATCTTATCAGGGAAATGCAAATTAAAACAATGAGGTACCACTACACACCTATTAGAATGGCCAAAATCCCAACACTGACGAAACCGAATGTTGGTGAAGGTGTGGGACAACAGGAATTCTCATTCACTGCTGGTGGGAATGCAAAATGGTGTAGCATTGAAACATTGGAAGACAGTTGGTGGTTTCTTAAAAAAGGAAACATACTCTTACTGTACAATCTAGCAATCACACTCCTTGGTATGTACCCAAAGGAGTTGAAAACTTATGTCCACATAAAAACGTGTACACAAGTATTTATAGCAGCTTTATTCAGAATTGCTAAAACTTTGAAGCATCCATGATGTCTTCCAGTAGGTGAATGAATAAACAAACTGTGGTACATCCAGACAGTGGAATATTATTCAGCACTAGAAAGAAATGAGCTATTAAGCCATGAAAAGACATGAAGGAACCTTAAATGCATATTACTAAGTGAAAAAAGTCAATCTGAGGGGCTGGCCCCGTGGCCGAGTGGTTAAGTTCGCGCTCTCCACTGCAGGCGGCCCAGTGTTTCGTTGGTTCGAATCCTGGGCGCGGACATGGCACTGCTCATCAGACCACACTGAGGCAGCGTCCCACATGCCACAACTAGAAGAACCCACAACGAAGAATACACAACTATGTACCGGGGGGCTTTGGGGAGAAAAAGGAAAAAATAAAATCTTTAAAAAAAAAAAAGTCAATCTGAAAAGGCTACACACTGCATGATTCCAACTCTATGACATCTTAGAAAAGAAAAACTATGAAGACAATAAAAAGATCAGTGGTTGCCAGAGGCTACGACTAGGCTAGAGCATAGGGTTGAATAGGTGGAGCACAGAGGATTTTTAGGGCAGTGAAAATACTCTACATGATATCATAATGATGGACATATGTCAGTATATATTCGTCCAAACCCATAGACTGTATACCACCAAGAATCAACCCTAGTGTAAACTGTGGACTTTGCGTGAATATGATGTGTCAATGTGGGTTCATCAGTAACATTTGCACTGCTCGAGTGAGAGATGTTGATAGCTGAAGCTGTGCACATGTGGGAGTAGAGGGTACATGGGGAATCTCTGTACCTTCCTCTTAATTTTGCTGTGAATCTAAAACTCCTCTTGAAAGTCTTGACAAACCCAAACCAAACCAAATTCATCAGGTTGCTGCATGCACGAATAGTTCATTTTCTTTTGATCACTGAAAAGTATTCCAGTTTATGGTGTACTGCCCTTGTTTATCCTTCCACTCTCGAAGGGTATCTTGATTGTTTACAGTTTTTAATGGTTATGAGTAAAGTTGCTATAAAGATTCACTGCAGTTGTTCTGTGGAAGTAAGTTTTCAATTCACTGGGGTAAATATCTAGCAGTGCAATTGCTGGGCCGCATAGTAGGTGGATGTTTAACTTTATGACAAACTTCCTGTCTTCCAAATTGGCTTTACCATTTTTCATTCTCGTCAGCAATGAATGAGAGTTCCTGGTGTCTGTGTCCTTGCTAGCAATTTTATTGTCATGAAATTTTTTTTAAGCTATTCTAGTTGTGTGGTATATCTCATCATGGCTTTAATTTGTATTTTCTTAATGACATATAATATTAGGCAAATTTCCACGTGTTTATTTGCCACCCACGTATCTTCTTTGGTGAAGATCTGTCTTTCAGTCCCTTATTAAATTGGGCATTTTTGTTTTCAATTGTCAAGTGTTAATTTTCTTTATATATTTTGGTTATAAGTCCTTTATCATGTCTGACTTCCAAACATTTTCTCTCAGTCTGTCTTATCCTTTCATTCTCTTCATAGTGTCTTTTGTAGAGTAAAAAGTTTTAAATTTTGATAAAGTCCAAGATATTATTTTTTTCTCATGGATTGGACTTCTGATGTTTTATCTAAAAACTCAACACCAAACTCAAAGTAGAGTTTCTCCTTTATGTTCTCCTAGAATTTTCATGGCCTTTCATTTTACATTTAGGTCTATGGTCCATTTCGAGTCAATATTTCATATACAATCAACTATTGTTTAGGTTATTTTTGTATGTGGATGTCCAATTATCTCAGGACCATTTGTTAGAAAGAGTATCCCTTCTTCTCTGATGACCTTTGCACCTGTATTCAAACTCAGTTGACTATATCTGCATAGGTCTATTCCTGGCCTCTCCATTGTATTGGTCTATGTTCTACCCTATTGTCAACATCACACTGTCTTAATTGCTGTCATTTATAGAAAGTCTTGAAATAGTATCCCATAATTTTTGAAAAATATATTTCCATTATCATTCAGTTTAACATGTTCTCTAATTTGCCTTGTGTTATCTTCTTTCACCCATGGGTTATTTAGAAGGGTGTTTTCAATCTTCAAATACTTGTTTGATTTCCCAAATATCTTTCTATTTCTAACGAAATTTTGGCCAGAGAACATACTCTGTATGATTTAAATCTTTGAAATTTATTGTTACTTGTTTTGTGTCTCAACATATGATCTCTTATTGAATGTACTGTAAGCACTTTAAAAATATATGTATTCTGTGGTTTCTGGGTAAAGTGTTCCTATATGGTATATGGTTTTGTGCCCCACAGGGTATAGTCTTGACACCTGTAGAGTCCAGGGTTGCTCAGAAGTTTCTTCTCCCCACTGATGCCCAGCCTCAAGGGCAGACTTATCTGACCAGTTTACAGCTCAGACCCTCCCAGGCAGGTCAATCACAATCTGAAAGCAGAGCAGTGGCGCCCCCGTGTGGCCACAGGGATGATGACAGAAGACCCAGCTCCCCTTTCTCCTGCTCAGCCAGGATCTCTCCAGGGTCTCCCTGGACCCCCAGTAGCAGGACAGGGGACTGCATACAAGGGAGCGACCCTTTCCTGTGTCAGGTTCAGGGTGTGAAGTGTTTCTCAAAATCCACACTGACATAGATGTTTCTTAAATCAACATAAATTCTGTCTCGGGGCACAGTGAGGTCTCCAGGCCATAAGAGCTGGTTCTGAGGTATGGGATGGGCCCCACAAACTGGGTGCCCTCAGTCTCCTGGAACAGGACCTAGGACTCCGGAGTCCTTATAATTTGTTCCTGCTGCTGCCTCTGGGGCTGGACTCCATCCGGTGAGCCTCAGAAAATGGGATGGGGGTCAGGGAGAGAAGACCCTACAGTATTAGGTCCAGGAAGGAGACGATGTTCCTGGGGAAGTGAGGACAGAGCAGAAATAAGGACATCAGACGGGTAAAGGTTATAAGGAGAGGAGAAGGAGCCAAGGAAGGGAGGGGCATGTGAAGGGCTGGCCTACGGGACACTTGTTGGGTTGTATTTGGAGAGGGTTTTCTGGGTACTGGACCATAGAGAGCAAAGGACAGCTGCCTGTGCCACCCTTGTAGGGACCAACCCTGGTCCCAAATTCCCAGGATTTCCAGGCTCTCAATCCCTGCACTAGGAGATGACGGCCATGTTTGAGCCAAGCCCAGAACAGCCAGTTTCTACAGCCTTGAGTTGTCCCTGCCTCCCCTATGACAACCAGAGCCTCTGCACCAGGCCTGGGGCCCCTGAGGACCATGTGATGAACATATAGTGGGACTACAAGGACCTCAGCAACAGGACCCAGGAAACCAAATACCCATTTCCCAGTAGCAGTCCTGCACCCTCCACAGCTTGCTGCTGAAGGACTCTGGGATCCCATCTCTCCATTCTGGTGACACAACCACCCAGATCCTCCAAATGGAAGCCTCTGGCCCTGCTCTCTGCCACCGCCAACCTCTAAACTTAGCTCTGTAGGCCCAGCCCCAAATCTCATTTCCACCCTGATGACTGACCCAGGACTGCAGAGGTGCTATAGACTGAATGTTTGTGTTCCCCCAAAAATTTACATGTTGAAACCTATTCAAAATGTGATGGTATTTGGAGGTGTGGCATTTGGGAGGTGATCAGATCATGAATGGGATTAGTGTCCTTATAAAAAAGATCCCACAGCACTCCCCAGCCCCTTCCACCATGTGAGCAGTGAGAAGACGGCCATCTATGAACCAAGAAAAGGGTTCTCACCAGACACCCAATTTGCTGGCACCTTGATCTTGGTCTTCTCAGCCTCCAGAACTACAGAATAGAAATAAATTTCTGTAGAAAAAACTGTAGAATAGAAATAAATTTCTATTCTTTATTAGCCACCCAGTTTATGGTATTCTGTTATAGCAGCCTGAACTGACATGGGGTCAAGTCAGGGGAGGGATCCTCAGACCCCCACATGCTGCAGCTGAGCCACAGCTGCGATCTGGGCAGCAGTTGCCCATGACCCCGCAACCTAGACAGACCCCTTTCCCTGGCCCAAGAGACATCAGGGGCAGTTGGTGACCAGGTGCTGCCTGTCTGCTGTGCTTGTGTGGTGAGAACATGAATTTGGGGCAGTGCTGAGCATTGTGCTCGTCAGGGGGTTCCAGAAACCAAGACCAATTGGTAGTTTCCAAACACATACACATCACAGGAGACACCTGTTATGGACTGAGTTGTGTCCCCCAAAATTTGTATGTCTAAACCCCTAACCCTAACCCCAAATGTGATTGTATTTAGAGATAAGCCTTTAGGGAGAGAATAAAGGTTAAATGAGGTCACAAGAGTGGGGCCCTGTCTGACAGGACTGGTGGTTATGAGAAACAGACACCAGAGATCTCTCTCTGCACACAGAGGAAAGGCCATGTGAGGACACAGCAAGAAGACAGCCATCCACAAGGCAGGAGGGAGCCCTCATCAGAAACCAAATCTCCTGGCACTTTGATCTCGGATTCCTAGCCTCCAGCACTGTGAGAAAATAAACTTCTGCTGCTTAAGCTCCCAGTCTGTGGCATTTTGTTACGGCAGCCGGAGCAGAGGAAGACAACCTCCAAACCAACACCATAAACTCTCCCTTTCAGTCTCAGACTCAGCTCTAAGGAACGTGGGCCCAGCATTTACTCATTCACTCGCAAATATGTAGTGAGTGCCTCTGTACCAGGCACTGTTCCAGGCCTGGAGAATCATTTAATCAGAACATACAAAACACCTGCTCTCCTGATGCTGACAGTCTGACAGGACAGGCAGACAATAAATGAAAACATCATAATAGTAATAAATTATATGGCATGTGTTCCCATCATCTATTGCTGGGTAACAAACAATCCTAAAATACACAACAAGCTTTTTGCTCTCTCATTCTGTGGGTTGACAGGGCTGAGTCGGGCAGCTCTTCTGCTCCATGTGACATGGGTTAGGACTGCAGTCATCTGGAGGCCCAACTGATCCAGAACATTCAAGAGGGCTCCATCATGGGGCTGCAGGTGATGCTGGCTGTTGACTGGGAGCTCACTGGGGCTGTTAACAGGGAGACCTAGGTTCTCCTCCACCTGCTTCTCCACATGGCTTGGCTGTTCCCAGCTCAGCAGCTGGGGTCCAGGAGGGAGTGTATCATGTAGACAAGTCAGAAACCACAAAGCATCTTATGTCAGAACCTAGAAATCAAGCAGTCATCTTCCCATGTTATAGTCACCAAAGCTTGTCACAGATCCAAGGGTAGGGGAATTAGGCCCCACCTCTAGACGGGAGATGACGAGGTCACACTGCAAAAGAGCATGTGGAGGGGGGATATTCTTGAGGCCATCCTTGGGAAAAGAAGCCTTCGTAGTACGTTAGAAAGTGATAGGAGACATAGAGAAAAAATAATGCAAAGTCAACAATCAATAAAAGGTGATGGGAGAGGTGGCGCTTTTAAATGATGCGGTCAGGATGGGCCTCATTGAGATGACACTTGTGCAGACTTGCAGCAGGTGAGGAACTGAGCCATGCAGACATTTGAAGGAAGAACATTCCTGGATCGCCTTCTGCGAGTACCTGGGGCTCTGCACGGAGCAGGCCCTACCACTGCAGTGGGAGTGGAAGTGCGCACACTGTGGAGAGACTCCTGGCACAGAAGTGGGCTTCCCCCCTCCCTGCCTGGGCTTTCAGAAGTCCTGGGGCTGGGGGAGGGAGGAGGCGCTGCTGTG
Source organism: Equus caballus (assembly GCF_041296265.1). Taxonomy (NCBI): domain Eukaryota; kingdom Metazoa; phylum Chordata; class Mammalia; order Perissodactyla; family Equidae; genus Equus; species Equus caballus. The sequence continues at coordinate 34,620,989 of NC_091703.1, forward strand.
GAGGAAGACTAGGAGAAGAGGGAGGAAGCGAAGGTGGGGCCCAACCTCACTCCATCTCTCTACTGTCTCTCACCAGTGTCCTCCAAGGTCGTGATGACTGACAAGGAGGACCATCACACTGTGAGAGGCTGAGCATTTGACTCTTTACCTGCCAACACTATGCTGACCTGGCTGCAGGAAGGGAAGGAGATGACTGTGGACTCAGGACTCAGGGGGACCCAATCTGCAGGGGGACAAGAGACACCAGGGCTGGGCAGCTGTGGGGCTCCTCCCTGGAGAGGAGCTAAGATACACCTACCTGGTGGAGCACCTGGGCCTGAAGGGCCCCCTGGTGTGACCTGGGGTTTTGTCAGAGGACAGGGGTGAGAGTGGGGGTCAATCTCATCCAGATCCTGCCCATGCTCTCTGCCCCTGTACCCAATGCTTCCCTCCTAAATGGAGATGCCAGCAATGTCCTCAGTCACACTCTGATCACTTATATCTCACTCTCATTTATAAGTCCTTCTGAATCTAACCTCCTTCATTCCTGCTGTACCTTCTCCCACAGTCCCAGGCTCTGACCTCTCTCTCTCCTCTTCCGCCCTCCTGTGGTAGGAATGACACACTTCTCACTCAGGAGCAGCTCTAGGGGAGAGACTCGGCTCCAGATGAGTTTGGAGGAAAGACAGGCTCCTGGGCCAGGGGTTGGGGAGGGAGAATGGGCGCAGCCAGGGGAGAAGCCAAAGGGCTGGGGGAGGCAATGAAGGAAGAAGTTTCTACATCATTTTTCTCTATGGTCCAAGGGAGCCATCCTTTCCCCAGGCCCAGGGACATGGAAAGAGGGGCAGAAGAGGAAAATATTCCACATGAAAGAAAAATACAAGAGATTCCTTCATGTGCTAGCTTTTCCCTCTTGCCTATTCCGGTCAATTTTATAAGTGAAACTTGAAGTTTTCCTTTCAGGAAAGTCTCCAAATATTAAGGAATTAAATTATTAATGTCTAAGCCATGCAGACTGAAAAAGCAGAAGCTTTAACAAAGAGAGGCATATGTGGAGAACTGGCCATATTGCGTTGGGTCCTAAAGGCTGCACTGAACAAACTCGAATGTGGTGCTGAAGTGAGAGCCACCTATTTGCCTGTGTGAGCTTGGACGGCTCTGGAACCTCTGCGTCCTCTTTAGAAAGTGAAATGAGCACCCAGTGTCCAGATCTTAGTCTCTAAATATCATTCTCCAATAAAAGGAACCAGGGATATTTAGACAAACAGCTGATCCTAGAGCTGAGACAGAAACAATACAAGATGAGCCTGGAACATCTTGTAAAGCCAGAAGAGAAGTGCACCTCTCAAAAATGGTGCATGTCAAAGGGACACAGGAGCCAACATGCAAGAGCTCCTTAGGAACAAAGCTGGAACACTTTGAGCAGCAAAATAACAAGAGTATTGGATTATAACCCAAAATATAAAGTAAATATCGAGTTCATACTGAAATATATGAATGACTGAAAAACTTTTAAATAGGAGAGAAGGGACAAATCTTCCTTACAGAAGAATTCAAAGTAATATCCCTCATGAACATAGATGCAAGAGAATCCCCCTACAAGGAAGTGGGGCTTACTTTCCCTCACCTTGAGAGCAGGCTAGACTTGATGACTCACTTCCAAAGAATAGAATATGGAGAGGGAAAAATTGCTACTAACTACAAAGTTACTACCTTAAAGTTGAGAAACATGGCAGACATAATTTAATCAGTGATACAGGTCATGTTCACATCATAGACCTTCTGACATGATGTGATGAGAAGGACACTTCACCTCTACAGTATTCTTCCCCTAAACCCATAATCCCAATCTAATCATAAGAAAACATCAGATAAACCCAAAGTGAGTGACATTCTACAAATTATCTGTCCAATGCTCTTCAAAACTTTCAAGTCATAAAAACAGGTAAAGGCTAAGAAACTCAACATATCAGAGGAGACCAAGGAGACACAATAATTTAATGCATATTAAGGTACCCTGGATTGGATCCTGGAACAGAAAAAGGACATTAGTGGAAAAACTGGTGAAATCCAAATAAAGTCTCTAGTTTAGCTAACAGTACTACACCAATGTTAATTTCTTAGTTTCTTAATATTAACATGGTTTTGTAAGATGTTCACATTAAGGGAAGCAGAGTGAATGGTATATGGGAACCCTGTGTTCTAGCTTTATAACTCTTCCGCAAACTTATATTATTCAAAAAAATAACTTTAAAAAATGAAATGACAGAGTGACATCAGCATCATGGTGGAGTGAGCTCTTCCCTTACACTCTCACCCCTGAGAAAGAACGAAAAGCACCTTCATATATCAAGAGAGGACATTCAAACAACACAGTAGATGTCTGAGAGACCCACACAACCATACGTCTGAAGGTGGAGGTGCTGGACCCCCCAGGAGGCAGTGGAAAGAGGGAAGGGGACCTTGTCTCCCTCTCTGAATGGCAGCTACCTATGGCGCAGGACTGTGTGCAACTCTGAGAGGGAGACAGGGGCAGCCCGTTGCAGGAATGCCTTCGCTTTGGGAGTTGCCTCCCAGCCCATGGGAAAGCTCCACACTGAGGAGGCTAAGCAATTGCAGGGGGGTATTCACCAAGCTGAGCAGCCCAGAGGGCGGACAGCGAGGGCAGAACAGGACCACCCCTGGGATTGCACATGCAAAAGAAAGCATCCCTCCCTGTACCTGGCATAACAGCTCAGCCAGTCAGCTGGAGCAAGAACCCCTGCAAGAGAGCCAGCCCATACGTGAGTAAAGCAGCAGCAGCCAGCAGGCAAATGGAGATGGGCTCTGTCAGTATAGCTTCCAAAGGAAGGCAGAGCTGCCAGGGATCACCACAGGCTGAGAATATACAGATCGTGCCTCCCCGCAGTGGTGGCAGGTGGAATCTATGACCAGATACTACCAGTATGCGAAGACACAAATCCACCCAATCAAATAGTAGGAAAGGGTAAATAAATGCTCCAGACCAGAGGAAAAAGACAAGCACCTCAGAAATTAATCCTGAAGGCAAAGAAATTTGCAGTCTAAATGACAGAGAATTCAAAACAGCTATCATAAAACAAAACTCAACGAGTTACAAGAAAACTCAGTTCAATGAACTCAAGAATAAAATTAACGAACAGAGGGAATTCTTCACAAAAGAGATTGAAACTATAAAGAAAAACCAATCAGAAATGTCAAAGATGAAAAACACAATGAAGGAGATAAAGGAAAATCTGGAGTCCTTAAATAACAGAGCCGATACTACGGAGGACAGAATTAGCAACTTAGAGAACAGAAACATAGAAAGGCTTCAGATGGAGGAGAGAGAACTAAGACTAAAAAGAAATGAAGAAATTCTCCGGGAAATATCCAACTCAATTAGGAAATGCAACATACAGATTATAGGTATTCCAGATAGAAAAGAGAGGGAGAAACGAGCAGAGAGCTTGTTCAAAGAAGTAATAGCTGAGAGGCTGGCCCCGCAGCCGAGTGGTTAAGTTCGCACACTCTGCTGCGGCGGCCCAGGGTTTTGCCAGTTCAAATCCTGGGCGCGGACATGGCACCGACTGTCAGGCCACACTGAGGCAGCGTCCCACATGCCACAACTAGAAGGACCTGCAACTAAGATATACAAATATGTACCAGTGGGATTTGTGGAGATAAAGCAGAAAAAAAAAAAAAAAAAGAAGTAATAGCTGAGAACTTTCCAAACCAGGGGAAGGAGATGGAATTACAAGTAAAAGAAGCTAACAGAACTCCTAATTACATCAATGTAAAAATACCTTCTCCAAAGCATATATTAGTAAAACTGGAACAAGCCAATGACAAAGAAAAAACATCACGGGTAGCAAAGCAGAAGAAAACAACCTACAAAGGAACCCCTATCAGGCTTTAGGGGATTTCTCAGCAGAAACCTTACAGTCTAGGAGAGAGTGGAATAATATATTCAAAATTCTAAAAGATAAAAACTTTCAGCCAAGAATACTCTATCCAGGGAAACTACCCTTCAGATACAATAGAGAAATAAAATCTTTCCCAGATAAAAGCTGAGGGAGTTCATCACCACTAGACTCCCCCTCAAAAGAAATGATTAAGGATGCCCTCATACCTAAAACAAAAATGCAAAAGTCTACAAAGCTGAGAGCAAGAAAATAAATAGAAAGACAAAATAAGAAAACTTCAGCTCTCTTTCAGAACAGGGTATCAAATACTTACTCATAACTTAAAAGATAAAAGGAAAGAAAGCATCAAAAGTAACTAGAAACACTTCAATTTAGTCACAAACTCACAACACAAAACAGAATAATTTGTGAAAACAATAACTCAGAAGGGAAAGGGATACAACCTGCTTAGGCTAATAGAGATAAGAGGCTATCAGAAAATGGACTATCTCATCTACAAGATCTTTTATACAAACCTCACGGTAACCACTAAACAAAAAATCAGAACAGAGACACAAATTAAAAAAAAAGAAAAAACTGAGAAAAACATCATAGAGAACCACCAAACTGAACTGGCAGTCTGAAATGCACATGACAAGAAACAAAGGAAATATAGAACAACTGGAAAACGAGTGATAAAACAGGAGCATTAAGCCCTCATATATCAATAATCACTCTAAACGAAAATGGATTGATTCTCCAATCAAAAGACACAGAGTAGTGGATGGATTAAAAAACAAGACACAACAATATGCTGCCTTCAGGAAATATATCTCAGCTCTAAAGACAAACATAGGCTCAGAGTGAAGGGGTAGAAGATGATACTCCAAGCTAATGGCAAACAAAAGAAAGCAAGGGTTGCCATACTCATATCAGACAAAGTAGACTTCAAGATAAAAAAAGGCAATGAGAGACAAAGAGGGGCAGTACACAATGATAAAAAGAACACTCCACCAAGAGGCTATAACACTTATAAATATATATGCACCTAACACAGGAGCACCAAAGTACATAAAGCAACTATTAACAGACCTAAGAGGAAATATTAACAGCAACACAGTAATAGCAGGGGACCTTACACCCCATTTACATCAATGTATAGTTCATCCAGACAGAAAGTCAACAAGGAAATAGTGTAATTAAATGAAAAATTAGACCAGATGGACTTAATAGATATATATAGAACACTCCATCCAAAAACAGCTGAATACACATTCTTCTCAAGTGCACATGGAACATTCTCAAACATAGACCATATATTGGGAAACAAGGCAAGTCTGAATAAATTCATGAAAACTGAAATCGTATCCAGCATCTTTTCTGACCACAATGCTATGAAACTAGACATCAACTACAAGAAAAAAGCTGGGAAAGGGACAAAGATGTGGACACTAAACGACATGCTACTGAACAACCAATGGATCACCGAAGAAATTAAAGAAGTGAAAAATACCTGGAGACAAATGAAAATGAAAACACAGAATACCAACTCATATGGGATGCAGCAAAAGTGGTCCTAAGACAGAAATTCATACCAATACAGCTTCACCTTAACAAACAAGAAAAATCTCAAATAAGCAATCTTAAACTACACCTAACAGACCTAGAAAAAGAAGAACAACCAAAGCCCAAAGTCAGCAGGAGGGAAATAAAAATTAGAGCAGAAATAAATGAAATTGAAACCAAAAACAAACAGTAGAAAGGATCACTGAAACTAAGAACTGGTTCTTTGAGAAGATACACAGAATTGACAACCCTTAGCCAGACTCACTAAGAAAAAAAGAGAAGGCTCAAATAAATAAAATTAAAAATGAAAGAGGAGAAATTGCAACAGATACCACAGAAATACAAAGGATTTTAACAGACTACTATGAAAAATTATATGCCAACAAATTGCACAATCTAGAAGAAATAAATTCTTAAGACTCATACAACCTTCCCAAAACTAAATCAAGAAGAAATAGAAAATCTGAATAGACCAATCACAAATAAAGAGATTGAAACAATAATCAAAAACTTCCTAAGAAATAAAAGTCCAGGACCAGATGGCTTCTCTGGAGGCATCTACCAAACACTGAAAGGAGATTTAATACCTATCCTTCTCAAACTATTCCAAAAAACTGAAGACAGAACACTTACTAACACATTTTACAAGGCCAACATCACCCTGATCCCAAAGCCAGACAAGAACAACACAAAGAAGGAAAATTGCCAGCCAATATGGCTGATGAACAGAGATGAAAAACTCCTAAACAAAATATTGGCAAATCGAATACAGCAATACATTAAAAGGATCATACACCATGATCAAGTGGGATTTATTCCAGGGATACAGGGATGGTTCAACACCTGCAAATCAATCAATGTGATACACCACATTAACAAAATGAGGAATAAAAACCACATGATCATCTCAACAGACGCAGAGAAAGCATTTGACAAGATATAACATCCATTTATGAAAAATACTCTCAATAAGATGGGTATAGAAGTAAAGTACCTGAACAGAATAAAGGCCACATATGACAAACCCACAGCGAACATCGTACTCAATGGGGAAAAACTGAAAGCCACTCCTCTGAGAACAGGAACAAGACTAGAGTGCCCACTCTCACCACTTCTATTCAACATATATACTGGAGGCTTTGGCCCAAGCAATTAGGCAAGAAAAAGAAACAAAAGCTTTCCAAATTGGCAGTGAAACTCTTGCTGTTTGCAAATGACACAATTTTATATATAGAAAACTCTAAAAAACTCATTGGAAAACTATTACGATAAATTTAACAAAGGAAGTCAAAGACCTATATAATGAAAACTATAAGACATTATTGAAAGAAATCAATGATGACATAAAGAAATAGAAAGATATTCCATGCCTATGGACTGAAATTATAAACATAGTTAAAATGTCTGTACTACCTAAAGCAATCTACAGATTCAATGCAATCTCAATTAGAATCTCAATAACATTCTTCAAACAAAAAGAACCAAGAATCTTAAAATTCACATGGGGTAACAAAAGACCCAAATAGCTAAAGCAATCCTGAGAAAAAAGAACAAAGTTGGAGGCATCACAATCCCTGACTTCAAAATACACTACAAAGCTACAGTAATCAAAACAGCATGGTACTGGTACAAAAACAGACACACAAATCAATGGAACAGAACTGAAAGCCCAGAAATAACCACACATCTACAGACAGTTAACCTTCAACAAAGGAGCTAAGAACATACAATGGACAAAGGAAAGTCTCTTAAATAAATGGTGTGGGACAACTAGACAGCCACATGCAAAAAAATGAAAGGAGACCATTATCTTTCACCACACACAAAAACTAACTCTAAATGGACTAAAGACTTGAAGGTAAGACGTGAAACCATAAAACTCCTAGAAGAAAATATAGGCAGTACAATCTTTGACATCAGTCTTAGCAGCATTTTTTCAAATACCATGTCTACTCGGGCAAGGCAAACAAAAGAATGAACAAATGGGACTTCATCAGACTGAAGAGCTTCTGCAAGGCAAAGGAAACCAGGAACAAAAAAAAAAAGACAACCCACCAACTGGGAGAAAATATTTGCCAATCATATATCTGACAAGGGGTTAATCTCCAAAATATATAAAGAAATCACACAACTCAACAATAAAAAAAAAAAAACAATCAAAAAATGGGCAGAGCATATGAACAGACATTTTTCCAAAGAAGATACTCAGACGGTCAACAGGCACACAAAAAGATGTTCAACATCATTAATCATCAGGGAAATCCAAATCAAAACTACATTGAGGGGCCGGCCCAGTGGCGCAGCGGTTACGTGCGCATGCTCCACTTTGGTGGCCCTGGGTTCACTGGTCTGAATCCCAGATGCAGATATGGCACCGCTAGGCAAGCCAGGCTGTGGTAGGCATCCCACATATAAAATAGAGGAAGATGGGCACGGATGTTAGCTCAGGGCCAGTCTTCCTCAGCAAAAAAAAAAAATAGAGGAGGATTGGCAGATGTTAGCTCAGGGCTAGTCTTCCTCAAAACAAACAAACAAACAAACAAACTACACTGAGGGGGTTGGGAAGAGGGTCAAAGAGGTGACTAGGCACATGTGTATAGTGATGGGTTGTAATTAGTCTTTGGGGGTGAACATGATGTAATCTACACAGAAATTGAAATATAATGATGTACAACTGAAATTTATATATTATAAACCAATGTTACCACAATAAAAAAAAAAAACTACAGTAAGATATCACCTTACACCCATTAGAATGGCTATAACCACCAAGACAAAAAATAACAAATGTTGGAAAGGATATGGAGAATTGAGAACCCTCATAACTCTGCTGGTCTGAATGCAAACTCGTGCAGCCACTATGGAAAACAGTATGGAGATTTCTCAAAAAATTAAAAATAGAAATACCATACGACTCAGCTATCCCACTTTTGGGTATTTATCCAAAGAACCTGAAATGAACAATACAAAGAGATTTATGCACCCCTATGTTCACTGCAGCATTATTCACAATAGCCAAGAAATGGAAGCAACTCAAGTGTCCATCAACTGATGAATGGATAAAGAAGATGTGTTATATATATGCAATGAAGTACTACTCAGCCCTAAAAAAAGACAAAATCATCCAATTAGCGACAACATGGATAGACCGTGAAGGTATTATGTTACGCAAAATAAGCCAGACAAAGAAAGACAAACACCGTAAGATTTCACTCATATGTGGAAGATAAACAAACACATAGACAAAAAGAACAGATTAGCGGTTATCAGAGGGGAAGGGGTTCAGGGGGTAGGCATAAGGGGTAAAGGGGCACATATATATGGTGACTGACAAATAATAATGTACAACTGAAATTTCACAATGTTTTAAACTATTATGACCTCAATAAAATTTTAAAAAGTAAAATGAAATAGACAATCCAAATAGACCTATAAATGAAATTTAATCAATAATTAATAACATTCCAAAGCAGAAAGGACCAGGCCCAGATAGGTTCACTGGTGAATTCTACCAAACATTTAAGGAAGAAATTATACCAATTCTCTACAATCTCTTCCAGAAGATAGATGTGGAGGGAATACTTCCTAACTCATTCTATGAGGCCAACATTACTCTAATACCAAATCCAGACAGACATTACAAGAAAAGTACAGACCAGTATCTCTCATGAATACAAATGCAAACATCCTTCACAAAATATCAGCAGATTGACTTCACAATGTATGAAAAGAACTATATACCACAACCAAGTGGGGTTCAGCCCAACTACAGAGGGATAGTTCAACATTTGAAAATCAATTAATATAATCTATCACATCAACAAACTAAAAAGGAAAAAGCACATGATCATGTCAACAGATGCCAAAAATGTATTTGACAAAATCCAACACACATTCATGATAAAAACTCTTAACACTATGAATAGAGAGGGAACTTTCTCAACCTGATAAAAAAAAATCTACAAAAAACCAACAGCTAACATCATACTTGACAGTGAAAAACTAGGAGCTTTCCTGCTAAGACCAGGAACAAGGCAAGGATGTCCCCCCTCACTACTCCTTTTCAACATCATACTACAGGCCCTAGATAATGCAATAAATCAAAAAAAACCAAACAAACAAACAAAGAAAAGGGATACAGAGTGAGAAGGAAGAAATAAAACTTGCTTTGTTGGCAGATGACACGATTGTCTATGTAGAAAATCCAAAGAATCAACAAAAACAGCAGCAAACTCCTGGAATAACAATTAACAAGCAATTATAGCAAGGTTGCAGGATACCAGGTTAATATACAAAAGTCAATCCCTTTCCAACATACCAGCAACGAACAAGTGGAAGTTGAAACTAAAACCACAATACCATTTAGGTTAGCATGCAAAAAGTTAAATACTTAGGTACAAAATCTAATAAAATACGTACAAGATCTAAATGAGGAAAATTACAAATCTCTGATGAAAGAAATCAAAGAAGTAAATAAAAGAAGAAATAGTTCATGTTCATGGATAGGAAAACTCAATATTGTCAACATGTCAGTTCTACCCAACTTGACCTATAGATTCAATACAATCCCAATCAAAATCCCAGCAAGTTATTTTGTATACTGACAGTTGATATTGTCAATATGCCAGCAAGGATACTGACAAATTGATGCTGCAGTTTATATGGAGAGGCCAAAGAGCCAGAACAGCCAGCACACCATAGGAGAACAGTCAGAGGACTGAAAGAGCCTGACTTCAAGACTTACTGTAAAGCTACATTAATCACAACAGTGTGGTATTGGTGAAGGACCAGACAAGTAGACAAATGGAACAGAATAAAGAACCAGAAATAGACCCACAAAAATACAGCTAACTGATTTTGGACAAGTAAGCAATGGAGAAACAATAGTCTTCAACAAATGGTACTGGAACAAGTGAACATCCACATGCAAAAAAAAAAAAGTGAAATGGGAAATTTCTCTTGGAGAGACTGCTAAGATGGCAGCATAGGAGGACTCTGAGCTCACCTCCTCCCACAGACTCAACAAATTTACAACTACTCTTGGAAACATTAGCCCTGAGAGAGAACTGAACACTGGACAACACAACAAGGGACAATACTGACCGAGGTGGAAGAGGCAGAAATTCCTTTCTGGAGAGAAAAAAGCCACATTTTAGCTGCAGTGCTTTGCCCAGGAGCAATCTTAAGCAACCTTTTCCTGGAGGATTGGGGGATCTGAGAAGAGGAGCTTTGGACTCAGCACAACCAAGACGAGTGTCATAGTATCTGGCTTTGATGGCTATTAACAAGGAATGTACCCAGAAAAGCTACCGGACATAAAGGGAAAGAAAAGCCTGCTCTTAAAGGGCCAATGCACAAATTCATCCATTTCAAAAAGCAACCTAAAATCACCAAAATGAAAGGTGCACAATTCTTTGGCAAAAAAAGACTCACTTGATAGACTCTGGGCACACCTCAGCAAGAGGTGAGACCTCCCTAGGCTGGCCCCACATCCCCAGGGACTAAGACACTGGCAGAGGCTATTACTGTGACCTAGTACAGGCATGCTGACACAGACACTAGCAGATGCCATGGGAGTTCTTTTCCTGGCCTGTTAGTACAGGGGTCTTCCCCACCCACTAGAGCACCAATTTAATCCAGCTCAGCCAGGGCAGGCAGCCTGTGCTAGGGACTGGCCCCACCCAACAGCAAGTTGTCAGGCAACTTGTGGGCCCACAGGCGAGGTGTGTGGGACCTCCGCAGCAGGCTGAGTGGGTCCACCTCCACAAGGCAGGGCGTGTGCAAGGGACAGGTCTACGTTATCAAAGTGTGTGGGGCCCTGTGGCAGGACCAGAGGGTACACTTCAGTGGGTCAGGACATGCACACAGGGCAGGACTGTGTTGACAGGGTGTGCAGGCATGTGGGTGGTAGGGCTTGGCAGTTGCAGCAAACCTGTGCTTCTCAAACAGCCACATAGGGAATCGACCGCACCTTCCAATGCCTGAAACAACTGTGTGCTGCCACACCCGGGGTAGGCCCCACCCAGCTGCGCTCCTGAAAGAGCTGATATCAGTTTTGCAGGCCAGAGGCCTGCAGCAATTGTAAACCCCTGAGCCTAGCAACCAGCCATGCTCAGGGCCTACTCATTTAACACAAAAACTGTAGCAGGAATGTGCTATTAGACCTTGCAGCCAACTGTGCTGGGGCTGCCCCCACCCAGTAAAGTCACAGAGGGACCATAGCAGCCACACATAACTGAGCATCACAATCAGACAGCCAGGGGGAGAGCCTAGCCTCCCATGAGCCTGCAGCAAGAGCAACTCTGCCACAACAAAAGGACACAGGTAGCCCACACAGGGGACACTCCTGGAACATTTGGAACTGGTGACAAGCGGGGAGCACACTGCTGGGCCTCATAAGGCATCTCTTACATAAGGTCACCTCTCCAAGATCACGAGACAGAGCTGACCTACCTAACATAGATATAAGCAGAGAAAGAGGTAAAATGAGGAGGCAAAGGAATATGTTCCAAATAAGGGAACAGGCTAAATCCTCAGAAAAACCTCAAGAAAGAACTAGAAAATATAAAAAATAAAATTAGAAATGAAGAATACAATAATGGAAATTAAAAATTTTAAAAAATCAATAGCAGAGCAGATGATACACAAGAAGAGATCAGTGAGCTGGATGAAGACCAGAGAAAATCACCCAAGGTGAACAGATAAAAGAAAAAAGAATTAAAAAGAACAAAGACAGTCTAAGGGACCTCTGGGACAACATCAAGCACACTAAGATCCCTATTACAGGTGTCCCAGAAGAAGAGAGAGACAAAGGAGCAGAGAATCTATTCCAAGAAATAATAGCTAAAAACTTTCCTAGCCTAAGGAAGGAAACAGACATCCAGGTACAGGAAGCACAGAGAGCACCAAACAAGATAAACCCAAAGAGGTCCACACCAAGACAGATTATAATTAAAATGTCAAGAACTAAAGATAAAGAGAGAATCCTAAAAGCTACAAGAGAAAGGTGACAAGATACACACAAAGGAAACCCCATAAGGCTAGTCATTGACTTCTCAGCAGAAACCTTACAGGCTAGAAGGGATGGGCACAATATATTTAAAGTCCTGAAAGGAAAAAACTTACAGCCAAGAATACTCTACCTGGCAAGATTATCATTCAGAATAGAAGGAGAGATAAAGAGTTTTCCAAACTATCAAAAACTAAAGGAGTTTAACACCAAGAAATGAGCCTTACAAGAAATGTTAAACGGGGTTATTTAAGTGGAAAAGAAAAGACCACAAATAAAAATAAGAAAACTATTTAAAAAATAATAAAATCACTGGTAAGGGCAAATTTACAGTAAAGGTGGCAGATCAACCACCTATGAAGATCAAAAGACAAAAGTACTAAAATTATCTGTTTCCTTGATGAGACAGTAATGGATACACATGAACAAAAAAGAGGCTAAATATGATATCAAAAACATAAAATGTGGGAGGAGGGGAGTAAAAGAGTAGACTTTTAGAAAGAAGTCAAACTTAAGAGATCATCAACTTAATACAGATTGCTATATATGTATGTTATTATATATGAACCTCATGGTAATCAAACCAGAAACCTGTAATAAATACACAAAAAATTAAGAGAAAAGAAACCCAAACATAATACTAAAGCAAGCCATCAAACCACAAGAGAGCAAGAGAAGAAAATAGTAACAAAATGGCAATAAGTACATCCTTATCAATAGTTACTTTAAATGTCAATGGACTAAGTGCTCCAATCAAAAGATATAGGATGGCCTATTGGGATAAACAAAACAAGATTCATGTATACGCTGTATACAAGAGACACACTTCACACCTAAAGATCACAAACTGAAAGTGAAAAGATGTAAAAAGATACTCCATGCAAATGGCAGTGAAAAGAAAGCTAGGGTGGCAGTACTTCTATCAGACAATTTAGACTTTAAAACAAAAACTGTAACAAGAGACAAGGGCACTACATATGAAACGGAACAATCCAACAAGAGAATATAACACTTGTAAATGTCTACGCACCCAACATAGGAGCACCTAAATATATAAAGCAATTATTAACAGACATAAAAGGAGAAACAGTAACACAATAATAGTAGGGGACTTCAACACTCCACCTACACCAACGGATAGATCATACAAACAAGATCAACAAGGAAACACTGGCCTTAAATGACACATTAGACCAGAGGGACTTAGTAGATATATACAGAACATTCCATCCAAAAACCACAGAATACACATTTTTTTCAAATGCACATGGAACATTCTCCAGGACAGATCACATATTAGGCCACAAAACTTAAGTTTCAGTAATTTTAAGAAGTTGAAATAATACCAAGCATCTTTTCTGACCACAATGGTATAAATTAGAAATTAACTACAGGGAGAAAATTGGAAAAGCCACGAATATGTGGAGGTTAAACAAAATGCAACTGAACAACGATTGGGTCAATGAAGAAATCAAAGGAGAAGTCAAAAAATACCTGGAGACAAACAAAAATGAAAATATGACATGCAAAAATTTATGGGATACAGCAAAAGTGGTTCTAAGAGGGAAGTTTACAGCAATACAGGCCTACCTCAACAAACAAGAAAAATCTCAATCTAACAGTGCACCTAAAGGAGCTAGAAAGGAACAAAGCCCGAAATCAGCAGAAGGAAGGGAATAATAAAAATCAGAGCAGAAATAAATGAAATAGAGACTAAAAAACAATAGAAAAAAATCAATGAAATAAAGAGCTGGTTCTTTGAAAAGGTAGAGAAAATAGACAAATCTTTAGCTAAACTCACAAAGTAAAAAAGAGAGAAGGCTCAAATAAATGAAATCAGAAATGAAAGAGGAGAAATTACAACAGACACCACAGAAAGACAAAAGATTATGGGGCTGCTCCCGTGACCTAGTGGTTGCATTCAGCACACTCTACTTCGGCAGCCCGGGGTCACAAGTTCGGATCCCAGGCACAAACCTACACCAGTCATCAGCCATGCTGTAGCCGCAACCCACATACAAAATAGAGTAAGACTGGCAACAGATGTTAGCTAGGGGGTATTTTCCTCAGGAAAAAAAAAAGAAACACAAAAGATTACAGGAGAATACTACAAAAAGCTATTCACCAATAAATTGGATAATCTAGAAGAAATAGATAAATTCTTAGAATCATACAACCTTCCAAAACTGAATCAAGAAGAAACAGAGAATTTGAATAGATGAATAACCAGTAAGAAGATCGAAACAGTAATCAAAAGCATCCCAAAAAATAAAAGTCTAGGACCAGACAGCTTCCCTGGCGAATTCTACCAAACATTCAAAGAAGACTTAATACCTGTCCTTCTCAAACTCTTCCAAAAACTGAAGAGGAGGGGATGCTTCATAACTCATTCTATGAGGCCAACATTACCCTGATACCAAAACCAGACAAGGACAACACGCAAAAAGAAAATTGCAGGCCAGTATCACTGATGAACATTGATGCAAAAATCCTTAACAAAATTCTAGCAAATCAAATACAACAACACATTAAAAAGATCACACACCATGATCAAGTGGGATTTATTCTAGGGATGCACGGATGGTTCAACATCCACAAATCAATCAGTGTGATACACCACATCAACAAAATGAAGAATAAAAACCACACAATCATCTCAATAGATGTAGAGAAAACCTTTGACAAGACACAGCATCCATTTATGATAAATACTCTGAATAAAATGGGTATAGAAGGAAAGTGCCTCAACATAATAAAGGCCAAATAGGACTAATCCACAGCTAATATACTCAATGGAGAAAAAGTGAAAGATATCCCTCTAAGAACAGGAACCAGACAAGGATTCCCACTTTCACCACTCTTATTTATAGTAGTATCGGAAATCCTAGCCAGAGCAATCAGGCAAGAAAAAGAAATAAAAGGGATCCAAATTGGAAAGGAAGAAGTGGAACTATCACTATTTGCAGATGACATGATTTTATATATAGAAAACTAAAAAAAATCCAGCAAAAACTTTTAGAAATAATAAATGAGTATGGTAAAGTTGCAGGATACAAAATCAACATACAAAAATCAGTTGTGTTTCTATACACTAACAACAAAGTAGCAGAAAGAGAAATTAAGAATACAATCCCATTGACTATTGCAACAAAAGAATAAAATACCTAGGAATAAATTTAACCAGAGATGAAAGACCCGTACACTGAAAACTATAAAATATTGTTGAAACTGAAAAAGACACCAAAAAAATGGGAAGATACTCCATGTTCTTGGATTGGAGGAATTAACATAGTTAAAATGTCCATACTTCCAGGGCCAGCCCAGTAGTGCAGTGGTTGGGTTCACAGGCTCCACTTTTGCAGCCCAAGGTTCACAGGTTCGGATCCCAGGCACAGACGCAGCACTGCTTGTCAGGCCACACTGTGGCAGCATTCCACATAAAACAGAGAAAGATTGGCACAGATCTTACCTCAGTGACAATCTTCCTCAAGCAAAAAGAGGACGACTGGCAACAGATGTTAGCTCAGGGCCTTCTAAAGCAATCTACAGATTCAATGCAATACCTATCAAAGTTCCAATGATTTTTTTTTTTTTAAGATTTTATTTTTTTCCTTTTTCTCCCCAAAGCCCCCCAGGTACATAGTCGTATATTCTTCGCTGTGGATCCTTCTGGTTGTGGTATGTGGTACGCTGCCTCAGCATGGTTTGATGAGCAGTGCCATGTCCGTGCCCAGGATTCAAATCAATGAAACACTGGGCTACCTGCTGCGGAGTGCACGAACTTAACCACTCGGCCACAGGGCCAGCCCGATTTTTTTTTTCTTTTAAAGATTGGCACCTGAGCTAACAACTGTTGTCAATTTTCCTTTTTTTTTCTGCTTTTTCTCCCCAAACCCCCCCAGTACATAGTTGTATATTTTAGTTGTGGGTCCTTCTAGTTGTGGTTTGCGGGGCGCCACCTCAACATGGCCTAATGAGCTATGAGCTGTGCCATGTCCACACCCAGGATCTGAACAGGCGAAGCCCTGGGCCGATGACGCGGAGCATGCGAACTTAACCACTCAGCCACCGGGCCAGCCCCCTCCAATGATATTCTTCACAGAAATAGAACAAAGAATTCTAAAATGTAATGCAACAACAAAAGACCCCAAATAGGCAAAGTAATCCTGATAAAAAAGAACCCAGCTGGAGGCAGCACAACCCCTGACTTCAAAACATATTACAAAGCCATAGCAATCAAAACAGCATGGCACCAGCACAAAGACAGACACACGGATCAATGGAAAAGAATCAAGAGCCCAGAAATAAAACCACACATATATGGACAGCTAATTTTTGACAAGGTAACCAAGAACATAAAATAAAGGAAAGTCTCGGGGCCAACCCCATGGCACAGTGGTTAAGTTCAGCACTCTCTGCTTCAGTGGCCGGGGTTCGTGGGTTCAGATGCCAGGCACGGCCGTACACCACTCATCAGCCATGGTGTGGAGGTGACCCACATACAAAATAGAGGAAGACTGGGGCAGATGTTAGCTCAGGGGTAATCTTCCTCAAGCAACAAAGAAATAAGATTAGCAACAGATGTTACCTCAGGGCAAATCTTCCTCAGTAAAAAAAAAAAAAAAAAGAGGAAGGAAAGTCTTTTCAATAAATGGTGTTGGGAAAACGGGACAACCACACACAAAAGAATGAAAGTAGACCATTATCTAACACCATACACAAAAAGTAACTCAAAATGGATTAAAAACTTGAATGTAAGACCGGAAACTCTAAAAATTCTAGAAGAAAACAAACGCAGTATGGTCTTGGTAGCATATTTTCAAGTACCATGTCTGACTGGGCAAGGGAAACAATAGAGAAAATAAACAAATGGGAATACATCAAACTAAAAATCTTCCGCACAGCAAAGGAAACCATCAACAAAACGAAAAGACAACCTAATAACTGGAAGATAATTGCAACCATATATCTGATAAGCGGTTAATAAAAGAAGATATACAGATGGCCAACAGGCATATGAAAAGATGTTTAAAAACACTAATTTTAGGGAAATGCAAATAAAATCCACAATGAGATATCACCTCATGCCCATCAGAACAGCTATAATTAACAAGACAAAAATAAGTGTTGGAGAGGATACAGAGAAAATGGAACTCTCAAACACTGTTGGTGGCAAACTGGTGCAGCCACTATGGAAAACAGTATGGAGATTCCTCAAAAAATTAAGACTATAACTACCATATGATCCAGCTACTCCACTGCTGGGTATTTATCCAAAGAACATGAAAACACAAATGTGTAAAGATACATGCACCCCTGTGTTCACTGCAGCATTAATAACAATAGCGAAGACTTAGAAGCAACCTAGGTACCCATCAAGGGACAAATGGATAAGGAATATGTGGTATATATTCACAACGGAACTACTCGGCCTTGGGGAAAAAAACAGATGAAATCTCGTCATTTGTGACAACATCGATGGACCTTGAGGGTATTATGCTAAGTGAAATACATCAGAAGAAAGTCAAATACCAAATGATCTCACTCATAAATAGAAGACAAAACAACAGCAAACCAACCCATAGAGACAGAGATTGGATTGGTTACCAGAGAGGAAGGGGAGATGGAGGAGAGCGAAAGGGGTGATTTGCACACGTGTCTGGTGATGGATGGTAATTTTGAAAGGTTACCATGAAGGTCACCTATGACAGTAACAAAAAATACCCAGCAGAGTCTCTAACACCTAGCAAGCTCTCACATTAATGTAATGGGTGGACTTCAATATTCCTAAATCCCCATCTCCACAAGAGTTTCACATGAAGGGTACAATGATTCGTGCCAGTGACCCTAGTCCTGCCAATCCCCTAGGTAGGATGCAATATTGAAGGTGCCATTAGCGCACTAGCCTCGGAGCTCTGCAGCCCCTTGGCTTTGTGGATGATGCTTCCAATAATCCTCTGCTTGTCCCTGGCTGAACAGAGGCCCCTCCTGTAGAGCCCAGGCCAGAACTCTCATTTGATTAAGACTCTATAAGGCATAAATAAAGCCCTTATATCAAAAAGGGGAAAAAAAATTATTAGACACTCAGGAATAACAAAATTACATGTAACAACCTAAAAACTAGGTAACTGGTTTACATATATTTATCTTCATTCCTTCATCTCCATAATTGTGAGATCCACAGCTCCTCCAAGACATTTGAATTTACCCAAATACTAGCCCTTTCTTCATTTCTCACAGATGAACAAAGCCAAAATCCAGACTCGCTTTTAACTTATAGCTTAGAATTACCTACTGTGAATTACTGGAGGTTAGCCTATTTTGAAGTACATAACCTACAGTTGAAACGGATATGAAATATCTAGTTTTCAGAAAGGATACTTTGTTATTCGTGCATCATTGTCTTACAAAAGTTTCATTTGTTTTATTTTCTTAACAGCTGCTAATCTTGCTTTTAATTTATAAATGGGGTTGTTTTAGCTTCAATGTTAGTTGCTTGCGAGTTGTTTAACCCTATACTGGATAGTTTCACTTATCTTCAACAACACTAGTTTACATACAAGTTTAACAACTCTTATGTTCCAATCATTAAGACTTTAAGCCCGCATACCTTATAGCTTAAATATGAATCATACAAAACTCTATCACTAAGAGACATGAAGGAAAGCTTCTCACTTCTAAAATCTTACAGGTGTTCTTGGTTCATTTTCCACTTAAGAGTAGGAACACACCAGCTAATGAGGAACGTGCTTGGCCTCATCTAGAGCTCTCCAGCCCCCCAAGTTTGAGAACCACTGACCTCTACAAAGGGCTTCCTCCTTGTTTCCTGGACCCCTATGCCACAGCAGAGGCCATCTTCCCTCTGAATTAAGAGTAATGTCCCAAAGATAGTAAGCTGTTGGCAGCTGTTCACTCCCCGGCAATCTTGCCTTCTGAGGCATGTCTTTCTGCCTCAGATCTACCTTTTCCCAGATGATCAAAACTGATCCACTCCCTTCTGAGCCACATCTGCCCACAAGGATGTGGCTGTGCCCTCCACCCACAAGACTACACTGCAGAACACACTGCAGGAATTCCACCACGCATACACAAGACTCACATACGCAGAGTGTGTGGACTTTTGTTCTAGTGCAGATTTCAACGGAGGGCTCACTAGTTAACCAAAGCTTGAAACGTGTACCAGTGTCATGCTCTGTCAGGAGCCAAGGGTCCAAGTGATACGACAGTACCTAGACCTACCACAGACAACAAACCTTGCAATGCACAACATCAACAAGGAAAAAAAGTCATCCTGGACCAGCAAAAAGAAAAAAGGCAAGTAAAGGGGAAATCAATACTTGAGTCAGGTCAATAGGTATGAGGTTTCAAGTCAGGCAGACCTTGGCCTGAATCCTCCAGGCTTTTCCACCAACCAGCTGCGGAGCCTTGAGCACATCTGGCCCGGAGCGGACCCCAACAGATACTTGCTGAATGAAACCCTCTGAGCCAGTTTCCTCATCTGCAAACCAGTAAAGTAATTCCTACCCTGGAGAACAGAGAACTAAGTGAGAAAAGACATAGTGCTAAGAAAAACAGACACAAGACACGTGGTAGGCCAGGCACCAGTGTTCTAAAGCAAGTTCGGCCTAAACTGGCAGAATATTCGCACATCAGTAGCAGGACAAGTTCCCGGACTGTCTGGGGCCAGGTTGGGAGGGACACTGGGGTAACAGAGTGGGCCAGGGGCAGGGGCAGGCACTGAAGCGAGGCGAAGGACCACAGGGAGCCAGTTTCTGGTGGCTGTTGCGCAGCTGAGACCGCTCCCTGCTTCACATGTCATGGACCTCAAGGCTCCCTCTCCCACCACCCTTCTATACCTGCACAGTCCATTAAGTCCTTGAACAGGAATTTCCCCTCATCTAAGAGTTAATTATTTCTTAGGGGATAGAGACAGCCACTCTTCTCCTTCCCATGACCCCATATCCTTGTACAAGGAGGCCAGTTATAGCCCCTGGGCCAGCGATCTCAACGTAAGATAGGAAGCTACCTTGGCTGAGCAGTACAGATGACCTTAAATGGCATCGATACGAGAGAGGCCTAATTCCTGACTTCCAACGAGCCTAAACCCCCTGTCCTGGCTGATGAAGTTGCCTCCCCAATGCCCCGCCTCACCCAGGATCCCCAGCCCCACCCTCTCAGCTGAGCTGGCCCAAGCTGAGGAGTTGCTGGAGCAGCAGCTGGAGCTGTCCCAGGCCTACTGGAAGGGTAACAAGGGGCCTGGGAAGCCCACGCCCTGGTGCTCAAGACCCAGAAGCGGAAGGAAGAGATGAGAAGACACAGAGAGAGCCTGAGAGGAGACGGCTAAGCTTTCCACCAGTTCCCACTTCACCTTCCAACAATGGAAATACTGCACACGAGCCCCCTGAGCTCCTCAATCAGAAACATCCCAGCCTCTCCCAGGCCACTCAGAAAAATGGAAGACACCTCTACAAAGGGTCAGAAATTGGAAAAAAGTGGAAAGCCATGGTCTCTGCAATCTCTTTAGTCACATCCCCTACTTTGACCCCCTGCCATTGACCTCTGCCCCACAGCAGTCCTTTCAGGAATATACACTGATCATACCATAAAATAACCTCACCCCAAATTCAATAAAGGGACGGAGCGTTTACAGACACCACAGACGCATATGTTTTTTAGTTTTGTTAAAAAAAGTTCTGACAAATCAGGAAATGGGAGTTTAGGAGTGGTGGTGATGCAAAAGAGGGAAGCCATGGGGTGGGGGTTGGGGGTTGTCAGGGGCAGGTGGCAGTAGTGTCTCCTTCACCCCCACACCTGGTGTCGTCTCCCGAAGAGGGATAGCTGTCACATTCCAGAATGGGTGGGTAAGTCCTCTACCGCGTCTGTTCAACTGAAGAGGAAACATGGCACAGTTAGAATAAGACATGGAAAAGAAAAAGCCAGGTTGGCAGAAACACACACACCCATACATGCAGATGTCTGTGCAGTGTGTGGGTTCAGAGGAGAGACTTAGGGGTGGAGGACAATAATGTGACAAGAGAAGAGACCCCTACTGAGGTCAATTAAACATCCCAACAGGGCATCAAGACCAGGAGGACATGAACTTATCAAGCACCCATTATGCAGCAGAGGCTTTGAGTATGTAATAGGATTTAAGATAAAACACACTAAAGCACAAAGGGAATCTAAAGAGTTGGGGAAGACAGTTTCACGAGATCAATACTCACTGTAGGAGGAGATGTCTATCTCATCAGGCAGCTCACTAATATTGACCTCAAAGCGATCCTGCACATCATTGAGTATCTTGGCATCATTCTCATCTGACACAAATGTGATGGCCAAGCCTTTGGTGCCAAAACGGCCTGCTCTGGCCACCTGGAAGACAGACAATAGAAATGGAAAACTCCAAATAGGGAAGATACCCAAAAGGAGGGATGAAGATGGAAGGTATGAAAAGATACAGAAAATAAGGGAGTGGGAGAGGACACTGGGATGTCCTTCTCGGTGTGGGGCTTACCCGATGCAGATAGGTGTCAGAATCCTCAGGCATGTCGTAGTTAAAGGCAATGTTCACCCGCTCGATGTCCATGCCTCGGCCGAATAGGTTGGTAGCCACAAGAATTCGTCGTTGAAAATCTTTAAACTGCTGATACCGAGAAAGCCTTCATGAGAAAGGAAATTAGAAAAATGTTGAGATTTCCTTTTCTCAAGGGCCTCTTTTCCTCCCGAAGACGCAAAACATCTTCCCCATCTCTGACTCACCTCTCCTCCTGGGGCATCCCTCGGTGGATGGCAATGGCTGGGAAGTTCTGCTCCACCAAGAGCTGGGCCAGGGCAATGCAACGCTGCACAGACTTCACAAAGATCACCACCTGTGTGTGTGCGCGCGTGGGGGTGTGTGTGTGTGTGAAGGGAGGATGTGGGTCCATGGGTGTGTGAGAGAGATTTTGTGCGAGAGAGTAGTTTTCAGTGATTACACTCTTCTAAAAGAATTCCTTAGTCCCTCTTAGTCCCCATCACACATTTTCCTCTTCTGTTCTAAATATAACTTAGCCTCTCTCTCTCTCGGCTCTGCTTTTTCCTCAGCAGACTTGTTACACAGAAGGTAAACAGAACAGTAGCCAAAATTACCAGACATGTTAGGGGACAAAGATGAGGCTACCTTATAAAAAAATGGTAAAAACTGGAACCAAGGTCTAGAAACACCATTACCAATATTCCTGTTTATCAAAATATCAAACACAACCACCTACCCTAATTCTAAAAAGTAGTTTTTAGTGCAAACAAACCACACAACATGTACAGTGGCAGAAGGCTTCTTCTCAGTGAGTGACAGAAGAAGAAACAAACAAATTTAGGAAACTATTAGGCCCAAGATATTTCGGGACTTCTACAAACTTATTTAAACTCTTCAACGGTTTTATGTATTTTTAGATTTACTCACTGAAGTTTTTATTTATTGAGTACCTGTCTGTATCAGCCATAAAACAAAAAAGCAGTTCCCACTTGCTCATGCTGAACCCCAAAAAAGATGTTTACATTCTCATTTAAGAGAAATTCTCCACCATTCTCTCAAATCACATGTGGTTTTCTCAACAAAAGGGTACTTAATATAGTTTTCTTGTACAGTTGGAGAAGTGCTCCTTCCCCTACTGGACCTTGAACAACTGACCTGGTTGAACTCAAGGACATCCAGAAGGTCAAAGAGCTTCCGGTTCTTCTCGTTGTCCTTCAGTTTCACGTAGTACTGCTGCAACCCATGCAGCGTCAGCTTCGTCTCATCATCCACGAAGATCTCCATTGGCTGGGGGGGAGGGGGGAGGAAGGGGGTGGGGAACGGGAGGAGGGCAGAGTGGGGGGGTTAAACCTTGGGGGGGTGGAGGAAGTTGATCTCCAATACACCCCATGGGGGGAGATGGGGAGAAGAGAGAAGATTGAAAACCCCATCCCACCCCCAAAAATATCCACATTCTAATGTGGTCTCTTCCACATTAGACTTAATTTCCTTCCAATCACTCGAGTTTTAAGATTGCCCAACTGAAAACAGTCATGGGAAGGTAACTTTGTAGGGAGGAAAAGGAGCAGTGAAACCTCCCAATGGCAATATGCCATCACCTCAGATGGAGGTGGCAGAGGAAAGAAAACAGTTGGGAGATGGTTCTCAAAGGGAGAACATGACCCAAACCCCTGGAAAATGATGACTCGAGGTCAGAATAACTCCATCAGAGCCAGTGATGGTAATATGGGAGAGAGGACAAAGACTGCTCCATTTGAGTACTCTCTCAACTAAGAGAAGCATATCCACGTTAAGAGGGTAGATGTCTTTAAGATCAAAATGCTGCAGTGGACATGGTCAAAATGTCATGAATGGAAAAGCAAAAATTACTCAAAATGAGTAACAACTTGCCCTCGGACCACTAGAGAATAGTTTTAGATGAGACCGGTCTCTGAAACCAACTATAGTGTTACAGGGATTGTATCAATAAGTGGTGCTAACAAATTCAGAGCAGCAGATATGCATTCATCTCTTTAAAAAAAAAAAAGCACAACCCTTGAAGGGGAGGAAGGTAGCATGAAAAAGAGAAATTGACACAAGACTCAACTCCAGAGCCCAATTCTCCTAGGACTCTTCACTAATTTGAGGCACATAATTAACACGAAGACCCAGGGTCCAAGATTTGAGGAAAGAATGTGTGTGTTATGGGAGAAACCCAGAAGCCCAACCCCAGAAGGCTAGCAAAGGCAGGCTTTCCAAAGAGAAGTTCCATGGCCGCCTTCAAATCTAATTCTAGCCCCAAATACAGCTACAGATAAAGAGTTATCATCCCATGGGAAGGAGCAGAGCAGGGAGGGAAAGCACACACTCCACTGCTTGTACAACAGGCCCCTCCTAGCCCCAAACTCTAACACCCACCTGGTTACATCCAAGTGGAGCTCATCACTTTACCTTTCCCATATCCCTCTCCTCTGAGTATTAAAAAAATGTTTAAAAAAAGAAAAAAAATCTACCACCCCATTCAGGACACCCCTCCCCCCAACACATATGGGGGGAAATGGGGAGCACAGCACGCCTTGGGTTCAGGAAAAAAACCAGGAACAGAAAAAGAGGCTGGTTTGGTCCTCAGCTTCCTGGGCAGGTTTCCCCGCGGCCTCCGCTGCCGCCATCCACCGCCGGGTGCCGTCTGCATTTCCCCCGCCGCGCCACGGTGCTTCTCTGCTGCCGGCTCACATCAACCGAGGTTCCGGATGGGTGCGAGGAGGTACGGGTGGGAAGGTGCAAGGGACTGGGGATTGAGGTGCCAAAGGCCCCCACCCCTGGACATGGGGAGGGAGCGGATTCATTTGTGCTGTTTGCTCTTCTTTTGGACATGCCCTGCCATCTGTCTGTCCCTCTCTTGCTCTCCTGCCACCGGGAGGTTGAGTTTTGGGGAGCAGAAGGCTCCAGTTGAATGCTCGATGCCACCTTGAGGGTGCGTGGCTGTAGGGGGTATGTAGGAGATGGGTAGTAGGGCAGAAAATCCTGCCCTCCCCCAAAATGGAGAAGAGGTTCAAAAATGCTGTGATTCAAAAAAAAAAGTCGAACACTACCCGCTCTCACGTTAACCCGACCAAGTCTTCCGGAGTTTCCCTGGCGCCCGCGCAGACCCTAACACTAGCTGTCTCTGCCTCTATGTGTCTCTTCAAGGAGTCATCACTCCCAGGTGGGCACATGCCCCCTTCTTGGCGCTTGAAGGACAAGGGAGTCTGGAGGAAGAGGGCGCGGAAGGGGAGGAGGCAGCGGGCGGGGAGTGGAGGGAGAGAAGGTAGAAGGGTATTTACGTCTTGCATGAACTTGCGGCAGACTGGACGGATCTCTTTGCTCAAGGTAGCACTGAACATCATGACCTGCTTCTCATGGGGGGTCATGCGAAAAATTTCCTGGACATCCCGACGCATGTCTACAAGGTAAAGGGAAAAAATTATAGGAGAAAAGAAGAATGTGTCATAAACAAGAACAAAAACCAGAGAGGCTTCAATGAGGTGAAGACTGCTGGAAATGGGTAAGCAAGAGTTATTTCAGAGAAAGATTTGCCTCAGATCTATTTTCTACAACCACCATGAAATCACATCTATAGTAGTAACACAATGGAAAGGGCAATTAATTTGGAATAAACATTTGGGATTAGATGCCAGTTCTGTGTATTTTAACCAGGCAAGAAATAAGATGACAAAACCTCAAAGCCCATAACTATGAAATATGGATAAGCCCACTGCAGACTCACAAGACCTTTGAAAAATGCTTTACGAGCCCATTCTCCCTACCCCTCTCCTCAAGCCCCAGCTGTCTACAAATATCTCACACCTACTATATTCCAGCTGTCAGAACCCATTCCATGCTTCCCCTAGATCACATTTTCCTATCCAGTCAGGAAAATATGACATCTCTACCTGCAGCCCTGCTTATTGCTCACCATCTAGAATAGCCAAAGATCATCTGGAATGACTTGGCCCTGGCTATATGCCCACCCTACTCTCTCATTTACCAAATTTGACTTTTTATAGAAAATTTTCCTTTCTTAACTCCACTTAGCACACTAGAATACCATGCCACACAAACCCCCCACAAACATTCTCCACAATAATCGCGGAACTTAAGTCTAGCCATCTATTCAGCTATAAATTCTGATGATATATGCTGTGCTGAGCACGCAAGAAGGGTAGACTGTCTCCTCCTTCAGCTTAATACCTCCCCTACAACACCCAGTATAGAAAGGAAAGGGTGGTAACATCTATCATAGAAAGGAGGAACAAGACATCCTTCTCACTGATCACCACGGCTGCTTAAAAAGCATAACAAAGACCGTCCAGGGAAGCCAGAGCCATCAGTCATGGGTGATAGATTAAGAGTCGTCCTGGCACTAAAGTGCTCCTCTATCAAATAAACATCATTTGGCTCCAAAGGGCAACTCCTAGATCACTAGCCCAGTCCCAGCACTGCCACTCACCGAGCTGTTCAAGCATCTTATCACATTCATCCAAGATAAAGTGTTTAATGTGTTTGAGGTTGAGGCTCTTATTTCGAGCCAGGGCTAGGATGCGGCCAGGGGTCCCCACAACAATATGTGGGCAGTTCTTCTTCAGCACCTCTTCATCCTTCTTGATAGACAGACCACCAAAAAACACTGCGACCTGCCAACCCAGGAAAAAAAGAGTGTGTCATAAGAAGGGAAAGATTCCAATCCCCCCACAGTTCCCATCCTTTCAGTTCGATCTAAAACAATTCTTAACATTTCAGAGCTAAAAGGAACATTAGAGGTCACCTAATCTAAAATTCTTACTATGCCCCTCAAACACTGATGTTAAGAAACAAAAGTGACTTGCTCAAAGTTACATGGCTAATCAGGCCAGTCAGGACTAGCATTTAGTTCTTCTGACTCAGTCTAACAATCCTCCTTCCCACAACTCTAAGGTCAGGCTTCACTCTAAGAATGAGGACAGGAAGAATCAGCAGAGTGTCAAGTACCACAAAAAGCTCATGGAACATCAAGTTTTCCTAACTGAACCCAGACTTTTAAACTCCTTTCCATAAACCTTAGGAAATTACTGATTCACGCTCAAAGTATTCCTTTGTGTTAAAACCATTAGGGAAACAGTTGTTGAGGATCTGGCCTATGTACAATAACAAACACCACCAGAAACTGCTTTCTAGTTTCAAGGCAGTAAAGATCAATCAAGGGATCAGACTGTCATGACCCCAATTCTATCATAAATCTAAAATCATTAATTGTGGGATAACCAGGTTTGCAACAAAACAGGAGGTAGACAGCATCGCCTATGAAGAATTCTTGCCAAAAATGTTTAACTTGAATCAGTTAAGCTTTTAAATATAAATTTCAGTTAACAGGAAACACTGGGAAGAACGAACAAGCTAAACATCACCGTAAGGGAGTAACCAGACAAATCCAGAGGTAGGACATTCTGTTGAACTGGTCCAGCCTTTTTAACAAGTCACCATAACACAATTTTCAGCAAAAGACAAGAATATGTGATGACAATCTGTGTCTGATCTTGTCAGCAAGAACATTCTCTTATGAGTGGCACAAAGGTGATGAGTTGGACCTTACAGAGGAGGAAGTGCAATCCTAGCTCGCTACTGAGCTCAACAATACATGTGCAACAATAGAAACTGTTTCCTGGTTTTCAACTTTCAGAATCAACTAGTCAACTCTACTCAGTGAAAAGACACAAAGTAAATGCTATTGAGGTTGACAATGTAAAAATACACGTATACGTAACATAGATACATACGTATATACATAGCATTCAGATCATATTTAAACAATTAAAATTAACATAACTTTCAAATAGCAGGAGAAAAAATGCATAAACAAACTAATCTTTCCTGAAAAGAAATCAAAAAGGCCTGTAACTTGATTGAGAAAACAGTGCCTAATACTTGGTTTCACAGATTCATCAGAACCAAAAAGGTTAAAAGTGATTACCTTCTGTGAAGCTGGATTAGAGATGAGAGACACTAATCTTTTCATTACAATCCCTTCCAGATTACTGAAGCATTTTTACCATGCACAAGTACTACTATTGTGACTTCAGTTTTTAAGAAATTATTTTCAGTTTAGGGCTATGACTCAAACATTCCTAGTTCCCTTAAAATATAAAACAATGATCAATAGAAGGAAAAACTATAACAATCTGAAAAAGAGTACTGTTCTTCACCCCATCCTAGCCAAGAGGATAGGAAGGTATATACATCACTGCCTCTTCAAACTCCAATTACCTGGGGATCGTGTGAGAATGTATATTCACACTAGTAAGTGTAGGGTGAGACCCATATAATCTGCATTTCCAACAGGCTCCCAAATGATGCTGAAACTACTGATCTGGGAACCACCCCATAAACATCGAGGTTAAAAAATGGAAAACAACTCAAGCCAACTCTATTGTGGCCCCAAAATATCTTTCAATTTTCTGCCATTTTAAAGAATCCTCAAAATTCACACACCAAACTAGAGCTATTTTAGGGCTTCCAGCATTCTCTTGCCACACCCCCCAAAATTTTCAAACTGTCAACCAAAGCACACTGAAAAGAAGTAGCAAGCACAAGGATGGTCTCGTGGTAAGACTCCTCCACAGCCCAATCATGCAGTTTCCTCCTTAAACAGGAATATTTACACAATGTGTTAGAAACCAAGGCAAACTAAAGCCTTTCCAAGATTAGAATATAGCAAGCATCTCCAAAGTTATAAAGCATATCCAAATGAGCCCTGGAATGTAAATCTCTTGTACACCAAAGGTTGCGGGAACTTACTGTTACATATAACTGAGATTCCTGTATAGGTATTTAACATCTGTGGGACGTGAAGACTGCTGATCTACAAGTCTCCGATGCCTCTGACTACCCACACCTTCACTCTCCCAGGTCTCTATGGTGGCTTACCTTGACATTGGGCATGTACTTAGAGAAGCGCTCATACTCCTTGCTGATCTGAAAAGCCAACTCCCGAGTGTGACACATCACCAGCACAGACACCTTGAGGGGCAAGTAGATGGAAACATACAGTATATCACTTCACTATCCCCTCTGGGGAAGTGGTTGTCGTAAAAGCACACCATAAACAGCAGACCACAAACGACTTTACTTCTGAGATCTAAGTCATTATCCCCATGATTATTACAGAATATTCCACATGGCTATCAGTCAAGGGTGACAGAGGTCATCTTAGTGACAAGCACTCACAGTTCTGAAGGGATCATGTAACTGTGACAAAAACACTCTTCTCGAAAATTCCTAACCAAAATGCTTTCCCCAGCACTCTCCCCACGTGTACCTGCCCGGTAACTGGTTCCAGCTGTTGCAGTGTGGCCAGCACAAACACTGCTGTCTTTCCCATGCCTGACTTGGCCTGGCATAGGACATCCATTCCCAGAATGGCCTGAGGGATACACTCATGCTGGACTAAAAGTAGAGAAAAAAAACATAAATTAGACTCCAGTCTCCAGTTAACTGCACAAGCCTTTTCACATCACACTCATTTCTCATGACTCAATTCTTAAGTGGTTCCTGTAAACTTCCAGACCCTTTCTACCTCTCTGCTCCCTCAAGCAAATTCATCCCAAAATCAGATCCTCCTAGTTCCTTCTAGCTTTAGCCTCTTCTAGCTCCAGGTGCGCCACTCCTGCTAACAAACTCTCTTGCACCTGCCAATAGCTCACCTTTGGTGCTCCTGGCTCTGTCTTCATTTTCCTTAATTTATAACAATCATGACACTGAATGCCTGCCACAGGCCATTTCTCCTACTTAGGCTGCTTTGCTTTGCGTCACATAACCCTGGAACCCTGGACAAAATAAAGCACTTGGTACCTGACCCAGAAGCCAGCCATGTTTAAACCAGCCATAAAAGTTTCCAGAAACCAGAGCTGGCCTGGCCCAATAGAGCGGTACTAAAGGTCCAACCAATCCCTCTATGGAAATTTAAAATTAGAAGTCAAAGTGACAAACACAAGTAGATAAGGAGAAAACCCAGTCAAAAGAATGAACAGTGGAACTCTACGGTGCTTTTGGATCACTAGCACTTTCATGCTATCATGAATGAAAAACCAACCTGTATAAACCTCTTCTACTGCTAAAATAGTTTTTGCTACTTCCTTATTTCCTATTCTATCCTAAACATATAACTTTATATCTGAGGAACCATAAACACATCTATTTCTCATTTCCTCAATCTAATGAGTACTCTACACCCAACAAAAAAATTTACCTTCTGAAGGATGCTCAAAGCCACAGTCAACAATGGCCCGGAGCAACTCTGGCTTGAGCAGGAAGTCACGAAAACCAGAGCTGTGGATGGAGACATAGGAGCCCTTGACATCCTTCTTGGCAGGGGCCTCAGCTCCATCTCCCCCAGCTGCTGTCTCCACCTCATCATCTTCATAGTCCAAGAGCTCATTGTCCACATCGTTCTCTGCCATAACTAGGCCGGCAGGGAGAGAAGGGGAGGGATCTCTGGATGGGTTGACGCAGAATAAGTGAAAGCAAGGGAGGAGAGTGGGGCTTGAGGAACAGTAGTGGAAAAGAAACACACAAGTCTCTGACAGAAGAGCTACGAAAAAAAAAAGATAAAAGACTTATCAGTCATGAGCAGAGCCTTCACCACCACTTTTCCATCCTCACACACTTCCCACTTCCCCTAACTATGAAACCTTTACCAGGAAAAAAAAAGTAACAAAGAAACAGGAAACGCAAAAGCAAAAGTGGTCCCAGGGGAGGTGGTTAGGATACAGGTTCTCAACATTAGGATAAGAGTACCAGAAACAATAAAATTGGGAGAGGAAGACCAGCTTACAAATTCCTGATCTATAAACTAACAATAGGGAGGAGAAAAAGAAAAGAGAACGAAAAGCAAATATGATTAATTACTTAAGGTAGTGGAAAATGAAGATAACGAAACGAACACAAGTCCTGAAAAGTCCTCGAAAACCTTGTGCTTTCCCTATAATCTCAAGGTGTCAACCCCTAATTCAGCAGCCATCAGTCAAGGGTGATAGATTAAGGTCATCATTGCGCAAAGCGCTCGTTTCTCCAAATGAAAACATCATATGGCTGCCATCACCTCCCACAGTTCTTCAGCCTCCCACTCCTCAGAAATCTCCTTCTGGTGCTTAAGAAATCCCCGGGTAATTAATCGCGCGGGGAGACGTGAGAAAAGGCTCGGTCAGAAAAGGGTATTCATCTCTCCATCATACAACGAGTAAGAAGGCAGGCAATAAACTGAGATAGAAGTATCCTCGCTCCGGCTTTACCAGAACCTTTGCCAGGTGGTCTCACATCACCGTTGCCTTACTCCTCATGAGACATCTTTCCCAAAAACACACAAACACCCCCGTCAACATTTGGAAAGCGCTCCAAATAAACGTAGGCAAGTCGCGGTGAGAAAGCTCCAACTAGGCCCAGAAGTAGGCTCCTCCAATTCCAACCGCGGGCCGAGAAAGAACCCAGAAATGAGAGATGAGTAGAGCCCCGCCCTCTGCAAATGCCCAAGACCAGAGAACGCCTAGCGCCACTTCTCATCGTCACTAGGGCCTCCGGTAAATGAGGGGCCCACCAAAGGAGCAGAGAGCAAAGGGAACACAATGGCGCCGGGGCCACCATCTTGGATTGGGTTCCCCACGGCTTCAGCTTCCCTACCTCCTCCAGGAGCTCTCTGCTCTCGAAAGGGGTACAAGCGATGGAAATAATGACCCAACTAGGCCCCAGTGACCAGACCATAACCTGTGGAAGGGGTATCAGGAGTCCATGCGACAGGATGGCCACAGAGAAACGCAGATGGAGGCGGATGGAACTGAAGGCCAAAGCTTACCTGAGCAAGAAGAGCGCGTATGGCGGCGGCAACAGCAACGAAAGTGGGAATCTGCCTTCACTTCCGGTTCCCGGCTTCGCTATACTCGCTCTCCCGCCTTCTAGGCCACTAGCGCGCAGGCGCAAGGGACAGGACTGAGGACCTTCTACGGTTCTATAGTTCCCGCGCGCTCCGGGGTTGCCTTTAGAAAATGCCTGTCTGAAATTTTTTTTTCAAAAGCCACTTCTAACTCCTCCGCTATTGCCAGTAACAAAAGGCATAGCATGCCCTCACACTGTCATCTTTTTCCTCTTGTCGTACTCTTCTCCACGCTCTTCACCTCTTCGTTTAGCGTCTTGCTGCGCAGGTCTTATCTCTGGCCCTCCCTCCGTGGACGCACGAGAAGCAAGGGCGGCGAGGGGGCTGCGAGTTCCCACGGGGTCCTTGGTCCGGTAGTCAAGGTGACCTGGGGGCGTCAGCCCTGGAGCTACGGAACCTCTGGCCCTAGCTGAGGAGAAGCAATGAGCCGTGCTAGGGGTCATGCCCCTACCCTGTCCCCTGCCGTGGGGACGGTGGGCGGCATTTGCCAAAATAACGTTAGCCGATGTGGCTGATGCCCCAGGGGCCCTCAGGCTAGTGGGCAGGGGCTTCGAGTCGGGCCGCTGTTCTGAATCCACTGAGTGGGGAACCAGGGTTTAAATTCTGCCCCAAGTGTTAAAGCTGAATGATAAGGCTTGTAGGTTATACAACATTCCATAAATATTGTTAATTCAACTAGAATGATCTTAGCCCTGCTCCCAACAGCTCCATTGTTCAGCCTGGATCTTTTTCCTGAATGAAACATTTGATACGCCCATCTTTGATTTACTACAGAAGTCATACATGATGTCCTGCTGCTCAACAAAGATGACAGCAAAGGTTTGGCCCTTTACCTGTTACCCACATTTAACCATTTAACACTAAGGAGTAGTTACCATTATTCCTATTCTATAGACAAGCACACAGAGAAATGAAATATGTCCAAAGTAATACAGTTAGTAAAGGTGACGGAGCCAGGATGTAAACACCTCGTATTCTCTATTGTATCCTGCCTCCCTACTTAAAGAGTCCGGTTAATAAATACGCTACGGATTACCTCATTGTTTAAAGTCCTTGGGGAAGCAGGCTTGTCTTCTGTGGCCAAGAAAAATAAGTGATCCAAGGATGATGTCATAGAAGGGTAGTTTTTCCAACCTCAAATACCAATTTATTCAACAATATATATCGACTGCCTGTCCTATGCCAAGTGCTATCCTAGGATCTGGGGACCCAGCAATGAAAAGCTCTGTCATCACATAATGTAACAGGGGAGACAATACATAAACATGTCAAGTAACGTCAAGTGCTATGAAGAAAAATACAGCAAAGGGGCAAAGAGCGCTTGTCCCTACATCCCAGCTTTTCTCTACAGTTGCCAACTATAGTCCTCAGTTTCCCAAATAAGGAACCACATATGTTTCCCATTTTAGAGAAATAATAACGTACTATTTGCTTTTGTTTCTCCGAGTTTCAAAGGACAGCCATTTTGGGTGTTTGGGGAATATGTAAACGAGGAACAAGAGAGTGACTGAAAATGAGAAATGATGAAGCAAAAGGAAGCTGCTTCCACACACCAATTGATTTGCCCACAGTTATTTTATTGACACTTTTTTATTGTTACAAAGGGAAAGTAAGGTGTTGAAGACGTAGAAAGGAAAGCCATGCATTCGAGGGGACACAGCATCACTTTAGATCTCAGGAAGCAGTGAGCATCTGATGGGTCTTTGGGGAAATAGGAAAAGGGGGAAATCCAATAAACAGAAAGACCACTTAAGAGAGAGGCTAAGAAATGCAACATCTTCCTGGAACCACAGTAGAGGGGTTAAATGAGGTCACTGTTTCATCTTTTCATGGATCATAAGGTCTCTGGGAAAAGAGAGATGGGAAGAACTAATTCTTCAGAGAATTACTAGTCACAGAATGAATGAGTAAAATTAGAGAGCCATGGACAGAAGTGAGGAAACAGCTGTGTTTAGGTTTTGGCAGGTGGGCAGGGAGTGGGAATAATATCACAGGGTTGCCATTTATTGAATCACAGCTACCACATGCCAGAAACGATGCTAGGCTCTTTATTTATTTATTTTTTTAAAGATTTTATTTTTCCTTTTTTCTCCCAAAGCCCCTCCCCCCCCCCAGGTACAAAGTTGTGTATTTTTAGTTGTGGGTCCTTCTAGTTGTGACATGTGGGATGCCGCCTCAGCATGGCCTGACAAGCGGTGCAATGTCCGCGCCCAGGCTTTGAACTAGTGAAACCCTGGGCCGCCGAAGCATAGTGCGCAAACTTAACCACTCAGCCACGGGGGCAGCCCCACGATGCTAGGCTCTTTAAAGAATGATTCCTAATCATTGCAACAACCCCTAGGTATTATTATTATTATTCCAGTCTTGTAGAGGAGGACACTGAGGCCACAGGTTAAGTAGCTTGTCCTGGTTGCACAGCCAGCAAGTGGCAGGGTCAGGAGAGGTACCCCAGCCTGCCAGGCTCTGAAGTCAGGCTGTTTTCCACATCCCTACTTCTTTCTCCATGCTACAAATTTCACAGAGTGGTTGGGTGAGGGGGACTTGAGAGTTTACAAGTTCCCAGTGAAGGTTAAAGAACAATAAGGAGATTCAGGTCTGAGCAAGATATTCATAAATTTCACAGGAGAATTATTGGATCCTACCTCCTAGAATTTGTAGGGAATGGAAAGGAGAGAAGGATGATGGTGCGAGGTGATTTTGACTTGGGGATTTCTTTAACGGAGGGAACCGGCAGGAGGAGTCAGGCCCTACGATGGGTCCTAGGCAGCAATCCGGTAGTTGGGGTGGACCTGGGCCCTCACGTCACAGACCATGCCAAGAAGCTGGGCCAGGACACGTTCACGGTTTCTCTGCTGTGAGCTCTGCATGCCTTGCACCTGGCGCCTTGTAGCCTGCTCCACCTCAGCCGACAGGTTCCCCTGGGAGCCCATGGCCTGGGGGTTGGGGAAGGGGTGGAAGAGAGAAAGGAAAAAGCAGAAACAGGGAAAGAAGGGTCCAGGCATGTGGAGGGAAAGATCCCGGAGCAAGGCTAGGAAAAAGGCCCTCTCCAAAACCACCCCCATCCCACAGAAATATCCAGACACCCAAGACAGCAACACAATCCCCTTTCCTCTAAAATCTGACATGAGACTTCATCCTAAAACAGACTGTACAATCCCCCCCACCTCACCACCCATAACCATAGAACTCTGCCCTCCACCCCAAACATCATCATATTCTACATAGACTGTGGCCCTTCCCCCCACAAGCTATACAAGTCCTTCAAAACTCCCAGACTCTCTGACATATCACAAAGCTTGACTCAGGTTGTGGTCCCCGCCAGGGTCCCCTTCAGCCCTTTACCACCTTGTTTTCTTGTAGAATCACCCTGGTACACACCTCATCAGATGCACTCACCAACTTGCACCTGGGGTCCCATGCCAACTCCCCCACAACTCACCGCCTGCTGCTTGCTCTGGAATTCCTGCTCTCGCTCTCTGCGGTACTGCTCCACTTCCATCTGTGCCTCCTCCTTTGCCTGCTTCAGACGCCGGGCCTTCCCTGGAAGCAGAAGAAAGGACAGGGGGTAGGGGTAGACTCCTCCACAAAATGTGATAGTAGGGGTCAGTCCTTTCCAGAAAGTTATTCTGCCTTCTCTCAGCCAACCAGGTGCTAGATTCCAACACCCACCCATGTCTTCCCTCCTAATCAGCCACTCCAGCCCCCAGTTCTCTCCCCACCAGCCTTGGGTTTTCATAAGGACTCAAATGTTTGCTGTCCCCCAATTTTCTTTCTAGACTCCTAAGGGAGAGAAAAGGAGACTCACTCTTTCTGGCATCTGCCACCTTCTCAGCCGCCCGCTTCTCAGCTTGCAGGAGCTGCTGGATACCCTGGGACTGACTGGCCATTTC
Source organism: Equus caballus (assembly GCF_041296265.1). Lineage (NCBI taxonomy): Eukaryota > Metazoa > Chordata > Mammalia > Perissodactyla > Equidae > Equus > Equus caballus. The sequence continues at coordinate 34,656,765 of NC_091703.1, forward strand.
TGTCGTTATGGCCGCTGCTATTTCGGATGCTACCAAGGTAGCAGATGGCTCCCCGCAACCCCCAAAGCCTACTTCTCCTCCTCCTCCAGCTCTTGCTGCAGTCCTCCACTACCCCTGGGTCTTAGTGCGCCCCTTTTTGCTCAGCCTCCCGCACAAGGTGTCTCCCCCAAACTGATCCTCCCATTGATGGCTGGTCCTCCTCTCCCATCTCTCACTCTGGCAGTACCCAGAAGGACCATCTGGGAGCAGCAGAGACCAAGGTCTAAAGCTGGCCGCTAACATCACAGCAGGTGCAGGGCTTTCCCAGTCGGACGTCTATGAATGGGGGGCAGGAGCAGAGAGGGAGGAGTATTTGGGAGAGAAGGAGGCACAGAGGGGTTGAGAATGGGGTGAGAAGGTGAGGAAGAGAACGTGTTGGGTGTTGGGAGAAGAGTATGCTGGGCTTCTCTGAATTCTTCCAACTTCTCTTCTCCTATTTTTCTCTCTCCCTCCTGTTTCCATCTCCTTTGTCTACACCTTTCCCAAGTCCAAGTTCTGCATCCATCTCTCTTGCCTTGTCCTACGTTGTTTCCTTATGTCTTTTTTTTTTTTTTTTTTTTGAGGAAGACTAGCCCTGAGCTAACATCTGCTGCCAAACCTCCTCTTTTTGCTGAGGAAGACTGGCCCTGAGCTAACATCCGTGCCCATCTTCCTCTACTTTACATGTGGGACGCCTACTACATCATGGCTTGCCAAACGGTGCCATCTCCGCACCCGGGATCCAAACCGGGGAACCCGGGGCCACCGAAGCGGAATGCTCGAACTTAACCGCTGCGCCACCCGGCCGGACGGACTCATGTCTTTTCACGTCTGTGTTTTTCCCTGTTTGGATCTGTCCTTGTTTTTGGCCTCACTGTGGTTGTTTTTGTTTTCCATTTTCATTATGATTTTTATCCTGTCTTTATCGCCCCTGCTTTCTCTTTCTCATCTTTCCTCTGTCACTGAATCATCGCCTCTCCACTCCCAGTTGCAGGAGGCGGGGACAAATCTCCAAATCGCCCTCCTTTCTCCCCGCCCTTGCCTCTGCTCCTTTTCCTCGCCTAGCGTCCAGTCTTCCGATTTCAGGCGGACCCTTTATCTCAAGTTTAGTTTCCCTCCGGAGGCCAGACTGAGGGATCACCGCCACCCTCCCGCCCATTCGGGGAGAAAACACATCCGGTAACGAACCCCACAGTTCATTTCCGCCCTTTACCTGCGTCTCCGCCTGCGGTATTTCCGGCAGCCTAGAGTGTCTCCGCCCTTCCCACCTCCCTTCCTCCGAGCGTCTTAAACACAGGCCTCGGGCCTACAGCTCTGGGGGTACTTAGGGGGGCGGGGGGCAAGTCTGATGAGTAACCCCTCCCCCCAGGTCCCAGAGGGAGAAGCCTCTACATCTGTCTGCCGGGTACATTATATTCAATTTCTAGATCATTATTTGCAGTTATCTGTGACTTTTTTTTTAATTCAAATTTCTGCTGATAAAAATTTCCCCCATCAGTCCCTATTCGTCTTTCTCAAAGTCTTTGATTAAAAATCTACCTGGGCTAATGAGCCCCAAAGCAATTATTTATCCTTTCCTCAGATTTTCATTAAAAAATTAAATATGTGACCCCAACCGCCTTCAGAATTCTTTTCAAACCCATCATCTGGTAAGGGATGAGGGTTAGGACAGGCCTCATCTCTTGATGAAGATGCAAGAAGAAATGGGGAGCCAAAGGGAGGAACAGAGGGAATGTCAGGAGTGGAGGGGGAGGGACAGCCAAGGCTGGGCTCCTGACTGCTGCCTTTTTTTCCTTCTTCAGCCCAAGAGTTCCATGGCCTCCACTTCCCGCCGCCAACGCCGAGAGCGTCGCTTCCGTCGCTACTTGTCTGCAGGTCGGCTGGTCCGAGCCCAGGCCCTCCTCCAGAGACACCCAGGCCTTGATATAGATGCTGGGCAGCCCCCACCGCTGCACCGGGCCTGTGCCCGCCACGATGCCCCTGCCCTGTGCCTGCTTCTTCGGCTCGGGGCTGACCCTGCCCACCAGGACCGCCACGGGGACACGGCGCTGCACGCTGCTGCCCGCCAGGGCCCTGATGGTGAGTCAGCCTGGTGGGGAATAAGGTCATGGGCGACTGAGCAGGTCTGAGATGAAGGCCAACAGTTGAAAAATAAGATAGCTATTTGGTCAGTGGGACCTAGGGAGGTAGTTAACCAAGTTGGCATGTAGCCATCATTTATGCCTTTATGTTACTGAGCTACCGTTGTCCAGAGAAGCCAAGATTCCCAAAACAGCAACTGGTCTACAGATTTCACATCTTTCTAGATTAGTAGCTATTTGTCTCTTGACTAGTTGTTTGCTTGTAGCATAAAAAGTAGGCTAGAGGGTGGGTTCTGGAGTTAGATTGCCTGGGCTCAAATCTCAGCTCCACATTTAATAGCTGTGTATTCTAGGGCAGGTTTCTAAACTTCTCTGAGGCTTAGTTTGGCTGTTTGCAAAGCTAAATAATAACAACCCTTGCTATATGCCAGGTACTCCTCACAAAGCAACTCATTTAATCCTTACAACAACCCTGTGAAGTACTAATATTATCCCCTATTTCTCAGATGAAACAGCACAGAGAAGTTAAGTAATTTGCCAAAGTCACACAGCTATTAAGTGGTAGAGCAGGGGTTGTAACCCAGGCACCCTAGCTAGACCATCCATGGTCTTAATGACTGCATTATCCAGTGTGATGTATTATAGAGTTACACAGTGACAGGGCCTGTGTTCAAAGACCCCATGCTGTGACCTGTTTTGAGAATCACTGACACAGTACATAATTAGAGGACCTGACACATGATAAGCTCTCAGTAGATGCTGGGCACTGTTGTTCCTGTTATTATCAACAGATCCATCCTCTTGCCCACAACTCTCCAAGAACCAAACATTTTTCATCCGTCTGCAACCAACCTCACTCAGTGACAAAACCTAACCTGAACTAAAGTGAGGCTATGATTTGCTTTTATCCTGCTGGTGTCAATGTTCGTATATTTCACTGCAGAAACATTAATGTGTTTGGATAAGGGGGCTGCCCAGGCGCTCCTGCGCTGCCTGATACACAGCGTATGTACTTGCAGATCAGCTCTTCAAATCGCAAAAATATCTGAGCTCTGAAAAACCTTTGACACTGAGGGTTTGGATGTGGACCTGCCGATAGGGTAGTGGCAGTGCAGGCAGCTCTGTAGGGATGTAGCCCCCCTTAGGAAAGGGAATGGTGAAACCCTCTTTCCCCTTCTAGAGTCGGAACGTTAGAGGAAAACCTGTAGGTTGGGATGAACAACCTGAACTCATTTTGATTGCTGCTGTTACTATCTCTCTCCCAAAAAATTTCCCCCATAGAGCAAAAAATCCCCCTTTTTAGAAAATTCCCTTAACGTAAGTGGGATAGGCTGGCATATGCAGATTTCTTTTTTAACTTAAAAACACAGAAAGGAGGCTTTCAAAGTGCCGGCATCTAACTCGACAGCTGACAGCTGACGTGCAAGCAGAGCACCCTGAGGCAGACCTCAGACCTCCTCCAGGTTCGGGCTCTACCACTTAAGGCTGTGTGACAAGGACGTGCAGCTTAACCTCCGTGAACCTCATTTGCCTCTCTAAAATGGAGGTTGTGACGAGTAAATGAGGCACTTGGTGCAGTTTTGTCACTCACTGGATGATAAGTATTATTATTTTTATTCTTATGTTATTCAATTAAGGTTTTTTGAGTAATAAAAATGTTTTTCATAGTATAATAGGTGCTTCCTTCATAGTATTGAATTCTAAGGAACATGTGAGATTAATATTGTTGTCCCATTTAGGGATGAGGAAAGCAGGGCCCAGAAGGTTCAGGAACTTTCTGGAATCTCACAGCTGATAGGTGATTGTCCTCCAAAGGGAAACCTGCACTCAGGTCGCTTCCAAACCCTGGTGTCCTCTCAGAACTTACTTCCACCTGCTCCCCTGCCAGCCCTGCCACCAGGTGGCCTTCCAACTCCTTGGTAGAAAGGCACATCTCATGCAGCTTCCAGCTACTTTAGAGACCACTATGCCTTAAAATGCAACTATTTTCTTTGAATCTATGAAATGACCCAGAATCCCCTGGAGAGGAGTCTCCTCAGTTCCCATGTTAGGTCCAAGGGATGTGTCAGTTTGTGCTGGATCAGCTGGACTGGGTTGATACGCCCCCCGAGATGCCAGTGACTCGCCTCTACCTTTGGGGCTTTCAGTAACTTCTTTTTGAGACCCAACACCTCACAGAGAAGTGACCTTAGCTGTCAGAGACCCCTGGATATACACACCTTAGCCAGACATTAACCATTCTCTCCATACAGCAAGCATTAGTGAACATTGAGAAACAGGGGTCATGTTCTCACAATCTTTGCAAGAAGAATAAAGTCCAAAGCCAGCCTGGCTTTTTTTGTTGGGTTTTTTTTTTTTTTTTGAGGAAGATTAGCCCTGAGCTAACATCTGCCGCCAATCCTCCTCTTTTTCCTGAGGAAGACTGGCCCTAAGCTAACATCCATGCTCATCTTCCTCTACTTTATATGTGAGACACCCACCACAACATGGCTTGACAACTGGTGTGTAGGTCTGCACCCAGCATCCAAACTGGCGAACCCCAGGCCACCAAAGCGGAACATGCAAACTTAACTGCTGCACCACCAGGCTGGACCCACCTGGTATTTTTTTTAATGTAATATTCACTGCACTTCTTCTCTGTGCCAGCACAGTACCAGACATTTACCATCCATTACCCGCTTTGATCTGCACAGTAGAAGTAGGCTGTGGCCCCATTTTACAAATGGCTGAGCCATCAGTTTATGTTCCATTTGCCTTTCCAGCCTTACCTCCCACAGCACACCCACAAACCCGCGACTCCAGCTACATGGTTCTGTCTTCAGTGACCTCAAGCATGTTGTTCACCACCTTGCCTGCCTGTCTCTTGCCTGTCACCTTTCCCGTCCCCCTTATTTCCACTTTGCTAAGTTATCCTCGCTTTCCAGCCCAGCGTAAATGCCACCTCATCCTTGAAGCCCTCTCCAACCTCCCCACTCACTGTGACCTTTTCTTCCTCTGAGCCTTAGTCAATCATCACTCAATATAAGCTTCTGATATTGGCGTTTTTAAAAAGTGTGTTTTACCATTCGGTATGAACATCCCTTTAAGATAGAAATCATATCTCGTTATGGGGAGGGGAAGAGCACTACTTCCATCACTGAGACAAAGGACATTTTTATCCCACAAAATTTGTTTCATATTTATTTTTCCTAGTATAGAAGTACAACATATTAATGAAAGAACATTGGGAGAAGTTGATCTATACTGCTTAACTGATGATGAAATTGGCATTTCAAATCTCTGGGGGTGGTGGGGTGAACTGTTTAATAAACAAGTCGAACATTTGGCTCTTGTGGGGGAAAATTGTCTTGCCTCTCACCCAACTCAAAAGTAAACTACAGCAGGTTAAACACCTATATGTGGCAGGAAAGGCAAATACCAAATTCATGGGCCGGGTTTCCCTGGGGGAATAAAACTTGGAAGGAAGTATCAAAGAAAACTTTAGCTTTGTCTATGATGATTTTATTTCCTTAATATAAAATGGTGTTGCTAAAACGAAAATATATTAACATACCCCATGGTAGGACCAGGGATGCTTATTGTACTATACTTTGTACTTTTTTGAATTCTTTATATTTCTGAAAATAAAAATAAATATAGTAGAAAAAAACACAAGGGAACATTTTTATAATCTCTTGGAATGGAGAAAGCCTGCTTAAGAATGAAATAATGAGGGCTGGCCCCGTGGCAGAGTGGTTAAGTTCGCGCGCTCCGCTGCAGGCGGCCCAGTGTTTCGTTGGTTCGAATCCTGGGCGCGGACATGGCACTGCTCGTCAGACCACGCTGAGGCGGCGTCCCACATGCCACAACGAGAAGAACCCACAACGAAGAATATACAACTATGTACCGGGGGGCTTTGGGGAGAAAAAGGAAATAATAAAATCTTTAAAAAAAAAAAAAAAAAAGAATGAAATAATGAAAGTCAAAAGCTATAAAAGAAAATATTGATACAGATTAAACTACATAAAAGTTTTTAAAAGATGGGAGAAAATATTTACAATAGATGTAACAGACACAAAGGGTTGATATATACACTACATAAAGAACTCTTATAGCTACATACATAATTTCCAGGAGAAAAGTAGACAAAGAATATGAACAAATTATTCACAGAAGAAACACAAAGAACCAAAAAGCATATGAAAAAAAGAACAAAATTTCATTAATGAAGTCATTTTTTTCATCTGTCATATAGACAAATGAAAAGGGTTGTTGATACTCAATTTTGGTAAGGGACAATGCGGGCGCTCATATATTTTTTGTAGGCGTGTACATTGGCACAAACTTGAGAGTAGTTTGGCAAAATTGCACATGTTCTTTGACTCAGAAATTCCATTTCTGAGAATCTACCCCACAGAAATACTGTAAGGAGTCCGCAAAGGCATCTGTATGAGACTGATCACTTTTGGAAACAGTCTGTCAGTTGGGGGTGGGGAGAGTTGTTTGTTTCATACACACAGTAGAAGACTACCGAGTCATAAAAAAGAAAATGAGATAGACTGTGTATACTCCTGTGGAAAAATTAAGTGAAAAAAGTAAGTTGCCAAATAATTCATAGTACGATCACGTATCTCTGGAAAAAACTTTGTCATATGTGTGCGTTTGTATACACCAAGACAGGAATGGAAGGGGCCACAGCAAGCTGTTAACAATGATTAAATTTATTCTTCATTCTTTAAAAATAAAATTTCATATTAGTTATATCCCTTCCACATTAAAATATCAACCAAATAAGATTGGGGAAAGCCACCCATATTCCTACCACCCAGAGACTAGAATTTTTACATATTTACTTCCAGTCTATTTTTTTCAACCATAGGATTTGGTCTCTTTTTTTACACAGTTGTGATCGGATCTTATGAACAGTTTTGTAGTCAGCTTTTTCCACACATAGACATCATTTTTAGTGGCTATTTAATATTCTGTACCATGTTTTACTTATCATGTTTTATAACTGGAGGCCTCACTCCTTAAAACCTGTGAAAATAAAAACCTCCCGTGCAAACCTGAGAACCCACCCACCCTCACACCTGCCATGAATCCTGGTGGGGAATATGCAGTTGAAAGACAGGACCAGGAAGTTGCTGGGTGGGCCAAGTTGGGAGGGCTTGTGACAGGTCACCTCACTTCTGTAGAGAAGTGCCCCCTCCCCTCGTCCTGATGTGGTTTGGGTTAGGTGGCACTCACGTGTGCCAGGAGATGATGGGTGGGGGGCAGTGAGCCTTGGCCAGCCAAGGCTGGGCCCATCTTCTCTTCCTGCCTTCCTGGCAGTGACAGGACAACCTTCCCCTGACCCACCCTTTTGCCAGGTCACCAGTACTTTCCAGCGTCACAAAATAAAGATTTAAGGACTGCCATTTCCGGCCCATTTCCTCCTGCCCTAGGGAGAGAAAGTAGGCCCACAGGAAGGGAGGTGCCTCACTCACCTTCATCTGTCCAGAGTGAAAGAGGTGGTTGGTGGCCGTGGTGGGTGGACCTGGCCAGGAGTAGAGTGCTAGGTTGGCAGTGAAGTGAGCAGCATGGCACCCGGCAGACACTGGAGCAGATGTAGTGAAGTCAGGGTTCAGGAGGAGGGGAGCTCAGGAACGTCAGTCCCTGCCCTGTTTTTCACCAGCCTCCGGTCAGCCAGCCCCTGAGTGGGACCCTCTATCCCAGCCCCTTTCCCCTGCCCTAGCTCAGCAGTCATTTGGAAAGAGCTTGCTCTGCTGCTGGGAACATTTCTGTGGCTCAAACTCGTTGCTGGTCTGGACCTTCTACCTCCCCATGCCCCTCCCAGTATGCTCTGGGTAAGGCTGGCTGAGAGAAATTCCCCTGAAAACATTTATTTTACTCAGTTATGAAAAAGTCATATAATTTATTGAAATGTCATATAAAAAGATAACTATCATGTATTTGTATGTATATAATGGTACAGAGGAGAATGTTTAGATATTTTACCAGTCTGAATATAGATTTGGGTAAGAAACACAGTGAGAGATAAAAAGTGACAATATTTTCAAGCCAAAAATGGAATACATAGTTAGAGGTTTTTGACATTGCCCTAGGTGGCTGGAGGCAGCCTGGAAAATGTCATTTGACACCGTAGAACTCCCAGGACACTAAAATAGTTTGTGGGGACACAGGTCAGAATATTTTCAACTACCACACTTATCATATATGTAGTAAACTATCAGTAAATATTTGTCAGTGACGGTGATTTCCTAATACCCAGGAGGCATCCATGTGGGCAACTCTTTCCATTGCTCTAAGACCAAGGGAGTGAGGGACCAGCAGGATTCAAGATGGCGGCCCTGCCAAGGAGTGGGAGTCCCAGCTAACTTCTGCTCACTGCTCTCCCACCAACAGCCTACACGGACTTCTTCCTGCCACTGCTGAGTCGCTGTCCCTCTGCCATGGGAATAAAGAATAAGGATGGAGAGACCCCTGGGCAAATTCTGGGCTGGGGACCCCCCTGGGATTCTGCTGAAGAGGAGGAAGAAGACGAGGCCTCCAAGGAGCAGGAATGGAGGCAGAAGCTGCAGGGAGAGCTGGAGGACGAGTGGCAAGAAGTCATTGGGAGATTCGAAGGTGAGGAATCCATTCCCATCCACAGCTGCCCTTCTTCCCTGTTGGCCACCCACACCCATCACCCACATGCTCCCGCTGGCCTCCTCTGCCCCTTCCTCTATACTGCCTGTCCCTCTTGCCCATCACCTTCTCATGGCCTCTCCCCGACCACCCCTATCCTGCCTTCCCAACAGATGATGCTTCCCATGAGACCCAGGAACCCGAGTCCTTCTCAGCCTGGTCAGATCGCCTGGCCCGAGAACATGCCCAGAAGCACCAGCAGCAGCGAGAGGCAGAGGGAGCCTGCAGACCCCCACGGGCTGAGGGCTCCAGTCACAGCTGGCGGCAGCAGGAGGAGGAGCAGCGGCTCTTCCGAGAGCGAGCCCGGGCCAAGGACGAAGAACTGCGTGAGAGCCGAGCCAGGAGGGCGCAGGAGGCTCGTGGGGACCGAGGGCCAGAGCTAGCCAGGGCCGGGCCCAGGGCAGAGCACCCCAGAGGATCAGGGAGGGGCAGCCTCTGGCGCTTTGGTGATGTGCCCTGGCCCTGTCCTGGGGGAGGGGACCCAGAGGCCATGGCTGCAGCCCTCGTGGCCAGGGGCCCCCCTTTGGAGGAGCAAGGGGCTCTGAGGAGGTACTTGAGGGTCCAGCAGATCCGCTGGCACCCTGACCGCTTCTTGCAGCGATTCCGAAGCCAGATTGAGACCTGGGAGCTGGGCCGTGTGATGGGAGCTGTGACAGCCCTTTCTCAGGCCCTGAATCGCCACGCGGAGGCCCTCAAGTGACCCCAGGGAAAGAGCGAGAACTGCAGGGAATGCTGCCTTGGGGCAGGGCAGTAGGAAGGGTATGTCAGGGATGGGGATGATGAGGAAGAGGCAGATGCTGCACGGCAGAGGATATAGGGTGGGAGTGAAACTTGTAATGAGCGGGGGTGGGGGGGATATGGGCCACCACCACCGCTCCTTGACTCTGCCATTTCCTAATAAGACCTGGTTCCACATCTCACTCCCAGTGTCTCCTCTGCGTTTTTCCATTGCTGTGGTTTTCATCACCCATGACATCTCCTTTCCCGCTCCGCCTGCCAAAACCCACAGCTCCTACACACCTGTGACATGCATGTATACACTAACATGTGCCCTTAGCTGGAGACAAGAAGCCCCATTTGTCCACCGCAAGGTCGACCCTCAGAAGGCCCCGTTTGCCCTCCAGTCTCACTCCACTCCCTGCACTGGGCTTCTCTCCGCTCTGTAGTCAGCGGCTGGAGAAATAGATGTGAACAGAGGCAAAAAAGGGAACAAAACCAGTTTCCCTCCCCTCCCCAGCTCCCCAGCCAGAACCACATCCTCCTCCCCACTTAACACCCCCTTCCCCCAACACAGGGCTTTCCCTTTGCTGAGTCACTGAATGGTCCGAGTTGGGGGCAGCTGGAGTTGGGGGACCCTGAGGAGATTGTGGGAGGGTGGGATAGCACAATGGGTGGAGGAAGAGCCCTGTGGGGGAGTGGAATTTCAATTGCTAAAATTAGGAGCAAGGGAAGGAGGCGGAAAGAGCCAAATTATGTAACCTGGGTTGTCTGTTCTTGGGTAACAAGGGATCCACACCCAAGGCTCTCTCTTCTCTAGCTTCTCAGTCCTATCTCTGCTTTCCAGAACCCCAATCCTTGGCTCCCTCCAGCCAGCTTCTGCCCCATCCCAAACCTGGGCTTCATCTCTGGGCAGCCCAGGCTTGGCCTTCCAGATAAACATCTCCTTTTCCCAAGGTTGAGGAAAAGGTCCCAAGGGATGGAGAGAGGGGGTCTGGGATTCCCATGGAGGAACAAGGAGGGCACTATCCCTCCCGCTGTTTATACTCAGTTCCCACTCCAGCTCCACGGAACTGGAATAGGAAGTTGTAGACAGTACCAAACCCCACTGCCGTTCCCCAAGACACAACAGGGAACTCAGTGAAAAGAAAGAGCAGGACCGAAAGGAGAGTGCAGACATGTCTGCCGTGGGCACCATCTGCACATGTCTACATCAGAGAGTCTTATGATCAGAAACTTATTTCTCAGGTTTGGAACCTCAGTCTACACAAGAGAGTCCCAGGAGTGGAAGCGGAGGGCAGTAGAGGACAGGAAGGAGAAGCCTCTGGAAGCTTGGGAACATGGGCTAGGCATGAGACCCTCAGAGAAGACAGAGAGCCAAGAGGCCCAAGGCCTCTGAGGGGCCAGGCAGATGTTCAGGGGGCAGGAGGAGGAAGGGCTGGTGAGAAAGATCCTGTGAGAGGAAGCTGCTGTGATTCAGAGAAGAGACTGTGAGCTGTGAGCAACCCAGGCGTCCGGTTCCTCTCACAGGCCGGAGATTTCGGAAGTGGCATGCAAAGAGCCCAGGATGGAGTTGGGGGGAGCTGGGGTTAGGATCCTTAAGCTGGGGGTTGAGAGGTAAGCAACAGAAAGCTTCGGTGTCCAAATTTGCTCCTCCATCCAAAAGAATGTTCTCTGGTTTTTAAGCACATCATTTCCCTCCTGCAAGAGTTACATAAAATCAAAGAAAAATTAGCCCTGATACCTGGCCCCCCAGACCTCCCTCTTTGCAACATCCCTCCCCATGGTGTCTGGCCCCCAGCCCTGTTGGGGGTTCCCCTGAGATGAGGGCTGTTCACTTTCTCTGACCACACCGTTTCCGCTTCGTGTCTCTTGTTTCCTAGGCTGATAAAAATACTGAGCCCTAGAGGCCCTGGCTTCCTTTGACCCCCTGGGGCCAGGCGGCAGGCATCCTGTCCAGCATGGTGGGGGCAGGGAGGGGGCCCTGGGATCCCCAAGGGATGACTCAGTGCCTACCATGAAACCCTGGGGAAGTAGAAGTGTGCGTATCTGCTCTCTAGAGCTGGAACAAGGAATCGATTCTCAGGGAGGATGCACTGGGGTTCAGTTAGAGAAACAGGATTAGGAATGAGATTAGTGAGAGTGGAGTCATTTGGGAGATTGAGGTTAGGGCAGACTTGACTGAAGTTAGGAAAAGGATCTGGGAGGGACTATTCAGTGCAGTTCAACTAAGCATCCAGTAGACCAAAGATAAATTCAAACTCTGCTTCAAGTTTACAATCTGGTAGGGGCAGCAGGCTCATACCTAACTGACTGTGATTCAAGGCAAGCTGAGTAGACATTAGAGTAAGGTACAGTGGATACAGAAAAGGGGGCAGTGGATTCCATCTGAAAGCACCTGGGGTCTCTGAGGAGAGAGCGAGCATTTGAGCTGGTGCTGATGAATGGGTATGATTTCTATGGGTGGAGGTAGATGGACAGGCTCTAGAGGTAAATGAAGTGGCTTGAGCAGAGGCCAGAAGTCAGAAAACACAGACTATGTTGAGGAAAAGTTGAGTGTCCCGAGGTAGAGGAAGCACAGGTGTGAGGGAGCATGTGTTGAAGAAAGGACCAGAGAATGCCAAGGTAAAGGATTTGGACGTTATCCTGTGGGCAGTGGCACTGTGACAACAGTAAAGAAGAGGGAAAACAGGAAAGTGCTGCGGGGGTACAGACAGAGTAAAGAAGAAAACAACTGTCATTCTTTGAACGCCTACAATGTGTTAACTATGTTGAGCCCTTTACCTAACATCAGCAATCCTGCCAACAACTGTCTAAAAGGTGGTGATAGATCTCCATTATACAGATGCGAAAATTGAGGCTCATAAACATACTGTAAGTTGCTTAGGGCCACACAGCTAAAAACTAGTGGAATTAGCATTAAACTCATCTTACTCCAAAACTCGTGTACTTTGTACTTAGGTCCCAGTAACTCCAAACGGCATTAAAGGAGGGAAGAGATTTTATAAACCTTGAGAGGATAAGTCATTAGGACATGACAACTGATTGGATGCTAGAAGTGAGGAAAGAGGAGTCTTACATGACTCCACATTTTGAGCTGAGGGGACAGGAAAGACGATAATGCCCTAAACCAAGGAGGAGATGCATGGCTGAGGGGAAAGATAAGTTAATTTCAGACAATCAATAAATTTGTAGTAAGCACCTGAGGAGTAGGGCATTCTGCTAGACAGTGGATATAAATGAAATAGTCACTGTCCTCATAGAACTTGTAGTCTAATGAGACAAACAATGTACAAGTAACAACTACACATAATAATGGGGGGTGCACCTGCTTAGAGTAATGAAGCGCTCAACCAAGACCCATTGAGTTTGAGGGGCTAGCATAACACTCAGGTGGAGATTTCCAGCAAGCAGGTCTGGACCTCAAGAGAGCAGTCTGGGCTGGAGAGATAGATTTGGGCATCATTCCCTTCTCAGTGAAGACTGAGCCTCTGAGTGGACAGGATCACCAAGAGAGGGGGTGACCAGCAGAGCCCTGAGGATGATCAAAGGAAGAGGAACCAATAAAGGAGAGAGGTCAGGGCGGCAGTCAGAAGTAGGACAAGAGAGGGGTGTGCAAAGCAGAGCCTGGGCGGCCATGTCTAGTGCTTCAAAGAGGTCTAGTAGGTGAGGGTTGAGAAGATCCTTGGGGTTCAGGAACTAGATGATTACAAATTTTGAGAAAACGGTTTCCACTTACCAGAGGAGCAGAATCACTTTACATGGGTTGAGGAATGAGTGGGAGGTGAAGAAAGGGAGGTGGTGGGTACAAAGTCATAGATTGGTAAATATGGAAGATAACTAAGAATCAGCTCTAGTTCAACCCACGAATTTTATAGATGAGGAAAATTTTATCAGTTCCCGAAAAAGTGGTTCATTAAGGGGGCTAGTCTGAAGACGTCACACAGAAAAGGCAGGCGAGAGATGGAATGGGCATTTGAGGGAGAAAGAGAGTCCAGGGAAGGATTTTTTATTTTCAAGAAATAAAATTGAATATGTAAAATGAAGGGAAGGCTCACAAAGAAAGAAAGATACTGAAAATATAAAAAAAGGAGAAAGAATATAGTAAAGACCGGAAGTGGGATACAGAGTCCAAAGGATCAGCCTTGGACAGGAGAAAGAGTCCTCCTGAGACAAGAAGAAAGGAAAGATGAAACAAAGTGGAGGGAAAAGCAGGAAGTAAAGAGATCCACCTTGGATGATGTTAAGCTCAATAAAATAGCTGACAGCATCATCAACTGAGAGTAAAGAGGTAGGATGGAGAGCATAAGAGACATGGAGATTTAGAACATCACCTGCCGGAGTCTAACAGGGAATCACCAAAGCAGGGTTAAGGAACACTGAGGGCTCTCCCAGGTTAGATGGCCAGGGTTGGTAGTAGGCCTCTTGTGGTGACGTGACTCTCCTGTGATGCTTGGCAGTCCAGGAGAAAGACCAAGAATGAGACCATTGAGTTTACCCAAATCAAGTTTTTTAAAATCTTGGTAGAACATCAGGTAGATAAGAGATTCTAAACTGCTAGTGAAAGTAGATGAAAGTTTTGACCACGCAGTACAAGTTAAACCAAATAGACAAGTAAAATAAGGAAGGAGTTGGAAGTCCTGGTGAGAATGAAGAACTGATTTGATGGGAGGGAGAGAGTGGGAGATGTGAAGGGTGGATGGTTATGAAGAGGGGAAAAATTCAGAGTTCAAGATCTCAAAGGCGTAGCCCTTCCAAGTGATGCTGAGGTCTGAGGTAAACCTTGCTCATGGGTGGCTAAAGTGGAGCAGAGAAGGTAGCTATAAAGCTGTTGGAGTTGAGAAAGTTGAAGCACTGAGGAGCCAGAGTGTAAGACTCATCTGATCCGTGTGGTTTTGAAGTTACTAAAGATGGTGGTAGGAAAAGAGATACGGAGAAAAACTGAGGTAGATATGCAAGTTGTTAAGTGCATGGTAGAGATGTTGATGGAGAAGATTGTGCTGTGAAGACCGGAAGAGCATGGCAAATGCAAAAGGCATGGGCCTCAAGAGAGGAGGAAGAGGTTATCAGTTATGCCAAGGGAAGAGAGAATAGTGGCCTCTCCTCTGCCCGCTGCCCCTAGTGATGGCAGTGGAAGAAAGAGCAGGTTTCACCAAAGAAGATGGAGTATCATTAGGGAAAAGCTAGGTTTCAAAGTGCCAAAGGAAGATGCTTTCGGAAATGAAATAGAGGGTTTGAATACATGAGGAGTTCCGTAGAATATTGTGAAATGGACTGGTAGGAGCATCTTTTGTGGTATAGGGAATCAAGTCCCAGGGAGAGTTCAGGAGAAGAAGACAAAGTCTGGAGAGTTTTGCTTCTGGAAGCAAGAGGTTGCTGCTTCTGGAATTTAGATACATTGCATTTATTGTGAGGGAAATACCTTGAAGGAGGCTTAGGGGGATGCGCAAGATAAGGTATCTCTTCCAGTTCCATGGTTTTAAATGCCTTCTTCATGCTGACGACTCTCATTCTTGTCTGTCTAGTTCCGACGTTGCCTCTGAAATGCAGGCTTGTATATCCATTTGCCACGTGACATTTCCACGTGGATTTCTGTCCAATAGATTTAGACTTACATCCAAAATTGAACTTTTGGTTCTCCCACCCCATCAGAATCCTGCTTGTCTCCCAGTCTCCCCATCTTCCACCCCCTGCCCATCCATCCGATCTGTCATCTAGCTCTGTCAGTTCTACCCCTGAAATATATCCCATTATATCCCAAATTTATCTACTTCTCTCCATCTTCACGGCTGCCACTATCTTCTCTCCAAGATTACTGCAACTGCCTGCTAACTGGTGTCCTTGCTTCCAATCTTGCCCTTACAGTCCTGTCTAAGCACAGGAGCCACAATGATTTTTTTTAAACATAAATCCAATCATTTCTGCCTCACACCTACCTCTTTCTCTCACTTGTACACACACACTGACACCCTCCAAAGTTTCCCACGGTTGATTAAAATCCAGATGCTTTACCCCTCCTTGCATGGCCCTGCGTGATCTGGCCTCTGCCCTCCTCTCTGACTTCATCTCCCACCTCTCTCCCACTCTTCTCTCTCTGCTCCAGCGACACTGGCCTCCTTTCTGTACCTCAACACCTCCAGCTCGTGTCCACCTTCCAGGCTTTGCAGTAGCTGTTCCCTTTGCCTGGAATGCTTCTCCCCCAAGCCTTCACCCGATCACTCTTACTTGTCATTTGTGTCTAGCTTAAATGCCACTTACTCAGGGAGGACTTTCTTGACCACTATGTCTAAAGTAGTTCTCAGCCATTCTTATCGCATGCCCTATCTTATTTCCTCATAGCACTACTTACTGATTTCTTCTTCAGTGTGTTTCTTTTTTGCCTTGCTTCACTAGAATGTAAGCCCTACAAGTCCTGGAACCCTGTCTGACTTGATTGCCACTATAGAACAGCGTCCAGCACGTAGTGGGAATTCAGTAAATACTTATTACATGGAGGGATGGATGAATAATGGAATAAAGCAGTATAAAGCTCAACTTTAGGTTTGTGGCTCAGATTGGACTTAGAGTTAGGTTTAATTATAGGGTTAGGAATGGGGATGAGTTGATTTCAAGATTAGCTCTAGAAACAAGATTGGGTTAGTTCAGAGGATAAGTTTTAGTTGAGGATTCACTTATTGGGATGTGTTTAGATTTGAGGTTAGGGTTGAGTCTGAGTTGTGATTTGGGTTGAGGTTAAATTTGGGTTAGGGTCAAAGTCGGTATTGAATCCCATTTAGGTTTTGAGGCAAGTTCAAGTTTGAGGCTAATGTCATTTCAGCCCCAGTTGGAGGCCTCAGAGATTTCATTGGTTTCTCCACAGAGACCACTATAGAGACTGTATTTCCCTGAGTTTGGGGCACAAGACTCCAGTCATCACCCCTCCCACCCAGGGAAAGCCCCAAACCAACTGTTGGTCTCCTCAAGAAAGAAACCGAGTTTCACACAACCTCTGAAACTGAGATTGAAACCAAGATTGGCCCATCTCAAGGAACGTCCTTCAGCACATTGCAAACTCCCGTGACACGAAGCCTCAGCCCAGTTCTTGCCCTTCCTTCCTCTCTGTCTCTCATGTCTCCCCACCACTCCTCACCTTCCCCTTTTTGTCCCTCAATTCCCCAGTCTTCCTCTCTGACCTAAGTTTCTCCCGTTCTCTCTGTTTCTCACTGTTAATTGCAACACTGTTTTATGTTTTAATATAACTGAGGTCTCTCAGTCCATCAGCTCCTAACCATTAGAGAGGCAGAAGAGACAACAGAAATAAAAAGGGACCCCCAGAGAAAGAGGGACACAGAGAAAAGGAAAGGAGCAGGGACCAAGAGAGAAACCAACACTGACACAAGACGTAATCAAGTTAATAAGAAGAAGCTGGGGCCAGCCTGGTGACATAGTGATAGAGTTCACTCACTCTGCTTCGTTGGCCCAGGGTTCACAGGTTTGGATCCCAGGCACAGACCTAGCACTACTCATCAAGCCATGCTGTGGCAGCATCCCACATAAAATAGAGGAAGGCTGTCACAGATGTTAGCTCAGCAATAGTCTTCCTCAAGCAAAAAGAGGAAGATCGACAACGGATGTTAGCTCAGGGCCAATCTTCCTCAAAAAAAGAAAAAAAGAAGAAGAAGACACCAAGATATTTAAAAGAAGCATCTGTGACTACTCTTTTTCCATAACATCTGGTCAGCCTCCAAGACCTGTAGATTTGGCCTAGACACTGTCTCCTCTTTTCCATTCTCCTGCTGCTGCCTTGATGTAAATGCAGGCTCTTATCTCCTTGCTGGGTTATTGCCAAACCCTCCAAACTGGTCTTCAAACTTCCAGTTTCCCCTCCAGCCCCCAACTCCCGTACCCGAGTCCATTCTTCATGTAGCTTCCAGACTCAGTTTTCTAATGTACTAATCTGCATGGGTCCCTCTCTCACTTAAGATTTTTGGTGGCTCCCCATCATAGTTAGAGTGAAATCCAAACTTCTTTTCTTGGTTTTAAACCCCTCAGGATGTGTTCTCAACTTACCTCCTGAGCCTCATCTCTGTTCCTTCTATTTGTACCCAATTGCGCATCTCGCAGACTTCATACTCTCTTTCACCTCCAGTCTTTGCACTGAGTGTTTCTTCCATTCTTTGGTCGATACTTAATGTCTGAATCAGCTGTCCCCCAGGCCAAGTTCGATGGCTTTTCTATGGGCTGCCATGAGCCCACTGTCATGGAACTTATCACACTTTACTGTAAGTATCTAATAACTTTCTCCCACACTGGTCTTTGAGCTCCTGGAGGTCAGCAGACTGTCTTTTGTATCTGTATCCTTGTACAAGGTGCTCAGTAAATGCTTGTGGAATAGAGAGAAAGCTAAAGAGATGGAATGAGAGCTAGATAAGACTAATGAGGCATGAAAGGCAAAGTTGCAGGGCCTCAAGTAGGGAGAGGAAAATAGGAGAAATAGCTTATACACACCCTGAATGTTACTTCTGTGCTAAGGACACCAAGACCCCTTGGCAACTTTGTGCCAGAGGAGAGCAGCAATGTGCCCAGTGCAACGTGGAGGACTTTAGCCTCCATGACCACTGTCCTCAGCACAACCCCTCCCAAACTCTCCGAATGAAAGCGTAACGACATCACTAAGAGTAAGAATGATATTTGAGGTGGCCAATTGTTATTTTCTCAATCTTATGAAATATGAATAAAATTATCTTTAGAAACCTTTCTCTTTTAAACCTGCATCTTACAAGCTGAGTGAAAACTGCCTCATTTTCAAGAATGTTCATATCCACGTTTGTCATATTAGCCAAAAACTGGAAACAAACCAAATGCACATCAACAGAAGAATGGATAAATTAGAATATATTCATAGAATATTACATCGCAATTCAAAAAAAAACGGTACAGATACATGCAATCACATAGATGAATCTCACAAACATAATGCTGAGTGAAAGAAGCCAAGCACAAATGAGTCAATTCTGTGTGATTTATATGAAGTTCAAAAGCAGGAAGAATTAGTCTTTGGTGATAGAGGTCAGAAAGTGGTTGGTTATCTTTGGAGGGTATCAGCTCAGAGGGGCCACAAGAGAACCTTCTGGGGACCTGAAAATATGTTGAACTAGGTGGTAGCTTCATGACCATACACAGATGGAAAAGTTCATCAGGCTGTCACTTCGGACGTGTGCACACCTCACTGCACCTAAGTTCTATATCAATAAAAGGGGGAAATCCTTCATGATTTTAAAAGTGTATTGGCTCATGGCAACTAGACTTTTGGTGGTGAACATGATGCAGTCTATGCAGAAGTTGAAATATAATGACATACACCTGAAATTTATATAATGTTATAAACCAATGTTACCTCAATAAAAAAAAACGTATTGGCTCTGCAAATGTGGCTTCAAGACAAGTCCCTTAGCTTTCACACCCCACCCTAGGTCACCACTCTTAAGATCCTCCTATGTGGAATTCCGAAGCTTCCCCTATAGAGAACTCTGGAAGTTGTCCCCCCCATTCCTGGATCATGGTGTGAGTTTGGAGTTATATAAATCCGATCTGTGGGGGCCTCTAAGGTCAGGAAGAGGTAGAGGGTATCCTCAGGAGTGAGATGACACCTTATCATACATGAGTGCATGGCCTCATCCCTGGGTATGGGACTGTGACATTTATCTTCCAAACCAGGACACTTTTGAGAGTGAAAGGGGCTCCACGAATATTTTCACGAGGACAACAGGCATAAACCAGGATGTCCCAGGCACAGGGGGATATAATGGAACTTCTTGATAGGAAACCAGCCGGACGACCTGCAAAGTACACATACTGGGACAAGTGTGATTTGAGCCATTTGGGACAAGGACGGGGGTACAAGAGGAGGAAATGGGCACAGAGAGAAGCTTGTAATCAGCCAAGGGTGCAGAGGTGTTATATATAATCGCTCTTCAGGGAACCAGGCCTCCAGCCCACACCCCAGCTGCTCCCCCTTCTCCTCCTCTGAATTTACTGTCCCTTCCCTGGAACTCCTAAGCCTGACCCCGCTCCCTGGCCCTCCCAGCCCACGGTTCCCCTGACCCCACTCCCTTTCCCAGAACTCAGTCATCTGAGCCCCCAGCCTGCGGTTCTCTCCTAGGCCTCAGCCTTTCCTGCCTTCGACTGAAACAGCAGCATCTTCTAAGCCCTGGGGGCTTCCCCGGGCCCCAGCCCCGGCCTAGAACCCGCCCGCCGCCTGCCACGCTGCCACTGCCGCTTCCTCTATAAAGGGACCCAGGCGTCCTGGCCCAGGGGCCCTGCACAGCAGGTGAGACTCTCCGGCCCCATCTCCTTGGGCTGCCCAGGCGGCGGACTCCTTCCCTGGGCAGGCATTCGGCCCCTCAGCCTGCACCCCGGCCCCTCCTGCACTCCTGCCTGGGCCTGGGCCTCGGTGGGTTTGGTTTTGGTTTGTTCCCCTCTCTCTGACTCTCTATCTGTCAGTCTCCTTCCCTCTGTCTCTGTAACACATTTTCTGTTTCTGCCTCAGTCTCTCTCTGTTCCCTTCCCATCTCTGTTTCTCTTTCTGTCTCCCCCTGCTCACCTTAGGGTTTCCCTGACTGCATCTTGTCCCCTTCTCTGTCTGTCGCCCTGTGTCTCGTGGTGGCTGTCTCCGTGGGCAGGAGGCCTGTCTTCCGCAGTGCCCCGCCCCGCTCACACTCTCTCTCCCTGCAGGTTCTCCCCATGACACCATCTGGACGTCTCTACCTCCTGAGGGTGTGCGGCGCCCCCCTCCTCCTCCTTCTGGGGTTGCTGCTGGCCCTGCCGCCTGAGGCCCAGGTGAGGCAGCAGGAGACTGGGGGCTTGGGGGTGGCCCAGCCAAACCTTGGGCCAACCCTAGAGCCTCCTTCAATTCTGTTCTCCCTTAGGGGCTCCCTGGTGTTGGCCTGTCACCCTCAGCTGCCCGGACTGCCCATCAGCACCCCCAGAAGCACTTCACCCAAGACACTCTCAAACCTGCTGCTCACCTTGTTGGTAAACATCCACCTGACCTCCCAGACATGTAGCCCCCAGCTTTCCTCCTACCCCCACTTCAGGGACCCAAGCATCCACTCCACCACTCCCTCAACTTCCCCCACCCCCAAATCAAAGGCTTGCCACTCCCATCCATCCTCCTGACCATCCCCCAGGAACTCAGTCCAGCACCTGCTTCCTTAGGGATTGAGACCTCTGAACCCCAGGTCCTTGACCCTCCATCCCCTATGGCTCTTCCTAGGAGACCCCAGCACCCAGAACTCCTTGCGCTGGAGAGCAAACACAGATCGTGCCTTCCTCCGCCATGGCTTCTCTTTGAGCAACAATTCCCTCCTGGTCCCCACCAGTGGCCTCTACTTCGTCTACTCCCAGGTGGTCTTCTCTGGGGAAGGCTGCTTCCCTAAGGCCACCCCAACCCCTCTCTACCTGGCTCACGAGGTCCAGCTCTTCTCTTCCCAGTACCCCTTCCACGTGCCTCTCCTCAGCGCTCAGAAGTCCGTGTGCCCAGGGCCACAGGGACCTTGGGTGCGCTCAGTGTACCAGGGGGCTGTGTTCCTGCTCACCCAGGGAGACCAGCTATCCACTCACACAGATGGCATCCCTCACCTACTCCTTAGTCCCAGTAGTGTCTTCTTTGGGGCCTTTGCTCTGTAGAAAAATCCAGAAAGAAAAAAATTAGTTTCAAGGCCTTCTCCCCATTTTGCCTCCATTCTGACCATTTCAGGGTCACCACATCTCTCCTTTGACCATTCCAACAGTCTCAAACCTTCCCCACTCACATCACCTGGAGCTTCCAAAGAAGGAATTCTAGGCACCCCAGGGGACCACACTTCCCTGAACCACCCCAGATGCTCGGCTGAGGATTTTAAGCCTGCCTAGAATTCCCACCCAGAACTCTTCACCTGTCCTACCAGTCTAGGGGGGCCTAGTCCTAGACATGGAGGGGGAAAGGACACGTGGGGGAGTTTGGGTGGATGGCTGGAGGCAGGGAGGGGGGATTATTTATGAAGGGAAAAATTAAATTATTTATTTATGGAGGATGGAGAGAAGGGAATAATAGAGGGATATCAAGAAGAGAGAGATAAATATGCCCAACAGATGAAGAGAGGGCATCAGCACGAGGATGACCTAGCAAGAGAGAAATAAAGTGGGTCTGAGGGACTAAGGGGCTCTAGAAGGAAGCGAAAGGCTCTTAAGAGCCAGTCATTGCTTGACTAGACACCCCATGAGGAGACATCTGCACCCTCAATGAAGCCCAATAAACCTCCTTTCTCTGAAATGCTGTCTGCCTGTGTCTGTCTGTCTGGGAGGGGAGAATTTCCCAGGTCTCTCTAAGGAAAGGAGGGAGGACAGAGGCCTCAGAGGGGACAGGAGCTGTGGACATACAAGGAGATAAAGGGACCTAAGGAGATCCAGGGAAATGCAAACTCACAGGGGTGGGGCAGCCAGCCTGCTGCGGGAGAACCAAAGAATAAGCTGAGAAGACAAAGGGAAAATAAGGGCCCAAGGTCTGGAGGGGCGGAGGTCAGGGAAGCCCTGGCAAATATGACCACAGGTAGAGGCTCTGAGGAATGGGGGGGTTACAGGAGGCCTTTGGGGAGAAATGACCATACCACAAGGTATTCAGGGCCGTGGGAGTGGAGCACGGGGACCCCCTGGAAGACATGGCCATGCACAGAGCCCTGAGGAGTGGGAAAGCCTCCAAGGCTAGGGGGCTGAGGAGTACAAGGAACATTTGAGGAGACGTGGTCATGCACAGGGCTCTGAGGGATAGAGCTGTCTCCAGGAATCTGGAGGGAGCAGGAGTTCTTCAGGGATACAAGCCACACACAGGGACTCTGAGGGGTGGGGGCTTCATGCAAAAATCAGGACCTCAGATTCCCTTGGAAGCCAAGACTGAAACCAGCACAGTGAGTCCTTGGTCAAAATGAAAGAAGAAGGCCCGCCCTCATGGGGTTCGTGAATTCCCAGGGTTGCTTTCACTCCCTCTGGGGTTGTCCCAGGCTTGTCCTGGCTATTCCCACATAACCCTTTCAGAAGACCCATCCATGCCCCCCTCCCCTTAAGCTCCTCTTCCCACAGCTCCTTTTCCCACCAGGGACCCAAACACATCTCAGGACTCAGCACAGCTTCCCCTGAAGTTTTCTCCCCATCAAGGACTCAACTTTCGGAAGCCCCTTCCCTTTCTAGTTCTACCCCTGCGTGAGTTATGTATGGAAATCAGAGGGAAACAAGCCACAGGCCTGGCTCCCAAAAGAAATGGAGGCAATGGGAATTGTGGGGAGAGGGGAACTAGGGTCTAGCCTCCAGGGTCCTACCTACACAGCAGTACCTGGCCCAGCAAGCCCCCCTCAGAATCTGAGTGGGGAGGGTGGGAAGTATCCTTGATGCCTGGGTGTCCCCAAGTTTCCAAACGTCCACCCCCACGATGGAGGAGAAACCAAGACAGAAGGTGTAGGGCCCACTACCGCTTCCTCCAGATGAGCTCATGGGTTTCTCCACCAAGGAAGTTTTCCGCTGGTTGAATGAGAGCCTTTCCCCGCCCTCCTCTCGCCTCGGGCTTATAAATGCAGCTGTTTGCACACCCAGCCAGCAGAAGCTCCCTCAGCAAGGGCAACAGGGGACCAGCCAGGAGAGAGAGAAGCAACTTCAGAGACCCCTGGAAATAACCTCTCAGAGGACACACCTCTGGACAAACAGCCAGGCGATTTTCTCCCTCGCATGCCCCAGGGCTCGACCATCTCCCAGCTGGACTTGAGCCCCTCTGGAAAGGACATCATGAGCACTGAAAGCATGATCCGAGATGTGGAGCTGGCAGAGGAGGAGCTCGCCAAGAAGGCAGGGGGCCCCCAGGGCTCCAGACGGTGCTTGTGCCTCAGCCTCTTCTCCTTCCTCCTTGTCGCAGGAGCCACCACGCTCTTCTGCCTGCTGCACTTTGGGGTGATCGGCCCCCAGAGGGAAGAGGTGAGTGCCTTGCCAGCCTTGGCTCATTCTCCTACCCAGAGAGAAATAGGGGAGAAAGAGGGCGAGAGACAGGATTGGGGAAAGAGGTGTGCTGATGAGGAGGGTGGGAGGGAAAACTTGGAGAAAGATGGAGAGGCAGAATGAGATGTAGAGAGAGATGGAGGAAGAGAGAGAAGGATGGACAGATGGGGGGGCTTGGCACATGGAAGGTGCTCACTAAACGTTTGTTGAATGAATGAATGAGCAAGCAGATATACGTCTATAAAGAGAGATGTGGGGTGTGAGTAGAGAGATGAGGGGGAAGTCATATGAATAAAGATGGTCAGACAGAAAGAGAAATGGAAGATATGAAAGAGAGATAAGGAGAGAGATGAGGGAAAGAGATAAGGAAAGATGAAGATAGGATGTCTGGTACATGGAAGGAGCTCAATGAAAGAGTTGCTGAATGGATGGAGGGATGAATAAATGGATGAATGGAGAGAGAAAACTAGACACATCAGGACAGAGAGGACAGGCTAGATAAGCAGCCTGGCTGTTTTTCCTGTAGGGATGACTTGCTCTGATGCTAATCCTCTCTCTTCTCCCCAGCAGTTACCGAATGCCTTCCAGTCAATCAACCCTCTGGCCCAGACACTCAGTAAGTGTCTCCAAAACCTCTCTCCTAATTCTGGGTTGGGATGGGGGTGGGGGTTAATTCTGGGATGGAAACGGTGGGGGAAATTTAGAGTTTTGGCTTTGGGGGAGGAGGAATGGAGGTCACAGTAGTGAGATATTTTCTGCAAAGCTTAAGGGTCTCACCTTTTTCTTTCCTTTTTCCTCCTCAGGATCATCTTCTCGAACCCCAAGTGACAAGCCTGTAGCCCATGTTGTAGGTAAGAGTGCTGAGGATGTGTTTGGGGGATAAAGAAGCAGATGGGATGTGGAGGAATAGGATTTGGGGGCTGAACCTAGGCTGAGGGTAGACAGGTCTTGGGGACAGTGTGACAAGAGCTCACTGAGCTCCAGGGGAGGGTGGAGGAACAGCACAGGCCTTGAGGGGGTACTGAGAACCTCATGGCCAGATGGGATGTGGAAAGACAGACAGGGGACAGGAACCGGATGTGGGAGGTGGGCAGAACTTGAGGGCCAGGATGTGGAGAGTGGAACTGACAGGATCACACTGACTCACCCCTCCCTCTTTCTCTCCCTCCCTCCAGCAAACCCCCAAGCCGAGGGGCAGCTCCAGTGGCTGAGTGGGCGTGCAAATGCCCTCCTGGCCAATGGCGTGAAGCTGACAGACAACCAGCTGGTGGTACCATTGGATGGGCTGTACCTCATCTACTCCCAGGTCCTCTTCAAAGGCCAAGGCTGCCCTTCCACCCATGTGCTCCTCACCCACACCATCAGCCGCTTAGCTGTCTCCTACCCGTCCAAGGTCAACCTCCTCTCTGCCATCAAGAGCCCTTGCCACACGGAGTCCCCAGAGCAGGCTGAAGCCAAGCCCTGGTATGAGCCCATCTACCTGGGAGGAGTCTTCCAGCTGGAGAAGGGTGATCAACTCAGCGCTGAGATCAATCAGCCCAACTATCTCGACTTTGCGGAGTCCGGGCAGGTCTACTTTGGGATCATTGCCCTGTGAGGGGGGTACGTCCGTCCTCGCCCACCTCAATCCCTTTATTATCTGCTCCTTCAGAACCCTCTCATCCCCTTCTGAGGTTTAGAAAGGGAATGAAGGGCTCAGGGCCGGGCCCCAAACTCAGAACTTGAAACAACAACAACACTTAGAAACCTAGAATGCAGGGATGTGTGACCTGGACAACGGGGCACCGGTCACCACCAAGAATTCAAACTGGGGCTTCCAGAACTCACTGGGGGCCTCAGATTTGGATCCCTGAATGCAGCCTGGGACACCTGGAACGTGGGGGCCAGGAAACCTTTGGTTCTGGCCAGAACACTTCAGAACATCCGTTGAGAAGATCTCACCCAGAACTTGATGAGAGTGGACCACAGGTCTCCCTTTTTTCAAATGTTTCCAAACTCTTCCCCGAGTTGTAGAGCCCAGGCCCTCCGCCATGGGGCCGGCTCCCTCTATTTATGTCTGCACTTGAGATTATTTATTATTTATTTATTATTTATTTATTTACTAATGAATGTATTTATTCAGGAGGTTGAGGTGTCCTGGGAGACCCAACATAGGGGCTGCCTTGGCTCAGACATGTTTTCTGTGAAAACGGAGCTGAACTGTAGGTTGTTCCCATCTGGCCTCCTGGCCTCTGTGCTTCCTTTTGCTTATGTTTTTAAACAATATTTATCTGATCAAGTTGTCTAAATAATGCTGATTTGGTGACCAACTGTCGCTACATCGCTGAACCTCTGCTCCCCAGGGGAGTTGTATCTGTAAGCGCCCTACTGGTCAGTGGCGATAAATAAAGTATGCTTAGAAAAGAAACATGGTCTCTTTCTTGGAGTTAATTCTGCATCTGCCCCTCCTCGAGGGTGGAAGGCCGCTCCCTCGAGTCCTATCTCCATAAGGTTTAAGATCCCTGGACCTAGTCCCCACTCCTTGGATTACTGGGGCTCAGGAGACTCTACATGAAACAAAGCCCAGACTAATGGCCCCCTCCTCTAGGAAACTGGAGCCTGAACCTAATCACCTCTCCCTCAGGGCATGGGAATTTCCAACTCTGGGAATTCCAATCCCAGCCGGGGAAGTCCTGCCGCTCAGGTGCTCAGATGAGATTTCCGGCTGTTGCTGCCTGGGAGAGAGCCAGGGAAGGGCCACGTTCTCAGGCACCTGAATCACAGCCAAGGCATTAGACGTTCAGGCATCTGGGCTCCAAATCGCCCCCATCCCTGGCCCCCCAGCCAGCCCTGTTCTAACTGTGCAACCTGAACCAGTCACCGAACATCATCTATCAAATGGAGACAGGAACCATCAAATATGGGGCCATGAGAGAATAGAAGACCTAAGTCACATCAGAGCACCTAACATAGCACTTGGCATGGTAAGCACTCAGTGACTTTTGGCTTTCTACCTTTGTCCAGCCCCTAGCTGTTCTATCTCCTTCCATCTCTCGGTTGGTAGAATTGAAGAGATGGAAGAAAATTTAAAAAGAGGAATAGATGTGGATGAAAGACCCACGTGCCAGCTCACACCGATTTTCTCAGAGAATGATGAGGAGAGGGATGTGAGGTGGATGAACTGAAAAGAGAAAAGCACCCCTCCCGCCCTCCCCCACCCAGAAAGGTCTTCTTCTTTTTTTTTTTTTTTTTTTTTTGAGGAAGATTAGCCCTGAGCTAACATCTGCTGCCAATCTTCCTCTTTTCGTTGAGGAAAACTGGCCCTGAGCTGACATCCATGCCCATCTTCGTCTGCTTTATATGTGGAACGCCTGCCACAGCCTGGTGTGCCAAGCAGTGCCATGTCGGCACCTGGGATCTGAACCAGTGAACCCCAGGTTGCCGAATCAGAACGTGCACACCTAACCGCTGCACCACCAGGCCAGCCAGCCCCCAGAAGCGTCTTCTGGACACAGAGTCAAAGACACAGGAAGTCAGAAATGGAGACCCAGAGAGTGGGAGCCTCCACTGGGCTCAGAAATTAGGTTTTCTTTCCTGCCAGCGCTGCCCTCAGGGGAAAACCGTGTGGTGTCCCACAGGGGTAGGGTGACCTACATAGGGCCTTGGGTCCCCCTCTACCTCCTCCAGCCTGGGACTGAAAGTCGGTCACAGAGTAAAGGGGCTGCTGTTACTCACCTCAAGGCCCTCACACTTGCCCACTTACAGGAAGGGGACCTGAAGTGTGAAAGAGGGGTGAGGACTTTCCATCCCACCATGGACAGGGCCAGTTGGCATCAGTTTTTCTCCCTTCCCTCCTCCCTAGGTTGTCGCCGGTGTCCTCAGGCACTACCTGCACCCCATCTCTCTCTCTCAATCACCCTCCCAACTGTCTCCTTCAGCCCCCTCCCTTCACACCCCGTGAACTGTGGCTCTTGCTCCTTGAAGGAGAATAGTTGGCTGTGGTGTAGTGGCTAAAGGGGCCTTTGTGTAACCAGCAGGGAAGAAGTGCTGGGTCCCTCAGTGCTTCATTCCTCAGCCATATTCAGGTTTACTCTGTGGCTGGGCCTTTCTGAGTGGTGTTTGCCTTCCCCTGTAACGACCCCTGTCACTGTTGGGAGGGACTCAAGAGAAAAGAGTGGAGTGTGGAATCTGGTAGGGACCATGTGGCTCTGAGAATCAGGGTGCTTGGACATGCTTGGGGTTTGACGAGATCCCCTTCCCTCTACCTCCAACCCGGCTAATGCTGGGGTAGGGCCATTTGGAGGCGGGGGTAGGTGGGACCTGCAGACTGCCATCCCAGGGAGCAGAGGCCATACCAGGTTTTACCAACCGTTTCAAGCAACCAGAAAAAGAATATTTAACCAACCCTTGTGTACCCACCGTGAATGAAGACATGTTAGCTTCTCAGCATGTATTTGGCAGCACTAAAGCATTACATTCTTTATTTTCGTCAGGCTCAGTATCAGTTTCCAGTCTTCTACATTTTTCCCACCGCCATGGGGTCCCTGGTGACTGGGTTCCCGATATCCGGGCTGATTCACACACTCCCACCATGCATTCGTTTTCCCCGGGACGCGGGAGGCCCTCACCCCACCATCACGGCCCCAAAGAAGGTCTTCCCTCTCCTATAGTCCACCATATCCGGATGACTGATGTTGACGAACACCCTCTCGCCCCTCCGGAGCTGCACCAGGCCGCCGAACCCCACGCTCGTGTACCAGAGAGGCCCGTATTCGCGCCTCCGGGTGGGGTCCAAGACCGGGGTCACGGTCTCCGCACCCTCCAGCAGCAGCTCGGGAGTCCCAGGCCCGTAGGCGCCCCCCGCCCGGTACAGCCGGCTGCGCAGCGTGACCGAGTAGTCAAGGGGGCCCCCGCCGGCAGGGGGCGCCCGGCCCCGGTAACCGACGTGACAGTAGAGGTAATAGAGGCCGTCCTGCGGGAGGGCCAGGCCCTCGGCACCGGAGAACTGCGTCCCGCTCCTTAGAAAGGCCTCTTCTTTCTTCGCTTCCCAGCCCAGCCCCTGTCCCTTGGTCCAAGCACCTGCAGAGAAACGGGTCTGTCGGCTCTCAGGAATCCGATCCTCAGAGGAGCGATCCAGGCCCGGGACTTCTGCGGGGGGCGGGGGTAGGGGGTGCTGAGGGGAAGCGGGGTGCTTTTGACCCCTGCTGGACCCGAGTCTGGGAGAGGCAGTGGGGTGATGGTGCTCCCTCTGCAATGAATATGAGTTGGGGACTGAGGGCACCTGGGTGTGAGATGCAGAGCGCTGTGGTGGGGAGATCCAGGCCGGCTTTTGCCTGCTCCAGGAGGGAAGCAAGCAGAAGAGTGGGCATTGTAGCAGGAGAGGTGGTGAGACGGGAGGAAACCCAGGACTGCAATAACAGAGCAAAAGGACTCGAACTGTGGATGAGCAGAACTTGGACTATTGAGGTCTCTGAAGTCCTTACCTATGATGTGGGCAGCGGGGAGCCTGGGACTGAGATCTGTTTCTGCCTCCTCCTCTGACTGTTCCTGGGACCCTGGAAGGGACAAAGAGTCCACGATTGGGGGTGGGGCAGCCATCCATGGGTTGTCCCCCTGAGAGGACAAGGTACCAGGGCCCAGGGATGGGGCATCAGGATTCCTGGAGGAAGAGTATCTGGGGAACCAGATGGAAGGGAACTGGGAGTCCCTGAGGGCTGGAGCAGGGGTGGGGGGAGATGGTCTCCTCTTACCCAATTGCAGCTGTGCCTGTGCCTGTGCCCCTGGGTCAGCGGTCCCTGTTACCTGGGTGGGTGGGGTCACAGTGCTCAGAATTCAGTCTTAGCTGATGCCAGCCCCACCCTTCCCAACATAGAGCCAAGCTCTAGGCCTGAGGTTTCTCCCACCAGCCCCATCCCCAGCACCCATCTCCCTGGAAGGGAGAGCAACCAAGGCATATGTACTTGGGCAGAGAAACAGAAGCCTGTGTATGTCTTGGGAAGGGAAGAGGAGTCAGACAACCAGGAAGGGACTTAAAGACATCAGGACACAACAGTATCACAGGAATGTGGAAAGAGAGCCAGCAAAGAGACAGACAAGACATCCCTACCAGGGACAGCCAAACCAGCTGAGCAGGATGAGGCCAAGAGACTCCCAGGCACAGACAGAGGTAAGTGAGCATCAGCAATATACAGCCTTCTGGGGGACTTGTTGTAACCACTCACCAGTCCTCCCTGCTCCTGGGGCACGAAGGCCAGCACAGCCAGCACAGTGATAGGCACAGCTAGCAGCAGGGTCACCAGGGAAGTGGCGCCTGCCACAGCCAGCAGGAGGCAGTCCATCCCCTGGGGCCTCCTAGCCCGGCCCTCCAGCCCCAGTGCCCCCATTGAGACTGAGCCAGGGCCAGGGCAGGGGGGCTTTCATAGCTCAGGGGTGGGGCCACCCCCTCCCCATAGAGCCACACACCTGGCTGGGACTTTCCACACACCCCTGCTCCCCTCACCCAGCTTCCTGTTTACCCAGAGCTGGGTGGGGCAGCTGGATGCCTGGGTTCTCTGAACTGGGGAAGGAGTTGGGGTGAAGAGATGAGTTTTTCAGGGTAGAGCTAGAGGGGGCCTTAGAGATCTTCTGGGTCAGCAGGGAGGGAAACTGAGGCCCAAGAAGGGAAGGTAGCTTGCAGAAAGTCAGGCAGCAAAGCTGCAGTGAGAACACAGAACTCTAGATTTCCAGCACAGTCTGCATTCTTCTACACTCCAGAGGTGGGTGTTAGAGGGAGGGCATCCACGTCCCCGAGATCAAGGGCTAGAATAGGAGGACAAGAACTGGGGTCTTGAGGGATGAATGGGCCCCTGAGAAGAACCTATCCCCCACGCTGGACTGCCCTCTTCCTCCCGTTCCCTTGCTCACTCCTAGCCCCCAGAGCTAGGTGAGAAAGGCAGAGTTAAGCCAGTCCACAGCGATTGCAGCTGAAGGGGCCTCAGCCTCAGCGCTAACTACCGACTCACTGAGGAGGGGTGGAAATGGAGCATTAGCTCCCTTGCTACATAGAGTGCAGGCAGGAGAGCAGTGAGGCACGCCCCCACCCTCAAAGAGCTCTGCAGTCCAGAGTGAGCCCCAGCCATTTAGTAGGTGCTGACTAAATGTCTAGTCAGGGCAAGAAAGGACAAATGAATGAGTAAGCAAAACAAAGCAGCAAGGAGCAAGTCAACGGTATGGTAGGCAGCGCAGTAGGAGTTGAAGAGCGGAAAAACCAGTCCAAAGAACCTGGAGGTGGCCCCAGATCATCTGCCCTTCTTGATGACATTTCTGCATGTTTGAGTAATAATAATAATATAGCTAATATACAAATAGCATTTAGCATGTGCCTGCCACTGATCTACACACTTTATATATAATAATGCTTTTAATCCTGACAAAAACCCTAAGAGGAAACTGAGGCACAGAGAGGTTAAGGAACTTGTAGGAGGTCACACAGTGGTGGCAGAATCAGGATTTGAACCCAGGCCACCTGGCTCCAGAGCCTTGACCACAAGACAGTTTAAAAACTGAGTACTAACTTTAGATTTGTGCATTTTAATGTATGTAAATCGTGCCTTCCTCGGCCCTCTCAAAAAAGAAATGGGGAAACAAATAATGATAATCAGTGATAAGCATGGTAAAGCCTTTAGAGATAAAATGTACTGACGTTTGCAACTTTGAAAGATGTCAAAAGATGAGATGCATTGATAGATATGTGATCAAGCAAGTATAGAAAAATGTTCATTGTAGACTCTAGGTAGTAGGGATATGTTCACTGTACAGTTCTTTCCATTTTTTTCTATGTTTGAATATTTTTATAATAAAATGCAAAAAAAAAAAAAAAAAAACCCTGAATATTGTCCTACTGTCCTGCATGGGGAACATTGTGGATGGGGTAGGGGTGGGGGCAGAAGTAGCAAAAAGTTTCTGAATTTGGAGAAGGAAATTCAAATGCATATGGACCCAGGCACTAAATCTCCTCCTCACCCCTTGCCTCCACATGAGCTCCCCAGTCATCACCCTCCTTAAAGACTGGATGTGTAATCCTCTAGCACCCCTCTACCTTTCCATCGTAGTACCACTAAGAGACCTCAGCCAGGTCTCTGTCCAGAGGCCTCAGACCGCTGCCCATATTTACTTTTGTGCTCAACATCAGAATGCTTCCTCCTGCAGGAAGTCCACCTGGATTGCGCATACCTCCTTTCCCAATACCAACTTGTCATCAACTTTCTTTTTAGATCGATCAACAGTGCTCATGTAGATCTAGTCTGGCTTCCTCTGAATCTCCTGTTTGTTAATCAGTCAGCCAAACACCCTGCTAGATACAGCCCCAGAACACCAGGTGAGTCACCCCAAATCCACCAGAGCTCACAGTCTGATGTAGGAGCCGGGTGTGTGTCCACACACCTACACCAAGATCCTGAGCTCTCAGTGGATGCAGTGTGAGCGATCACTGGGAAAAAGTTAATCAGGCAGGGCACTCAGAGGAGGTGTACATTCACTGTCTACTCGCAGGATCAATAGGATGGCTGGAGCTGAGCGGGAGTACAGGCTTAGTTACAGTCACAGGAGGCTGAAGGCAAAGATGTCATAACCCTAACCCCCAAAGCCTAACTTCCTTTCCTAACGACACTGCAGAGGTTCCGAGGCTAGGGGAGAAGTTAAAGCCAGAGGAGGGGCAGGAATGTCTGAGGTGGCAACACTTCTCTCCACCCAGGCAACTCTGGCCAGTCTGGAGTCTGTCCGCACACAGGCCATGGGCTCTAGGTAAGCTGGGAGAGAGCAAGGACCCTGATGGCGGAATTCCAGGGAAGGGGTGTGTGAGAGTGGGCAGTCACACCGCCGAGTGAGGTGAGGCTAAGACGAGGGAAGGGAGAGGATGGCTTTGAGGTTCTCTCGGCCCTGGAGGAATCCTCTGTCCAGCCTGTATCTCTGTTCTCCAAAGAAATTAAGAACAATCCACTTCTACCCCCACTGCCCCTCCTGGCTACCACAGGCCCTCCTCTCCACCTGTGCTTCTGCTTCCCACTCCCTCACACACCCTAGCATTCCTCTTGAACCCAGAAGGGTCTCAGTTTTCAGACCCTGGTCCGTGCATCCGGCTTTGGCCTCAAACAGGAACCAGTGGTTGTAGGGCAGGAAGTGCCTGAGGGGAAGTTATGGGGCCCCAGACACTCCCCGTTGCCCCACTTCAACCCCAGCAGTATCTGCCCCTGGGAAGCAGCTCTCCACTCCACATCAGCCAAGTAGGGCTCTGCTCTCCCCAGCTGCTCTGGGGCTGAGGGAGCAGCCCAGCTGCCGGGTGGTGCTGGATACTGCCGCCCCCACTTTTCCGCCAATCCCCACACACGCTCCAGACCCTGGCTCCTCCTCCTCCATCAACCCCCTCACCAGAACCTAGAACTACCCAGTGCTGAAGAGGCCCCTCTGAACCACCTGGTCAGCTTAGGGCAGGAAAAAAGGTGTGGCCTCTGGGTCTGGACAAAGCTGCCCTTGAACTCCAGCTCTGCCACTTCTGGGCTGAAAGTCTTTGTAAGAGTCTGGGCTTGAGGGGCCAGCCCTGCGGCCGAGTGATTGAGTGTGCACGCTCTGCTCTGGCAGCCCAGGGTTTTGCCAGTTTGGATCCTGGGCATGGACCTAGCACCACTCACTAAGCTGTGTTAAGGCAGTGTCCCACATAGCAGAACTGGAAGGAGCTGCAACCAGAATATACAACTATGTACTGGGGGGCTTTGGGAGAAGAAGAAAAAGAAAGAGTCTGGGCTTGAGTCTCAGGTTTCTCACCGGGGAAATGGGCACCATAATACCTTACATTGTTGTCAGGATTAGCAGTGACAAATGGAAAGTGCCCGGTTCGGGGTTGGCGTGTAAGTGAGGCTCCTCAGGCTGGGAACGATTGTAACAGAGGGCCCCACTCTTTACAGATGAGGAACTTGAGGCACGTGACTTACCCCAGGGCATTTAGCCTGGAAGAGCAGGGGCTACCGTTTCCTGACCTCCAGGCCAGTCTTCAGTCTCCAGCCTAATGGTTTCTCCAAAGAAGGTAACACTCTGCCTTGGAGGGGGGTTGGTTGGTTGTGGATGCACAGGGAACAATGGGGGTGATAAGTAGTGTGTGTGGTTCACGAGTAGTGGCCAGGGCCTCTCAGGACCAGACAGTACAGGTGAACAAGGGACTCTATGCAGAAGCCCAGAGATGGCCTGGATGGTGGTGGGAAGCCTCCGAGGGGTGAGCAATCTTGGTTATGAATGAGATAACAGATGAGGGATGAGTACCTCTGGTAGGAGATGAGGTAACATGTTCCGGAGTGAAGAATCTCTGAGAGTATGTTTTTCTGCCTCTAAAACTGTCAGAGAGGAAAGCTGAGATACCCATGTCAACCCGGAGGATGGGTAAACTGAAGAGAGAAATGGGCCTTCTAATATTGACCCCTTTTCCCTACACAGATGGAGCCTTACACATATGGGAGCTTGGGGCTCGGGGGGTTCCTGCTCCTAGTTGTGGTTGTTCTGTCTACCTGCCTGTGTCGGCTCCATCGGAGAGGTGAGCCCCACCCACATCTTCCTCATTTGTCCCACAGTGATGCCCCTGGGTGCCCCCATCACCCTTTCCTACTGCTTTCTCAGAAGTCCGCATCAAGCCTGACACACCCTGAGATGAGGAAGATGGTAGAAGTCAGGCGGAGAGAGGAGGGGAGAATGTCCAAAGAGAGAGGCCAGGGCTTTGGTGTGAGAACTACAGGGAAGTCAGCAAGTGAGGACACTTCCATGGGGT
This sequence comes from Equus caballus, assembly GCF_041296265.1. Taxonomy (NCBI): domain Eukaryota; kingdom Metazoa; phylum Chordata; class Mammalia; order Perissodactyla; family Equidae; genus Equus; species Equus caballus. The sequence continues at coordinate 34,691,013 of NC_091703.1, forward strand.
TGGGAGAGCAGGGGAGAAGGGCTGCAAGATACAACGGGGGGGCCAAGCTGAGTTTCTTCTTTCTTTCCAGTGAGGAGGCTGGAGAGGAGCTGGGTGAGTCGGGGGCAGGGAACTGGGTGATGGGGTGACAAGAGGGGGCTGAGGGCTGAGATGGGGGTCAAGAGAAGAGAGAGAAACAGGGGCATGAGAAAGAGGGACAGAGACAAAAGTGGGAGGCAGAAAGAGAGAAATGAGAGAATGAGAAGAAGAGAGGAAAGAAATGGTGTAGAGATAGGAAGAGGAAATAAGACAGAAAGGAAAGAATGAGAGAGAGAAAGCAATGAAGAATAAGAGAGAAAATCAGAGAGAGACACAGGGAAAATGAGAGAGAAACCAAGAGGAAAAAGTAAGAGAGAGATTAAGAGTGGGTGGAGGGTGGGGTAGAGTGAGAGAAACACAAAGAGAAAGGGCAATGAGAGAAAGGAGCAAGAGCTTAGAGCTTGGGGGTACCAATCAGGGGGAGACTGAGGTAATGAGGTAAGAAAGTGGGAGTGGGGCAAGAACTCACAAGGGAACATGAGAGAGAGGGAGGCTCTCCCGGTGACCGGTGACCTCACATCATCACCTTCTGCCCTGACCCCAGGTCCAGCTCTGGGAGCAGGAGCCCCACTATGCATCTCTGCAGAGGCTGCCCAACAAGGTGTCTGACGTTGGCGACAGGCAAAGAAAAGGCTCTAAGGAGGACCCCAGCACTGACTACGCCTGCATTGCCAAGAAGTAATCCACCTGAGCACCCCAGATGCCTCCCTCAACCCACGTGGGTGGTCAGGGCCATCCTGTGGTTTCCCAGTAAAGACAGTGGTCTCACCACCTTGTGTGTCTCAGGCTTCTCAGTCCAACTCAAGCCCCCGTTTAACATGGCCACCATCAAAACTTAAGTGACTTACCCTCCCAGCCACTCTGGGGTCAAGCAGTGATTTATTGGGTGAGGAAGGGTGTTTAGAGAGCCGAGCTCCCCTGAAGGCCAGAAAAGAGTATTTGCCTGTGGGCAATTGACAGTAGGACTAATTAGATCTGATGCTCCCCATTTCTCAGGAGAATCGGCCTCAGCCTCCCGTGCCTGGGAGAGGTGGGTACGCTGAGTCACAGGATGGTGGTTGGAGGGGCTCTAGACACGATCCATGTCTGGGAAGCTCCCTCCTTGGACTTTTCCAGGACAGATTTGGTAGAAGAGCACATTGGGGCATCTGGAGAATGGAGAAGGAAATACACGAGACTCACAAGAAGTAGTTAGTGGTGGAGCAGAGAGGGATTTATTGGGGTCTCTTGAAGAGAGTTGGGATCACTGGAGTCTGGAATCATTCATCAGAGGCCATCCAAGGAGTGGCAGTGTGTTCCCATGTGACAGTGGCCTGGTGGAGAGGACAGGAGTCCCTCAGTGCTGCAGCCCTCCTCTTCTTTGTCTCTGTCTCCCGCTCCTCCAGCTCTCTCACTGCCCCTCCCATCTCTTCCACCATTGCCGGGGCTCCTTTACTCACATTTGCCTTGGTAATAGATGGTGCTGCCCATGGCCACAGAGAGAAAGCTGAAGGCATAAAATGCAGCCCGAAGGAGGAGGATGGTGTTGGCCCCTAGCCAAGGAGGTCCTGCATGGGGGTGATGGAGAGGAAGGACTTGGTAAAGGGGGCCCTGGGGAGGACGTGTGCACAGGCTCAAGGAGGGCCAGAGGGCAGGCAGCCTCAGAGAAGGACTCTAGACTTCGGAGCGAGTGGGGCCTCCAGCCAAGGAGGTACAGCCTCCCTCACCTCACCTTTCTCCACCACCAGCAGAGTCCCATTCCCTGTCCCGACACCCAGGCCCAGCACTTCCACCCTGCACACGTAGACGCCAGCATCACGGCCTCGGATGTCCCAGATGTGCAGCTCAGCCTGGTGGTCACAGAGGAAGCGGGAAGAGGCAAGAGAGGCCAAGCGGCCCCTGAAGTCTGGGGTCCCATTCTTCACCTCCTTCCCCGGGGCCACCTTGTCCCGGTACCACGTGACGGAGCCAATGGCTGGTCTCCCTTGGCTTGCATTAAAGGAGCAGGGCAGGAAGGCAGTGGCGCCCTCTTGGGTACGAATCTCAGGGGGCTGGGCCACCCAGAGAGCACAGGATCCTGGGGGCGGAGAAAAGACCAAGAGAAAGGCCTCCCCAGTTATTCCAAAGAGAAAAGACTAGGGCTTACAGTAGAATATTCCCCTCTACGGAGGGCCTGGGGGGCAAGTACTTTGGGTGCCTCATTAAACCCTTTCCTCCTTACCAACCTAATTTCTTAACAATGCTTATTAAATAGTTTTTCAAACTCTTTACCAACTCTCACCCTCACCTGCTCCCGTCATCCTCCAGCTGCATTCACTAGTAACACCCTGCTGAAATTTAACCTGTCACAATGAGATTGAAGCTCATTAGTGAATGTGGCTGCCTAGTTAACTAATATCATTAACTACGTTTTTCTAGGCATTGCTTTAGTACTAACGACATTCTATAGTAAACCACCTTTGCTACTCTGTTTTTTGTTAAAGAGCATTAACTAATTAAACCTCCAGGTGAAGACGTGGCTATAATTGATTCAGGTCCCTATTTAACTCATCCAAATTGATGAATTAAACCAATTATTAAAATCCTTGATTAAATTCTCTAGTTAGTGAAATTTAACAGTCATTCTTCTATGTCAGGGGTCCTCAAATTTGAGAGTGCATGGAATCACCTGGAATGTTTGTTAAAACAGATTGCTAGGCCCTGCCCCCAGATTTTTTAATTCAGTGAGTCTGGTGCAGGGGCCTGAGGATTTGCCCCAGGTTCTCAGCTGACACAGAAGCTGCAGGTCTGGAATCCACACTGTATATAGTTAATGAATATGTCTGATAGTTAAGGTCTCTCAGTTAATTAAAATCAGTTTCACTAAGAAACTTATCTTAGATTTAATTAGGTCTCCCAAACTACTACTTATATCTAGACCCCAGATAATAAGCTTTGTCTAATAAGCTTATTAAATTCATCAAATTAAAACTGACCCCTTAAAAATAATCGACCCCTTCCTTCAGGCCCTTTTTACCAGTTCTTTCAAGTTTATCTTATTAGGAAGGTGGCTAAGAAGAAAGCCCCGGGATGGAAGCTGGGGAATGACCCTCCCTGCGGGCGACATGTAGCCATGGAGGGAACTGTGAACTGGGGAGTCCGCTGGGTGTCAGCTTTACTGAGGGCCCCACTTGCTCCCGCTCTCCTTTCCTCGCCACTCTCCTCAGGGCTCAATGTTCAGCCCTCACCAAGCCTGCTCCCCCGGGACATCTGTGCCCAGCCTCCCCCATCCTCCCTCCTCCCAGCCTCACCCCTCAGGGTCCTGGAAGAAAGCCCTGTCACCTGGCTGGACCATGATAAAGATGAGCAACAGCATCCGGGCCATGTCGGAGGGTGTCCCAGTTGACGAGGGGGACGTGAGCAGTGAGGTCTGGGTGGAGGAGGAAAGACCCACTACTTGCAGACAGGCTTTTGGTCACCAGATCAGAGTGGGGAGCTTCCTGTGACACACAGGACTCACACAGCACTTGCCAAGGACCTCAACTGCCTGGGACCTCAGGTATCAAATGCATGCCTCTCAGAGGAGGAGGATGCTGCTGATGAGATATCTGGGTCACTAGGAGGTGAGGGCAGCATGTGGGCAGGTTGCCTAGGTTTTTGAGGGGGAGGGTGGGGCTTAGACGGCTGGTAACGCTAGGGTGGGTGGGCGGGTGAGACCAGGATGTGGTTCCCCCACCTTCCGTGGTTCAAGAAGACTAACCCTTTACCCAGAATAAGCTTCCAGGAGCCCTCCTGGGCCCAGAGCTAACCTACTTCCCTCTCCATGGCGCAACAGCGCCCAGGCCCACCCTATCCATTCCTCTCCCTGAGTCTGGCCCTGCCCCAGGGCTGCTCTAGAATTTCTATAAATGGGGGGCTTGGCGGAAACGGCTGATTGGTGGTGGCGGCAGGAGGTTGCTGGGGACTTTGTTTGGAAGCTGCATTTGCATAGCAATCACCTTGTTTTACTTAGACCCTGTCGCCTTGGGTGGTTTGGCAGAGTGAGTGGCAGGTGACAAAGGAGCTTAGACTCATTCGTATTCAGAACTCCGTTAAAAGTATGCACCTTTCGCAGAGGCCTGCTTTACCTACTGCGTTCTGCACGGATTTATCACCCACTGGTAAATCCATTCATTTATTTTATTCACCATTTAGCTAACATTTATTGAGAAATTACAAACTGCCCATTACATAAAATGTATTTTTACAAACACAAATGAAAGACACATTGCATTACATATAACTCCTAGGTTATACAAGGATTAGGACAGAGTATGCCACACACTCTTGTATCTGTATCATACACCTACATGAGATAACAGCACACAGAAAGAAGGATTATGTGTAATATGCCAGGTGAAATACGCCCAGCCCTCACCACACACTTCTCTCTGGCTCCTTTTATATTAATACACACTTATCCTTTGTGTCCAAGTTTCTTGCTCTGTTTCACAACACATTCATAGATTGTGCAGTCTCCACCCTTCACTGCAGTGATCCAGGGCGCTTTTTTGGAGAAGCAGTCATCTTATGGTTAAGAATGCTGGCTTGGAGAGAGGCTGGTTCAAATGCCAGCTCCCCTACAAACTAGTTATATAATCTTGAACAAATTATTTAATCTCTCTGAACCACCTAGATAACCACATATGCCACACAGTCTGGGAAGGACTGACTCAGCCAGTCTCCGTCAGTGGAGTGGCTGCCTCCTCACCACCATCTAAGCAGAGGATGTGGGACTGAGGTGCCATGGCCAGGCAAGGGCTGCCCCCTGGTGGTCACAGAGCATGGGGAGGCCTGAGGAACCAATAGGTGACTTTTCTCAACTGGACCTTAACTCCAGCTTCTGCCCTGTCCCTTATCTTGCCTTGTCCTAGCAACACCTCATCCCCAACCCCAAAGAGTCAATGTGGAAAAAATTGTCTCTGTGAGAAGCCCATGGTTTGGGGAAGGAGGGGAGGTCACCACAAATGGCGTAGGGGCAGGGGACTGGAATGGGCAACTGGCCTGAGGATAAAACCCCATACTTTGCCGGTGCACACTCCATCACGTGGCACTACTCCATGTCCCAAGGCAATGCGGCTTCAAAGTCAATGCTGCCTAAGATGGAGTCCTGATTCCACTACTTACACATCTGTAAAATGGGAATAGCATCCATCAACTTCCAGACCCCACTGTATAAGATGCTCAATGTATGTTAGCCTTTAGCTCCTCCACAGTCCTGGGCTAGGACGACCAATACGGTAGCTGGGCCTGAACTCAATGATACCTTGCTTTCTCCACCTCTTTTCTCTATGTAAGATTTCCAATATCCAAAAATTCTGAAGATAGTACTTGGATTTTTTTTTTTTTAGTCCATCTAGAATAAATCCTGGTATATGTGTGAAGTCAAGGCCTTTCTCAATAACTCTGAGACCCTCTAGGGAATTTAACCAGCAGGATGGGAACTGCTGCGCTCGTCAGCTCAGCGGACACAAGGATGGAATTTTTCAAAAGGAACTTTTACCAGGGGCTCAAGAGGAGAGGCAATGAATAGAAAAGTTGTGATGTGGATGTACACACGTCTCTGGTCTAACTCCTTCGATATCCAGCTGTGGGCTGGCTTGAGGGTGGTCAGGGCCAGTAACGTCCCAACTCCGAGTAGGAAAAGAAATGAAAACACAGAAGCGACTGTGGAATCCCAGCACAAGTGATGCCACCTAACCCAGTGTTTCCTCCTCTCAGTGTTGGCAGAGGTGAGATGCAGGTGACTTCTCCACCCAAGTCCTTATAAATGTCCTTCAACTAATTAATGGTTTCCAGGTTATATTTTCAACCTCTCACCACAACTTCTCCTCTAAGGGTCATCACATCAGACCCTACCACCTGCCGTCTCTCCTTTTTTTTGGCTGAGGAAGATTCTCTCTGAGCTAACATCTATTGCCAAGCTTCCTCTATTTTGTATGTGGGTTGCCACCACAGTGTGGCTGACGAGTAGGGTAGGTCTGCACCTGGGATCCACACCTACCAGCCCAGGCCACCAAAGTGGAGCATGCTAAGCTTAACCACTACACTACACGGCCAGCCTCCAATCTCTCCTTCTTGCTTTCATTATCCAACCTCCTTCACATTCACCAAGAGCTTGCACCTGACTCTCCAGCTTCCTCTGTGTTGCAACCTCTGCCATCTCTCTGGAAGACAATATACATGTAAATGACATTTTAAAACATTGAGACATAATTATACACAGTAAAATGCACAGATGTTAAGTGAACAGTTTGATGCCCTCTGACAAATATATACACCCATGTAAACAAAACTGCAATTGAGATATAGATCATTTCTATCACCCCAGAAAATTCTCCCACGCCCCTTTTTGGTTGATCTTTCTCCTGTCCCAGAAGCAACCACTGACTTATACCCCTATCGATTAATTTAATCTGTTCTTGAACTTCATATAAATGGAATCATACAGTATGCACTTTTTTTTTTTAAGATTGGCACCTGAACTAACATCTGTTGCCGATCTTTTTTTTCCTTCTTCTTCTTCTCCCCAAAGCCTCCCAGTACATAGTTGTATCTTCTAGTTGCAGGTCCTTCTACTTGTGCTATGTGGGACGCTGCCTCAGCATGGCTTGATGAGCAGCGCTAGGTCCGTGCCCAGGATCCAAACCCACAAAACCCCAGGCCGCCAAAGCTGAGCGGGCACACTTAACCACTTGGCCACAGGGCCAGTCCCTAGTATGCACTCTTGCATCTGGCTTCTTTCATTCTGCATAATGTCTGTGAGATTCATCTATGTTGTTGCATGTATCAGTAACTTGTTCCTTTTTATTGCTGAGTGGGTATATTAATGGAATAAATGCATGTATAAATATATAAATATCCATTTACTCCATTATATGAGTGTACCACAGTTTATTCACCTGATGATGTACAATTGGGTTGTTTCTATTTTTTTGGCTCTTATGAATAAATCTCCTATGACCATTCTTGCACAAGTCTTGCACATGACTTTTCAACACACTAATTTCACAGTTGCTTCACCTTGCCCACTCCAACCATCACCTTGACTCTACATGCCCTGGACTTTGGATCTTGTCACTGTGGAAGCTGTCCCACTCTGGGATCTTGCCTCCTTTTTTTTTTTTTATAGATTTTATTTTTCCTTTTTCTCCCCAAAGCCCCCTGGTACATAGTTGTGGATCTTTTTAGTTGCAGGTCCTTCCAGCCATGGCATGCGGGACGCTGCCTCAACATGGCCTGACGAGTGGTGCCATGTCCACGCCCAGGATTTGAACCAGTGAAACCCTGGGCCGCCCAAGCAGAGCGCAAGAACTTAACCACTCGGCCATGGGACTGGCCCCTCTTGCCTCCTTTTTCACAGGGATATAAAAGCAATCAGACCTGAGTCCCTCCAGACTTCTGTACCCTGCACATGTGCTTTGACATCATTCTCCTGCTGGAGGACTTTTGAGCTATTTCTCTCACTTTCATTCAACAAATTGTGAATGTCCACCGTGGACTTACCTAGACAATCCTGCCATAGCCGCAGTTTTAACTACTGCTTATTCTCTGCCAAGTCCCCAGTCCACGTCTCCATCTCAGTCTACACTTTCACCTCAGGCCTCTTTCTTGAGGTCTGAGTTCAGAATTTTTTCTTTTAATATTTTATTGTAGTCTTTTTTTTTTTTTTTGAGAAAGACTACCCCTGAGCTAACATCTGCTGCCAATCCTCCTCTTTTTCCTGAGGAAAACTGGCCCTGAGCCAATATCTGTGCCCCTCTTCCTCTACTTTACATGTGGGATGCCCACCACAGCATGGCTTGCCAAGCAGTGCCCTGTCTGCACCCGGGACCTGAACCGGTGAACCCCAGGCCGTCAAAGTGGAACGTGCACACCTAACCACTGCGCCACCGGGCCAGACCCTGAGTCCAGAATTTCTAATAGCCCTCTAAACATCTCCTCCAGAATATTTCACAAGCATTTGAAAGTCATCAGCATCCACCCAAACCTGTTCAGCCTCCTCTAGTCCCTGTCTCAGTGAATGGAAACACAATCTATCCAGTCACTTAAGGCAAAAACCTGGGGTTTATCCTACTCTGCCTTCTCCCTCAAATTTCCCATCCAAACAATCTCCAAGTCCTGTCTGTTCTGCCTCTGAAATATCTTGAGTATCTTTCTCCATCTCTTAATTCTCACTGCTAATTAAGGCCCTCGTCATCTCAGGATGAAACTAGCAGCATTGCTTCTCTGACGGATAGTGTGTCTTCTTCTCAATAGCCATTCTACGCTTGCCCCTCTGAACATCGAGGCTCATCCATCCATTCAACAATGCTTTTACTGGGTGCCTTCCATGTGCCAGACATCCAATCTACTTGGTCATCGCATCAGACTCCACTAATCTTTTTTTTAAAGATTGGCACCTTGGGGCTAGCCCAGTGGCACAGTGGTTAAGTTCACATGCTCCGCTTTGGCAGCCCGGGGTTCACTGTTTGGATCCTGGGCGCAGACATGGCACCGCTCATCAGGCCATGCTGAGGCAGCATCCCAGATGCCACAACTAGAAGGACTCACAACTAAAAATACACAACTATGTACCAGGAGGCTTTGGGGAGAAAAAGGAAAAATAAAATCTTAAAAAAAAAAAAACGAAATAGAGCAGAAAACAAATATATATTTACAGAGACTACTAATATTAAAAAATCTCTGACCTAACTGATTAAGCAGAAATAAAAGGCATATACCCACACAAAAATAAGTAATTGAAAGGGAATATAATGTCAGATACAGTAAATATTTAGACTGCAAATTTTGACAAAATGAATAATTTTCCAGAAAAATATATGACCAAAACTGACTCAAGAAAAAATTAAAAGCTTGATATACCTGTAACCATTAAAGAAATAGAATCCGGCTGGCCCAGTGGCACAGCGGTTAAGTGCGCACATTCCGCTTTGGCGGCCCGTGGTTCGCCGGTTCAGATCCCGGGTGGGGACATGGCACCGCTTCGCAAGCCATGCTGTGGTAGGTGTCCCACATATAAAAAAAAAAAAAGTAGAGGAAGATGGGCATGGATGTTAGCTCAGGGCCAGTTTTCCTCAGCAAAAAGAGGAGGATTGGCAGCAGATGTTAGCTCAGGACTAATCTTCCTCAAAAAAAAAAAATTATTCTAGTGATCAGAAAACAGGAAAAGTTTCTCAACTTACTACATAAGATTAATGTAACCTTGATATAAACCAGGCAAGGACAATTTGAGAAAGGAAACTTAAAAACAATTTCACTCATAAACATAGATGTAAGGGAAAAAAACAATAAAAATATTGGCAAACCTAAATCATAATTGACTAAATAATATAAAACAACTAAACCAAGCAGTCTTTATCCTAGGAAAACAATTCACTATTCCTGTAATTCCGAGTTCCTATTCTCACAATTCACTGCATTAAGAGATTAAGGAGGAAAATCCATGTGACCATCTAATTAAATACAATAAAAGCTAATTTCACAAATGCTGTTCATGATAACAACGACTCAGATTTTAAAAATAGAAAAAGAAAACATTTCACAAGTCATTTACGATTTTAAAAATTAGAAATGTATTGGGCTGGCCCCGTGGCCGAGTGGTTAAGTTCGCGTGCTCCGCTGCAGGCGGCCCACTGTTTCGTTGGTTCGAATCCTGGGTGCGGACATGACACTGCTCATCAGACCACGCTGAGGCAGTGTCCCACATGCCGCAACTAGAAGGACCCACAACGAAGAATATACAACGATGTACCAGGGGGCTTTGGGGAGAAAAAGGAAAAAAATAAAATCTTAAAAAAAAAAAGATCTACTAAAATTTAGGAATGTATATTTTATGTCTCTATTCTCCCGTGAAATTTAGTGTTCATTTTTGAACTGGCTTTGCATTTTTCTTCTATATCTTTCTCCCTGTTCCCATCCATACCCTCCTGTTACCCATCATCTCTTCTCTGAGTACTTTTCTTTCTGATGTGTGGCCTTCCTTCACCACTAAAAGTGCTGTGCTAAGTTTTGTTGTTTTTCAACTCATAAAGGAGTTTTGGGTTACAATTTCCACTCGTTTTTGGCAATATATTTCTGGTATATTGTCATCTGTTGATAAATTGTGTTGCTTTTTCTTTTTTTTCGAGGAAGAGTAGCTCTGAGCTAACATCCGTGTCCATCTTCCTCTATTTTATATGTGGGACACATGCCACAGCATGGCTTGATAAGCGGTGTGTAGGTCCCTCCCCAGGATCTGAACCAGCGAATCCTGGGCCACCAAACCAGGGCATGTGAACCCAATGGCTATGCCACTGGCCGGCCCCAACTGTGTTGTTCTTTTTTACCTTTTTTCTCAAGAACAGAAGTTTTGCTCATTTCCTTTTGTCACTCAAATTTCAATGAGCTAGATTTTTCTGAACCATCAGCAGGAGGACCTTGTGAATAGTGGGGAGAGAGCCCAGGATGGCTTTCCAGATTTACAAATTCAAGGGCTCCTCCTCTTTTGCCGTAACAATGGATTATTTCCTTAAATTTGGCACCTCCCTGTAGCCACTACTTCCTCTGCCTCTGAGACCCTCTCTTTTAAGCAAGCATTTGCCCCAACCTTAGGCTTTATTTATTTCTCAGGAGGCCTCACAGGCTGCCATCTCCCAGGTGTATCTAAGGTGAGGCACTTAATATTAGAGGGAGAATTTTGCTGGCACTTTCTGAGGCTTGTCACCTCTGGGTGCCTTTGGGCACTTGAAAACATTCTCTCTCCACATTTCCCAGTATTTGAAAGTGTTCACTCAGCTCTGCCTTCAGCTCTTCCCTCTCCTGATGAGGCCCTTCCTCCCAGGAAGGGATATTTGCGGTTTTTTTGAGCTGTCACTGGGACCCTCCCGCCCTCCCCGCTCTTCCCTGAGGCACTGCTGGGGGCTGCCTGCTCAGCTTGGAATTTGGTCACACGTGCACCTAATTTGGAGTTTTCGGGTGTCCTTTGTCTCCTAGCTTCACTGAAAACATAGCCTCTGTGTGTGTGTTTCCAATCTCTTTATTGCTCCTCATGGTTTCCAGGAGACAAGAGGGGAAATTTAGAAATAAACTGCAGCCACGGTCTCCTCAGAGCCCTACAAGGAGGCTTTTTAGAAAAGAAAAGGCTTTTGGCAACAGCGACATTGGTGAGTTGGTTATGGTTCTACAGAGCTGCACCTTGTAGGATCAGAATCCTGCCTCGTTCTCCCGCTTGCCTCAGCGAGAGCTCTTGTTAACCACGTCCCCGAGTCTGGTGCATACCCTAGGATGCCCTTTTGTTCATTTGCAATAAGAAATAGAGCCGCAGAGGTCCATTTCTTCCCAGTCGTCCCCACCCCCCAACCATTTCCCTAAACACAGATATATGCACACGGCATCAGAGTCCCAAGAGAAAACAGCACCCTCAAATTAGGTTAATTTGGGGAGACAGTTTATTCAGCAAGGTGTTGTTACCGAACCTGAAGTGCGTTCACTCACCCGTTGCACAGCAAGCCAATCTCTGACACCGGGTGTGGTGGAAGAAAGTAGGAATTTTATTTTTGCACAGCGCTGAGCAAGGAGAGAGGGCAGCTAATGCTCAAATCCCAAACTCCCTGAAAAGCTAAAAGGAAGGGTTTTTATTTGGGGGTTTAGGTAGGGGAGGGGGAGCATATGGCCTTGCTGGTGGGAGCTTTCCCACCAGCCTGTCTTTGGCCTTGAGACTACTTGCAGAGAGGAGGGAGCCCGTGACCTGGCTGGTCAGCAGCTTTCCCACCAGTCCGTATCTCTTTGTGGGGAGGAGATGGTCCAGGTGCTTGTCCTTGACGGTGTCTGTCTCCATGGAGGACAGCGGATTCTAGAGGCAGGAAGCCAGAGAGTAAGCAAGGAATGAGTGTTTTGGTTTTAACCCCATATATGCTGGGTTTAATGTGGGGAAACTGATACCAGGGTGGATATCAGTGTGAGTGGGTATAGGGGAACCACAGGGATATTGCCATTTCAGGTCCAAAGGGATGAGAGGAGGGAGAGGTTACAGCAGGGGTCCTTACTCATTTTGTGCCATAGATCTCTTTGGCATTCTAGTAAAGCATTAAAATAAAAAATATATAACGAAGTAAACCAATTATACTGAGTTCCAGGTAGCAAAATATTAATACAATGTTGTGATAGAATAAATCATGCACTTCTTTATCACCACATCAAATACAAGACAAGACATTTAAAATACAGGCAAGTTGAAATTAGATGTTAATAAAGACATCAGCGCAAACGACGTTGTTGCTTAACCTGAATAAGAACTTTAAACTGTGATCTTTGACAAGGCAACACATATCATGTTGGATGTGAGAAAGGGAGGTACATTTTTTCCTTTCCTAGTTCACCGACCACCTGAAATCTTTCCCCTGGGCTACTGAAACCTTAAAAGAATGTAGAGTCATGTAGAGCAGGTCACCAGGAGAGAAGCATTGCCCACAGGTGGAAGTTTCAGCCCGCTCGAGGTGACCTTGTGGGAAGGTAGCCAGAGGAACGAATGCCCTGAACTTAATGTCCTCCCTTCTGCTGTTTTCCTGCCAGGCTCTCCATCAGCCAAAACCAGCCAGAAGCCAGAGGTGCCCTATTCAGATTAGTCTCCTGGGGCAGAGAGCAGAGTGGGAGAGGGAAAATGGAGGGGCAAATGGAAGACATCTAGGGCACACACACAGACAAGCTTTCTGGCCAGCATGTTCTTCTCCTGTGGGCACTCTCCATGGGGCCTAATTCTGACTGGCAGTTCCCCTGGAGAACTTGGAATCATAACAAGGGCCCTTAGCACCACCGTGCCAGTTCCATAAGGGACTCTAATCTCACAGGGTTCTAGCAGGTCATTTCTTGAGGCAGCTTAGCATTCTCTCCCTGACCACTTGGCTGGACACTAACAACACTGGCCTTGGGGCCGGTCCGGTGGCATAGTGGTTAAGTTTGCCCACTCCACTTCAGTGGCCTGGGGTTCATTGGTTTGGATCCCTGGCACGGACCTACACACCACTCGTGGGGCCATGCTGTGGAGGCATCCCACATACAAAATAGAGGAAGATTGGCACAGATGTTAGCTCAGGGCCAATCTTCCTTGAGTGAGCAAAAAGAGGAAGATTGGCAATGAATGTTACCTCAGGGACAATCTTCCTCACCAAAAAAAACCCAACACTCGCCTTGGTGACTCCTCCTTTTTTCTGCCTCCAAAGCTGACCAGCCCCACCACCCACTGACCTGTGCTTAAGCTCTGTTGATCCCTTCAGCCAGGGTTCAGCAAGCTTCACAGGCTTGGGAGCCACTCTATTGCTTTGGGCAGTGGCTCTTAAACTTGGGTGTATATCAGAATCATCTAAGGCACTTGCTAAAAAGCTCTTGTTAGGCCTCACCCCCAGAGTTTCTGATTAGATAGGTCTGGGCCGGGGCCTAAAAATGTTCATTTCTAACACGTTTCCATGTGATGCTGGTGGAAGGTCCACTAGTTGAGAACCTCTGCTTTAAGGAGATTCTGCACATCTCTGCTCAGATGGAGATTTTGCAGCCTGTCAGAGAGTTATCCACTTCTCTTATTTCCAAGTTCTCAGTGGATTCCTTGATACACTCCCTAATGCACCCTCGCCACTATTGCCCCCTCTTGCCCAGAGGCCCCACCTCCCCTCCAGTCCTAACTACTGCGAGCTAGCCTGCCCTGTGGTGCAGGGGCCAGGCCCCTGAGTTTGGGTGAGAGGTGTCTTCTTGCATGTTTGTTCTTTGCAGGCTTTCCCCCCATCTGTGTTTAGGCTATTTCATTCTCCACCCACTTGCCCTTCTAGATACTCTTTGCTCTTCCCTTTTGTCCCATGGTCAGAGCAGCTTTCACTTTTTCTATCCCAGGAAGTTTTCCTGGGCATCTAAGCTCTATCTCACCATGGTAGTCTGCCAAGCCTTCCTTAATGGAAAGACGACTCTAGGAGACAATGTCACTCTGAGTCAAACCCAGGTCTTCCCGATGGCCTACAAGGCCCTGCACAATCTGGCCTCATCTCCTGCCTGTTTCCCCTCACACATCTGGCTCCAGCTATACTAGCCTCCCTGCTACTTCATGAATACTCCAGATATCCAGATATGTTGTCACATCAGGACATTTGCACTTGCAGTTCCCTCTTCTCCCATATATCCACATGGCTTGTTCCCTCACCTCCTTGAAATCTTTACTCAAACATCACTTTCTCAGAGCAGCCTCCCTGACCTTATTTAAAACTGCAGTCTACCACAGCACTTCCTATCCCCCTCCCCGCTCTTTTGTTTTTCTCCATAAGCACCTAAAAGCCTTTCATATATTTGTTTATCTTTATTGTCTGTCTTCCCCAATTAGATTGTCCATGAGGACAAGAGTTAACATTTGTTTGGTTCACTGGGCCTAGCAGCACGCCTGGCATATAGTAAGTACTCAATAAAAATTTTTTTTTTTTGACGAAGATTAGCCCTGAGCTAACTGCTGCCAATCCTCCTCTTTTTGCTGAGGAAGACTGGCCCTGAGCTAACATCCATACCCATCTTCCTCTACTTTATAGGTAGGACGCATGCCACAGCATGGCTTGCCAAGCGGTGCCATGTCCGCACCCAAGATCTGAACTGGCGAAGCCCAGGCCGCTGAAGCAGAATGTGCACACTTAATGGCTGCACCACAGGGCCAGCCCCTCAATAAATATTTGTTGAATGAATATGAAAGAAATGAATTCCCCCCACCAGGCACTGAGAGCACTGGGAGTGCAGCCTTGCAGCTGTCTCTGCAGGGGGAGAAGCAGCTTCAATAAAGGGAAGTCAAGAATTCAGAGTCCCCTCCAGCATCTCCCCCACCTGCATGGGTCAGGGAGGGGGCAGTGAGAAGTGAAAACTCCCAGCTGCAGAAGGGGAAATAGGTTGGGGGGAGAGGAGAGGGAAAGGTGTCTCCATTCTTGCTGGGGCAGGGTGGATAGAGCTCTGGGAGAGGAGTTTAGACAAAAGTATCTCAGCAAGGGGGACATGCTGTCCTCCCCTCCTCTAGAAGCAACTAGGCAAACAGCAGCAAAGGGGATAAAGGGTATGCCTAGGGAGGACATTTATCAGAGGCTGCCCACTAACTCTGTTGAACCTGGTGACCAGAACTCCCACCACACACACACACACACACACACCCCTAACGTTGGCCTTACCCGCTAGCTCTTGTGTCCACAAATGCTGTCTCTCTCAGCACCACTTTCAGTTCCTCCAAAGAATCTACTAAAATTCTCGAATTTCTGAGCTCTGTAGATTTTACTGAAGATTTCAAAGGAGATAAAACGAGGGGGGTTACATTGCACATCCGAAAGCAAACAAATTAAAACTCCTCCGTTAGACATTGCCATATTTCCAAGTGCCTCTCTGGAGCTGCTGGGCTGGGAGTGAAGTTTCTCTCCCTTACGAGATCCTGCACCCATTTTGCCACCCTCTCAGCTCTGCCAGCAGACTTCAGATTCTTCTCCTGTCTACAGTGCAGAAACATTCAGTCAGCCCTTCCTCAGCTCCCTATCCAAACCTGTGTGCCCAGACTCATGAAACCCAGCAAAATGCAGGGCCTCAGAGTTACCTGAACCTCTGGACCTGTTCAAAGACTATTTGTTCCTGAGAATAAATGCCCCTGGGGTCTTACTGCCCTCCTTCCATGCCTCTAGTGGCTTATCAAAATATTTCTTTCATGCACACACTAGGCTGTCCTTAAGAGGAAGGTGGGAGAATGTTTTCTCATCTCCCTTCTACACCCAGCTCCCCCTTCTTCCTGGGGTGCTAGTGTCAGCAGAAGCTGAGGGGAAGTGAAGCCTAGGACGTAGGGGAGGAGGGAATGAGGGGAAAGGGGAAGTTTGGGAGGGAGGCCTCTGAGGAGGCTGGCGGGAGAGGAGAGCTGGTGACAGACAGAGAGACCTCCAGCTTGGTCTATCCCCACCAGCATCTCCATTAGCATCTGCTGAGCCATGAGCCAAAGCAGGGATTTACAGGGTAGGGAAAGTGGAATAGGCAGCAGGCTAAAATGGGAGCAAGAAGATGAACAGACCTGGGCTGGGGCCTAGGAGGGCAATTAGCTGGCCTAGGAAGGCAGAATTGTGATGGCCCAGGGCTGGGAGTCAGGGTGAAGAGAGGAAGGGGGCTGAGGATACACTAACCTTTGTGCACCCTCAGGAGGAAAAGCCTTCGGGCTGCTGAAGGCCCAGCAGGAAGAGAGACTGGATGAAATCAACAAGGTAAAAAGAAGAACTGAGGGGGCAGGGCCTGGGGGAAGGGGACCCTGGCCCCCTGGCCGGAGGCGGACTACCCTGGCTCTTGCTTTCCCCCCACAGCAATTCCTGGATGATCCCAAGTATAGCAGTGATGAGGATCTGCCCTCCAAACTGGAAGCCTTCAAGAGTGAGGGGAAAACTGCAGGGGTGGAGGGGGGTGAGGAGGGTAGGATTTCCCCAAGAACGGAGAGGAGACAGCAGAGGCACCAAGTTTACTTTTGTGGGTGGAAGAAGGGAGGTTGCCTCTATTGCCCCTTGGTTGCGGTCCCTTTCCCTGGCCTGTCCCTCTCAGCACCCCTTCTAGTTCCCGACACCTTACCAGGGCCGCTCAACTTCCCAATCCCCACTTACTCTGCCTGCCACACCTCCTGCTGCCACATCTTCTCCCGCACCTAGCGGCCGGGTCAGCACCCCTATCTCAACCCCCTGCCCACCGGCCCCTGCCTGTGACCCTCCAGCCAGGGTTTATGGTCTTTGCTTTCTCCCTCACTCAGAGAAATACATGGAGTTTGACCTGAATGGAAACGGAGATATTGGTGAGAAAAGGGTGATTTGAGGGAGTGTGCTGACCTAGGAAGAGGGAGGGCTCCATTCCCCATGGTTTGGGAGAGGGCCTAGCTACTAGAGTAGGAGGAAGGGGAATGGGAATGTGGGGAGTGGAGGGGGAAAAAGTGAAAGAGAGTCCCCCTGCTTCTCACCCCCATCCTCTGCCTCCAGATATCATGTCCCTGAAGCGAATGCTGGAGAAACTTGGAGTCCCCAAGACCCACCTAGAGCTAAAGAAACTAATCAAGGAGGTGTCCAGTGGCTCTGGGGAGACTTTCAGCTACACTGACTTTCTCAGGATGATGTTGGGCAAGAGATCTGCCATCCTAAAAATGTGAGGGTCCAATTCCAACCTCCCCTATACTTATTTGTTTTCTCCCCACCCCCACCCCCATCCCCAGGCTTATCTTCTACACATTACTCAGCACCCATTTCTTCCATCCTTTGAGCGACCCTTCCAAGGTCCTACCCCATCCATGGTTCCAGTCCCCACAGACCCTAGCACTCCCACTCCTGCCCTTCCTTCTCTTCTTCTCACCCTCGCAAGCCCCATCCTCTTCTAGACTTTTGCAGCAGCTTACGATTTATTCTCTTGAAAGGACTGTCCTCTGATCCCTGTGTCTTTTCCCATCTCAACCAGGATCCTGATGTATGAGGAGAAAGCAAGAGAACAGGAGAAACCAACAGGTGTTCCAGCCAAGAAAGCTATCTCTGAGTTGCCCTGATTTGTGGTGGGGGAGATGTGGTGGGATTGAAGGGGTTTCTAATGACCCCCAACAGGGAAAAAAAAGACAAAATTGTGAACCAGAGTCAAACCAAACTAAATAAATTATTCTCCTCCTCCAGATCAAGTCAGTTTGGCCCCTGTTTGGGGGGATTTTTTTTTTTCCTCGATTTGTGAAGGAATGAAGCATCTTTGAGGGAAGGGCAGCAAGGACTTGCCCTTATGAGCAAGCCATCAACAATTGTGTAGTGTGTCTACTGCAGCAGATGGGTTTGTACACCAAGGGGAATTCCAGCTGTATAAGATAGTCTTGACCTGAAGGAATTTCGATGGGATGAAAAGACATGTACAGACAAAAAAATATCACCCAGGCCCATGACTAAGAGTGAGGATTACCTTGAACCAACATTCTCCATCACTATAAGCTTTGTGACCTTAACAAATCAGTCAGCCTCTCTGAGTATTTCATCTGAAAATGGGGATAATATCATCCACCCTGCAGTGCCTGACATATCATAAGCCCTCAATAATGTTTAAAACTTGAATGAACGGATGGTTGGATGAAAGAACTGGTGTTATTAAATAGAGTAAAGGAGTCACAACACTATTAAGCCTGATAATTTAAGAGTTAAATGAGTCATTGAGGTCCTTTTGGGGACAGGCTACAGAAAATGAAGCTATCTAATTAAGGGAAAAGGGGCTTGTATTAGGAGGATACTGAGGGCAGATATTGGAGATACAGGATCCCTGGATGGCAGAAAGGGTTAAATAGCCTACCCCAGGCGAGGCAGGAGCCTAAGAGCTACTGGGCTTTCAGTGAAAATATTGCAGGGGGTCCAGATGAGTTAACTCTGGCAAGCCCCAGTCGCTGGCCACTATTTCAGATTTCCTGATTCCCTGGAAAGAAAGAATCCAATTGGCCCAGCTTGTTTCATGTACTGAAGACAGACCAGGCCACTGAGGCCATACATGTTCGCCCTTCCCAATGATGAAGCCAGGTTGGCATCCTAAAGAGTGCTAGAATAACTGTACAGGACTTCAAATGAGTAAAAGATCATTGTTAATTGAATAAAATATCTGAAAACTGTATAACAAAATTAATAGCTAACCTTTATTGGGCACCTACTATATACTGGATACCATTCTAAATGCTTTAATTAATTTAAATTAATTCATTTAATCTTCGCAACAACCCTGTGACACCAAGGAGGATAGACAGGATCTGGGGTTTAAATAATTTATTCCTTCAGATAAATAAATTGGGTTATAGTCACACAATGGACTATTATTGTACAGCGATGAGAATGAACAAACTACAACTACATGCAACAATGTGGATGAATTCCATTAATATAATGTTGAGCAAACCAAGACAGATACAAAAGAACCATTACTGCACAATTCCATTTATACAAAGCATAGAAACAGGTAAAACTAATCTATGTTGTTAGAAGTCAGGATAGTAGTTAGTCTTGGGGGAGGGCAGCTTCTGGGGTGCTAGTTAAGGTTCTGTTTTTGGTTACATGTTCTGCTCAATTTGTGAAAATTCATCGAAATATATATTTTCCTATATACACAATTTATACTTTGATAAAATACTTTAAAAATCATTTATTGGGAATCAACTATGTGCCATTCCATATTCTAGGTGTTTGGAATACACGAATGAATAAAGATCCCTGCCTTTGCGAAGTTTACATGGACAGACAGTAAACAGTAAACACGGGCCGGCCCCATGGATGAGTGGTTAAGTTCGCGGCTCTGCGTCCGCGGCCCAGGGTTTTGCTGGTTCAAATCCTGAGTGCGGACATGACACCACTCGTCAGGCCACGTTGAGGCAGTGTCCCACATGCCACAACTAGAAGGACCCACAACTAAAAATACACAGCTATGTACAGGGGGGCTTTGGGGAGAAAAAGGAAAAATAAGATCTTTAAAAAAAAACAGTAAACATAACTTAAAATTTATATGATCTATTAGAAGATAACAAGTATTATGAAAAAAAAGGAAAGTAGAGCAGGTTAAAGGGGATCGGGGTGCCAGGATGGTCAGAGAAGATTAAAATTTTGACTGGGTAATCAGGATAGGCCTATTTGAGAAGGTGACTAACAATGAGCAAAAACTTCAAGGAGGTAATGGAGTGAGCCATGCTGGTTTCTGGGGGAAGAGCCAACTGGGCAGAGGGAAAAGGCAGAGAAGGGCGCCAAAATGAGACATGCTTGATGCAGGTAGGTAGAGTAATCAAATTAGAGACATAGCAGGTGGCCGAGTCATTAGGGTCTTGTAGGCCACTGTAAGGACTTTGGCTTTTATTCTCAGAGAAACAGAAAGGCATTGCAGCACTTCGAGCAAAGGAGTCCTTTGAGGCCTCCTTTGAGACAAGGCCCACTCTGGCTGCAGCAGACTGTAGAAGTAGGGGTAGACTTAGGAAGACCAGTTAGGAGGCTGCCGCTGTAACCCAGGGGAGAGCTAAGGGTGGCTCAGATCAAGATGAAAGCAGTGGAAGGGAAGAGGTTGGATTTTGGATATTTTCTCAAGATAGGAGTCCCTGTCTGATTGAAAGGGAGTGAGATAAAGGAGTCAGTGAGGATTCCAGGTTTTTTGGCTTAACCGGAATTTTAAATTGCCATCAGCTGAGATGGTGAAGGCTATGGCTAGGGCAGATTTTGAAGAGCTGGAGAGCAAATGTTCAGTTTTGGACATATTGAATTTGAAATGATCTATTAGATACCCAAGAGGAGATGTCAAGTACACAGTTGTGTGTATGTCTGGAGTTGGGGAGAGAGGTCTCTGATGAAGAAATACATCTGGGAGTCATCAACACATAAATGCTATTTCAAGCCAGGAGACTGATGTCCTTGACACACCCAGTGTGAGAAGAGGGTGGGGGTGTACGCTTGACTGGACTGGGTTTAAGAAAGATTGGGAGGAGAGAAATCGGAGACAGAGAGTATGGATAGCTCTTCCAAGAAATTTTGCTGTGGTAGCTGACAAGAGAATCATTTTGAAAGTTTGAGAACCGAAGTCATCTCGCCTATCTTAATGAGCCTCAGGATAAAATTCTTATCTGATTCTTACTCATTTTTCTGCTCTCATTTTCTATAATGGGCAGGCAGTTCCTTAATTTAGCCACACCGGCCTAGGCACGGGTCCCCAAACCCATGCCTCTGCTCATCAGTTCACTGGGCCTCTGATGTGCACCCTCTCCTCAAACTTGGCTAAATTCTAACTAGTTCTTCCTATCTCTTAATGAAAGTCACGTTTTTCTAGAAATATTTCTTAACTTCCCCAGGCACGGTCTGATTTTTAGTCCTCTTCTGTAATATTTTGTGCATATCTCCGGCGCCTTCAAAACATAATTGTTGAAGGATTTGCTGAACGGGTAGTAGGCCTCATTGAAGCAGCCCTATAGGAGAGTAATAGGAGACAAAGGAAGGAAATAGTAGCGCATTTCGTAGAATGAAACCCATTGTGAGAACACAAATTGCCAATAATATCAAATTTTTCACGAAAATTATAGGTTATAAAATTAACTGTCCGTCTCAGTCATTGGTTGCCGATATTTTGATGAATAGGTCATTCTTAGCCTATCTTTGTTCAAACAATTTGCATGTATTATGCAAATAAATAGAACTACCCAAAGAATGCCTACGCTGCGTATTGCCGATACACTCCCCGGCACCCGTGGATTGGCCTGTCTATCCCCCTCATTTGCATGACGTGATTTAATAACTGGAAGGCTCCGCCCCTCTGGCGCTTCCACCTCTCGCGAAGGGACGCGTGAATTGAGACTTTCCCTGGTTACGTAAGCTCCGCCCGCCCCTCCACGCCCCCGCCCCCACCCCCGCCCCCACCCCCGCCCCGGCAGTTAATCCCTTCCGTCCGGTCTTCTCGCTCCGGTCTCCTCCGCTGAAAGCACCACGGGGCTTGCATCGTTTCCTTCCACTCTCGGCGTCCCTACGTCTCTCCGCTCCCATCTTTCCACGAACGCACGACGCACGCTCCGCCTCTTTCTCCCCCGATTCGTCGCGCAAATTCTGCGCCCCAACCGCTCCGCGGACCGGCGCCGCATTCCCGCCCCCTCTGCAGGTCGCAACGGCCGACTCCGGGGATCCGCCTCTTCAGCCAACCGGCGTCCTAGCGCCTGTAAGTCCCTCCTCTTTATGCAAATGACCTATGCCCGTTCTACACGCACTGCATATATTTTTTTTTTTAAATAAGGACAGCCCTGGAAGTACGTAAAGAGGGATAGGGTAGCAGGGCGCCCCGCCCTTTATGTAAATTAAGGGGCGTGTCTAGGCGCGGAGGGAGGTGGGAGGTGGGGGGGGCGCTCCCGGGGGCGGCGGTTGCCCGGATGGGCCGTTAGTCGGAGCCCAGCCGCGGAGTGAGCGAGGGAGACGGGAGGAGCCGAACCCGGCGCCATCCGCCGCCATCCGCCCCCGCCCCGCCGCCATCCCATCCCGGGGAGCCCTTAGGCCCCGGTCCCGGACCCCCGCGCAACCGGCCAGGTGAGTTTGGGCGAGCCAAGTGCTAACGCTCTTTTCCGGCGCGGGAGTGGTGGTGGCGGTGACGGTGGCGGCGGTGGCGGGCCGGGGGGAGGAGAAGCTGCCATTAGTCGCCGCCATTTTGTCCTCCTGCTGCCGGGGCCTGTCTGCCCCTCCCCCTCCGACACCCCCACCCTGGGACCCGCACTGCCAGCCGCGCTCAGGGTCTATAGCCTGCCCCCAACCCCCCGCCTTCCTGGCTTCACGGGGCGACCCCCTTTCGTGGGCCCGTAACTCCCCACCCTCCGCTGCGCTCCTGGCCTCTCACCCTGTCTGTGGGTCCCCTTCGCCGCCGTCGCTCTGGGGTGGGCCGCGCCCGACAGTCCTCTCGGAGAGGCTCCTTTCCTCCATATTGGACCCCTTCCCATCACCCAGCGCTTGGGTTCCCCCTTGACGCCCCTGTTCGCGTTGAGTCACTCCCCCTCTGGAACCCTGCTTTTATCCCGCATCTTTGCTTTCTGTGTTCCTCAGTCTCACCTCTACTTTTTCATTTTTCCTATTTCCTGTCTCCTCTTTTCTATCCCAACCTCCCTTTTCTTCCTGGGTCTCTTGACACTGCCTCTTTACTTTGCTCTGCATCCTTTCCCAACATTCCTGCTTGTATTATTTTTCATCCGCTTTCATATTAATCCTCTTTTATTAGTCTTAGTCTCTTCATTCCACGACTCTTCTATTTCCTTTTCTTTCGTATATTATTTTCAAAGATTGGTCTCCTGAAACATCTGTAAAGCAACCTCCAACCCTGTCTAACCTGTCGTAAAGTTCTTCCCGATTTTAGTCTTCATCCGGGTCCTGTCTGGATTTCCCACTATCTCCCATCTCTTTCTTTTACGCCATCCCCCCTGTAAATGAATGCCTGGTCAGGAACCGAGTGACAATGGAAAAGTTTGGCCTGCTTGAGGAGCGAAGGGTATTAGGGAAAGAAATGACTATTGATGGATTTTCTTACTGAGGGTAGGAAAATGAAGTTGGTTCTGGCTTTGGCCCCATAGTTACACAGTGCTGTTGAGGTGGCTCCATAATGCTTTATTTTTCTCATGTCTGCATAGGTGAGCCAGAGCCCACCAGTACTTCATTTAGAGACAAGATTTTTTTCAGGAGCTTGGATGGAGGCAACTGTAGGAGAAGATGGGGTGTTTCAGATACTTGGGGTTCTGTAAATGGGAGTATGTAGAACCCCGATTGTTTCATGAGGAATTCTCTGGCACCAGTCCGCCATCTGGCTGAGCAAGCTCATAAAATCCTTAAACTCCTGGCATACCTTCCTGCAAACCTCCCCAGATGGGAGTGAGGCTGCTGGGAATGGAACCTGGGGCACAGGGCCCTGGTGCACAGTTAGGGAGCTGGTGTCTAACAGGTAGGGGATCTAAAGCACTGTTCTTGCACAATGGAGCTGTGTGCCTCTTTCTGGTTTTCTCTGGGGCTTGGACTTGGCCTGTTTTATTGTAGGTCTTTGAAATGATTTTGGTGAAAGGGAGAAATTATAACTTGGGATAGTGAAGAGGCTCCTACCCTTTATAGACTGACATAAAGGAGAGAGAGTTTCTCCTAGGAGGAGACTAGATTTTTACTTGGATTTTCTTGGCAAGAGGTGTGTGGGGGAAAGAGGGCTCTGTGGGAGTTGAGTAGATTGTGGTTGCTTAAAGGGACTGGGGAGTTTGAATAGGCTAGAGGAAAAGACACCAGAGGGCCACATATCTGGCCCCCCTAATGAGAATGAAAGGGAGCTTTTAGGCTTCTGTTAGTCTGCAAAGGAAGCAGAGACTGAAACATTTGGTGTCTGGCCCACAGGCTCCGGCACGTTTTGGGGGAGGTGTCTGCAGGACCCAACGTACTCAATGAGCTTCCAGCGCAATGTCCGATCGCTCGGGGCCGACTGCCAAGGGGAAGGATGGAAAGAAGTATTCCTCGCTCAACCTGTTTGATACGTATAAGGGCAAGTCCTTAGAGATCCAGAAACCCGCTGGTGAGGGTCCTGTAAAGATGCTCCTAGTTGTTGGACGTTGGATATGAATGGGGCATGTGATTTAGAGTTCTTTGAAGGGAAGTGGCTATAGTATAGATATCGAAAGACTAGAGGAACATTAGAGACTTCCCAATTTTATCTTGGGTCCTGTAGAGGACTTTGGGTTTTGGGTGAACACCAGTTATCCTCCTACAAAGGCGTGTCTGTGGTTCCCTGTCTTTGGACACGTAAGAATTGGAGGCAAAGAAATGTGGACTTGGGGAAGTCTGGGGCCAGCTTGCTCCCTGCAGGCTCAAGATCAACCAGCCCACATAGAAGTGTTGAGTGGAACGCATCTCAACTGTATAGGGTTTCAGAGATTGCCAAGGGCAAAGGAAGGGGTAGTTTCTAAGAAAAGTTTAGTAATAAGACATTGAGGATGTCTAAATGGGGCCTAGGGTAGGACACTGTCAGATCTGCCCTGTGAGGCATTTTTCACTCCATCTCCACCTTTTCTCCAGTTGCCCCTCGCCATGGCCTGCAGAGTCTTGGGAAAGTTGCCATTGCCCGGCGTATGCCACCCCCAGCCAACCTTCCAAGCCTGAAAGCCGAGAACAAAGGCAATGACCCCAACGTCTCACTAGTGCCGAAAGACGGAACAGGATGGGCAAGCAAACAGGAGCAGTCCGACCCCAAGAGGTAGACAGAGGCTTGGGGGGCACCTAGAGTGATGAACGTTTTAACTTTGAGCTTCAGAGGCTTGGTGTAGACCAGCCACATAAGAGCCAGAGACAAAGAGGGAAGCCCCTCTCCTGCCTATTCCAGGCCTCCTGTTTAATGACTAAGGAGTGGTACCTTTGCTTTCTGTCTGATAGAAAGCAAGCATGAAGAAACAGAGAACAGCCTATGCAGGGTGACATGGTTTTAGTATTTTGTCCTAATATTTGTAAACAGTAGCAAATAGGCCTTGGTTCAGTGCCTATCCTCCACCATTTGGAGAAGTAGAGGAGGTATCTCAAGCTCTGGATAACCTTCCCATCCTAACATCCCCTCAGTTCCGATGCCTCAACCGCTCAGCCGCCGGAATCGCAGCCACTGCCGGCTTCACAGACGCCTGCCTCCAACCAACCGAAACGACCCCCAGCAGCCCCCGAGGTATCTGAGGGACTGGATGTTATTGAAGGGGTTGGGGCAAGAATAACTTGTAGCTGGGGCCAGCTCCAGTGGCCTAGTGGTTAAGTTCAGCACACTCGGCTTCAGTGGCCCGGGTTTGATTCCTGGACACAGACCTACACTGCTCTGTTAGCAGCCATGCTGTGCGGGCAGCTCACATACTAAAATATAGGGGAAGATTGGCACAGATGTCAGCTCAGGGCAAATCTTCCTCAGAAAAAAAAAGAAAAGGTTGTGGCTCCCCCAACCACATCACCATTTATTATCTCTGCTTCCCCAGAACACTCCTTCGGTTCCAAGCGGGGTAAAGTCCTGGGCACAAGCCAGCGTCACCCATGGAGCACATGGAGATGGTAAGTGCAGGGCTGTTTGGGGAGCTCTGTCTGGGCACCTTGGTAGGCAGAAGCCCTGCACTGTACCTTCAGTGAAGTGTCGTCAGTCCTTCTTGTCTAAATTTTGGACCCCATATTCACTTTCATAGGGTACACGAGCAAATTTGTTTCAGTTTTATATGAGGGTGAGGAGGGGGTCCCAGAACTGACCTTTTTTCTTGGGGCATGAGCGCCTAATACATGAGGGGTGAGTTTGAAGGCAGGAACCTGATGATCTGGTACCTGTCAGAGCCTTCCACTTTTCATGATGCATCCTCAGTAAATGTTCTTCTGTTTTCTGCTTTGTACCTCAACCTCAACAGGTGGAAGGGCATCAAGCCTACTGTCACGATTCTCTCGAGAGGAATTTCCGACCCTGCAGGCGGCTGGCGACCAGGACAAGGCTGCCAAGGAAAGGGAGTCTGCCGAACAGTCGTCTGGGCCCGGACCAAGCCTCCGCCCCCAAAGTGAGTTGCTGCCATTTGTGAGTGAGTGAATGGGTGGGTGGGTGAATGATTACCTTTTGGCCAGGACATTACCTTATTTCATCTCAGTGCTAAGTGTTGGTTTACTCACCTATTTCCACATCACTTTCAGCTATGTTCACTCTCTGCCTTTTCCAAAATACAGATTCTACAACTTGGAGGGACGGAGGTGGTCGTGGCCCTGATGAGCTGGAGGGCCCGGACTCCAAACTTCATCAAGGCCATGATCCCCGGGGTGGGCTGCAGCCTTCGGGCCCACCGCAGTTCCCTCCCTACCGCGGAATGATGCCGCCCTTCGTGAGTTTGGATATCTTGTTTTGGAGTGGTTGCGCTGGAGGCTAGAAAGTTAGGAATTAGAGTTTAATCTTTGGAGGGGATAGTTAGAAGACAGGGACCTATGACAGGTGAAGGTGGGATGGATAATAGGTTTAAGGAGCTGGCAGACTATTTAACTGTCTTGAGCAGCTACTGTTTGGCAGACTATTTAACTGTCCTTCTGAGCAGCTACCATTTGGGCTCTTTTGCAGATGTATCCCCCATATCTCCCATTCCCTCCACCCTATGGACCCCAGGGGCCTTACCGATACCCCACTCCTGATGGGCCCAGGTGAGTAATCCAGGTCTGGGTTTGTGGTTGGGGACAGGGAGGGCCTATTGTGGAGGAGATGGTTTTCTGTCCGGGAGGCTCAGTTGTGTATGTGGTTATACAACGTGCTGTCTTTTATTCTCTCTCCCATTTGCCGTTTTATACACAGCCGTTTCCCACGTGTGGCGGGCCCCCGGGGCTCAGGGCCGCCAATGCGCCTTGTCGAGCCCGTGGGTCGGCCTTCCATCCTCAAAGAGGATAATCTCAAAGAGTTTGACCAGTTGGACCAGGAGAATGATGATGGTTGGGCAGGTAAGTGGATATTAAGGATTAAGTATTTTGGGTTTAAAAGGCCAAATCAAGTGAGGAAAAAATGAGGGGCTGTGTGGGAGAAAAGCAGACATTGATGGGTAGGGGAGATATATGGAGGAAAGCTAAGTTCTGGTAAAGAACTGCAAGGAGCAAGAATGACAAGACTCACAGTGGATGTAGACTTCAAGGGGAGGGGGGTAGTGTGTCCTAGTCACATGGTTCCAGAACATTTCCTGTGTTCCAGAAGATATCTGAGATTGGAGAGCAGAATGCTTGGGCTACTACTCTTCACTTTTCCCTTCAGGGGCCCATGAGGAGGTTGACTACACTGAAAAGCTCAAGTTCAGCGATGAGGAAGACGGGCGAGACTCCGATGAGGAGGGAGCTGAGGGCCAGTGAGTTAGGACTCTGGGGAGAGGAGGGGGCTCGGTTTCTCATGGTAGTATACTCTTAAAAAGAGCTGAGTTGGCGGCTGATTTTAATTCCATTGTTGGTCTGCTCACAGCAAGGAGTCCCAGTCAGCTGCTGGTGAGGAACGGCCCCCTGAAGCAGATGGCAAAAAGGGCAACTCCCCTGGCAGCGAACTGCCCCCTCCCAAGACGGCCTGGGCAGAGACCTCTCGGCCTCCAGAGACAGAGCCGGGGCCTCCTGCACCAAAGCCTCCCCCACCCCCACCTCACCGGGGCCCCGCCGGGAACTGGGGCCCCCCTGGGGACTACCCAGTGAGTGTCTACAATGAGGGGTTGAGATGGTCAGTTGTGGGAGATTAGTGTCAGCTGAATAACTGAAGCAGTTATAATGGAGCTGGAGGGAGGGCCGGAGATGGGCTACAGGAAGTATAGAGCTGTGAAGCCTCTCTGAAAAGGTTTGAAACATCCTTGGTGATAGGAGAGTCTGGGTGAAAAGAGAATTTGGGATGCTATGAGGAAGAACAAGGAGGCCTGAGTGTTTGGGTCTCTGAAAGGAGAGGGGAAACAGAAAAAAAAAAAAAAAAACAGGATTATGAGTTTATCCTCACCCAGAGAGGCCATCAGCCCCAAGGCCTGGTCCTTGCACCCAAAGCTAGAGACAGTTGATCAGTTTGTGGAAAAGACTGTAAGAAGCATAATGACTGATGCCTCTGGCCCTGCTGGGTCTGCCCATTGACAGGATCGTGGGGGCCCTCCCTGCAAGCCCCCAGCACCCGAAGACGAGGATGAGGCATGGCGGCAGCGGCGAAAGCAATCTTCATCTGAGATTTCTCTGGCTGTGGAGCGGGCCCGGCGTCGCCGGGAAGAGGAGGAACGACGCATGCAGGAGGAGCGCCGGGCAGCCTGTGCCGAAAAGCTCAAGCGACTTGATGAGAAGTTTGGGGCACCTGACAAGCGGCTCAAAGCAGAGCCTGCTGCCCCACCTGCTGCCCCTCCTGCCCCAGCTCCACCTCCTGCAGTCCCCAAAGAACAACCCACACCTCCAGCTCCACCACCGGCACCAGTCCCAACACCAGAAAAAGAACCAGAAGAGCCAGCACAGGCTCCTCCTGCCCATTCGACCCCCACTCCAGGTGTGGCTACAGCTCCCACCCTGGTGAGTGGTGGTGGCAGTACCAGTAGCACCAGCAGTGGCAGCTTCGAAGCCAGCCCAGGTACGGGGATGGAGATAGATACAAGCAGGTGTCAGGTCTCTGCTTGGGTCGAGGGTACAGTTGGTAAGGATGGGAGTAAATGAAGTAGAAGGCACTTGTTTTGGTTTGTTGGACTATCAGTGGTAGGGTGAAAAGAGGACCTTTTGCTTGTATGAATGTCTGAGGGGGAGAAGATTTTATTACCCAGATTCTTGAA
This sequence comes from Equus caballus, assembly GCF_041296265.1. Lineage (NCBI taxonomy): Eukaryota > Metazoa > Chordata > Mammalia > Perissodactyla > Equidae > Equus > Equus caballus. The sequence goes on from NC_091703.1 coordinate 34,719,853, forward strand.
TAAACCACTTCCCACGGGTCTGGCATGGAGCAAGACTGAAGAAAGTATCTGTTGTTTTGGTGGTTTCTTGGGAAGTTAATGGCATCATCCTTGGCTCTTGAGAGGCCATGAAGTGTTTTCATGGGTTTTAAATGGGAAGGGCTTATCTTTAGAGAGCTAGAGGTGAGATCTGAAATTATGGGAGTGTTTGTGGAATATCTTGGTGGACTAGGCCACTCTGATTGTTGTTGTCTTCAATGCAGTAGAACCCCAACTGCCCTCCAAAGAGGGTCCTGAACTACCAGAAGAGGTTCCTTCTCCTGCCACACCTCCAGCCCCTAAGGTGGAACCCAAGGGTGATGGGGTTGGCTCTAGCCGACAGCCCTCCAGCCAGGGCTTGGGCTACCCCAAATATCAGAAGTCGTTGCCGCCTCGTTTCCAGCGGCAGCAGCAGGTGAGATTGAGTTACTTGCCTCTTAAGGGCTGCTTCCCTCCTCGGCTTCAACATCTACCCTGTCCATAAGTTACCTTCTAGGCCTGTCAGTTCTGTTTCCATTGTATCACTCTAGTTCCTATCTTATTTGTAATGTTTGTGTATTAACCTTTTTTCTTGGCTGGTTCCTTTTCCTGTCTGGGGCTGGGGAGGCTTTGATGCCTTTCTTATCCTCTCTTATTCTCTCCAGGAACAGCTCTTGAAGCAGCAACAACAGCAGCAATGGCAGCATCAACAGGGCTCCGCCCCACCTGCCCCAGTGCCCCCATCACCGCCACAGCCTGTGACCATGGGGGCTGTGCCAGCTCCACAGGCTCCACCACCACCCCCTAAGGCCCTGTACCCAGGTGCTCTGGGCCGGCCCCCACCCATGCCCCCAATGAACTTTGATCCCCGCTGGATGATGATTCCTCCTTATGTGGACCCCAGGCTTCTCCAGGGCCGGCCCCCTCTGGACTTCTACCCTCCTGGTGTGCATCCTTCTGGTAAGGGGCCATAGGAGGAGTAGGGGACCCCTTAGTCCTGGGAAGTGTGTATCAGCATCTTGCTGTGAGGATGAAGGGCCACCACTGAAGTGGGGAAGGAGATATGCTTAGCACAGCTGAGATAGCTCTTTGTTGCAAGAATGGGCTTGGGGAAGAAATGAATAGTGGTCCTTCATTGGCCAGGATTTACTTGGGACTGATTGATTTCATTTATAGGGAAGCTGCGTGGATAACCCTGTCTCAGGAGAGGAGGCAAGACACAGACTTACTGGGAATAAGAGATGGAGGAGCTGACGTTGACTTGACTGACAGGATTAGACTGGGGAGATGGTCCTTGGGCTGGAGGGCCTGTGACATAAAAAAGAATTATCTTTCTCATACTCCGTTTCCTCAGGCCTAGTTCCACGGGAGCGTTCAGACAGTGGGGGCTCAAGCTCAGAGCCATTCGAGCGCCATGCACCCCCTCTCTTAAGGGATCGGGGCACCCCACCAGTGGATCCAAAGTTGGCCTGGGTAGGCGATGTCTTCACCACCACATCTGCTGACCCCCGCCCGCTTACCTCACCACTACGCCAGTCTGCTGATGAGGATGACAAGGGAATGAGGTGAGTCTGAATAGTGAGAAGTGGGTGAGTTGCTAGTGAAAGGAGAAAAGGTAGTTTGGATGTTGGTGAGGTGATAGGGATAAACATGAAAGGAGTGTCTAGGTCATAATAACGTGTTCTCTTTCCCTGCCTGGTTTCAGTTTTCCTTGTCCTGAGACACTTATTTCCATTCTTTTCTGTCTCTAGGAGCGAGACCCCTCCAGTACCTCCCCCCCCACCGTATCTGGCCAGTTATCCAGGGTTTCCTGAGAATGGAGCCCCTGGACCCCCAATCCCTCGCTTCCCTCTGGAGGAGACAGCTCCCCCAGGGCCCCGTCCACTCCCCTGGCCCCCAGGCAATGATGAGGCTGCCAAGATACAAGTTCCACCACCCAAGAAGGAAACCCCCAAGGAGGAGACTCCTCAGCTAACAGGACCAGAAGCCAGCCGAAAGCCTGCCCGTGGAGTTGGGGGCCAAGGCCCTCCACCACCTCGCAGAGAGAACCGCACTGAGACCCGCTGGGGCCCTCGCCCAGGCAGCAGTCGTCGTGGAATCCCTCCAGAGGAGCCAGGGGCCCCTCCCCGCCGGGCTGGGCCTATAAAGAAACCCCCACCACCTGCAAAAGTTGAAGAGCTGCCTCCCAAGCCCCTCGAACAGGGGGATGAAACCCCCAAGATTCCAAAGCCAGACCCACTGAAGATGGCAAAGGGGAAGATAGGGGGCCCCAAGGAGACCCCACCCAGTGGGAATCTTTCTCCTGCCCCAAGGCTTCGGAGGGACTATTCCTATGAAAGAGTGGGTCCTACTTCTTGCCGGGGTCGGGGCCGAGGCGAGTATTTTGCCAGAGGGAGGGGTTTTCGGGGGACCTATGGAGGCCGGGGACGTGGAGCTCGAAGCCGAGAGTTCCGCAGTTATCGAGAGTTCCGCGGAGACGATGGGCGTGGAGCTGGGGCAGGGGGACCAAACCATCCCCCCGCTCCCCGAGGCCGTACTGCCAGTGAGACACGAAGTGAAGGTTCAGAGTACGAAGAAATCCCCAAGCGGCGCCGGCAGCGGGGCTCAGAAACAGGCAGCGAGACCCATGAGAGTGATCTAGCCCCCTCAGACAAGGAGGCCCCGCCACCCAAGGAAGGAGTACTTGCCCAAGTCCCTCTTGCTCCCCCACCATCAGGAACCCCCTCTTCGCCAGCCCCAGCCCGCTTTTCCACTGCCCGAGGTGGGCGAGTCTTCACTCCCAGAGGGGTGCCTTCACGCCGGGGCCGGGGGGGAGGGCGGCCCCCTCCACCCATCTGCCCAGGCTGGAGCCCTCCAACGAAGTCCCTGGCTCCCAAGAAGCCTCCAGCAGGTCCTTTGCCACCCAATAAGGAGCCTTTGAAAGAAAAGCTTATCCCAGGGCCTCTATCCCCCATGGCCCGTGGAAGCAGCAACATTGCCATGGGTGTGGAAGATGGGGAGCGGCCCCGAAGGAGGCGCCATGGGAGGGCTCAGCAGCAGGACAAACCGCCTCGGTTCCGGAGGCTGAGACAGGAGCGAGAGAATGCTGCTAGAGGGGCTGAGGGCAAGCCCTCTCCCCTAGCCCTTCCAGTCTCCACTCCCGGGCCCGAGGAGGCCCTCACAACAGTGGTAGTACCCCCACCGCCTCGCCGGGCAGCTGCCAAGTCTCCTGATCTGTCGAACCAGAACTCAGACCAAGCCAATGAGGAGTGGGAGACAGCATCAGAGAGCAGCGACTTTGCCAGTGAGCGCCGGGGGGACAAGGAGGCTCCCCCACCAGCGCTGCTGACTCCCAAAGCTGCAGGAACTCCTGGGGGCAGTGGAGGCGGAGCTGGGCCAGGCATTTCAACCATCTCCCGCGGAGATCTGAGCCAGAGAGCCAAGGATTTGAGCAAGCGGAGCTTCTCGAGTCAGCGGCCGGGCATGGAAAGGCAAAACCGGCGCCCAGGTCCAGGCAGCAAGGCTGGCAGCAGTGGCAGCAGCAGTGGAGGTGGTGGGGGTCCTGGAGGGAGGACCGGCCCAGGGCGAGGGGACAAGAGGAGCTGGCCCTCTCCAAAGAACCGCAGGTGGGTAGGGACAAGCTCTTAAGTTTGTTCTTAAGGTCAAAAATCTGGGAGAGGGGAGAAAAACCTGAGGGAAAGGTAAGGGCCAGTGATGTGGAGTTTTGAAACCTGAGGGCACATGGGCTCTTAGGTGGTCAGACGTCCACGTCTAGGGAAAGTAGCTGGAAAGTGCTTGAAAAGAGGAACACCCGTGTGTTTGCTGTTCCTTGCTTCCCACTCTGTAGACTGTCCACATAGAATTTCTTAGACGTATTCAGAAACACCCGGATTTTAACGGGAGAGGACAGGTTGGAAGAGATTTGACTTGTAGGGAAAGACAATTTTGTGAATACTGGAGCTGACGCTCTGTTCTCTTCAGCCGTCCTCCAGAGGAGCGTCCCCCGGGGCTTCCTCTGCATCCCCCGCCCCCCAGCAGTTCTGCTGTCTTCCGCCTGGACCAAGTTATCCACAGCAACCCTGCTGGCATCCAACAGGCTCTGGCCCAGCTCAGCAGCCGCCAAGGGAGCGCAGCTGCACCAGGGGGGCACCCGAGGCCCAAGCCTGGGACTCCCCAAACCCCTCAAGGCCCGTCCCCTCGGCCTCCAGCCCGATATGACCCTCAGAGGGCCAACAACAACGATGTCAATTCAGGTAAGCTGAAGGGGCTAAGGAGGGGAACCTCTCCGTTCCCAGAGAGGTCTGGTGCTGAAGGGGCAAGAGCCTCCGGCCTTGATGGTGGATGTCTGCACTGAACAAGGGTGGAAGGATTGGGAGGGGGAGTGAGGAGGAAAAGGCTAGGGGCAGTGACAGAGCAAGCAGATGCTGACTCATTTCCCCTTTTCCTCAGATCCCCACTTCCAGGAGTCAGGGCCGATGGTGAGGGGGGTGGGCGAGACTCCCCGGGACACTGCTGGGGTTAATCCCTTCCCCCCAAAACGTCGCGAGCGGCCTCCCAGAAAACCAGAACTGCTACAGGAGGTGAGGGGTGGGGCTTGAGATTGTCCTTCACTGTTCTTACTCCCAAGGGTTTTCTTCATTGTCTTTCCTATTCTTGTCATTGTGTTCTCACCCTAAATCCTTAAAATTAATCACTGCTTGTTTTCCATACGTTTCCCTTGTTACTCCACACCTCACTCTGACCCAACTCCTTATATTTTGTAGTTCCCACCTCATTCATGTTCTGTCTGTGTCCATTCTCACCTTTAGGAATCTTTGCCACCTTCTCATAGCTCTGGATTCCTGGGCACCAAGCCTGAGGGCCCAGGTCCTCAGGGAGAGTCCAGAGATGCAGGAACCGAGGCCCTGACACCTCACATCTGGAATCGCATACATACTGGTGAGTAAAGTTGAGCAGAAGAAAAGATTATGTTAGAGGCTTAGGGAAGGAGATAGGGCTCAGAATGAGGTCATCACTCACTCAACTCTGTTTTATTGGCGCTCTTCCCAGCCACTAGCCGAAAGAGTTACCGGCCTGGCTCCATGGAGCCCTGGATGGAACCCCTGAGTCCTTTTGAGGACGTGGCTGGCACAGAGGTGAGTGAGGATGGGAAGGGAGTGTCTGAGCTGGGGTTTTATTGAGCACTGGTCATACTTCCCCACATGTTCTGGTGTGAGTCTTGGGCTGTTCCCTCACATAGTTGTCTCTTCAGTTTGCCTGTTTGTATACATCAGTCAGGTATTGGGGTGCTTTCTACCCTGACTTAACCAACTCCCTTTCCACTCCTCTCAGATGAGTCAGTCTGACAGTGGGGTGGACCTGAGTGGGGATTCTCAGGTGTCATCAGGTCCCTGCAGCCAGCGAAGTTCCCCTGATGGAGGACTGAAGGGGGCAGCAGAGGGGCCCCCCAAGCGGCCTGGAGGCCCCTCACCCCTGAATGCTGTTCCTGGTGAGGGTCCACCTGGCTCTGAACCCTCTGAACCTCCTAGGAGACGGCCACCTGCCCCCCATGATGGGGACAGAAAGGTAAAGGACAGAAAGGATGAGGAATGTTTCTGGGGCTTTTGACTTTGGCCCTACCTTTGTCTCCCCTTTCCCTTTGCCCATGTGTTTTGAGGATTCTCTTATTTGGGCTTCTCTTCCTTCCCCCAACCCAGGAACAGCCTCTGCCCCCTGGCCCCATTGGCACAGAACGATTGCAGCGTACAGACCGAGGCCCAGAGCCTGCCTCTCTCCGGCCGTCCCATCGACCTTGCCCCCAGGTCCAGTTTGGCACTAGTGACAAGGTTTGTATGGGCTGGATCCGGGGTGTCTTGTGTTGGCTGGAGAGAAGGGAAGGACTGGAGGTAGGACATGTCTGAATTATGGGACAATCTCTCCTGCCTCACAATCACAGGATTCGGACTTGCGCCTCGTGGTAGGAGACAGTTTAAAAGCAGAGAAGGAGCTGACGGCATCAGTCCCTGAGGTAAGTGGGAGAGGGAGAGTTTGGTGGAAATTTATGAAGAAGATGGCTGGGAGTGGCCTGGGCCTCCAGGGTGCCCAGAAGTCCCTCTGGACAAGGCTTCTCCTTCCTAGGCCATTCCCATTTCCCGAGACTGGGAGCTGCTCCCCAGTGCTTCTGCCTCAGCTGAGCCACAATCCAAGAATCTGGGTTCTGGGCACTGTGGCCCAGAGCCCAGCTCCTCAGGCCAGCGCTTGTACCCTGAGGTTTTCTATGGCAGCCCTGGGCCTCCCAGTTCTCAGGTAGGTCCTACTTCCTATGCCATGACCCCTTTCTGCCTGCTGTCCCTTAAATCAAGCCTTTCTGATTCGTATAGTTTTAAAAAACATTTTTTTGTCATTTCATTTTTCTCCTTTTATTGTAGTGGGTGGTGTGGGTGAGCTTTTCTTGACCAGAAAAAGGAGTTATTTCAGCCTTGCTCTCCTGCAGGTCTCTGGGGGAGCCATAGACTCTCAGTTACATCCCAACAATGGAGGCTTCCGTCCTGGGACACCTTCACTGCACCCTTACAGGTAAGACTAGATGCCGGGGGGTCTTAGAAGGAAATGGAGCCATGTTTCAGGGGAGAGGGAAGGGGAAGACATATTTCTTTGGTATGGCTTAGGGTATGGCTCAGACTAAAGGAGTAAGTGACTGATTTCCTGATACTGTTTCTCCCCCTTGACTCCAATTTCTTTTCAGATCACAGCCCCTGTACCTCCCACCAGGCCCAGCCCCTCCCTCGGCACTGCTTTCTGGGGTAGCTGTCAAGGGCCAGTTTCTGGATTTCTCAGCACTGCAAGCAACAGAGCTGGGGAAGTTGCCAGCTGGAGGAGTTCTTTACCCTCCACCTTCCTTCCTATACTCTCCAGCTTTCTGCCCCAGCCCTTTGCCCGACCCACCCTTGCTTCAGGTAAGAAGTGGGCAGATGCTAGGTTTAGAGAATTTGGGTTGGGGAGAAGGCTTTTGGGGGAGTTGACATATTTCTCTCCATTACCCAACAGGTGCGCCAGGATCTGCCATCCCCCTCAGATTTTTATTCTACTCCTCTGCAGCCTGGTGGCCAAACTGGCTTCCTCCCCTCAGGGGCCCCTGCCCAGCAGGTACCTTTTATCTTCCCACTTCTCCTTCATTCCATTTTTCTCTCTGGCTTTTTGTTTGTTTGTTTGTTTGTTTGGACTCTTCCTGGTTTTCTGACATTCCTCCCTGCCCCCAACACACACACCCATACTTTTTGTTATAGATGCTTCTACCCATGGTGGACTCTCAGCTGCCTGTGGTGAACTTTGGCTCCCTGCCACCAGCGCCGCCTCCTGCACCACCCCCCCTTTCTCTGTTACCTGTGGGCCCTGCTCTGCAGCCCCCCAGCCTGGCTGTGCGGCCCCCACCTGCTCCTGCTACTCGGGTGCTGCCTTCACCTGCCAGGCCCTTCCCGCCTAGCTTGGGGAGAGCAGAGGTAAGGTACAGGAACTGGAGTGCTAGGGAGCTCCAAGAGTTAGGGCTAGCGATTCAGTGTCTCGAGATTGGGGTTGAGAGGCAAGAGGCTCATGAATTTTTTTCCTTTAGCTGCACCCAGTGGAACTAAAGCCGTTCCAGGATTATCGAAAACTGAGCAGCAACATTGGGGGACCTGGGTCATCACGTACTCCCCCAGCTGGAAGGCAAGAGAAGGGAATGGGGTTACAGACTGCCCATCCCCAAGGACTTTCTTACTTTGGGGACCAGGAGGCAGATCTTAAGCTCACTTTAAACACCCTTTCTCCTTTAGGTCTTTCTCTGGCCTTGTCAATTCCCGTCTCAAGGCCCCACCTTCCACCTACAGCGGAGTCTTCCGCACCCAGCGCATCGACCTCTACCAGCAGGTGAAGGAGAAACCCCTATGGCCCCAAGTCTGAGTTCAAGAGTTACCACTTGAGTTCCTGTCATTCCATCTGTGACCTCCTAGTATGACTTATTGTTCCACTTGTACCTGTCCCCAGGCCTCCCCACCGGATACCCTGCGCTGGATGCCGAAGCCTTGGGAGCGGGCAGGGCCACCTTCTCGAGAAGGGCCTTCCCGACGGGCAGAGGAGCCTGGGTCCCGAGGGGACAAGGAGCCTGGGTTGCCCCCACCCCGCTGAGGGAGTTCCCCTTGCCCCCCTCTCCCCCGGGGTTTGTATATAGATTATAAATATATAAGGGGGAAACGGGTGGGTGGGGAGGGGTTGTGGAGCTGGGGCCTCACTTCCCCTCCTCCCTCCTCCCCTGGTTCCCTATCCCTGGGGCCGTTTGTTAAAAAATAAAAATAAAAGGATTAAAAAAATATTTCCAAAATGATTTTGGGGATGAGTTGGTTTGCAGTCTCTTCTATCACAGTAGTGAGTGGTTTCAGTCAGGCAGCTATTTGTTACTTACCCCAGGGATCTGTTGTAACAAAATACTTCAAGATTTACTCTTAGAATCAATCTTAAAGTTTTGTGGGCTGCAAATTAGAGCTGGCCTCCGCTAGGCACTTAGGCTTCTTGTGCCAGTGAGGTCAGTTGGTAACCAGTTTGCAGCTCACAGCTAGGCTGGTTCCACAGGGATTCCCTTCTTTGGGGCCTTAGTGGGATTGTCAACCAGTGTCTCTACATGGCTCCTCCAGCACAATGTGAGTCATTAGGCCTATGTCTCTGAGCCAGTGTTCTAAGAGGTCCTGGTGGAAGCTGCAAAGCTTATGATTTGGCCTTAGAATCTCTCTTCTGCCATGCTCTATTGGTCCAGCACTAATCTAGCTAAAAGCAGGAGGGGATGGCAATTGCATCTCTGAGTCTCAGAATTCGCAGCCACTCATCACTTGGTCTCTACAAACCGAGAGGAAGTTCCTTTATAGCTATCATGAACTCAGTGTTCAAACACAAACATTTGCCATCTTGAACTGGGTAGACCAGTTCTCCCATTGTCAAATTTGGTTGAGTTGTGTGACCACTGCATGCTGGTCACACGAAAACTATATTTAGGTAATTAGAAACTAAGTGGTTTTGGGGGCCGGCCCAGTGGCACAGTGGTTAAGTTTCCACGTTCCACTTCTCAGTGGCCCGGGGTTCACCAGTTTGGATCCTGGTTGCGGACATGGCACCACCTGGAATGCAGTACTGTGGTAGGCATCCCACATATAAAGTAGAGGAAGATGGGCACGGATGTTAGCTGAGGGCCAGTCTTCTTCAGCAAAAGGAGGAGGATTGGTGGTAGTTAGCTCAGGGCTAATCTTCCTCAAAAAAAAAAAAAATTAAGTGGTTTCTTACTGGATAGTTTGAGAGCCCTATGCTAGCATGCACCTGGAATAGGTTACTTCCATCTCAGAACTCAGGTCTTTTATTTACATGCAAAAAGCTTTTGCATGAAATTTCCTTGAAAATGGCTGACTGCCAAAACGGGCTTGTACATTTTAGTGTTGTGTTGCGTGAACAGTAAAACATGACAGTGTACATCTCACAGGGAAAGGTTAAAGGCTGTCTGCTATAGCTGAGTTCCTAGAGATTAGTAATTTTACAAAATGAGTTCACAGAAGATTAAGGGACAGACTGCTTAATGAACATAATTTAGAGACAAAAGAGCCAGGAAAATCTGACTTTTATTTCTTAAATACTGTGAAGGAAGAGGGGGGAACGGTCCTCTGATAAGGGAGGGCCACAGAGCAAAGAGCTAGGGATCGTCAGCAAAGGCCCGGTGGGCATTAGGGAAGCGCTGGGGGCTGTAATTGGGGTCTTCCTGCAGTCGCTTTTGTATATCAGCCCGGAGCTAGAGAGAGAGAGCAGAGAGCAAGCAGGTTGGAGAGGCACTGACCAAGCCCCTAGGGTCCCAGCAAGCATGCAAGGCCATCCCTTAGGAGCTAACACTTCCCCACCAGCCACACACACTGTCAGCAGCCCAACATGGCATCACTGAGCCTTCCCAGGGCAAAGCACTTTAAAAACATCAAGTGGTAGCCCCAGACTGACCAGTTCATCTCTGAAGGGGTCCAGGGAAGAGAACGAAGGACCCTAACCCAAGCCCTCCCACTAGACCATCCCTATTCTGCTCCAAGGTGGGGGCACCTGCTGCCTGTAGCTCTCCTGAACCTCTGGTGCCTCCAGGTCCCGGCTCAGGCTCTCGGGGCTTGTCAGGGGCCGAGCTCCGGCTGCCTTAGCTGCCCGGCTCACGGCCTCTGAGAGAAGCAGCTGGGGGCCCTCACCCTGCATCGTCTGGGGGACAGGAGGTCGGGAGGGAAAAGAGGATCAACGTCAGATCCAGTGCCACCGCACAGCTCACCCTTTCCATGAGTCAACCACTGAGTCTCCATGCTACCAGAGAGAAGGGAAACAGTCCACGTGTGGTTTTGACAGCAGAAATGCCTTCCTAATTTTGTTTGGCTCTGGCCAAAAACAGCATTTGAATGTGCTGGACTTGCTCTTCAAAATAAGAGGAGCAGGATGGGTCAAGCCATCTGGCATTTAGAGCTAGTTAGTCCACAAGAGGAAACCCACCTTAAAGAAAACGGGCCCCAGTCACATGGGATTAGGCAGCTAGCTGAGGGATGACAGGAGTGCTGGCAAAGAGACCAACAAAGGTGAGGGGCAACAACCGTGAGCACGTCTGAGTCCCAGAAAGGCTTCCTCATCAATTAAATGAGGGGACTAAACTAGGAAGAATTCTTCCAGCTTAATGAGTTTGACTCTAAGCACAACAAGGGAATTTGGATAAAGAGGGATCCTCAGGGAAGAGGCAAACCAACCTTGCGTCTCTTGGCAGGCATACCACTGAGGTAGGCGTCACTCAGGGGGGGCTGTGGTTTCACCTTCCGCTGGCTTTGAATGTCCTGCTGGATAATAGGGACCCATTCCTGGGGTGGGGGGGAGATCATTAGAAAGTAGCAATTCCCACAACTTCCAGCTGCCTTGGTTTATCAGATCACCTCTCGATACTTACTGGGGGGACTGCAGCTGCCCAAGGTTCTGTCTCAGCTGAAGCTCCATCCTGTTCATCTCGGGAGCCCCCCTCAGGGGCAGGAGGTGGACCTCGGGACATAGCCTCTTCTGCTGTTGTCCCAGGGGCTGGGGAAGCATTCTCTCGCTGCAAGTCAGACAGCAGGAAGATCCAGGCTTCAGAATTCTTAGCCTCCAGCACTTCTGCCCCGAGCCTTCCACTCCACATTATCTAGTCCCTCAACCTCTCCCTGGTACCTGAGGCTCAGGGGAAGTTCTCTCTGATCCCTGAACTTCCATTGGCTCCTCAGAAAGTGGCTGTGAAATTGGACAGAGAAGGGAAACACCACAAAAGGCCCTCTCAGATCTCTCTAATTGCCTCAAGTCCCCTGACCCCATAGCCCATCAGGTCCCTTACCTGGGGGGGATCACCAATCCTGCGAACATATCTGAGGATGGCATCAGGGCCTACCGGCATGTGCTCCAGTACCACCTGAAGCCTCAGTCCCATCATTGTGGTGAGCCAGCTTACCAAGGACGGATTTACCCCACGAGACATGCGACGCTAAGGGGCAGAAAGCACACGTGGAACACAAAATCTTCAACCAGCTTTTGAAAGATACCACAGGGTAAAAGGATGGCAGTTTGGAGAAGAAAAATGAAAACTACAGGATACCAAAGAGAATGGAAACCTGAGGAAACAAAAGGCTGGGGATCTGCAGCTGGGTGGTGCTTACAATTCGGCCATTGATGACAGCTGCAAGCTCCATCTGCTGTCCTCCCAAGCAGTGCAGGTTCAAGGCCAGGCATTCAAACAGGCCCTGGTTACACAACTCCAGCAAACGGGCCCCAAATCCACTGTCTGTGGGGCAAGACATAAGGAGGGAATGCAGGTACCTGGCAGCCCTGAACATTCAACATGCCCCACTCACCCCAGCCAGCCCCTGACCTGTGCAGTGCAGCACATGAGCAGCAATGCTATTAAACTGCTCTTGGAGAAATTCCAGGTTTGTCCGGATGATGTCCACACCTGGCTGAACCTGCACCAAAGACTGAGAGACAAGACACACAAAGAACAAAAAATCAGGAACCCTGAGAGACCGGGAGTCCAGGAGGAGGCAGTAGGAACAGGAGCTATCCTGACTAAACCCAGGAGAGGAGAGGACAGGGAAGGGTACTCACAAAACTCTCCCGCACATATTCTTCTAACCCCGTGATCAAGGTGTGGGTGGCCGTCTACGGGGGTAAACAGCACAGGTTTAGATCCAAGCCCCAGCCCTCAAGACGCCTCCCCCTCCACCCCCAACAAGTCCAAGGCTTGGGCTAGGGCAGTCACAGCTTTAGGTGACAGATAAACAGTTAGGAATAAGGAATGGAAAGTGAGGAGGAGAACAGCTCTGAGCACACAGGGTGTTCATTTACCCTGATGTTACCAGGTGTGGGCTCCTGGCCACCCAGGTAGTGCTGGTGGAAGAAGGATCGCAGCTGGGGCTGGAGCCGCTGCAGTGGCTGGAAATGCCCGTGGAGAAGCATCACCACATCCACCATGGAAAAGTTCTGGCACAGAAGAGAAAGCAGGGCCCCAAAGAAGCCTGGGGAAGGGGCAGAAGTCAGCAGTGGCTTTTATACGCAGCCTGCCCACTCACCACCAACAACCCATCAGCCTCACCCACCTTGGCAACACCCCTGAACGAAAGCCATCTAACCTGCCCCTGGCTGTCCCTACCTGAAGAAGGCCCAGGCACCCCCTGCATTTGCTTACCGAGGGCCCCATCAGCTCCAGGCTCAAAGATGTTGCTGGATCCACTGAGGCGTTGTATGAAAGCAGCGATACTTTCACTGCTGCCAGCCCGAGCCCCCAAGGAGCCCAGCAGGGAGCTTAGCACACCCTGCACCACCGAGGTATAAAACTCTGGTGGCAGGCTCTCAGGACCCCGGCCTCCAGGACTCCCTGCGCCACCAGAAGGGGACCCTGGTGGGGGCATGGTCTGCTGCTCTGGGGCCGGGGGTGGGGGTGGGGGTGGTGGAGGAGGTGGAGGGGCCTGACAAACAAAAGGAATAAAGAACAAAAGATGAGGTGAGAATGGGGACAAGGACATAAAATGGCATCAGAAGGGCACAAACCAACAGGGGTCTGGAAGATGGGGAGCTCTATTCTGGTCTTTACTCCTTAAAGCAGAGTACACATGGGTAGTTAATAGCACAGTCAGGCCAAGCAACTACATCTCCCCCTCGGAATGGGTTAGGTTAGAAAGCAGTGACTCTAACGACCATGCTTTCTCTACACCTCATTTTCCTTATCTCCAAAATAGGTGGTCCAGACTCAATGAATTCCCAGGGTTCCTTCCCACTGACATGTCACTAGGGGCTGTAGCCCAATGGTGAATGATGGCAACAAGGCACCTGGCTGGGCTGAGGGAAAGGAAGGGTGAAGTGAAGAGTAAGGCAACCACTCACCTGCAAGAAGTCAGTCATGCCTTGGAGAAAGGCAGGGACACCAGGCATCGCCACAGTGATGGTGGGAGAAGCCATGCCAGGCCCTCCAGTCCCTGGCCCTGCAGGCCCCAGCAGGTTCCCCAAGAGCTGAGAGAATTGAAGATCAGCAGTGGAGGTTTGAGGGGGTGGAGGCTGGGCAGGCCCCCCCGGGGCCGGGCCTGCTGTGGTAGCTGTGTTGGTGGTGCCAGCACTGGCTGAAGCAGTGGCAGGAGCTGGAGGTGGAGCCATTCCTGGGGTCCCCTGAGCTGCAGGGACCAAAAGAAGAAGTTGAAATCTGAAGAAAGACAAGATAAAACAGCATCTCCGTTCTAGTCTGCCCACCAGGAAAGCAAGAACAAAGAAACTAGAGAGGAAACCACAAAGTGCCAGTGAGGAGGCTCAGAAGGGAGCGTTGGCCTTCAGAGCCAGGGAAATCTTTTAAGTTTGAGGTGGAGAACAACAAGGACTCACCCACAAGGACAGGCTGCATAAGAAGCTGCCCCACAAGGCCGCTCACCATCTGGGCCAAGGAGGCATTGGTACCCAGCCCAGCGCCCTGCTGCGGGAAGAGAAGGGGAGCTTTCAGGCCTGCGCTTTCCATGCCCCACCAGAGGAGTCCCCCCACCAGGTTCTCCGCATAGAAACTCCCCTACCCTTACTCACCAGAGCCCCTGAGACTGGGGGGCCCCCAGGATGGGAAGGCCTAGCCTGTGGAGGGGTGGGCCGGGCAATCACCACCCGGGTTGGAGCTGTCGGGAAGCCTGGGACCTGCTGTCCTGTGGGTGGCAGAGGGGAGAGACCGAAGAGGGCTGAGGGCCGGGCCCTTGGCTGCCAGCGGACAGCACCCGCCACCATGGACCATGCCCCACCTCCCAGGCCTCCCCTTCCAGGTCATTACCTGCGGCCGCGGAGGCAACAGCTGCCACCATGGCCTGATGAGTGATCTGGTGGGCGACGGCGTGCATGAACTCAGGGGGCAGGGAGGGCAGCTGGATGAGGGTGGAGCCTGGGGGGCGGGTCTGATGTAACCTTGAACCTGGACCCCCTTCAACCCACCCACTCGGCCCTACCCCTTCTCTACCCAGAGCTTAGCCTGCTCTGACGCCCTCACTCTTACCCAGGGTCTGGCCATGACCAGGGGGTCCTAGGGGGCCAGTGGGAGCACTCGGAACTCCACCAGGCTGTGTGCCAGAATCTGGGCAGGGAAAACAGAGAGAGTGGCCCTGAGACAGGCGGGGCCAAGGCCCAACTGTATCCTCCTGAGATCGGCGTCCTTTAAGCCCCCACTCCCCAACCGGAAAGCCTGCCTTTCCCTCCACCTAGTCACGGAGGAGATGCTCCCTTCACCACACAAACAAATCTCCAAGGACAAGCAATCCCTCCTGCCCTTCACACATGCCAACTAACGCTTCTGCTTTGGTCCCTCTGCCACCACCGTGAGCCCTGGCCTCCCCCTTCCCCACCCTCGTTCCCTCACATCTCAGCACCCAGCTGACCTCCCTCATCATGCAGCTCTTCTCTGCCAGCGACTGATTCTAACTCACCTTGAATGTTCATGTGCATCATGACCACGGGTTCCACGCTCTGGTGGGAAATCCGGATGACCCTCGGGTGGCTGGTGGTCGGTGGGGGAGCTGGTCCTGGCGGGGGAGCCCCCTCAGTTGAAGACTCGACAGTGGTCGAAGAGGGAGCCAGGGACGAGGCCTGCCCAGGACCAGGGGGAGGTGCCTCTGCATTGGGAGCCGGGGGGGGCCGAGTCCCATTCCCCGTCATGGTCACAGTGGTCCCCACGTTGATCTGAAGGACACAGATAGAGCACAAATGAGAAAAACACAAGAGCCTAACCCAGAGCACACCAAGATATACTTTGAAAGTCGCCCCCATCCTTCGTCACTGCGTTTCCCAAGTCTCCTCCCCTTCTAACCTCCTTCAAGCCTGAGAGCTTACCCCGGGTCCTTCCACCCATAGCCCTCCACTCCCCATCAGGCCAGGCTCCCCCAACCCACCTGGATGGGGATGGCTGCCTGCTGGAGCACCATGGGGGTGGTGTAATGAGACATAGGCCGGACCACATGCAGGTGTCGCGGGGGCGCACAGGCCAGATTGCAGCGCAGGTCAGACAGTGCCACAAAGGTGTTGCCCAGCAGCCGCAGGCTCTCCCCCACCAGGTTGATCAGGCGCTGGTCCTCTTCACGGCCTTCTTGCTGTACCCCCAGGCCAAACACAGAAAAGCAGAAAATATTAGGCTAGAATCCACCTCACCAACAAAAGCACTAACGTCTTCTGAAAACAGCACACCCCCTTAACCTTTAGGTACATCCTTATAAGCTTCTGTGTAGAACAAATCTCTACTAATAAATTCTATTTTATATGTAAACAGTTTCCTATTAAAACAGATCCTACAATGATTATTATTAGTAAATCATAAATACTAATTTCGCTTACTTTATAAACTGCCTAAATAACTCACTTAGG
Source organism: Equus caballus (assembly GCF_041296265.1). Classification (NCBI taxonomy): domain Eukaryota; kingdom Metazoa; phylum Chordata; class Mammalia; order Perissodactyla; family Equidae; genus Equus; species Equus caballus. The sequence goes on from NC_091703.1 coordinate 34,735,723, forward strand.
GAATCGAGGCATGCAAGGACAGTAGATATCACAAAGATTATCACCTTCCCAATAAGGGAGGAAAAGATCACTTACTTACAAGTCTGGAAAAAAATCATTTTCTTGCAGACAATGTCTTTTTTTGGGGGAAAGGGTTATCTATATTTCAGCCTTTTCCATTTGGGGAGTGCTGGGGTGGGGGGCGGGGCTCACATTATTGTTGTAGTCCGTGGTGGCAGCAGCACCCAGAACCTCATAGTAGCGCTGCAGGAAGGGCTGGAGGCGGCTCTCAAGCCGCTGTAGTTCCTGGAGCACCTCAACATACTCCGCAGGGGAGGGATGGCTGTGGGCAACCCCAAGAGGCAGTGAGCCTAGGCTTTCCTTAGATTCCCAACCTCGCAGTTGACAGGGACCGCATCTGTCCTGTCTCTCCCTGGCCTCTCAGACCCCTGGCCAATCCCTTCCTGGACTAGCAGAGCTTCTGTTCTTTACCCCTACCCATGAGAAGATGGGGACAGAAAAATAAAACGCTTCCACCCTCCCCACCACAATCCTGTACCCACTCTAAAAAGAGATGGGGCCTGTGTGAACTCAGGGGAGAGAATCTTGATCAGGCTCAGGAAGCACCATTTGGATTTCCTTGCCCAAGAGTGGTGCTTCTGGCTCAGCTGCCAGTCCTACCCTGACTTCCCCACTCTAGAGCCCCTCCCTACCCCTCCACACTAATCCTACAAGTAAGACCTCCAAGCAACCCTTCCTCTGCCATCATACCTTTCCTAGTCCTCATACTTCCTTAGGATCCCCAATCCCCCTACCCAAAGATTCCCTCCATCTCTCACTTGGGTGCATTTGTCTCTGGGGCCGGCGTTGGGCCCGCTGGGGCTGGGCCAGAAGGGGTGAGCTCCGGGCTCTGGGCTGGGGCACGCTCCTCCACTTCTTCTGCCTCCATGGGCTCCCGAGGAGGTGCTTCGCTTTCAACCGGTTCTGATGTTTGAGAGCTCAAAGCTACTGGCTCCGGGGCCACAGTTGGTGTCTGCGGGGGCGGCTGACTGTGCTGTGCTTGGGATCCCCCTCGACACTGAAGGTGGGGGAGAGTCAGGATGAGATCGCTGCAGAGGATTACTCAGGTCAAAGGAGACTGAGCAGAGAAAGTGCTCAAACTAGGCTCCCTGAAGGCAAAGGTTTGCATCTGTATCTTTGACTCCCTAGCAACCAGTATAAGATTTACACAAATTAGCTGCTTAATAAATATCTGTAATGCTTTTAAGTGAATTACTAACAGAAAGTAAGGACTGTGGTTTTCTAACCTCCACAAGAAGAGAAGGCCATAGTAGACCCTGCAACTCAAACTAATGAAGTTAGGAGATCCCACTATCAAAAGTGATAATTAAGAAATTAAAAAGCAGGGCCGGCCCCATGGCCGAGTGGTTAAGTTCACACGCTCTGCTTCGGCGGCCCAGGGTTTCACGGGTTCGGATCCTGGGTGCGGACATGGCAGCGCTCATCAAGCCATGCTGAGGTGGCATCCCACATGCCACAACTAGAAGGATCCACAACTAAAATATACAACTATATATTGGAGGACCTTGGGGAGAAGAAGGAAAAATAAAATCTTAAAAAAAAAAAAAAGAAATTAAAAAGCGTGGAATCTCTCTTTAATTGAAAAGAGCTGACATGAAAGTTATCTGACAAGTCTGAAACAAACTTTCCAGATACCAGGCACCAAGAGGATTGGCAAGGACAAGATAAGCTCACAAAGATACTTTTTCTGCCCCAAAGAATGAAGAATGTGGAGAAGAGACCAGATTAGGAAGGAGGAATCCAGTGGATGTAACCAGTCATGCTTTCGCCCCTAGGCTGAGAGAAAAGGGGTAGGGAGGATGCGGAGACAGAGGGACTCTAGCCAGTCTTGCACACTTACCTCCATCCGGGAGAGTAAGGTTTGTATGTCCCTGATCATATGCTGAGCCATCACCAGCCGTACTCGGGGCTCACTCTACAATATGAGAGAGAAGATCAGGGCAGGTGTGATAAAACCATGAGCTCCACCGTCTACTAAACCAGGTCCCAGCCATCTCCTCAGCCAGGTCCACCCCCACCTCACGGCCTCCTTCTCCCAGATCCCCTTCCCTGACCCTCCCAGGCCCCGTGATACCTGAATCGGGGCCTGTTCCATGTTGATGTGAACATCCACAGCAGAGCCGTCACTCTGGGGAAAGGGTAAGGGAAGTTGCTCTGGGAGAAGCCAAATACTAAGGCCCCCACACTTCCAACTCATTCTCTGGAGCCCCACCCCTTTTCTCCTCAAACACTGAGGCCATTATCAGACCACAGGGGCCTCAAAACCCAATCTAAAGACTGGAAAACCTGTTTTATGAGCTCTCTGCTACCACAATCAAAACTACCCTTCCCCACAAAAACTCTCCCATGTGGAATGCAAGCTTACAGGAAGATTGAAGGTTCCAACCATGACATAGCTGTTGGCATTCCGGTCATGAACAGAGGCCCCAGGCCCCCGAGTACCAGGGGGGGGTCCCCCACCATGGGTGGCTGAGGCAGACCCTGTCCCAGAAGATGCCCCAGAAGGGAGCTGAGTCTGAGGAGGAGCCCGTTCCACAAGGTGGATAACCTTTCCCCCAACATCTGCAGAAAAAAAAGATACACATCAAAACATTATATGATCAGGTAAACCCACAGCCTGAGCTCATCCCTCTGGACAGCTGCTCCAACCTCTGAACTGCCTCCCCCATCCACTTACTGTATTCCTGGAGCTTCTTATCATCCTGTAGAACTCGTCCCTGGTAGATGAGCCGTTGTTTCTCAGAAGGGATGCTGACAGAGGCAGCAATGTGCTCCTTAAACTCCTTTACATTCATCTGTATCAAAGAAAAGACACGAATAGGTATCAGGGAATGGAAGAAAGAGGAAGGACAAAAGAGGGACAACTGACTTGTTGGGGTAAGGGGTAAAAACCATCCCATAATAAAATCACTACCCATTTGACTTGATTGTGAGGTAATTATTGTGCAAAGCCCCGAACTAAGATAACACCAGTCAAAATACAGACAATAAACTTAACAAAGTTCAGGTTACAGGCCTAGGAGAAAATTATATGGCTGAAAAACAGCAAAGCCAACTGATATTCCCTTCTCTTTTACTCTGCCTGGCTCCCAAGGGAATATGTGTCTAAAAATACCACTGACCCCCCCCCCCAACGCAAAACGATACAATTCTGTTATCTCAAAGATAAAAGTAACAACAAGGAAAATGGGGTAAAGAATTAAGTTAAGGAAGGAAGACTCTACCAAGAAGAAAGAAGGGAGTAGAAAACAGAAAAATTTTTCCTAACTAGATAACTGACTCTTGGGAAGTAGCAGGCTATTTACATAAATCTACGCACCAAAGTATACATGATTTCTTAAATTCATGTAATACCATGTTTTAAAAATCATGGACCAACTCCTCACAATTTTGCCTCCAAGTATTATAGAAGTAATGGCATAAATGGCTGTCCCTATGGTGTGAAACTCCAAAGATTCAAATTATGCCAGAAATGTTAGTAATTCCACTCAACTGTCTACTAGGGCTCTACCTGCATCAGGAGCTCTGATTTCTAGTCTTTAAAAACACAGGACAAACCTGACCAATTTTTAAGACACACTTGAGTTTGAGTCTGTGTGTCCTGTTTCCCTTCCCAAAGGCAGAAGCCATATCTGCTCCTCTGGTCTGGTGTCCACCCACGATGATAGCATACAGATTCCTCCTTCCTCCATATTTCCCTGTGAATTGAGTTCTATCGAGGTGGAGGAAGGCAGAAGAAAATCTGCCTCACTCAACAGAAACCACACCTTCTCACTCAACAAGAAACATCAAAAAATTGTCTGCCTAGAATACTAACAACGGAATTAATGAAAGAAAATCTGAGGACCAGAAGATCAGGCTCTTCTTTCAGGCCTATATGAGGAAGAACTAATAGGTGTCTTCCAGAAGTACTAGGGTCTCACCTGGGCCCCCACAATAAAGGTCCGAGTCTGAGAGTCCAGAGTCTTCACCAGCACCTCCAGGCTGTCAGGCTCTTCCATAGTGGTACTGGTACTATCATTGGGCTCCATGGCCGACAGTTCTCTAAGGAAGAATGGAGGGAGGGAGGCCTGCTGTCGCCCAGAACAGATTTTATATATCCGGAAGCCTCCCAGCCTTAGTCTCCGCCCCAATATCTAAAGAGCTTCTCCCACACAAGCACACACACTCACACCCGCCCCCATCCCCCTTCTGATTCCGGGGCAAAGGGAGAGAAACACAAAGGGCAGGAGATCTACGGCACAGAGAGCTGGAGGACGGGGAGGTGGGAGGGGCTCAACAATGCCAATCACAATAAGGGAGGGCCTGTCGGGCTCGGAAGCAGGGAAAAAAGCACGAGACCAGAGTCATAACCGGTCTCGACAAGACAAGGGCCCCCGAGGTCGGCAAACCCTGAAACAACGCGAGTCAGGGGGTCGCGCCAGACTGCGGAGAAAGTGGTTTAGCGCACGCGCGCTACGCCACGCCCATCGAATCCGACTAAGTCACGACAGACCGGAGATGAACGACACTCACGGGGGGCCAGAACGGCTAGCTGACTGCCCCCCTCTAACGCCTCTCCTCGCTGCTCCAGGAGAGCGGCGCAACCAACACACACCAAAGACACACACACACACACACCCCACCACTCCTCGGCTCCGCCCCCGACTTCCCCACGGTACCGTCACTTCCGGTCTCCCCCAACCTGCCACCGACGGCCACTTCCGTTTCCCCGATAGTATTTGGGGATCGCGAGGCGGTACTTCCGGCTCCCCCTAGGTCTCCAAGCTTTACTTTTGTGGGGCAAGACGAAAAGGTCCGCGGCCCCAAACAGTAAGTTTCTGGGGGCGAGACGGACCGGGGCCGGCCTAGATGGGAAGAAGCCGAGCACCCCAAGAAGCCGCCGCCGCCGCCGCCGTCGCCCGCGGGACCTACTGCGCCTGCGTCCGTCGTACTGCGCATGCGTACACACTTTGGCACCTCCCCACCCCTGCTTGCGCTGTTCATTTCTCCTGTGCGCGCGCTTGAGCAATAGGAGGTTAAGGTGGCCACTATAAATGCCTGAAAAAAATTACCAAATGGGACTCTACGACTGCCTCGCGAGGCTCTGGACAGTTCTATGGCTCTTGCAGTTTGGATACTGGGGATTGTATGTCGTTAGTCTAGGTTAAAGTCTGGGCCGGCAGAGAATTTGGGGCGGCACTGTCCTGGTCACCTAAGATTCTGTCTTCCTGTCCCTGTAGCCCTCGCTACGCCAACCCTTCGGCGCCTCCGGAAGTCACCTTTTTCGTAGGCGGTTGGAGGTGGTTCTCGAGGTGTCTTGCGTGCGATCGCGTCGTTGGGCCTCACCTCGGTCCTGTCCGGTGGGCGTTCTGCGGAGTGTGGACGCCATGTTGTTCACCAGGGGTGCGGGGCTGAGGGGAAACACTGTATTTGGGAGAAGCTAAGGATTTACCACTTTTCAGGACTATTGTCAAAAAAAGGGCGCCTCCGAGGTTGGGAATTCGGAGCGAATGGAGTCAGACTGGACTGAAACACAAGACTGACCTTGGGGAATTGAAGGGGCTGCTAAGGGGCTTCCGCAGGCGGGGGTCGCGAGGGCGGGGTAGTTACCGCAGCTTGCAACCTCCTCCCACCCACGCCGTCGGGCAAGGTCCTGGACCGCAGGCGCTGCCACTCCTCCAGTCAGCCCGGTCGCTGCCGCGGTTCCTGCCTCCCGTGCCCAGCCTTTCTATAGTTTATACCTGGGTCCCAGTTAAGAGTTCTAATAAGCATCTGTTTAGTGAGCACTGCGTTTGTGCCAGCCAATTTGCTAAGGGATTTACGTAGTCATATTTAAAAGCCTTTAAACATCTGCGATAGTTACTACGTCCGTTTTATAGGTGAGTACACCTAGGCGAACCAAAGTGGCAGAACCGACAGATCCATGCCTGCCAGACTCTGCATCAAGCACTTCTACTTTACTGCCCCAATAAATTGTTACATTTTAGTTTTTTATCAAAAAATGTTAAACATTGCCCCAAAATAGTATCAAGAACCCTCATATACCCATCTTCCAAATTTTGTTCTTTTAACTAAATCGCAAGCCCATAGCAATCTTCACCTCTCGGGATAAATCTCTTTTTGGTTATAAATAATCTATTAAGGAAGCACCACCTTTTATTGCATTAACTGCTCCGCCAATTTGGCACTATCCAATGACTGTCCCTTGACAATTCTGTCCTTATCTCCTATTATTTGAAAACATTACTCACCAGAAACTAATAAGTGCTTTACAAACATTACTATTAATTATAGCGAATGCTTACTTTGGACTTACCATGTACAGGCCTTTGCTAAGGGCTTTATGTGCATTCTCTCTTTTAATCCTATGAAATTGATGATTTGCTCAATTCACAGATGAAAAAACAGGCATAGGGATTAATAAAATTGTCCAAGATCTAATAAGTGGTAGAGTTAGGGTTTGGACCCACTACGCCTGACACCAATGTCTATCCTCTTTAACCACACTAGATTATGTAGCCTCTTGTAGCAATAAATATTTCATGAAGGGGCCAGCCCTGTGAGTGGTTAAGTTCACATGTTCCACTTCGGCGGCCAAGGGTTTTGCAGGTTCGGATCTTGGGCATGGACCTAGCACTGCTCATCAAGCCATGCTGAGGTGGCGTCCCACATAGCAGAACTAGAAGGACATACAACTAGAATATACAACTATGTACTGGGGGGCTTTGGGAAGAAGAATAAAAAAAAATCTCAAGTGAATGAATTCACTTATGTGTCAGCAAACTTTTCTGGAGGGTGTACATATTGTTTCCTCAATTATAAACTTCAGAGAGAAAGCTTCCCATCCACCATGCCCCAGCACCTGGTTCATACCTGTTCTAAAGCACTTATCAGGTTGTATTGCAATGATTTGTTTACACAGCTAGTTTTCCTTACACTGACTTCTTCAAGGCCAGGAACTGTGTCTTACTCATTTTTATGTCCTCAAGGCTTAGCCAGTTCCTGGCAAATGGCTGGGACTCAAAACAGTTTGCTAAGGGAATGAATGAATCAATCCACCACTCTTCAGTGCTGCACAACACAGCAGATACCCAGCTTAGATATGGGTTGAAAGACCGCAGGCTTCTACCTAGAGGGCTCAGTTCTCCTTAGAATTCCTGGGAGACCCTGGACATGCTAGGGTGTATTGTGGAGTGGTTGCATCTAGAGGAGGGGGAGGAAGGCCCAAACGCTAAGTAATCCAGGCTTGGGTTGGAAAACAAGGTTGAAGTTACTCATTAGCAGGTAGAAAGGGTCAAGGGTCGAGGCAAGGGGGCTGGAAGCAGAGTGGACTGAGCAGCCAGCGAGGGAGAGAGCAGTTAAGGCACCACTCCACGCAGAGCACCAGCTCCCTCCTGCCTGAAGATGTTCCACCAAATTTGGGCAGCTCTACTCTACCTCTATGCCATTCTCCTTAACTCCTTCTACCAGTGCCCTGAGTACAGTCAACTGACAACTCAGGGAGTGGATGGGAAAGAGGTATGGACTGAGAATGGGAGAAACTTATAGTAGGGGTTCTGAGGGACTTGAGTAGGTGGCTTAGGATGACCAGAAGCCACACTGGGAAAGGAAGGGAGGAGGAGGGTGTGAGTGTTGTGATGATGAAAGAAAGAACAAGTGAATAAAATATTAGTACCGTGGCCATCAATGTGGAGACATGGTAGAATTTTGGGGTGGGGTGGTTACTCAGGTTGATCGAGGAGGGGCAAAGAGGAAAAGTCATTTAATGACTCCCTATCATGGATCAAACCCCCAGTTGGAAAAAGGCAGCCAACACCTCCACTCTTAAGTCTTGCCATCCTGAGCGATGAAGAGATTGGATGGATCCTGTAGTGGAACCCATCCTCTTCTGCTCCCCTCATTCTCTCTCCAGTTCCCAGAGCCCCACCTGGGCCGGTGGTACTTTATCGCAGGGGCAGCTCCCACCAAGGAGGACTTGGCGACTTTTGACCCTGTGGACAACATTGTCTTCAACATGGCTGCAGACTCTGTCCCCCTGCAGCTCCGGCTGCGTGCTACCATCCGCACGTGAGTGGTGAGGAGGCAGAGGCACCAGTAGGTGTGGTCTCTGCCCAAAGTGTGAGCACCTAACCACAAAGAGCTGAGTTCTTCAGCATATCCACAATTCTTGGCCCACTGAGTTCAACAGCTCTATTACTTTCCCTCTGGAGAGAAATGGGCCTAACCATCCCTTGGTAGCTTGAAACCCAGAGGGACCCAGGCTCCAAGAAGGAATAAGGAATAAATAGAGGCTGGTACTGTGTGGATGGGGTGTCACTCAGTCTTTCCTCCTTGCCACTACCACCTCTGCAGGAAAAATGGGTTGTGTGTGCCCCGGAAATGGATTTACCACCTGACTGAGGGGAGCACAGATCTCAGAACCGAAGGTTGGTTCTCTTCAGTCCTCACTCATCCCAAGTCCTCTTGGCTTGCTTGGTTTCACATCTCTGTCCTCACACTTCTCCCCACCCACTCTGACAGGCCGGCCGGACATGAAGACCAAGCTCTTCTCCAGCTCGTGCCCAGGTGGAATCATGCTGAAAGAGACGGGCCAGGGTTACCAGCGCTTCCTCCTCTACAGTGAGTGGGGATACTAGGCAGGAAGGGGAACACAGGACAGGAGAGCCCCTCAATTGGGCCCTGTGACATCATCCCAGGAAGGGGTGGGTGCTTCCATGAGGTCCTCACCAGGGGTGGTGCTGAGAAGCAGGGGCTTCGATGGCCCTGGCCCTGCTCTGCTCTTCCAGATCGCTCGCCACACCCTCCTGAGAAGTGTGTGGAGGAATTCCAGTCCCTGACCTCCTGCCTGGACTCCAAGGCCTTCTTACTGACTCCCAGGAATCAAGGTGAGGGGTAAAGTCCCACAGAAGAGGACTAGGACTCACCAAGTCTTCTGAGGGTGCTGGATGAAAGGGACTCAAGTGATGTCACCGGAGGGCATGGCCAAAGGCTGATATCATCAGAATGGCTGTGTTGACACCTCCATTTGTGTGATAGGCTGTAATGGCACCAGAGGGATGTGGCCAAGAACTGTGATGTCACCTGAGGGAGCCAGGAGGGGCTCTGGGCTACTCAAAAGAGAGCTTTCTGAGTTTGCAGTGGATAAAAGGCAGAGGGTTAGGCACAGAGGGAAAAAGGCCTGAGACCCCTTCTTGATACAGGGGAATGAGGGAACGCATTCACCCTACCCCATTACCACCAACCTTGCTTCTCCCCCTGGATTTCCTTCTTTTCCGTCCTTTTCTTTTCTCCTCCTTCGCACCAGAGGCCTGCGAGCTCTCCAATAACTGACCTATGGCTTCATCTGATGGATTTGGTGGGAGTTGAGACTGTGGTGGAAGAAGGAGAAGCTGGAGACTTCCAACTCCCTTTCAAGTATAATAAAAATGATTTTTCAACCCTTATCTCATTTTGGAGTTTGTCTCCAGACATCAATCCCACTACTCCCATTTCAATACTCACCCTGGACCTTTTACCACCTAAACCCCCCGCTGGACGGCGTCAGGAAGGACACTGAGTGGTGGTAACTCTTGCTTTGTAGTGGTATATTTAGGATTTGGTGTGACACAGTTATTTATTGCTGAGTGAGCAAACCCCTAACCCCCGAGTGGGGACTGCAAGCTCCAGTGCTTCCCCACACTGCTGGTCTGGGCTGCCAGCCCTTCTGAACTGGCCTTCCTGCCAATACTGCCTGCACCATCCCCACTTTCTCTGGCTCCCCAGGAACACCCCAGATCCTCCCTGCAGGTTCCGTCACCTGTGGGTCCCCATCCAGACCCCCTAATCCACCCGCCTAGCAGCCCCACTCTTCTCCAGATGGCTCAGATCCCAGGATCCAAGGTATCCCTTGGATCTCTCAGCCACCCTCTTACCCCAGCCAGAGGTCTGTCTGTCCTGCCTCTGGTCTCCTCCACCCCTGGGGAGTTCTGAAAGGGAGGAAGGACTCTTTAGTTTTTATTTTCCACCACCATACATTTTTTTTTTTTTTTGGCTTTTAAAAAGTGACGGTGGAAAAACAAAAACTGGAGGTGAGAAAAATGTAAAAGCAAAAAGTAACAATAGCTGGTGAATTCAAGGGCGATGCCCCCACTGTCCATAAACACAGACACCCTAAACTCTATTCTCTCCTGTGTGTGAAGAGATGCCCTGTGCCCTCATACTCTGTGGTTTCTTCCCCATCCCTGAGGTCCCTGTGCTTACAATTTGGGTCATGCCCCCCACTCTCCTCCTAAAGGCCACTCTGTCTTCACCCTCGCTCCCACCCTACTGAGGATGAGGCCCTGGGTCACAGCCCACCCCGAGGTCACAGCCCCTTTCCTGGGTCTCCCCTCTGCTCCTCACCCTCCTTCCCCAACTTCTCATCCTCCATGTCAGTGGCCTCCTCATCCCCACTGGGCTCCCGGAGGCTGACAGCTAGCACCAGGGCCTGTAGGAGACCAAAGAGGCAGGCAAAGTGCAGGGGGTGAGCAGTAAGTAGGCTCAGCACGGCGTGGAGCCCATGCAGGGCAGCCAAGAAGGACAGTAGCCCATGCAGCCAGAGGCCCAACGGTCCACGCAGGCCCAATGCGTCCAAGGCTGCCCGCAGTGGCCGTGAGCACAGCCCCAGCAGGGCTGAGGCCAGCAGCTCCAGCAGGTGCAGGGTCAGGTTGGTAGAGATCTGCAGACACTCCTCTGGGCCCCCCAGGAACTTCGAGGGAGCCCCTGTTCCTCCACCTGGTTCTCGCAGCCAGCCTAGCAGCTTCTGACGCCGGCCAGGCTTCTCCACCGTGGCTTCAGGCCCAGAGGTGCTCAGTCGCTCTTCAGGGGACACTCCAGGTCTGGTGCCACCTGAGTCCACAGGATCCCATCCCAGTTTGGGAATGGCCCCTCCAGACTCCAGTCTCCCAGACTCTCGAGTGCTAGAGACAGTCTTGTCCCACTTGAAGGAATCTGTTCTTTTGCTCCCCAGTTGCTCAACTTGGGACTCCTTGCTTGGTTCTGCAGCAGCCCCAGAGCTCCTCTGCGCCCCTGGGTCCTTGGTCTTGGGAGGCCCTCCATCTCCCATGGTTTCTGGGGCACTGTCCCAGTCGCTCCCTGAATTCTCAGAGGAGCTGTCCACCTGTCTGAGTTCTGGGGCAGGCACATCAGGCCTTGCTGGTTTCCGGCGGCCCCAGGGGCGAGGTAGCCACCCACTGAGCCGTCGCAGGAACATGGTTGGGGTGTGTAATGAGCCCCCAAATTCTGGGGCTGCTTCCTGGCACTGCTTAGACTCTCAGGTTTGGGGGCTGAAGGACTCCTCAGAAGCCAGTCTTTTCAGGCTCAGAAGAACAAGTATCTGCTTGATGAGTCCTACTCTGAATTCAGAAGTGGTTCCCCACTTCCCTGGATGGTCACACAGCTTCAAGTGTGGCAGGCAGCTCGTTTCCTTTTCAGTTTTGAGGTAAAGAAGAGAGGCACATCCAAATTCATTCACCACCACCACCACTACAACCCACACAGGATTCCAAAAGTCTCAGGATCTGACAAGGTTTGGATCACTCCCACAGTGTTCTCACTGTGTTTTCGGGTTTCCTTCCCAGCAGGCAGCACCCCAAGTTTCACTCACCAAGGCCAAGCCCCAAGGTGCCCCAGAAACTGGGGAGGCAGTACTCCATCCAAGAAGGAAGGAAGGAAGGTGGCCCCGGGTCCTAAGTGTTCCCGATCTGGGGAGTCCTGAACTGCTGCCCTAAGGGAGCTCAGGAATAGGAAGTCTCCGGTTGAGGAGTTGGGGAGAGGTGTCCAGCAAATTCCAGCCAGCAGCGTTCGCCTCTTGATTTAGAGGGCTACGAATCCTACAAAGCGGCCCGACCGGCTCGCGAGCACGCAGCTGAAATGCGGTCTCTGGAAGGTAAGGCCGGAGATGTCCTCGGAGATCCCGGTCGCGAGGCAAAACGCGGACCTGCCTGGGGACCCAGGCGCCCGGGCGCTGTGCGCTTTGGCCCCTCCCGGGCCCAGCATCGGGGCCGCGGCCTCACGGAGCCGCCCGGAGCCGCAGAGCCCGGAAGCAGCTGCACCGGGACTAGAGGGACAGGCAGGGGCGGAGCCCGCAGCTCGCGGGGCGGCCCCTGCGGATCGACCGCCCCCCGCGCCCCCGCGCCGCCAGTACGCGCCGTTGGCGCGCACCGTACTCGGGGGCGCGGAGCCGAGATCAGCGAGGGCCAGAGCCCACTATAAACCCCACCCCCGTCCATTTTCGCCTAGAGGCCCTTGGGCCGTCTGTTCTCCCCTAAACTCGTCTGCCCCTCATTTAGCTCCCTGCCCTTCAGTTCTTCCTTGCACCCCCCCACCATTCCTCCTCTTGTCCATGACTTCATGAAAGGCTTCTCCAGAAAAGAAAGCTGTGAGAGAAGTCTTGGGACTTGAGTAGCCCTTCCCTGCCCCTCCATACACAGATTTTACTTCCTGGATTTGACAACAATGAGCTCTTCACATGCCTGGCACCTGGTATAAACAGCACAAGGGAGGAAGAGAGGAGTGTGGCAAAGACAAGTGTAGATGAATAGGATGTGCTTCCTGCCCTTAGCAATTTTCAGGTAGTGAAATGAAGAACCTTGGCTTAACGTTTAGATTTGGGAGGCCAGAGTTCTGGTCCCAGCTCAGCTAACAGCATACAGGCTGTATAATCTTAGGCCCTCCCACCACATTGTCCTCTTCTGCAAGACTCTACCCGCTGTCATCACCTCTGTGAGCTTTCCCTGACTTCCCCTATCACCGTGCACTGTATTTGAACCCATGGCTGTCTCCTCCTCCAGCTGTGAGCAACTTGAAGGTTGGGAGTGTCTCTTATTCCTATGCTCAGCACAAAGTATATGAACTTGTTTGTAAAATCATAATTGAATTGGCTGGAGTGGTCAGGGACCCTTCCTGGGGGAGATGAGACTGACATAGAGCTGGGCAATTCCTGGTCAGGGGGTTGAAAGAATCGGTTGGGCACTCCAGACAGGGGCTAGGAATTGGAAGTGAACCAGACTGGCAGAGATGAGACCCTCTCATGCCACCTGGAGGGGCTGCCCCTTCTGGCTCAGGTGAAACTTCCATGCGGCCCCCAGACTTATTTGGCTTCCCTGCAACAGCTTCCAGAAAAGTGAATAAAACACAAAAGAAGGAGAAGGTTGATTTATTTCTCAACTCTCAGTCCCTCTCTCCCAAAGGCAGAGCCCACTGACGAAAACCTAAGGGTCTAGGACTTGGGCAGACTGTAGGAAGTAGAAGCCAAAGTGCCCAGGTCAGAGGCACAAGTTCAGACTTTGGCAGCAGCCCAGGGTCAGATCTTGCTAAGGTCAGAACTCAAGGTTCATGTATGTCCTCAGATCCCGCTCCCAGGCCCTGTCCTTCTCCTCCTGCCTCCTCTCCTCCCTCCGACTCAGTGTGATCACCCGAGGGGCTCTCTCTCTCCCAGCCACAGCCCGGGTATCCCGAGCCAGGAAGTGTGTGACTCGGGGCTGGGGCACGGATCTGTACCCTAATCCTTCTTGGTCCCTCTTGAGGACAGTGGGTATGGGATTGGTGCGGCCTTCGCCCCGGGGTCCCAGCCCCATTCCAGGCTCCCAGCCCTCCCTCAGCAGCATCTTGAAGCCTGGGCTGGAGGTGGGCACCCCAAGGGGCAGGTTGGGGGGCTGGAGATTCCGAGACAGTGACAGCAGGTGAGCAGTAGATGTGCGGTGGTTAGAGTCTTGGAAGTGGGCGTCACAGGTCTCACAGTACTGGGGGGAAGGGGATTGGGCCCTGCAGAGGAAAAAGAGAAAGGGTTGAGGGCAGGGGAAGGGTTGAGGCCTGAGAGGGGTGTCAGGGTGGGACAGGGTCCTTCCAGTCTTTCTGCTAAGGAACGAATTGCTTTCCTCCCCACTTAGCAATGAGGGACCCAGAGAGAAATAGTTGAGAGAAAAGATGGTAATCAGGCCTTATAAGGCTCTTGGGCGAGGGAAGAATAATAATGACTACAGCTAATATTTATATAGTGCTTACTATGTGGCAAGCATTGTTCTGGCACTTTATATTAACCTATTTAATTCTAACAACCCTATGAAAAGGTACTCTTATTACCCCCATTTCTCAGAAAAGGAAACTGAGGCCCACAGACATTAGGTTGCTTGCCCAAGTAAGTAGAGTCAGGATTTAAATCCAGGGAACGCCATGTTCATAATCACTCTACTACACTGCCTTATCAGCCTGCACTGGGGAATGGGGGAGAAAAACTTTCAGCTCTGTTCTGGGGCCTCTGGTGTGAAGTAGGTAGGAAGGGCAGAACATACTGAAAGATGGATATGGACAAAGGCTTCCCCTCACCGATTCTCTGGGCTCCTCGTCTCTCCATGGCTCTCTCTGACCATGCGGGCCACCTCAGGGAAGCCTGCTTCTTCGGCCAGCTGAGCAGCATCCCTGCCACCCACCTCACAGACACCCACCCAGGCAGCCCCACGGCCCAGGAGATAGCGCACAGCCGCCCCCTGGCCCGCTCGGGCAGCACACATCAGGGGAGTCCACCAGAAGGCATCCCGAGTGTTGATATTCCCCCCAGCTCCCCCTGCTTCCTGAGGATCCAACAGCCTTCTTAGTTCTGCCAAGTTCCCCTCCTGGGCTGCCCTCAATATCCACTGGGTCATCTTGTCCTCGGCCTCAAGGGATCTACTTTGTCCATGTCCTCTTGATGCTCCTGCTGCAGCCTGTCGCATCACTCTTCTTTTCTTCCTCTTTCTCTCACTGGCAGGCTCAGGCCGAGCTCTCTGGGGTTCAGGGGTGCTGCTCTCATCCCCAATCAAGGCCTCATAGAAAGCTCGGGCTGCAGCCCCATCCAGGGTGGGCTCCAGCTCTTCAGGCTGTGACTGCTGCTGCCCATCTTTCCAGAGGTCACTGGGGTCAGTGGCCGGGGTGAAGGTGATGAGGGAGGGTTTGGACATGGCTTTTCAGAGAGCTGAGAAGATGAGACTAGGCAAGGGAAGGATGAAACAAGCAAGCGAACACCCTGGTGGCCCTGCAGTGACAAGAGCCACCTCCAGAGGTCTGCTGGGATGAAGAAAAGTAGCCTTAGAGTCAAAAACCCCCTCCTGCCCCAAAAATGACCCCACAACCTAGGACCCTGCAGGGCCTAAGGGCCGTAAGTCATGTGGAAAAACAGGAAACCCTGCAATAACAGACCATGCCCCTTAGCAAAGGTTAACAAAGACAACTCCATGAGGCAGTCGTCCAGAGGTCCTGCGTTCCACCCCCACGCCCCGTCCTCACCAACACTAAATAATAACAGCCTCTCTCTCAAACCCCTTTACCACCCCGTAAGACATACCATTAAGAAAAACAATCAGCCTAGCCCTTTAAATCTTCCTCGATTCTATTTCTGTATCTCCTTCCCAAACGAAAACAGACTTAACACTTTTCCGGAAGCAGGAAGCGGAAGCAGATTTCGGGGAGACGCTCCAGTGTGCGATGCTTTGTAGCTTCCGTACCGCAAAGTGGCGCTACTCCAAGCAAAAGAGTTTACACAATTAAATAGCCACACGACAAGAAGACGCATGCGTGGCTGGGGAAAAAGCAAACAAACATTACTTGAGGGCGAGGGCGTGCGCAAGGTGCTAGTTCAGTTTCCCGCCCTGGAACCTTCCAATAGTGTGCGCGCACGCCACCACGTGCCTAGATAGCGCGAGGAGCAAGGAGGAGCTGTCGGTTGGGGGGGGGGGGGTCCTACTTTTACATAACGCCCCCACAATGCCCTTCGCCTCCCTCAACGTGGCCCCCGCTCCGAACTCATTTTCTGGAGCTGGGAAACCACTGTCTGGGTTAAGAAACGCCCTGAGGAGGCGGAGGGAAACCTGTGGAATGCCTAGAAGCTGTAAAATGAAATAACGTCGCGCTGCCCCTCACCATTACTCTGACCAGGGTTCGAAGGTCACACTCAGCCCGCAGCAGAAGGCCTCATTCAAACCCTAAGAGGAAATGGAGAAATGCAAGGGGACAAGTAGCAGAATGGCTGGCGCCACCTCAGGTTAGCACACTGGGCCGTTCCAGCTCTCACACCGCTCACCTCAGCCTAGCACACCCTACCCAGATCCCTTAGCACGGAGACCGGCCTCACCTCCCGCCTCAGGAGGAGTGAAACATGGGCCCCATCGGGGGTCTCTAGTGGCGGGCCTGACTCGGGTGAGGGGCTCGACGGGCGATAAGGACCCGGAGGGTTGGCCGCAGATGGGGGTCAGTCGCCTGGGTAGCAAAGGTGCGCCGGGGCCAGAGGCTCGCTGTGAGGGAAGCGGCAGGAAACGATCCAGCCAGACTCATTCCTTTCCCCGCCCCCTTTTGGCCTCTCAGTCCCCGGATCACACGACTATATTTCCCAAGCTCCCCGGCCCAGACCCCATACTGGGCTTCCGCTTCCGGTGGCGCCTCGCTGCGCCCCGCCCCCAAGCGTCTTCCTCAGGGACCTCGCGACACCAGGGTCGTGTGAGAGTCATCCTGGGATTCGTAGTTCGCCTTTCCCTCGTTTCGCCAGTTTCTCCCTACTGAGGACTCCGTCTCCCGGCGTCCACCCGGGCGCCCGACCCTTGGCGCTTGCGCGGTGCCCTCTTCCCCCACCCTCCCCAATTTCCACTCCCCCCACCCAACTTCGCCTGCCGCGGTCGGGTCCGCGGCCTGCGCTGTAGCCGTCGCCGAGGTTCTTTGGAAGCAGCAACTCCCCTCCCCCACCCTGGTCCTGGCCTCGTCCGCCCGGTGAGTCTGAGGTCGTCGCCGCGCCGAGTCCGGTGTCCCTGGGCGCGGCACATGGGGTCTCCGCTCCTTGATGTGGGGGCGGGGAAGGAAGTGACCCGGTCGGGCACCGAGGGAGGGTGGGGTGGGCTGAGGAGCGGAGGCGGGATGTGGGGACTCCGGTGAAAGGGACCTGACGGCCACCCGCTGGCCGTGAGAAGAGAAAGGGCCCAGCAGTTGTCCGAAAAGGATAAACTTCGGAACCCTTGGGAAAAGTGCCGGGGAGCCTGCAGAGCCCTGCGGGGGTAGGGAGCCGGAGCCGAGGGCCTGCGGGAGTTGACACGGCCGGGAGAGGAGCCTGGCCTTTGGGAGCGTCAGGGATGAGGGACTTGGTGGCTCCAGACCTGTCGGTTTCTTGCAAGTGGTGGGACCTCAAAGAATTTGTAATCTCGGGGGAGATAGGCTGAGGTGTAATTCAGAGGAACTGGAGGGAGGTGTTCCAGAGTCTGGAATCCTTAAAGAAAAGGTGACCCAAATTCTTCCGGGGTTGGAGGGCAAAGTGTGGGAGGAGGGAGGATACCAGCAGCAGGGAGGGAGAGCTTGGCCTTTCCTTAGACTCTTGGGTTTCCAGCTGACGTGAAGATGAGCAGCTCAGAAGAGGTGTCCTGGATTTCCTGGTTCTGTGGTCTCCGTGGCAATGAATTCTTCTGTGAAGTGAGTTCTCAATCTCCCTACGCCTCTTCACTTATAGTCTGATATCCTCCCAGATATTAAGCTTCCACACACTTGTCTCAACTGCTTCTATAGAAACTTTTTCCCGTCAAGGAAGAGTCCCCTCAGTAACCGCTCAGTAACTTGTGGTGAAGTGGTAAGTCTAGGGCCCAAGTCCCACCCCTGCCACCCTCTAGCAATGTGACATTGGACGAGTCAACCCGTGTCTTTTCTTTTTTATTACCAGAGTGGTGCTGGTAGTACCTATCTCCAGTAACTGTTAGAAGAATTGAAACATTGCACGTTAAAAAGCTTTGTAACGTGTAAAGCTGTGTGTTAACATAAGGGATTGTAATTGCCTGCAGAACCCAAGCTGCTCAGTCTCCACTTTCCTCAGAGAACCAGCTGTCCCTAAAGAGAGGACAAAACTGGCTACTAGAGATGGGGCAGGAGCAGAGACAGGGATCTTGGAAGGACTGTCTCTCTGAGGAGGAGATTCTGGACCTGCTTATCCTTAGAAAAGAAAAGCCAAAGCTTTTATGGGAGGACGGTATATATAAACTGAGGAGAGAGACTCAAGTCCTTCTGCCGAGTTGAGAGTGGGGGAAAAGGGAACAGAAGCAGTTGTGTCGAGGATAAAGCATCAGTTAGAGCAATCACACAGGTCAAAGCTGAGCAATCTTCCCTCTTGACTTCATATCCTGGCAGGTGGATGAAGACTACATCCAGGACAAATTCAATCTCACTGGACTCAACGAGCAGGTGCCTCACTATCGACAAGCTCTAGACATGATCTTGGACCTGGAACCTGGTGAGGCACTCTAAGGGTGGTTTTGTGTGTGTATGCTTTTTTTTCCTCTTCAAATTCCTGTTCACTTGCTTCTTGAATTTCTAAATTTCTTTTTGGTCCTCTGATTCCCTTAACCCAAAATCCCCTACTTCATTTTGATCCCTCACCTGACTCTTGCCTAGTTCTGTGATTTATATCACCTGTTCCCATGCTCTGATCCTATAACTCAGCACTATTCCATAACGCCAGTTCCCCCGGGTCTCGTTTTCTGCCTCTTTCTCCTGTCTTGCACCTTCTGGTCTCGAGTTCCATATTCTGCATTGACATCTTTACATTTATGTGTTCAGGAGGGAGTTGGGAGGGAGAGAAGAGAGCAGAGGCTGAAGAAGTGTGGAAGAAGGGTCAGAGGCCCAGGTTTCTGGGTCAAATGCCCAGACAATGGGTGGGGTGAAGCTCAGAGGTAGGTGTTGGGCCAACTGAGTAGGCAGCAGCCCCAGGGGGTGGGCACGGCACCTAAGAAGGCTGTAAGTCAAGTGGTTGCATTCATCTGGGGCCATGTTTCAGATGAAGAGCTGGAAGACAACCCCAACCAGAGCGACTTGATTGAGCAGGCAGCCGAGATGCTTTATGGATTGATCCACGCCCGCTATATCCTCACCAACCGTGGCATCGCCCAGATGGTGAGGCCTCTCTGCTCCCACACGGTTCTTTCTGAGGCAATAAGGAAGACAGAGGTTCCTACAGCAAGAAGTCACGTGTTTGAACCCTGTCAAGGAGTCTAGCTGAGAAGAGGGGAAGAACCCCAGGACTCGGGCCTGGGAATTAAATCCTGGTTGGGGGTTGTGCTGAAGGCGGTGTTTTCAGGGAGGGATATATGACCTTGGACAGTAAGTTGTTACAGACTGCCTCTTCCTCAGGGAATAAACAGTGAATGGCTCTGATGGTCTTCAGTCTGCCTGCCTGGAGGAAAGGAAGCAGAGGAGTCTGAGGGTCTGCCTGGGCCAGAGAAGGGGCCTCTGAACACAGAGAGAGAGGAGGAGTGGGGGACAGTGATGTGGGTTGAGCTGGAGAGGAGATTGCCTCTTCACACCTATCCACTGACCTCTTCCATTTTATTCACCTCAGTTGGAAAAATACCAGCAGGGAGATTTTGGCTACTGTCCCCGTGTGTACTGTGAGAACCAGCCAATGCTTCCCATCGGTGAGTGTTGGAGAAAGGAAAGGAGGGCAACATATGGCAGGTCCTCTGGGAGTGAGTTGGGACTCAGCAAGTTGGGGCCTGAGTCCGGGAGGGAGGTTGGGCAAGGTTGGGGGAGCCCAGCCTGCTGAGTCTGGCTGTCTCCCAGGCCTTTCGGACATCCCAGGTGAGGCCATGGTGAAGCTCTACTGCCCCAAGTGCATGGACGTGTACACACCCAAGTCATCGAGGCACCACCACACGGACGGCGCCTACTTCGGCACCGGTTTCCCTCACATGCTCTTCATGGTGCACCCCGAGTACCGGCCCAAGCGGCCCGCCAACCAGTTTGTGCCCAGGTGGGGAGCAGGGACAGTCACCAAGGGTCAAAAGAAAGGCCTGGGACCCCCAGAGAGAAGGGAGGACAGGGCATGGTCCTTTTCTTGAGACCTGCTTCTCCCAAAGCCAGGGTTCTCCCTGCTGAAGGACCTTGGGAAAGTTCTTTGATTGCCGATGCCTCAGTTCCCTTATCCATAAAATGAGGAGGATGATAGTACCTGCCTGACAGGGTATTTTTAATTATGTGGAGTACTTAGAATAACATTTGGTACTTGAAGCACCGTTTAAATGATAGCTGTTCTTGCCACCATCTTGGGTGCTCAACATTTGCTAGGAGATCCTTAGAGCCATGGTTCAAGTGTGGGTAATCTTCCTGGAGCATCACTTTTACTTGGGTGTAGGGAAGAAAGGTTCGGTTTTATATTGAAGTAAGTACTGAGATATGTTTAAATTCACACACACGTATATATGCACACCCGCGTGTATATTTTAGAATCCGGGTTTTAATGGGTATTTAAGATGTGTTCCCTAATATTCTTGAGGGAAGGAGTTTGGGAACCATTGCCCTTAAGCACTGAGCAGGCCTGTGGAGGAGCTGGGGTGGGGAGGTGGGAATGCACGCCACTGGCAGGACCAGGATGGGGCTCACCCTGCTGCCTGTCTGACCTCTGCCCCGGCCCAGGCTCTACGGTTTCAAGATCCATCCAATGGCTTACCAGCTGCAGCTCCAAGCCGCCAGCAACTTCAAGAGCCCAGTCAAGACGATTCGCTGATTCCCCACCCCACCTGTCCCTTGGTCCTTGACACCTCCATTCCTTCGCTGCCACCCTTTCAGGAACCCCCTATGGTTTTTAGTTTAAATTAAAGGAGTCATTATTGTGGTGGGAATAATGAAATAAAGTGGAAGAAAAGGCCATGAGCTAGTCTGCTGGTACTTGGGGTTGGGGAAGGGAGGGTAGTGGTGTGCTGGACCCCAGGGGCCCTCATGGCCCAGCCCACCCTCCCCAAGTTGAAAACCAGCACAAATTTGTGCCCAGTGGATTTGGGTGATGTTTCTAGTAGAGAGCAGAGCAGAATTCCTAGGATTGGGTGTGGGCATGTGCAAGGTCACAAGGAAAAGACCCAGAGAAAAATCAGATTTTAAAGACCAGAGAAACACTGGTTCTTTTGGGGCCGCCTACAGCTGTCTGTTTATAGTGTAAGGGACGTCATCAACAACACTGTCTTTCAGTTTTGGTTTTACAGGGAAGGTGGTCCTAAAAGAAACAGAGCTGTAAGGGGTGGAGAGAGGAGGGACAATTGCAGAATTGCTGCTTAGTGGTGTCTGTGTGCCCTCTGCTGGGGGAGCTGAGACATGCTCGTCTCAGAAGGATGGGGACGCTGGGTTCCTGGCCAAAGTTTCTCCCAGCATGATAGGGACTGGCCCTATTGTGTGGGAAAGACAGCGGTGGTGCTAGAGACAGATGCTAATCTATGGACCCTTGAGGGGCGGGAATAGATCTTTGGGGGGGCATGCAGGACAAAGGTAGACGGCTGGATTACAGCCCAGGTATTGTCCCTGTCTGGGCCACTACTCCCACATTCAGGAAGTGGACCTCGTGGGTGAGGACACACTGTCCCTCTCCCCAAGTTAATAACTTACTCCTCCAGCCAGGGTCCTGCCCCAGGAAGGAATATAGGTCTGTACTACAGCAGCTCCTGCTGACACTCTGCCTGTCAAAACCACCCTGCAGCTCAGGATCAAGCAGTGTGGTCACAGACAGGTGGGGTTTCAGAGCACCCCTCTGACTGCCCCTCTCCCCAGAATTCCATAATGAAGGCCTGTATGCTTGTAGGTGTGCTGGTCATGGTGGGCTTCGCAGTGGGAAAGGGTAAGTGGGAGCCAGGGCAGGGAGGAAGGGGTGGGGCTGGGCACCTGGATGCACGGGCTCCCTGCAGGGCAAGGGACTTGGAGTGAGCCAACACTCCCATCTCTCCTACATTCTACTTCTTCAGCTCCCCTTGCTGAAGTCCGGACCTGCCACTTCTGCCTCTTAGAAGACCCTTCAGTCGGATGCATTTCAGGCTCAGAGAAGTGCACCATCAGCAGTACATCCCCATGCATGGTGATCACCATCTATTACGGTGAGTCAGGTCCAAGGAAGGGGCTGCTGGTGGGACGCCCGTGGCTTGGCCTCCTCTTTTAGGTGAGGGCTGCTTGAGCCCTGGAGTACAAGAAGAAAAAAAGAGGATCTTGGAAGGAGGGTTCTGGGGGGCCAACTAAGCTAATTTTTCTGGCCTCTTCTGAAGGAGTCTGAAATGGAAGTCGGGTCTGGGTGAGGGATGGGGAGACTCAGTGGTAGGGGTGCCATGTTTGGGGACTGTGAGAGGCAGCAGGGGTTATTAGCTGTTCCCTCTCCTCCAGATACCAAGATCCGCTTCTTCATTCGAGGCTGTGGACAGTACAATTCTTACCGCTGCCAAGAAAAACACGCTACCTACTTCGCAGAGTACTGGTACGAGGCCCAATGCTGCCAGTATGATTACTGCAACTCTTGGTCCAGCCCCCAGCTCCAGAGCTCCCTGCCTGAACCCCCTGACAGGTCCCTGACCTTACCCCTGTCCGAGGCCCAGATCCAGAGGTTCTACCAAGCCTTGAACCTCTCACTGCCCCTACCCAGCTTCCATGCTGAGAAGGAGCCTGAAGAAGGCCTGGACCCCCTGGCCGCCCTGCCTCTGAACCTGGACTTGCCTGTTGCTGTCCTGCGCCACATATACTTGTTCCTTAACAATTCAGGACTTTTGGTTCTTCCCCAGGCTGGACCCTGACACCTTACCCTTGCTGGATCCCACTCTGTTCTAGCATCTGTCCCCTAACACCCCAGCAGCCTACACTGTCCTGTCAGAACATCCACATTCTCTGGCCTCTGATTTCTTAGGCCTCCTTTCTGTGGTACTTCCAGTTTCTGTATGGCTTTGATTTAATTTTCTCTTCAGAAACTGGTTGGCAATGCACCTAGTCCTCCTCTTTCTTTTTCCTAGAAAATAATCTCAAGTGCAGATTCTGCCCAGGCTGACCTGGAAAAGGCACAGTGGTTTCCTTATCCCTTTCCCATCATCTGAGTGGTCCATCATCCCCCGTAATCTTCCCAATCCCCTCTCAATCTGGTCACCTGCTACCTCCATTCACATCTAGCTCTATATCCTGTCCTATGCCTGTCTCTAAGATCCAGTGCCAGACTGAACTTGGCAGCAAGAAGGATGAGGGGTAGACTTCTATGCAGATTTCCTGACTTGGCATTCTGGTGTCTCTGCCTTACTGTCTCCACCACCGCCACTCTCACCCTGGTCTCCTGCTGCCTCCTCTCATCTCTTGTCCCAATCTCTGGCCTCTTCAGCCCCACTTCACTTCACTCAGTCACTTTCCCACTTCCATAGGTTCCTGGGGAGAGGAGAGGAGAGAGTCTGTCCTGCTCTGTTCCATGTCCCTCAATTTCCCTCCGCAATAAATGGACTGGGCTAAGTCTGTGTCACGTTGTTTATGGGCTCAGGCTCAGGTGTGGGCAGGTGTAGACAGGTTAAAGAAAGTTAATTAGTTGTGGAGTTCAGAGACCTGCCCACTCCACTTGGCCTTTGTGTCTTCCTCATGGCCTGCCCCAAAGGGCTCACATCCATTCCACCCTCTGCTCAGATAGAGATCAAAGGATGGGGATTGTAACCTCCTCCCAGCATTAAACATATCCTGCAAAACCCAGAAAGTTAAACCTAGGTGATGTCAGGTTTTTCTACCTGAGAGAGGAGGGAAAACTCTTTAAACTAGGAAGACTCAGGAGCAAACCAAAGGGCCCAGGTCTGCATCTCAGAGCCATGTGGTCCTGAGGGGCTTGGGTTTCTGCCCATCCTCAGTTCTTTTCAGGATCCTGGCACCCAGGACCCCCTCCCTCTGTGGGGGCTTACGTGGAGGGGGAAATGCAGAGTCCACAGGTAGGGCTGCAGTGGTTGGATCTTTCATTTTAATATTTTATGTTTGAAAGATTGCAAGCATGCAGAGAGCAATAATGAATATCCGTAACTCAACCTTTCCCATACGTTCAGTAAACACTGGACACACACTGCTCTGTGCCAGGCCTGGTGTTAAGCGCCAAGACTCGCAGATGAGTACAGCCAGGTGTCCGCCTTCCGAATCTCGCAACCCAGTGCTGGGCTTATGAGACCTTTTCAAAAGTAGTGCAGCCTGTGGCTGGGAGGCCCAATCCCAGCTCCTCTGCTGCTTGGGTAAGTTGGTCTCTTGGCCTCACTTTGGTCACCTTTAATTAAGTAGAGCTAGTGCCTCATGGGATTGAGAGAATGCATGTAAATGCATGTGCACAGGTGGAAGTTAGGGCCTCAAAAAAGAGACACATGCCTTAGAAACAAATGCACTCACAGATGTGGCCTGTTTATTTTTAATCCTTTTTGGCAAAACATACAGAAGCTTGTACAGACCTTAGCATGTTTTTTTGTAAACTATACAACTGTGATACCAGTCCCCAAGCCAGCATAAAGGCCTTTATCGGCACCCAAAGCTGCCTTCGTGCCACCTCCCAGGCACTCCCCCAACGCTCGGGTAGCCGCTGTCCTCAGCTGTAGCAGCTTAGATGAATTTTATCTGTGTGCTTGATATGAATGGCACCGTGCAGCATTTACACATAGCTACACAGCGTTTTGTACACATTTTTTTTTAACAAGCATTTTAATACAAAAATTTTCAAGCCTACAGAAAGGTTGAAAGAGTTGGACAGAGAACATCCACCTATCCACCACCTAAATTCTACAGTTAACATTTCTCTGGATTTACTTTATCCCACATCTCTCTAACCATCTTTTTTTTTTTTTGAGTTCATAATAGTATACATCATTGTGAAATTTCACTTGTACATTATTTCTTGTCTGTCACCACATAAGTGTTCCCCTTCACCCCTTGTGCCCACCCTCCACCCCCCTCCCCCTGGTAACCACTGAACTGTTTTCTTTGTCCATGTGTTTGTTTATGTTCCACATATGAGTGAAATCCTCTGGTGTTTGTCTTTCTCAGTCTGGCTTATTTCACTTAGCATAACTCCCTCCGGGTCCGTCCATGTTGTTGCAAATGGGATGATTTTGTCTTTTTTTATGGCTGAGTAGTATTCTGTATATATGCCACATCTTCTTTATCCAATCATTGGTTGATGGGCACTTGGATTGTTTCCATGTCTTGGCTATTATGAATAGTGCTGCAGTTAACATAGGGGTACATATGTTACTTTGGATTGTTGATTTCAAGTTGGGTAGATACCCAGTAGTGGGATAGCTGGGTCGTATGGTATTACTTTTTTTTTTTTTTTTGAGGAAGATTAACCCTGAGCTAACTGCTGCCAATCCTCCTCTGTTTGCTGAGGAAGACTGGCCTCGAGCTAACATCCATGCCCATCCTCCTCTACTTTATATGTGGGATGCCTACCACAGCATGGCTTGCCAAGCACTGCCATATCCGCACCGGGATCTGAACCAGCAAACCCTGGGCAGCCAAAGCAGAACGTGCGAACTTAACCACTGCACCACTGGGCTGGCCCCTGGTATTTCTATTTTTAGTTGTTTGAGGAATCGCCATACTGTTTTCCATAGTGGCTACACCAGTTTGCATTCCCACCAGCAGTGTATGAGGATTCCCATTCTTTTGCATGTGGCTGTCCAGTTTTCCCAACACTGTTTATCGAAGAGACTATCTTTTCTCTGTTGTATGTTCTTAGCACCTTTGTCGAAGATTAGCTGTCTGTAGATATGTGGTTTTATTTCTGAGCTTTCAGTTCTGTTCCCTTGATCTGTGTGCCTGTTTTTGTACTGGTACCATGCTGTTTTGATCACTATAGCTTTGTAGTACATTTTGAAGTCAGGGATTGTGATGCCTCCAGCTTTGTTCTTTTTTCTCAGGGTTGCTTTAGCAATTCGGGGTCTTTGGTTGTCCGATATGAATTTTAGGATTCTTTGATCTGTTTCTGTGAGGAATGTCCTTGGGATTCTGATTGGGATTGCATTGAATGTGTAGATTTGCTCTGGGTAGTATGGACCTTTTAACTATGTTTATTCTTCCAATCCATGTGCGTGGAATCTCTTTCCATCTCTTTATGTCATCATCTATTTCTTTCAAAAGTAATGTCTTATAGTTTGCATTGTATAAGTCCTTCACCTCCTTGGTTAAATTGACTCCTAGATACTTTATTGTTTTTGTTGCAACTGTAAATGGGATTGTATTCTTGAATTCTCTTTCTGTAAGTTCATTATTAGAGTATAGAAATGCAACTGATTTTTGTAAGTTGATTTTGTACCCTGCAACTTTACTGTAGTTGTTAATTACCTCTAATATTTTTCCAATGGATTGTTTAGGGTTTTCTCTAAATAAGATCATGTCATCTGCAAACAGTGAGAGTTTCACTTCTTCACTCCCTATTTGGATTCCTTTTATTCCTTTTCTCTTGCCTAATTGCTCTGGCCAAAACCTCCAGTACAGTGTTGAATAAGAGTGGTGATAGAGGGCATTCTTGTCTTCTTCCTGTTCTCAGAGGGATGGCATTCAGGTTTTCCCCATTGAGTATGATGTTGGCTGTGGGTTTGTCGTATATGCCCATTATTATGTTGAGGTAATTTCCTTCTATCCCCATTTTTGTCATAAATGGCTGTTGGATCTTGTCAAATGCCTTCTCTGTGTCTGTTGAGATGATCATGTGGTTTTTATTCCTCATTTTGTTAATGTGGTGTATCATATTGATTGATTTGCAGATGTTGAACTCTCCCTGTGTCCCTGGTATAAATCCCACTTGCTCATGATGTATGATCTTTTTGATGTATTGCTGTATTCAGATTGGCAATATTTTTTTGAGGATTTTTGCATCTATGTTCATCAGTGACATTGGCCTATAGTTTTCTTTTTTTGTGTTGTCTTTGTCAGGCTTTGGTATCAGAGTAATGTTGTCCTCACAGAATGTGTTAGAAAGCATTCCATCTTCCCTAACTTTTTGGAATAGCTTGAGAAGGATAGGTATTAAATCCTCTCTGAAAGTTTGGTAGAATTCTCCAGGGAAGCCGTCTGGTGCTGGGCTTTTATTTTTTGGGATGCTTTTGATTACTGTTTCAATCTCTATTTGTGATTGGTCTATTCAGATTATCTATTTCTTCTTGATTCAGCTTTGGGAAGTTGTAAGAGCCTAAGAATTTATTTCCTCTAGATTGTCTATTTTCTTGGCATATAGCTTTTCGTAGTATTCCCTTATAATCCATTGTATTTCTGTGGTATCCATTTATTATTTCTCTTCTTTCGTTTCTAATTTTATTTATCTGAGCTTTCTCTCTGTTTTTCTTTGTAAGTCTGGCTAGGGGTCTGTCAATTTTGTTTATCTTCTCAAAGAACCAGCTCTTTGTTTCATTGATCCTTTCTACTGCCTTTTTTGTTTCAATAGCATTTATTTTTGCTCTGATTTTTATTGTTTCTCCTTCTGCTGACTTTGGGCTTTGTTTGTTCTTCTTTTTCTAATTCAGTTAGGTGTAGTTTGAGATTGCTTATTTGGGATTTTTCTTGTTTGTTAAGGTGAGCCTGTATTGTGATGAATCTCCCTCTTTTTTTGAGGAAGATTAGCCCTGAGCTAACATCTGCTGCCAATCCTCCTTTTTACTGAGGAAGACTGGTGCTGAGCTAGCATCCATGCCCATCTTCCTCTACTTTATATGTGGGACGTCTACCGTAGCATGGCTTGCCAAGTGGTGCCATGTCCACACCCAGGATCTGAACCAGCGAACCCCAGGCTGCCGAACTGGAACATACAAACTTAACCACTGCACCACCAGGCAGGCTCCGAATTTCCCTCTTAATACAGCTTTTGCTGCATCCCATATGAGTTGATATGGTATGTTTTCATTTTCATTTGTCTCCAGATATTTTTTGATTTTTCCTTTAATTTCTTCAATGATCCATTGGTTGTTCAATAGCATGTTGTTTAATCTCTACATCTTTGTCCCTTTATCAGCTTTGTTCTTGTAATTAATTTCTAGCTTCATAGCATTGTGATCAGAAAAATGCTTGTTATTATTTCAATCTACTTAAATTTATTGAGGCTTGCCTCATTTCCCGACACATGGTCTATCCTTGAGAATGTTCTCTGTGCACTTGAGAAGAATGTGTATTCTGCTGGTTTTGGATGGAGTGTTCTATATATGTCTATTAAGCCTGACTAGTCTAGCTTTTTGTTTAATCTGTTTCCTTGTTGACTTTCTGTCTTGATGATCTGTCCAATGATGTGAGTAGGGTGTTGAGGTCCCCTACTGTTATTGTGTTACTATTAATATCTTCTTTTAGGTTTGTCAGTAGTTGCTTTATGTACTTTGGTGCTCCTGTGTTGGGTGCATAGATATTTATAAGTGTTACATCTTTTTGGTGGAGTGTCCCTTTAATCATTATATATTGCCCCTCTTTGTCTCTCTTTACCTGTCTTATCTTGAAGTCTACTTTGTCTGATATAAGTATCGCGACACCTACTTTCTTTTGTTTGCCATTAGCTTGGAGTATCATCTTCCATCCCTTCACTCTCAGCCTGTGTTTGTCATTGGAGCTGAGATGTGTTTCCTGGAGGCAGCATATTGTTGGGTCTTGTTCTTTAATTCATCTTGCTGCTCTTTCTCTTTTTGTTGGAGAATTCAGTGCATTTACATTTAGGGTGATTATCAATATATGAGGGCTCAATGCTGCCATTTTATCACTTGTTTTCTGGTTCTCCTTCATTTCCTTTGTTTCTCGTCCTGTGTATTTTGGTCTACCAATTGAGTTATGTACTTTTTATGTTGTGTTTCTTTGTTCTCTCCTTATTTATTATTTGTGTCTCTGTTGTGCTTTTTTGTTTAGTGGTTACCATGAGGTTTGTATTCAAAATCACATAGCTAAGATTGTCTGTTTTCTGATGGCCTCTTATTTCCTTAGACTAAACTGATTCTGTCCCTTTCTTCTTCCCCTCCTAAGTTGTTTTTCTCACATCTTATTTCATCTTGTGAGTTGGTGATTAAAATGACAAGATTATCTTTGTTTTTGGTGTTTTCCTTCCCTTTATCTTTAATACTATTCTTGAGTATTTGCTAACCTGTTCTGATGTATAGCTACAATTTTCTGATTTTGTCTACCTATTTATCTCTTTACTCCATGCTTTGTAACCCCTTTCTGCCTTTTTTTTTCAGGTATGAGGGCCTTCTTGAGGATTTCTTGGGGGCAGGGGGATCTTATGGCTGCAAACTCCCTTAGCTTTTGTTTATCTGGGAAAGTTTTTATTTCTCCATCATATCTGAAGGATATTCTTGCTGGATAGAGTATTCTTGGCTGAAAGTTTCTGTCCTTCAAAGATTTGAATGTGCCATTCCAGTCTCTCCTAACTTGTAAGGTTTCTGCAGAGAAATGTAGGTTATTTTCTTCTGCCTTGCTGCTCCCTGTATTTTTTCTGGGGCTGGCCCAGTGGCACAGTGGTTAAGTTCACATGTTCTGCTTCTCGGCGGCCTGGGGTTTGCTGGTTCGGATCCAAGGTGTGGGCATGGCACCGCTTGGCACGCCATGCTGTGGTAGGAATCCCACATATAAAGTAGAGAAAGATGGGCACGGATGTTAGCTCAGGGCCAGCCTTCCTCAGAAAAAAGAGGAGGGTTGGCAGTAGTTAGCTCAGGGCTAATCTTCCTGAAAAGGAAAAAGTATTTTTTCTTTGTCATTCACTTTTGCCAGTTTCACTACTATATGCCTTGCAGTAGGTCTTTTTACATTGACATGTTTAGGAGCTCTGATAGACTCTTTGACATGGATTTCCATGTCCTTCCCCAGGTTTGGGAAGATCTCTGCTATTATTTCTTTGATCAAGCTTTCTGCTCCATTCTCCTTCTTCCTCTTAAACACCTATAATGCTTATGTTGCATTTCCTGATTGAGTTGGATATTTCTTGGAGACTTAATTTCTTTTTATTCTTAGTTTCTCTCCTCTATCTGGAGCACTTCAACATGTCTGTCCTTGATTATGCTGATTCGCTCTTCTACGACATCTGCTTGAGCATTCAGGGAATTCATATTTTCTCTCTTCCATTATGTCTTTCATCTCCAATATTTCTGATTGCTGCTTTATAGTTTCAATCTCTTTTGTGAAGTAGCTCGTAAATTCATTGAATTGTTTCTCTACATTCTCTTTTAACTCATTGAGTTTTTTGATGATAGCTATTTTTAATTCTCTGTCATTTAGATGACATATTTCTGTGTCCTTAGGACTGATTTCTGGGTACTTGTCATTTTCTCTCTGGTCTGGATATTTATATAATTTTTGATACTGCTATAGGTCATGGCTCTGTTTTTGCACATTGTGGTATTATTTGGTTGCAGTTACTGCCTATGACCACTGGGTGAGGGTCAAGAGCTGCATATTCTGAACCCTCTGCATGCTGGCGAGATCCCAGGCACTGGAACTGGCCCTGTGCGGGTGGTGGGGGAGGTGCGCTTTCCTCTGTGTGCTCTCGGGGTTTTCTTGCTCTGCCCTCACTATCTGCTCTCCTGGGGTGTTGGCTTGATGAGGTCACCCTCACGTTAGCTTTCACCTCGGTAGGGTCTTTCCCATGGGCTGCGAGAGCCCTTGGAGATCTTTGACGTTCCTGCGAACAAACGTCCCCTCTCCTGTTCCTTCCCTGTCAGAGGCTGCCTGCAGTCCTGGATCCCATACTTTTGAGGAGGGAGC
The DNA here is from genome assembly GCF_041296265.1 of Equus caballus. Classification (NCBI taxonomy): domain Eukaryota; kingdom Metazoa; phylum Chordata; class Mammalia; order Perissodactyla; family Equidae; genus Equus; species Equus caballus. The sequence goes on from NC_091703.1 coordinate 34,766,245, forward strand.
AAAGTTTTCTCTTACCCCATTCCACTTCCTCTGAGGGGGGCTCCAGCCTCTCTGCCCTCCGTCGTATGGCTGCATGGGTTTCACAGATGTCATTTGTGTTGTGTTTGGATGTCTCTCTTGGAGTATGAATGTCTTTTTCATTGTATGGTAGAGGAGAGAGATTACTGGGAAAGCTCTGTCCACCATGATGCTGATGTCACTCCTCTTACACACATTTTAACAGATCTCTGTGGCCCCTTGAATGGCCTGTGCTCTTGCAGGAGATATTAACATTAATTTTTAGGTCATGACGCAGTTGAAGGTACAAAGAGAGGTATAAACCTTCAGTGTGTCTCCCTCTTACCAGACCCACCTTTCCCCACAAACTCTGACTTCAGTGTAAGACGGAAAGACCCAGGTTCATACAGCGTTAGCAGGTCAAACTGGAAGACAGCCTCAGAGGCTGAGGAACCCAAGGCCCCAAATTGAGTAACTTGCCAAGGTCCTTGAAGAGGGAAGCAGAACCTGGGGTCAGAGGCCAGGCCTCCACTAGGCCTAGCATCTCTTCCACAGAGCATCCTTCCCCACTCCTTCCTCCCTGAGCCTGGGCCTTTTACAGCCCCACTCCTACCAACACCCCCTCATGGACCTCCCCTCCACTCCCTACACAGCTCTGGAGCTGAATCAGAGATACTGAGGCAGGGCAGAAGCAGAGCTCAGCAGAGCTGGGAGCCCCTTACCTGCCCCCATGATGGGGCAGTAAAGCAGGACCACCTCCCTCAGCCTCCACCTCCGCAAGAAGAGAGACAAACCATACAGTTTATACACTAGTTTATTTTGGAGGAACATCTGGGAACTTGGGGCGAGAGAGGACTGATGGGAGAAAGCGAGAAAGAACAAAACAGCAAAGCAGCAGCCTAGAGGTGGGAGCAGAGAGGAGGAAAGACGTGGGACTGTGAGGACTTGAAAACTCCAGAGAATTCTGGAGGAGGAGGGTAGAGAGAGTAGGGATGTTGAGGGGCGTCAACCAGGAGGCAGATGGGGCTGGGATCCGGTAACTTGAGGGAGGCAGGGAGGGCTGGTGGAAGGGACTGCAAGTTGTCCTGGCTGAGCCCGGGTGGAGATCAAGAGGATGGCTGGAAACTGGCAGGATTTACTCCAAAGGTCTCTGCAGACGCTCTAGGGAATTTAGAACACTCTGTTCTGTGGGTTATTGCAGAAATCCAGGAAACAGCATTGAGAGTATATCCAGAAGCCAAACACCGGAGAAGAGTGGGTATATGAGCAATCACTCAGCTGCTCCTTGCGGCGACAGTCACTCACCATGATGTCAGAACCACTGCCTGGGGAGGGACGGCAGCAACCAGTGATACGGAGGTCCCAGGCAAAGCCTCAAACCCTCCCATCCCCTCACTCCACGTGGACTTATCATCACTGACCCCACATCCTGCCCTAGACCCCCAAAATGCAGAGATTCTTGGAACTGGGCAAGGGCAGGGAGTGCCAGGGGGTCACCAGCTATGAACTCTGGAAGTTTCCCATGGAAGGTTGGTGGGAAAGATGCATTCGAAATACAGTGGCAGGGGGCTGACTCGGGACTTGTGGAGCAAACCAGCACTTCAGGCAGGACCATGTAAGAAAAAGTTGGGAGATGAGTTGGAGGCTGGATTGTAGAGAGGAGGTGTTTATTGTTTATTTTATGGAACAAAAAGTAATTGAGAAGATGATATTTCTCCTGCCATTATATTTGTTAGAGGGGAAGAACAATCTTTGTGCCCATGTACAGGGATGTTCACTACTGCTCTGCTTGAGTGAGAGGAAAATTAGAAGCAACGTAAAGGTCCATCGATAGTGGGATGGATCCATTGGCTCTGACGTGCCCATGGCATGGAGTACTAAGCAGCAGTCAATGGAACAAGGAAGATGTTTACACACTGATAGGGAAACATTAAGCTCCCGTAAGAGTTAAGTTTAAAAAGCAAGTGCAGAATAGCGTTTACAGTGGTATGCTACTGTTTGTGGGGGAAAAAAGAAGTGAAAAAGGAGTAAACAGCATATTTGTATAGGGTGGGATGTACATAAAAGATCAGAGAAAGGGTAATTAAGAAAGTAAAAAGAGTGGCTTTGTTGTTCGTGCCTGGGACCTGTGGATTGGGCCAGGAGTGGGAGGTAGGCTTTTCTTTGCCACCCTTGAATGCTCTGATACTGACCCATGTCTATGCATCAGCTATTTAAAAAGTGTAATGAGGGGCCGGCCCAGTGGTGCAGCAGTTAAGTGTGCACATTCCGCTTTGGCGGGCCAGGGTTCCCCCGTTCAGATCCCCAGTGTGGACGTGGCACCACTTTGCAAGCCATACTGTGGTAGGTGTCCCACATATGAAGTAGAGGAAGATGAGCATGGATGTTAGCTCAGGGCCAGTCTTCCTCAGCAAAAAGGAGGATTGGCAGATGTTAGCTCAGGGCTAATCTTCCTCAAATAAAAATAAAAAGTGTATGAAAGGATTTGACAAACACAGCTCCATGCCATGCTTGTTAAGAGCACCATCTCTGGAGCCATCACAAATTGTGACTCAGCCTCTAGGAGACTTGGGCAAGTTATTGACCTTTCTATGCCTCTGTTTCCTCCTCTGTAGGGTGGGGATAATAATAATGCCCACCTCAGAGGGTTGTAAGTGCTTAGAACAGGGCCTGGCACACACTATGTGTTATCTGTTTGTTAACTTGAAAAAGGTGAGGGATCAGATGGGTGAGCAGGCCTGAGGAACAAGGGAATGTGGTCGATTTTCTTTTTAATGAGGAACATTGGTCCTGTGCTAAAATCTGTTGCCAATCTTCCTCTTTTTGCTTGGGGAACGTTGTTGCTGAGCCAACATCTATGCCAGTCTTCCTCTGTTTTATGTGGGACGCTGCCATAGCGTGGCTTGATGAGCAGTGCTAGGTCTGTCCGGGATCTGAACCTGCCAACCCCAGACCCCCGAAGCAGAGCACGTGAACTTAACCACTATGCAACCGGGCAGACCCCAATGTGGTCGACTTTTGGCAAGTTGAAAATGAGGTGATGTCCAGAGGGCAATGTGACATGACAGTTTGGCCTCACATTCATATTCAAGAGGAAGCAGTGTGTGGCTGCTGGTTGAAGCCAAGGAAGCAGATAAAATTCTCTGGGGAGAGTAAAGCAGGAAGACAGCAAAGGCCTAAACTTTGGTGAACATGAACCGTTAGGGGCCAAGGGGAATAAGGCAAGACTCAGAGAAGGAGACTGGAAAGAAGCAGTGGAAGATGTAGAAGAGTAATGTTGGCAGGAACTAGTGCTAACAGATGGGGAGAAGGCAGCCTGAAGCAAGGCCAGTGGGTCTAGTGACCTCAAGGGTCCCCTACAAGGCTGAGTGCTGTGAGGAGGGTGGAAACCAATCGGCTGTGGGCTGAGGGAAGGGGGAATACGTGGAGACAGTGGCTCTGAAGGAGAGGAAAGAGAAAGACAGTGATGAACAGTATCTTAGGGTTGTGGGAACCAGACTTAGAGTGCAGCTTAGAAGGCTGGTAGAGAGTCAGTTCAGGAATGGAGCAGGCCAAAGGTGGATGGGGAAAGGCAGCTTACCATTCTTTATGAAGAGAGTCATGCAGCTGCTGCCAGGCGGGACGAGGCAGATGTCAGATCCCAGAAGGCACCCCAACTCCTTGGTTTCCAAGAGGCATCGATAGCAGCGCAGGTATTTGGGGTACTGAACTGGATGAGGGGGTTCTTGATTGACAAGATCAAATTTACCTAAAACAGAGAGGCACTGACCCCAAACCCCTGTCCACCTAATTTCCAGGCTGGTCAACCCTACTTTTCCCTCCCCACCTACCCATCTCAGAAAACTGTAAAATCACCAATTCTTTAAAACCATCTGGCTTAATCTTCCATCAGAAGCTTTAGTCCTTCGTGAAAAATCCCCATTCTCTGCTGTTATACCTCCTGAAATGAGGCACTTGTTAATTCATTCACTCATTCATTCAACATGTATTTGAGGGGCTAACGTGTGCCCCACACTCTGCAAGCCTCTAAGTTCAAATATCAGGCCAAGGCAGCCCATTCCAGCTTTGAGCAGCCCTGTTAGGACTGTTCTTCCTCTGGGACTTGGTTTCACAGTCCCTCACCCACCCCTGGACTCTCTTTTGAATTTTTTTTCTTTTTTTTTTTTTTCGGTGAGGAAGAGCGGCTCTGAGCTAATGTCTGTTGCCTATCTTCGTCCTCTTTTTTTTTTTTTTTTTTTGGTGAGGAAGATTGTCCCTGAGCTAACATCTATTGCCAATCTTTCTCTTTTTGCTTGAGGAAGGTTATCTCTGAGCTAATAGTCTGTGCCAATCTTCCTCTATTTTGTATGTGAGATGCTGCCACAGCATGGCCTGATGAGTGGTGTGTAGGTCCGTGCCTGGGATCTGAACCCACAAACTCCAAGCTGCTGAAGCAGAGCATGCACACTTAACCACTACACCACCTCTTTTTTTTTCTTTTGCTTGAGGAAGATTAGCCCTGAGTTAACATCTGTGCCAGCCTTTCTCTATTTTGTGTGTGGGATGCTGCCACAGCATGGCTTCACAAGTGGTGTATGTCAGTGCCCAGGATCTGAACCAGCAAACCTGGGTTGCCGAAGTAGAGCATGCAGGACTTAACCACTATGCCACAGAGCTGGCCCCTGAATATGCTTTCTTAACTGATAATGTTCGGTAGGAAAAACAAGAGTGTGTCAGCACAGGACAGGAAGAAACTCTGCTTTGTGTAGACAGGAGACCTCAAGCAGCTCAGGCCCGCATTCTTCGTTTGGTGGTCCTATCACTGAACAGACTTCCAGTAAAGTTTGTCCACCAAAGCTCCCCCCAACTACATGCATACATATCTCCCTCTTCCTCTGCTCCCAGGCCCAGACCACATGTTAATGAGTCCTCAGACCCAGCAGAACCCTGGGCATGAGGCAGATACTGAACAAACACTTTGAATCCTGTTTCTACGTAGAGGATGCTTTGCAGCAAAGTGAGGAGGTTATCAGTCTGGATTCAGCCTTGTTCTACCCTGTGCATCCTGGTGCTGTCATCTAGCGTGTTCCCTGAACCCTCTCTATTCTGTGTTGCCCTCAGATTTGAATCTTCAAATCTCCGTTCAAGTATCTCCTCCATTGCTTCCATTCAGGTATCTCCATTCAAGTCACTGCTCTTGAGTGAGACAGCCCTGGGGTGGTCACTAAGAAATCTCCCTCAGAGTGAACATCAGTTCATTATCAGTTCCCAGGCATTGTCCCACCAAGCCCACCATCCCATCTTTCCTCCTGCCTGGGTTTACCTGAGCATCCTAGGCAGATGTACCCAGACACGTGGTACATCCAGCTGACCATGAGACCCTTCTGATCCCTTAGAGCCACTTACCAAACACCAAGCTCTTCATGACCGACACTATTAAAAGGACCATGTACAGGGCTTGGGGGATGCTGTGGAGGCCCAGGGGCCCAAGACTCCGGCTACCTGCAGAGCCTGCCATAAAATGCATGACTGTCCACCAGCCTCCGGTTTGGGCTTATATTGGTGGAAGAGAATTTGACCAAGAGGAAGGAGAGAGGCAACACCTGTTTGGGATAGAAATCAGTGCCAGAACAGCCAGGGACAGAGTGTCCTCACCCACGGCCACTCTGGGGCCCTACATCCTGGTTTGGGGACAGGGGCCCAGCAACAGAGGAATCAGGGGGGATCTTTCATATTAATTCAACAGATGTTTATTGAATCATTGCATCAGGTGTTGGTCCCTGGTTGTACAAAGCCCCTGCCCTCACAGAGCACACAGTCTAGTGGGGGAGACAAGTCAACAAGCAATGATCAAAGGGAGGGGAGGGGGCAGAGTGCTTCCCGGGAGCGCCTGGGCAGTGGAAACTACTAACCAAAGGATTTCAACAGAGGAGTAACATGTTTAGGTTTCTGTTCATAAAAGATTACTGAGGCCAGGAAACCAGTTAGGAAGCTATTCCCGAGTCTAGTCACAAGATGGCGGCCTGGTCTCGCAGAAGAGAGGCAGGGAAGACAAGTGAATGAATTTGAGATAGATTTAGAAGGAAGACGACAGATTTGGAGTTAGAGTGAATGTGGGGTGAGGAAGGGGAATAGGATTGCAGAAGAGGGTAACTGATACTATTTTCCAAGATGGCACTATCAGAAATCGACAAGTGAGGACACCTAGGTCTGGAGTGACCGTGGTCAGTCCGGTGCTTTCTGTGGGTTGCGGGAAGACAGAGCCTTTCCCTATGCCCCCTTTTTCCCGCCCAGCCTAAGCTCAGCTGCAGGTCAATGGGTCTCATCTCCGGCGCCCACAGTCTCCGGCGCTGTGCTCTCGCTCTCTGCGCCTGACTGCACCTCAGAGCTCCGGGCAGGACGCGGGGGCGGCCCCCAGTCCAAGCTCAGCTCTCCGCCGGGAGGCTGGCAAGAAACCTGCCAAGGGCGTGCCCCGCGTCGGGACTCAGGCATCCGGCCCCAGCGGACACTCAGAGCATTACGCGGCTTCCCCGGAAGGTGGCGCTGTGGCGCCATCATCCCTCCCAGGCCGGGATTCCGGAGACCGCGAAGCAACCAATGAGCGGCCGCGGGCGGGCCCCAGGTGCTCTCACTCACTGCAGACTCTAATGCGGGTCTGCAGGGCTCCCTCCCTCGCCTGCTCTCTCCACACCTCGCTACGTCAGTCTGTCTGTGAGAGACTAGAGCTTTTACTTTAATGGTCGGTGGACTATGAGAGAGCCTCGGGGCCCAAGAGCGAACCATCTGCTCCGATGTCCGGTCTAGAGGTTTGTGGCGGGGTCCTGCAGGAGGGGCTCCCTGCTACCGTCCCAGACTATCCAAGAATCCTCTGGTCTCCATGCTGATGGGGAAGATGGGAAGAAACGGACGGAGACAGGCGCTAAGAAAGACGGCCGAGAAAGAAGAAACACGAGAGGAAAACGCACGCCAATGCGCGCCCCGCGAGAACCTTGGGATGAATGAAATAAGAAAATTGGATTAGAGAAAAGGCAAAGTAATGGAGAACTGGGGAGCAGCGCCTGGCACCTAGATAAATGTCTGCTCAATGAGTGACAGAGTGATAGACAAAACGAATCAGAGGGCGGGGGCTCCTCTTGAAGCGAAGAGGGCAAAGGGGAGGCAGAAGGCAATCTCTCAGCGCCCTCTAAAACTCTCTCTCGAACATAACCGCAACTAAAAGGCCAAGGGCTAGGGGGTTGTGGGTGGCTGAGGCTGGGCTCCCTGAAGGGGTCGCCCTGAGTGGTCCAGGAGGATTTGCTGCGGAGTTACAGCGCCCAAGACCCTCAGGGTAGCGGGAAGGAAAACACGCTGGTATTTCGGGGCCGGGCCTTCTTCGGAAGGGCAGTGGCCTCAGGGTCATTAATCCCGCCCTTGTTTCGTTTCGCTCCTCCCCTGTCCACGCGGCAGGGCGCGGCCAGTACGCACTACGAGCCTCGGGAGCTCGTTGCCATGGTGACGGCTCCTTGGAGGCATTCCTGGGGTGAAGAGGCGGGGCGTTGCAACAGTTGCCATGGTGACAGCAGTTATGACGCCATCCATGCTAAATGCCCCTCCCCCGGGAAAGGGGATACCTGGGGGTCAGCAGCCGTATGAAACAAAGGAGGTTGGGCCTGAGGATGGAATGCCACAGTTAGGGGAGTGGGACGGGGCTATAGATAACACGCCAGGCGAGAACCAAGTTTTGAAGGGGAGCGGCCCTGAGCTGCAGTCTGGAAAGAAACTAGAGAGGGTATCTTTGTTGTTGTTGTTGTTGTTGTTGACGGTTTTTAGTTGTGCCTTTATTCACCTTAGTTTGTTAAAAATGTACTTGTTTTAAAGATCCTGTAAATAGAGTGATCACCCACTAATGAGGGATATGTCACCTCTCTCAGCGTGGTATTTTCGTTCTTTTAAAAAACAGAATTTCTTACAGGAATCCTATCGATCACACAGTAGTTACAAGAATGTCCGATATAATGATGTGTACAATCTAAACAAGAGAGGCTGATTAAGAATTTACATAATGTAAAAATATACATATTAAAAGTTAGCCATGTGGACAGATGCATGCAGTGGGAAGAGTAGTTGCTGTGAGGTTGGGGGTTGAGGGCCCAGAGGCAGTAATACTGCTTTTCCCGTCCATTACAGAAAATAACTTCCAATAGCAGATACAGATATTCCACACATCTAAATACACAGGGTAAATCATGACGTACTACATATATACTCCAAGTGGTCTGTGATAATCCCGCGAAAATAGTAAATGTGAACCCTATGCAGGAAGTAGGAAGCATTGGTCATTTACTCTAGTTGGACTTGGAAAATGTTTAACTCTTGCTATTAATATCAAGAAGAGCATATGTCTCTTTTTGCTATGTTTTCTTCACTATTGATATGCACTTAGTGGGGAATTTTCATGGTTGTCCAACCTAACAGTGATAACTGAAATACTCTTAAAAATGTGGTAGCTTTTTAATAAGATATTTTAATCACACACAACATAAAATATGGATCATCTACAGCTTTAAGCCAAAAGGTAGAGGAAGTGCACCTGAATGGTAATGCTTTTAGCTTCAATCTTCTATAGTTTCTACCAGTCCTAAGAATGAAACATACAACTGCTTATTTATTTACCCAAGCAGGCACTAGAATGAGCTCTTAAAGAATATCTAAAACAGAAGAAATGTCACTCTTTTTTTTCCTCTGGGCCTTTTGAGAAACTAAGCCAAAATTATAAATTATTCAGTGTTCCTACTGAGCAGTGGTGCTTTTCTGTGTGTAACTATCTAGAGAACAAATCAGAGAAGAACATACTAACACTGAAGAGCACTGACGTGGGGTATACTTATTAGGAATCAGGAACCTCAGAGAGCAGTTCAGAGTTTTCTCATATACCCCCATGTACCATGCTTTTTGCCAACTATTTTGGCAAATGCGTTTGAGGGGGAGCTATGCTTGACAACTTATGCTTACAGATCCTCTTGCGGAGATTTCTCTAGTTGAGTAGAAACCCTTGAATAGAAAGTTGGCAGGTTCTGTGAACCTAGAAAGGAGGAGAAAGGCGCCAGTATCAGCTCTCAAGTATTTGCTAAGGGTGGAACATTTTGGAGCTGTGGCCACCTCCTCTCTTTCAACCCCAAATATCAAGTGTCATATCACCTGACAAGTCCTAGATCACCGCTTCCCACAGAGACTCAGAATGCCTCCCCTTGAGTGCTGAGCTGGCGGGGGCAGACAGCCTCTGCCTTGGGGATTGCAGAGGAGCTTTATGCACTGGAGTTGGAGGAGACACTGGAATTAGCCAGGGACTGTATCCAGGACATGAGAACATTGTTGCCCACGTTAAGCATCTTGTGCAAAACAGTGGACTATAGGTAATAAACCTGAGATGTTTCATCTGCAAAAGAGGTTTCCAAGCGAAGAAGGTGGCCAGGCAGCTCATGGGTGGGAGAGGGCTTCATTCTGTTCCATGAGGTCCAAGGATTAGAAGTAGGACAGAAATTACAGGGAACCAATTTCCTCAGGTTCAACCTAAGGATTTTCTTCTAACAGCTGTCCAAAAAGGCAAAATGTCGCTCTGGGAGGATATGAGTCCTTGGCACCCAGCCCTCAGTCCCTGGCAGGCCCTGTGTTTGTTGAACTGCAAAAGGGATGTGAGGAGAGAGACTTGATGACATGGTGAAGGTGGTGTGCAGGGTTTGCTGCATAAGACACGGGGAGCAGGCTGTTCCTCACTCCCCATGGGAATAGCAAGAGCCGAGCAAAGAAAATCCGGAGTACTGATGGTGAAACCATGCAGGTTAGACCTGGAAATGGGTAGAGGAGCTGAGATGGTGAAAGCAGGTACTAGAGAACACTTTGTAAATAACAAAGTTCATGACTTGGAAGCAAGAGGGGGCAGCCCATGGGCTCCTAGAGGGTTAAATGCAGCAAGGACTGAGGCAGGGGCCAGGGAGCCTCACTGGTGGTGACATTACCAGGTGAAGCTTGGGGACCCCTCGCATGAGAATAGCTCAGGTTGGGGGCTGAAGGCCTGGGGGGACAGCAGAGATGGGGAGGGTTAAACTGGCCATCTGGAATTGGGGCCTCTGAAAGCCCAGTCCTTTCGGGCTTCAGCTCTCCCCACTACCAGCCCCTGCCTCCCTGGACACTTGGGAAGTCACACAGTTAGCCAGCCGGTAGAAAAAATACCTTTTTATTAATTATTAGGAATAATCCATTCATTTAATGCAGGATGTGTGTCGGGGAAGGTTAGGTATTGCTGGATGGATGAGGGGAAACGTGCAAAAGGAACAGTGAGAAGGGGGATGGTCCCCCACTTTCCACAAACTATAAACAGCAACATGGAACACAGAAAATAACAAATAAGAGGGTCCTTCCTCATGTCTCCTCGCATCCCATTCTTCCAGAATGAGTCCCAGTGTGGTCCCTAGAGGTGCCAGGGCATCTGGAAGTTCTGGGCTGGGAATGGGGTGCAGTGTGAGGCCTCAAAGTTCTGCAGATGCTTCTGAGCCTGAGGAAAGAGGGCAGGACAGGTGGGGTGCAGAGCACTGCAATGAGCAACAGCCCCTGGACACCTCGACACACCCTCCGAACCCACCACTCACTCTGTAAAAGCTGCCACTTGCAGTACCTACAGGGTATTCCCTGTTCCCAAGCCTCACATGCACCTCCTAGCCATTCAGGCACCCCCTTCACGCTCCCCACCCCTGAACTCACCAGAAACAAAGCCAGCTGCCGCCTTCCATCTGCACTCATGTCCTCCCCTGCAGAGGAGAGGCACTCAAACACAGGCCATGCATCTGGGTATTCATCCCTTTCCTGGGCTCTTCCCAACTGTCTCTCCTGCCCCAGGGCCTCCTTACCCACACTCCAGGGGAAGTCAGGCCCATGTTCTGCCTGGTAGGAGCGGAGGACAGACAGACACCAATCCTCCTCCACTTCCCATCGGCTGTAAATTGAAGCTGGTCAGAGAGAGAGATGAGGGTCCGTCAGCAACCTGGCCTTGCCAAGCCCCCACTCAAAAGACTCACCAGATCCCATTTCACCTTCCTCCAGCTGTGAGGAGGCCTCCAGCCACTGCCTCACCACTCGAAGACCCTCATCTGCCATCACACGAGGATACCTACAGAGGGAGCGTCAGGACTGGAGGTCAGGACCCGCTTCTCTTCATTCCTCATCCATGAACCTCCTCCTCTCCCTCCCTGTGCTGGTGTGTGTACATGTGTGTACACATACACACATACACACTGCTCTCACCGATGCTGCAGAAGCTTCAGCAGGAGGTCATTGCCTCGGTTGGACATGATGTCCTCAGGAACCCTGGGGGTGAGAAGAATAGACACTGGAGAGGCTGGAGGCCGGGGAGGAAGGGTCTGGATACCTGGGTTTCTGTGGGCAGAGGTGGGAGGGGCACTCTCTGGATCCAGGAGGGCAGAGGTTCCCAGGCACTCACGTGGTGGTGATGATTTCATCCTTGGTTCTTCGGATCAGCAGCACAGGGCCCTGGTACCTTCAGAGGACAGAGTAGTAGGGAGGGAGAACTCAGAGGGAGACAGGTGACAACTGGCCCAGGTTGCATTCTTACCCCTGCAATAGCAGGGCCCTATGGACTAGTCCTCCACCCAGGGGTGAGAGTCAGAATATTAAGACTGGGCATTGCTCAGTCGGGCCTTGCTGGGAGATCCCTGCTGTGTCAGGCATTAGCCCTTTGGTTGCCAGATCATGGGTCCTAGGGTACCTGGGCAGGGTTGGGCCAGCTGCGGTGGTGGCAGGGTCACTCAGGGGATATAGACAGTGACCATTTACCAACTTGCACTTTAGTACTAATTTCAGCATTTGAACACCCAGCAGAACCCATACGGGGGTGAGGTGGGGAAAGGGTGTGATATGCTAGACACTAGCATGTCCTCACCTGCACAGCTGCTCCGCGTTGTTTAGATTGAGATGCTGCCTCACGGTCCTGGTCACCAGGCCCCCTAGAGTGGGATAAAAGTGAAGGGACGGCAGAGACAAAGCCCTTGCCCAACACAAAGGTCCCCACTGTTGAGGACCCCAGATAGGGGAGTCCTCCTGCTTCTCAACAATAGGGCAACCCACTCCCCACCGACAGAAAAGGAACCATCTCCAGTTACAAACCTCCCAGTTCCAGCCCACCCCTTCCCTGGAAGGGCAGCCTGGGAGCTGCACTCACTCCAGCTGTCTGGCATGACCTTCAAGGCCAAGGGCACCAGGTCGTCAAAGGAGGCATCCAGGATCACGGCACTAATGTCTGGGTAGGACATGGCTGCCCACGTGGCTGGTACCAGGACAGGGAAGAAGGATGAGGACCGAGGGGTTCCTGCCCACCACCCCTGCCTTTGTCCTAGTGACCCCATAGGCTGACCCCATCCTCCTAGGTCTCTCCTTAACCCCTCACTTCACTCGGCCAGGGCACCCTCTTGAGAGGACGGCAAGAGAACATCGAGATGTATCAAAGACAATACACAGGAAACATTCACTTCCCTGATCTCCCCACCCCAGGACCCTGCTCTGCTTCTTTTAATAATCAGGCACATGGGTGAAAGGAAATGTGAAGTGTATACAAATAGGACACTTTCTTCCAGACCCACTCAAAGATACCACCTCCATCCTCTCCTTCCTTAAGTCTCCACCCCACTCCGGGGCCTCCATTGCATTTTCCCACCTCTCCTGAGGAGGGGTGCCATGAATGTGTCTACAGTGGGGTTGGAAGGAGGCTGGTACCAGTGAAGCCACCGATGGACCAGGCATAGATGATGATGTCCTGAGGCTGGAAGCCCAGGCGGTGGATGGCAAACTGGACCACCACATCCATGGCATTGGCCTCATTCTGTGGGAACGGCACACCCTGTAGGAGGAAGAGCAAAGGCAGGAGGGGGGTCAGTGCGAAAGGCCAGCTTGCTGGCCACCCGCACCCTCCCAGCATGGACCCTTTCTGCAGCTACCCTGCAACAGACAGAGAAGGCACAGAAGAAAAGGGGGGTGGGAGAAACTGTTCTCTTCAGAAACCAGCTGTTTACAGTGAGATGCACCTCCTCCCTCCTGCCCACCCCTGCTTTGAGGAAGGGGTGTGGCTCCCCTGCCCTTGGCACTCAGGTTCCAGGTGAGTGGGAGCCCCTCCAGAAATATGTACCCATTTCCCTCACTCCAGTGGCTGACCACAGGGAGACAGACCATAATTCAAGACAAGGAGGGGACTCCAGAGAGGGTCTCACCGTGCTTCCAGCAAAACCTGGATGATTCCAGCCCAGGACTGAATATCCAGCTGGAACACAGAGGGAGGAGGGGCTGGCACCTCATGGCCCACATACCCACTCCCCAGCCCTGGGGGAAGGAGCAGCAGGACACTGAGGCTCTTATCACCCGCCAACTCAGAGGGAAATAACTCTAAGCCATCCCAGAATGGGATGACACTGGAGGTTCTGAGGCAGCAGAAGGGAGAGATGGGTGATTAGGGGGTGAAAGGGGGTTGGAAAGAATGAAGAGCATAATTAGGTTAGGGACACAGCCCAAGGGGAGAGATTTAAGGTTAGCAAAGCAAATGAGGAGGGGACTTTTCCCCAAAGGTGAGGGTCTCAATCCTCCCCCAGAAAAAGTAGCCAGGCCAGGGGAGGTCATATCAGTGTGGGAAGGTGGGGACATTCCATTCCAAGGAGCAGACATAAGAGTGCTGAGTCACAGGCCTACCTTCCAGAGGCGTGGAGACACAGCCCACCTCATAGAAGCCCGCGTTCCCCTCACAGCAGATGACCTAGGGAAGAAGGCAGGAGGGTGGGCTGAGAAGGAGCCAGGTTGGGACTGAGAAGTCCCCTCATAGCAGGGAAGGCAGCCTGTGGGAGCTTTGCGGGGTAGAGGAAAGAGTGCGCTCCTATTTCTCCAAGAGAATGGAACTTCCCATTACACAAGGCCCACAAAATGAGAAGCAGAGTGGATGCAAATGCTTAACAAACTGGGCCCTCAGAGGAAGAGGAATGATTCCAGTTGAATTCCTCAACCACTCAGCACAGTGTCCATTTTTCCTTGCAAGTCCACCAGGTGGATATCTTTGGTGTCCACCAAAGAGATCCATAGTTTGAAAGACACCAAACTAGGAATGGGATTATGGATATTTTTTTTCCTTTCTAGTTTTGGGTCTATTTTTCCTGTGACTGTTTCTTTTTTTCTTTTTTTCTTTGAGGACGACTAGCCCTGAGCTAACATCTGCCAATCCTCCTCTTTTTGCTGAGGAAGACTGGTCCTGAGCTAACATCCATGCCCATTTTCCTCTATTTTATATGTGGGACGCCTACGACAGCATGGCTTGTCAAGCGGTGCCATGTCCGCACCCAGGATCTGAACCTGTGAACCCTGGGTCTCCAAAGCGGAACATGCGCACTTAACCACTGCGCCACCAGGCCGGCCCTCTGGGACTGTTTCTTTGGTGTAGTATGCCAATCGCTTTCCCTCTCCCTCTCGGGGCTCTAGTCTTATGGTCAGATAAACTCTAATTCCACGTTATCTAATTCCATTAGATAAACTCTAACTCCATGGTGTGCCAAGCCGAAGCTCAGAGATGGAGGGACTCGCATGCACTTGTAGCAGCCAGGCAGAGCCAGGAATAGAACCCAGCTCCCCCTGGACTGCTGGCTTCGGACTCTTTCCAGGGCTGCTTTAGGGGACTTTGGAGCCAGGCTGCCTGGGTTCAAATCCCAGCTCTACTACTACGTACTAACTGTGTGATCTAGGAAAGTTATTCTGTGCCTCAGTTTCATCATCTGTGAAACGGGCTAATATAAATAGTTCCTATCTTACAAGGTTGTTGTGAGCATTTCAATACATGCCTTGCATATGGTAAGTGCCATCTAAGTGGTGACTACCACAGTGATTACTTTTTGGTCCTACTTCATCTGTTTCCCTCTTGCAGGGTTTTCCTACACCAGCAGGTCTTCGGGGTGGAGCTAGGAGATGGGAATATCTCCAGCTGTGCTTCCTTAGGGCTGCTGTAGAACTGGGATCCCCAGAACCTCCAGTGCCCTCCCCGCATTCTACCTTTGGGCCCCCTGCTCCCTCTCACCAGCTTCTGTCCCTGGGGCTCAGCGGTCCCCCGCCGGTCCACAAACATGGTGTCAATCTCGTTGCCGTCACAGGCCAGCAGCTTTGCCCGGCGCCCGTTACACTGAGTGGGAAGATGCAACAGCCAAGTGTGAGGGCCAGGAGGCCACGTCCTTCAGGGGGAAGGGCCATCGGGGGGGCAGGGGAAGGGGAGCCTCACCTCTTCCACCAGCCGGGCCTGGCCCTGCAGCAGCACAGGCATGAGGGCCTTCTGGAGCAGGTACACAGAGCCCGGATACAACATCCGGCGCCCCAGGGTGTGCGCCACCAGGTAGCTGTGGGGAACATCGGGTTAAGGAACCCGCAGCCCCAGTGGGGCCCAGGGACCCCCCAGCCCTAGCACTCACAGACTCTGGGGTCTGCTTCACCCTTGACCTTCACAGCTTCCTTCTCCTCTTTCAGGACTTAATGAAACAATATATGTATAAGGCTGGTGTTTTTCAAGCTATTTGTACTTTATTTTACTGCGACCTTTCTAAGATACACATTTTATATTGTGGCCCAGTACACACATATGCTCATATAATGCTGGAAGCTTTATGAAATAATACTTTTTATATACTATAAGTGAAAGCAAAGTTAGTATCAAATATGTTTCTGTTAATGTATAAACACAACTTATTAAAAGTCCCCAAATAAATAACACTTTAAAAAAAATGAC
The DNA here is from genome assembly GCF_041296265.1 of Equus caballus. NCBI lineage: Eukaryota > Metazoa > Chordata > Mammalia > Perissodactyla > Equidae > Equus > Equus caballus. Next base: position 34,782,011 of record NC_091703.1, read on the forward strand.
AATTATAATTCACTAAATTGATTTCAAGATTCACTGATGGGTCAAGATCCATAGTTTGAAAGACACCAAACTAGACCGTAAACTCCATGGGGCAGGGGCCTGGCTGTTTGTTCACTGCGATATGCCCGACATCTGCCACGTAGTAAGTGCCCAGGGCCTGGCGCAGAGCAGGAGCTTATTAACCATTTACCAAATGAATGTACTATTCTAGACAGATAACGTGTGCTAGGTGCTGTTCCTGAAAAAGACGACTGACTACTTCCAGTTAATCTTGAAGTAGGATATGTCCCCAGAACAACATTGTACAACCCCATCCACCATCCCCCTGAAAACCCCACGTTTGGCTTGCCCCTCTGACCAGACAGCACACTGTCAACAACCGACCACTGAATCCAGCCCTTCCTTGGTATCTCAGAGCCTGCCTCCTGGCCCCCAGCAATAGAAAATTCCCACGCATCTGCTCCACTGTAAGATACGAATGGTTACAGCTGTGACTTCTGACGTCATCAGTACCCACAACTACCATTTACTTGGGCTTTGCCGTGTGCTCTCAGGCCCCCAGGTGAGGTGGAAGCCCTTCAGAATACGTTACCCTACTCAAACTCACCAAGCCTATGAGGTGGGTTACTTACGGATGCAGAAATTGTAGTTCACTCAAGGTGGAATAACCAAGGAGCAGAGGGGCCAGGACAGGGACACAGCCACCAAGAGACCCTGCTTCAGCTAAAGCTATGTGTGCCCTCTGCACTCCCAACCTCATTCTTCCCTGTCAGCCTCAGAGAAAGAGCTTTTGCGTCAGACAAAACTGTTAATTTCCCAGCTCTTCATTCACCACCTGTGAGACTCTGGACCTCCTTGAGCCTCTTTTCTTCACACATAAATGTGGATAAAAACAACTCTGCCACAAATAACATAAAGTACATGGCACTAGGCCCAACAAATGACAGCTATCTTACAATGGAGCCCCCAGTCTCAGAGCCCTCGCCCTGTGTCCTCTCCACCCCAGCTGGCTTCTCCTCCCTGCTGCTCCCACCTGGTGATCTGACAAGGCAGCTTCTTGACTCGGTTGAGGAGGGTGTCTGCTGTTCCCCGGTGCAGGGGCTCTGGGCGAAGCAAGGCCACACCCCGGCGGGAAGGGCCCCCTCGGGACTCCTTCCTGAGGAATGGAAAGATGCAGGGGAGGATGGGGTCAGGAGCAGCAAGCTGGACATCTGAGGTCCAGAGGATGGTGGGGTCTAGGAACGAGGAGAGGGTGCTGGAAGGCAGGCACTGGGGCCCAAGAGTGCGATGGAGGCTGGGGATATGGCAGAGCAGGGATGGAGCGAAAGAACTGGGGCCTCACCGGCTGCTGGGTTCTTCCCAGTGGAAGTCGACTGGCCAGCTCCTGAAGTCAAAGTTGTAGTTGGCGAGCTGCCTCTATGGTGGGCAGGGAGAGAAAGAGGAGGGGATGAAAAGGGGAATTGAGAAGTTGGGGAGGCCCACCTTCCCACCCTCGACACCCTCATCATCCAGGGGACTGGCCCCTACACATCATGGGGAGACAAACAGAGGGCAATACCCTCCCAGTTCTCAGATGGAAAGCTCTGACATGGCCAGAAAAATCAGGCAAGAGACGATGCCCTCTGAGGTATCAAGACTGGCTGTCTGGGGCCGGCTCTGTGGCCGAGTGGTTAAGTTCGCACACTCCACTGCGGTGGCCCAGGGTTCAGATCCTGGGCGCGGACATGGCACTGCTCGTCAGGCCACATTGAGGCAGCGTCCCACATCCCACAACTAGAAGGACGTGCAACTAAGATATACAACTGTGTACGGGGTGGGGTTTGGGAAATAAAGCAGAAAAAAAAAAAAGATTGGCAACGGTTGTTAGCCCAGGTGGCAATCCTTAAAAAAAAAAAGGAAGATTGGCAACAGTTGTTAGCCCAGGTGCCAATCTTTAAAAAAAAAAAACATAGACTGGCTGTCTTCCTTCTTCCAGAAGAGGAAAAGAACACTCTTCGCTTTTCCAAAATCTAAGATTGACCCGCCCCCAGAAGAGGTGGCTGGAGATACTGGTGCTTCTGAGGGAGGAGGTGGAGGGGCTATTGGCTGGTCACACTCCCTTCCCCACCTGGGTCCTTTACATGATGCTGTCTTGGAGGACCAAAATGATTGTCTCAAGGCTGGGTGAAAGGGAAGGAGGGAAGTCACGCCCATGGTGGTTCCTTTGCATCAGGGCCACCTCTTGGATGAAGCCCTCTCTGACTGTTCCATCCTCATAGCCACCTCCTTTCCCTCAACACCTGCAGCCACGGGCCGGTGATGCCATCCAGACCTTCTGTGCCACCGGTCACCCCAGTGCGTCGGTGCACATGCCTTTTGAGGGCGGCGGGAGTGGTGTCTTAGACTCTGCTGTATTCCTTCCCCACTCCCAGAGCTCCCAGCACTCTATTTTGAGAGTTGTTTATTATTTTCTGTCATAGAAATTTTTTGACATTTTCAAAAATAACTTGGCTAAGAGAGAGCAATAGGAAAATTGTACAAAAACATAAATGGCAAAACAAAACAAAATGAAGAAAAGCAAATTTCAGGCAGACTCCGCTCAGACCTGGACTCGAACCTAGACTCAGCCACTTTCTTACTCTGTGACTCTGCCGGGTCACTTAACCTCTTTTTGCCTCTGTTTCCTCAGATGTATACTGGAGGGTAATAACACCACCTCATGCGGTGGTTGTGAGGATTAGAAAGGGTGTATGTAAAATGCGTCAGACAGCGGCATGGCAGAGCATCCTTACACAGCTCCATAAATGGCGGTGTGGAGCAACCAGTAATATGATGATAGTGGTCACAGCTGTTTGATCCCAGAAACCCCTTTGTAACAGGAAAGAGCTTCATAGGGCCCCAAAGCCCCCTCTCAAAGATAATCACCCTGCAGCACTGCCTGGGCTGGCCCAAATCCAAGGACACTGTGCCCTGGCTTTTCTCCCTCCTGGCGCCACGCTGTGCTCCCGGGGAACAAGACTGGACATACTTGTCCATCTTGTCCCATCCCCAAACAAAGCTAGCATGGTGTTTAATGCATACAACAAAAATAAACAAACATTTACAGAACTGAGCTGCTGTGATAAAAAACTCCCGTCTAAGAAACACTGTGGAATGTTTCAATGTCTAGACAATTCTTGTGGATGGAAGGTGGAGAGGCGGAGGATTGCTCTAGCAGAATATTCCATTATAAGTGGTAGGGGAGGAAAAATTCCTCAGGCGGACAGTTCACTTGTGGAGGAGAGAAGGCATACAGCAATGTGCGAGCAAACACCCAGTGTGGTGCGTGGCACAGCACACCTCCTCCCCCTGGCAGAAGCCACTGCCCGGTGCCCTGGGGAGGCAGCTGCCTGGCACATTCCTGGAACCTCTCACCTTGTTTTCTGCAGACTGGTTCCTATGTGTTGCCTCCAAGATGGTGATGAACTGCCGGTACTGGGGGTGGGTCCAGCGGCCAATGCCTGGAGGAGAAAGGACAGGAAATAGCGTCAGGAACACTGGGAAGCAAGATGAGCAGGTCTCAGGAAGAGAACTGGAGGTGGGCAAGGAGAAGGCCCTGGAAGGAGAAGTGACAGCAACAGGAACGGAGGGCCCAGGATCTGGGGAAATAAGAGACCTGAGCAGACCTCCTTCCTCCATATCCAGCAAGTGGCTACAGGAGTCTCCCTCCCTAGCTTCTTCCATTTGTTTCTCTATAGACTAGCGATCTTCCACCCTCCAGAATGTTCTCTCTCCCTAGTCTTAAAACACTGTCACAAAACCTCACTATTCACCCTTGCAAACGTTGGGTTTTGCTTCTTTTCGGTGCCACCTTCTCCGGCACTTGCTTCTCTCTCTTTTCTATGTTGTAACTCCTGCGATCCGGCTCTGCAGCCTCTTGCTCTTGCCCCATAATTACTTCCTCACTGAATCCAAGTACCCTTCCTCCGTCCTCTGTGCCACTCAGCACTTTTCCTGTCCCTCAAAATTCCTTCTTCCTCTGCTTCCTGGGTCCATCCATGTCTCCTTCCAATTCCTGGACTGCTCCTCCCTGCCTCCATTCTACTTCCCTCTCTGAAAGGAGAGCCATTATCAACAGTGAGCTCTATTCTCTCCTCACTCGGCCCCACTCTCCCTTCCCTGCCAAGGAGTCTCAAACCCTGACTTCTCTGATTCTGCTGACCTGACAGGTGTCATGTGCCAGGCACTGTTCTAACCTGAGAGAGAGCAGGAAATGAGACACACAGGTCCTAGCTCTCAGACAGCTGGCACTTTGGTTGGGGTGGGGAGGTGAGGCTAGAGAAAGACAATAAACAAGTAAACAAGAAAATTTTAGAGAAGGGTAAGTGCTATAAAGAAAATAAAACCAGGGGCCAGCCCGGTGGTGCAGCAGTTAAGTGCCCACGTTCCGCTTTGGCAGCCCGGGGTTCACGGGTTCGGATCCCGGGTGCAGACATGGCACCGCGCGGCACGCCATGCTGTGGTAGGCGTCCCACATATAAAGTAGAGGAAGATGGGCATGGATGTTAGCTCAGGGCCAGTCTTCCTCAGCGAAAAGAGGAGGATTGGCAGCAGTTAGCTCAGGGCTAATCTTCCTCAAAAAAAAAAAAAGAAAAGAAAAGAAAACCAGAATGAACCAGAATGCTATGTATCATCAAGGGGAGAGACGCCAAACAATGAAGCAAGCTGAAGAATGATTTGTATAGAGTGATACCATTTGTGCCAAAAATGTAAAATGCACAAAAAAATGCTATATATTTTTTATACTTACCATATTTCATAGATTCTAAGATGTGGGTTTTTTTTCCACATTTGAAAACTCTGAAATAAGTATGCATTTTACAATTCATAGCAGCTTAGATTTGATGAAATGGGGTATATACTTCATAAAAGTATAAAAATACGGACCAGAAAAAAACCACCCCAGATGACAATGGTTACCTCTAGGGGAACAGGAACATGGGACTGGGGAAGGTTCCAATGGAAAGGCCCACTCTATCTGTAACGCTTTATTTAATATTTTATTGACAAAAGGTATTTGAAGCAAGTATCACAAAACATAAGGATTTTAGTTCTTTTTGATATTTTTTCTCTAGATTTTTCTGTATTTAATTTTTTTTCCAAATTAAAAATAAATAGGGGCCAGCCCGGTGACACAGCGGTTAAGTTTGCACGTTTCGCTTTGGCAGCCCAAGGTTCGCCAGTTCGGATCCTGGGTGTGGACGCGGCACCGCTTGGTAAGCCATGCTGTGGTAGGTGTCCCACATATAAAGTAGAGGAAGATGGGCATGGATGTTAGCTCAGGGCCAGTCTTCCTCAAAAAAATAAATTAATTAATTAATTAAATTAAATAAAAAACTGAGACAAAACCGAGTAGTGGGAGCTACTTTTAGACAGGGTGGTCAGGGAAGGCCTCTCTGAGAGAGCCCAGCCCCATGGAGATCAGGAGGCAGAACACCGCAGGCAGAAGGTCCTCACCCCAGACTGAACCCAACTGCAGCCACCAGCTCCTGAGCCCACCACTCCCTTCTTGAAGCATCCCCCTCACCCTATTTTCATCATGTGCACCCGCCAGGGGACAACGATTTGGTTTGTCTCTCCTTTTTTTTTTCTTTTTTTTGAGGAAGAGTAGCCCTGAGCTAACATCTGCTGCCAATCCTCCTCTTTTTGCTGAGGAAGACTGGCCCTGAGCTAAATCCATGCCCATCTTCCGCTACTTTATATGTGGGATACATACCACAGCATGGCTTGCCGAGCGGTGCCATGTCCGCACCCAGGATCTGAACTGGTGAACCCCAGGCCACCGAGGCAGAACGTGCACACTTAACTGCTGCGCCACCGGGCCGGCCCCTGTCTCTTCATTTTTTAATTGTGATATATACCATACATATATAAAACATACATTCAGTTTAAAAAATATAAAGCAAACATTCATGTGACATCACCCAGGTCAAGAAAGAAAACAAAGCCACTTTCCACCAGGAGTCTTCCCCATCCTGTTCCCTCCCTGTCCCAGGTAATCATTCTCCTGACTTTCTTTTTTTTTTAGATTGGCCCTGAGCTAACATCTGTCGTCAATCTTTTCTTTCTTCCTCTTCTTCTTCTCCCCAAAGCCCCCAGTACATAGTTGTATATTCTAGTTGTAGATCTTTCTGGCTCTGCTATGTGGGATGGCACCTCAGCATGGCCTGATGAGCGGTGCTAGGTCTGCACCCAGGATCTGAACCAGCGAAACCCTGGGCCCCAAAGCAGGGTGTGCGAAGTTAACCACTCGGCCACTGGGCTGGACCCTCTCCTGACTTTCAAGACAACCATGCCTGCGTTTTACTTTAGTGTTTTGCCACTTATATAAGCACGCCTTTTGAACTTTATATAAATGGAAACATACCGCATAAATTATTTGGTGGTCAGCTTCCTTCACTCAACATTACGTTTGTGAGATTCATCTGCATTGTGAGTGTAGTTCTAGTTTGTCCCTTTGCGTTGCTGCCTCCTGTTCCCTTGTAGGACTCCACCTTACAATGTACTTATCCTTCCTACCACTATTTGTGGCCATGGAGTTGTTTCCAGTTTAGGATTCTTACAAACATATATATGGATTTGTTGTAGGGTATATGCATCTCTTCCAGATAATAGCAAACTTCTCTGCTACTTATTTTTTCATATTTACAACTCAAGCCCTTTAAGGACAAGATCATGCCTTGACCATTCTCAATTATTCCCCCTCAGAGCACAACACAAAGTGGTATTTACAGAAGGTACTTAATAAATATTAACCCAGTGTTGGATAGATCCAGACCAGGCTCCCTCTCTACCTACCTCGGAGGCAGGCCACGCCTGCCAGCAGCAGTAGCAATGTCCCAGCATAGTGAGAAAACGGCACCACTTTGGACAAACTCAAGTAACCTGGGAGGAGAGAGGGACTACGTGAGAAGCTTTCCCCACTGCCCTTCAGCTCCTCTTCCCAGTTCAGCCCCATCCTCCACCCCACACCCTCTCTTTGGACAGCCACATCCTCTGAGGAAGGAGATGCCTGATGGAAGAGGGAAGCCAAGCCGTCCTCCACAGGTCCCCTTTCCTCTTTAGGGAGTTGGCTCATCTGCCAACAACCTGCCCGTTTCCTGTCCCACCACCTTTGAAACCACACTGACCTTTCCTGTATAAGTAGAAGAAGGCGAAGGGAGAGGAGTAATAAGAGATGGACCAGAAGACTGAAGCCTGCAGCAGAGAGACAGAGACAAGCAATCAATACACACAGACACAGAGGTCTGCATTTCTGGGCCTAGGCTCTAAGCAAAGTGGATAACCTGAGGGATATGACATCAAGTACCTATTTTGTGCATAACATCATGCACACAATAGGTGCTCAATATTTGTTGAAAAGCAATGTGTCAGAGCATAACGGAGGCTGGGAAAAGTAGGTACAGGTCTATTTTCTTCCTCTTATCATCTCCAGACATAATTTCATCGCATTTGAAAGCCAGCCTCTCCTTCTGCTCAAGTTAATCAAGCTTTTTCAATCGGCCCTGCTCAGGACAGCCCCTGGCCTGGTCCCCAAGAGATGCACAAACGTCACCACAGGAACCCTGCCAGAGAGAACAGCTGTCTCTGCAGCCAAAGAGGTTAGTTGCCAGGGAGGACAGGTCACTGGGGACTGCAGGACTCAGCACCTGCGGATGGTCCCAAGAGTAAATACTTTATCCTCATGGCCCAGGCTGCCCCAGAGAAAGCGGTGCACATGACAAAAGAGAGTGCAAAGTATGTGAGCTCGAGAGCGTGTCTATGTGCGTGTGTTGGAGAGGTCTGCCGCAGAGCCCAGAGCATCCCTCGCCCCCGGGGGCGCTGCCTCTCCCTGAGCTGGGAAGGAGAAAGTTCAGGAGGGCAGCTGGGTCTGAAAAGATGCAGTAGTCCCAGATGCTAGGGCAGACATACCAGCGCCAGGATGCTGTCGGCATGTTTCTCCAGGGCACGGGGCTGATAGTACGTTTCCTGCCAAAACAGATGGCCGCATTAAGCACCCTGGCAATTGCTAAGTCCTTCCCCTTCCCTTTTGGAAGCCCTGATGTGTGTCCTCTGGTTCTAGCCTTCAAAGCTCTCTCTCCTGGGACATCCCTGGCTCTCAAAGAAGCCCCTCTTCCCCACTGCCCTCCAAACATGATTTCCCACCCTAGACCATGAAAACAAACACAGGGGGCTGGGCTTGGAAACAAAAGTGAAAGCAACATTGGACGACTTTTGCTCCTTTTTCACAACCCACAAGAAATGGCTTGTGGGCGTGCGCATACAGGGAAAGGGGTTAGAGAAGAAAGGAAAGACACCATAACAACTTTAAAAAGGAAAGAAAAGCATCAGAAATAAGAATAGGATGATGAAGAAAGAGAATGTGGCTGGGGGTGGGCCGTTTGTAGGGGAGAGTAAACATAATTTGAGACAACTGATAAAAAGGTAGAGAATTTAGGAGCACAGCCTACCACCACCCCCAGCTTTTATGAATGCAAAGACCCTGGGGTCTCCAGGGTAAGTTGAGGGGTGGGGTGGGGAGCGGCGGATACATGATATGTTGAAGAAGTCATTTTGAAATTCAAGGCCAGGGTAGACGGAAGATAAAACGGAACCGGGCAGGCACTCAGTAAGAAGAAACAGAGAGTTTGACGGCAAAATCATCCAGCTCCCTAATCCGCGCAGGTCTCTTCCAGGACTTGAGTCAACTGGGACCGGCAGGCATCACGACAGACAGCGTTGGGGGTCGCAAAAGGAAAAAGCAAGGAGCGGTAGTCGGAAGGAGAAAGCGGTGGCAAACAGCGATAAAGGAGCGGCTGGTCCCTAGGCGTGACTTTAACCCAGGAAGCACAAAGAGCGCAGACTTTGCGGACAACTGGCTTGACAAGCAGGCTCCCCCGATTTCCAGTAATGGGCCCTTCTGGGGAGCAAAGGCCGCAAAGGGGTTTGGGCCGTACCATGTTTCTGACCAGGGGAGAACTCGACTCACCCAGGAGCTGGAAGTGGGGGTAGTGACTGAAGTTGGAGTCTCAGGGACGCCGGACGGGGCCCTTTCCGAGTCCCTTTCCCGGTAGATTTTGTAGAGCCGGGGGCCTAGGACGCAGCTCAGCAGCTTCGCCATGACCCCCGCTCGGGCCGCTGCTCTTCCAGCAGCAGATCCCCCTGCCGGCCCCGCCCTCCCCCGGCCTCTAAGGTGTTGCGTGCCCTTGACGTCAGCACGTACCGGCTCCGCCTCGTGCCAGTCGAGACATTTTCAGCGCTTCTTGAGAAGGGTTTCGTGCAGTCGGACCTACGGGTACAGCAGTGGTCAGAAATTAGTTGGAGGCGTTTGGAACGCGGAGAGTTAGAAAGTTATCGGGCATATAATTAAATCACTTTTTCTATCCTTTAATATTTGAAGAGATAGTGGGAACGAGGGGGAAGATTAGGAGCGCTTGACAAGAGCAAGAAAAAAGGTGGTAAGGTGTCTGGGAATACATCAAACAAAAATGCAAGATTTTATGAAGAAAATTACAGAAGTTTTGAAAGAGGTAAACGAAGGCTTACACCATGGTCATGGGTAGGAAGACTCAGTATTGTTAAGATGTGTGAAATACTGGTAAAAAGAAAATGGATGAATTATCGCTCTTAAGCGTGGACAAATCTTAAAACCGTAATGTCGAGTGGGAAAAAAGAAAGCCACAGAAGATTACGTGCAACATGACAGCATTATATAAAATTCAAAAACATAAAATTTAATGATCAAGTAAGTGAAAGATAAAGAGCAAATTTAGAATAGTGTTATACAGCGTACAGGATCTTTGACTGAAATGGTAATATGTATTCTATTTCTTAATAGATATACCTGTTTGTTTTCTTTTTCTCTGTACTTTACACCTACATAATATCTAAACCCTTTAGCTTTTTACTGCAGTAAACACATATACAGAAATCTATCCCAGTTGAATATATCCATGGAATCAGCACCGAGCTGAGGGACACATCATGCCCACATCTAGAAGACCCTCTCCAGATCACTGCCGGTAGCTCCTTGCCCCATCTAAGGGTAACCACTATTTTAATTTCTAACCTCATAGATTAGTTTTGCCTATTTTTTTACTTTATATAAAGGAATCATACAATAAGTGCCCTTTGTTTCTGGCTTCTTTCACTTATTATGTTTGTGAGATTCAACCTCATTGCATGCCGTGGTTTATGCATGGTCTTTGCTGTCTAGCGTTCCCTTGTGTGAATATACCACAGTTTATTTAGCTATCATACAGTTGTGCATTAGATATAGTCTGTGATGTACATGGAATATTTCATCAAAAACAATTTTAAAAATGAATAGCCTTTAAAAATAAACATTAAAAACTATTAGAGCTACATGAAGATGTGCCTTGAGAATCCTGCCTGGGGCAAAGGGTGAATCAGTGAATCCTCCAGGCCCCTGTTATCCCTCTCCTTGAGTGATAACTTCATACCACCATCAGGGGCTCAGGAGAAGTGTGTGGTGTGACAGGCAGCCACGGGGAAAGTCATTCTAAATCATTTATGGAGTACTGACTGGGTGTGCAGTCTTGTGCTGGGTTCTGTGGAGACCAACACGAAGACTCACCTACTTCCTTCATGGCCGGCATCTCTTAGGGGTGGAGGAAAGAACACAGAATGTACTTCTAGACTGACAGGAAGTGGACAGTCGTGATCCCTTCTGCGCATGCTTCACAGCATAGAAAGTCTTTGGTCTGACTCCCTCAGCTGATGTGGAGTCAGAAGGGTGAGGAGGTCATCTTCGGAGGGGCCTGGATTAGGTCTTTTCCCTCTCAGGACAGAAAGGTTGTGGTCACTTTTTTCCCAGTAGACATGCAGCTGGGCTTTATCTCCCCGGCATTCCCATCCCCTCCAGAGGCCCATGTCACTCCAGACCAAGGAGTGTGGTCCTTTATCTGGGTTCTGTTTCCTCCCTGGGGACACCAGGTCTCGGGCAAGAGAACTTGGCAGGCTCTCCCCATGGCAGTCTTATTCCTTCTCCTTCTGTTCCTATGTGGGACCTCCCAGGCTACTGCAGGTAAGGAGCAGGAGGTAGGGGATTCTTCAGCTATTCATAAGGTAGGGAGAAACTGCTGCTGTTTCTCCTTAGGGGCCTGGAGAAGGCATCTGACTCAAGAAGATAGATTTGCCCCACTGACCTCCTCCTGCCTCTAATACTGGGGAAGACCCAGAGACAATGAAGGTCCAGGTCATGTACAGTTTCCTTTAGAAAATAAGAAGAGATGAGTAAATGCTTCCAGAAAAGGAGAAACGAGAGGAAGAGATACAGGCATTTGCTGACTATTCCAGCGTTTTTTCTCTTGCCCTCAGATTTCCTCAGTCACTTCGGGAGAGGGGAGGAAAGCCCCTACCCTCTTTTCTCCACTTCACTTTTTTGTAGCTGTCACTTGAGAAATGTGCTCAGCCAGACCAGTGCTGGGGGACCTCAGAAGGGGAGGAAGCCAGGGGTTGGAAGATGAGTAGAAGGTTGTTAATCTGATGGAGGTCTCTGGCTTCACATGACCCTCTCCCCACAGACAGCATCCAGGCCATCTATGTAACCTTGGGGGAGTCAGTGGAGCTGCCATGTCCTTCACCACCCACCCTGCATGGGGATGAGCTCCTGTCCTGGTTCCGCAGCCCTGCAGCAGGCACCTCCACTGCCCTCGTGGCCCAAGTCCAAGTGGCCAAGCCAGACCCAGGCCCTGGAAAGCCTGGAAAGGAATCCCGGCTCAAACTCCTGGGGAACTACTCTTTGTGGATGGAAGGGTCCAAGGAGGGAGATGCCGGGCGGTACTGGTGTGCTGTGCTAGGTCAGCACCACAGGTACCAGAACTGGAGGGTGTATGATGTCTCGGTGCTCAGAGGTGAGTGGGGACATGCAGACCAGCGGCCACTGGGGGCCAGGAAGCCCAGGCAAAGAACTGAGGGCTCCCTCTTTCCCCACAGGATCCCAGTTATCTGCAAGGGCTACAGATGGATCCCTCTGCTCTGTCCTCCTGTGCTCTGTGGTTCCCGCCGGACGCCTGGACTCTGTGACCTGGCTGGAGGGGAAGGGTCCTGTGAGGGGCCATGTACAGTCCTTCTGGGGCGATGGGGCTGCCCTGCTCTTGGTCTGTCCTGGGGAGGGGCTTCCTGAGCCCAAGCGCCGTAGACCAAGAACCATCCGCTGCCTCGTGTCTCAGAACAGAGGGGTCAACTTTAGCCTGGCAGGTAAACTGAGGGAGGATATGGGAAAGGATGTTGCCTCTGGCACATCCTGCACCTGCTTCCTAGGGGAGGAGGTGAGATAGGAGGAGAATCTGTTATTGGCCAGGTCAAGAGGGGTGATTTCTAGTGGAACAGACAACCTCCTATAAAAGGAGGGCTTTTTTCTCATTGACTGAATCCATACAAAGAAGGAGGTTGGGTAAACCAGCTGTCTGGTGGAATAAACCATCAGCTAAGAGGGAGAAGGATTCTGGTGGAATAAACCATTGTTTAGAAATAGGATAACCTAGGATTTTTGTGGAATATCCCATAGCAGAGAGGAAGAAAATAGGAATTATTGCTGAGGGAGTTGTCTTTTGAAGAAAGCATATATGCACTGATGTTATAATGGGCCATTGGTAGTGAAGGCAGAAGGAAAAAAATATATAATTGTTTTACAATAAAAAGTCCATTATTCAGAGAAAGAATGCTACTGGATGTAGAATAACTCATTTATAAGGCAGAAGGGAGGAGCAAATGGCCATTATTTTGGTAAGCAAAGCCCAGTTAGTGGGCAGTGACTGGGTCTTATTTCTATATCTGTAGCACCTAATATGGTTCCTGACCTGTGGTGGACACTCAGTGAATGCTTATGGAGTGGATGAATGAAAGAATGAATAAATGGAAGGCACTTTATTTTTTTTCTTGAAAGGGCAGATTACAATGAAGGGTATGAGGAGAAATCACAGTTATGGCTGGTGGTCTGCTCTGGAGTTAGCTGTCCATGTGTGGGTAGGGGGGTATTGCCATTGTCTAGTGATGTTGGTTTACGGCGGCAGGGTGAGAGGCCTGGAATGGGGCAAAGTGGGGTGGTGGATATCGGGGGCGAGGAAGCTTATGAAGTCTTCTTTTGGAAGAGCCCACCAGAGTATGGGGGGAAGCCTCTCTTTGGGGCACAAGGACAGACCTCCTTACTGCATCCCTCCTTATCTCTCTTGTCTTTCCCTTACTGCAGCCTCCATGGATGCCTCCCCTGCCCTCTGTGCCCCTTCCAGGGGCTGGGATTTGTCCTGGATCCTGATGCTGGTGCTCACAGCGGGCCAGGGGTTTGCCATCCTGGTCCTCAGCATCATGCTCTGGAGGCAGAGGGTCCAGAGGGCTCAGTGCAGAGGTGAGTCCCTCCCTCCCAGAGGGAAAAAGAGCACGTGGTGCAAGGCAGAGGGTTGAAGCTCACATCTTGCCTCTAGACTCTGTCTTCTCTGGGGGAGGAGGGTGGTAAGGAATATAGCTCTGAGCCGTATGATGACTTCTCTGCTGCACCCCATATGGCTCCTTCTCCCCAGATGCCTCAATTCCTCAGTTCAAACCCGAAATCCAGGTCTATGAGAACATTCATTTGGCCCATCTCAGGTGAGGAACAACTAGGGGGCAGAGGCATAAATCCCAAGGGGGTCTGGGGTTGGGGTGAAATGGGCTCCTGGTTCCGAAGGAGGTGGAGAAGGGAAATATCCTTAATCTGTCTTTCTGCTTCGCAAAACCCACAGACTACCTGCCCCCAAGACCAGATGATCTCGGTGACATCTGCTGGGAAGCATGACCTGCTGTCTCTCTGGCCATCTGGCACCTGAAGGATTCCCTGAAAAACCTTGGTTGGGGGGAGGGGCTGAGAGTACTACTTCATAGTCCAGCTAGTCTCCAGCCGCCAAGCTGTGTGTGTGTGTGTGTGTGTGTGTGTGTGTGTGTGTTGGGGGTTGAGGGGAGTGGAAGGAAAGGAGAAGCATTATTCCGTGATGTCACCTATGAAAAGGTGTGGTCTCCTGTCTTGTAGCTGCCAGTGGGGGATGGCCCTGAGCCCATAGTACCTTGGGATTAAGGGGAGCCTGGTGTAGCTGGCAGGGGATGAGGAAGATGAGGATGGGCAGAGAAGAGACAGAGGGATCCAGAGGCTTGAGCAATGGTGGAGAAATGGGGGAACTGCAGGAGAAATGGGGGAAACTGAAAAAAACAGAAGGAAAGAGACTCAAGTCAGAGTAAGGAAGAAGTGGACAGAGAGAGAGAGAAAAGTAGAAGCACAAAGTGGGAAGACTGAGGGACAGAGAGAATGGAAAGAAGACTTCAGTTGCCTCTAAATTAAGCCAGATCTCCCCACCCCATCTCATCCTTACAAAGAAGAGAAGTTGAGAAAGAACAAGCACCTTTAATCAGACCCCAGACATCCTCAGATGGAAGGAGAGGGAACTGAGTCAGAATGGGGATATCAGTGCTCAGCCCCCACCACGGGGCACCCTCTTTATCCTCATCATGCATCCAGAGCAGTGAGCAGTTTTTTGTCACCCTGACATCCCAGGAGCCCCAGGAGTCACGCACTATCTCCCTGTGTGGAGGGAGTGTCCACAGCAGCAGGTGGGCAGGTTTCCCGGTGGGGTGCGCAAGCAGGCCCTGCGTGTCTGTGAACCCTGGACGAGTCTGGGCTGGTGAAGCGGGAGGGAGCATTGATGCTCCTAGCTCATCCATTCCCCAGTCTCAGGCAGAAATGAGCTGGACTCCAGCCACGCCCTCACAAGCAACTCCACCAGGCGTCCTTTGCTCAAGGTTGGGCCTCACTGGAGAAAGGCTTTCTCGGAAGTCTCACCTAAAGGCTTCACACTGTAGTGGCTTCAGCTAAGCTATTGGCAAGAAGGAGGACGCAAATGACACAAATGGAGAATGAGGCGAACGTTATGGTTCAGGTTCCAGCACCCCAGCCCAACCCAAGCAGCTCTAGTTTGCTTTTAGACAGCATGCACATACACACACGCACACACACCCCCAGCAGTGTTACCAGACTCCCAGGTAGCACTTTTATTAAATTTACTCTTCACAGTTCCCCAAGCCCTTCTTCCTGAGTTCCTGACCTACCAAATTAATCTTTTCTAGAAAGACTCTCCTCCTCACTATACCTGGTGCCCCTTCAGTCCCCTTGCCTGGGACCCACAGCTCCATCAAACGCCTGCCTTGCCAGAGACCTGGGGCTGAGAGAGGGCATCAGCAACAGGCATCTAGAAAAAGACACAAGACATCAAACAGGTGTTCTTAATGAGGCTGGGCTCTGGGGGAGGTGCTTGTAGGGAATGGAGTGGTACCCATAGGAATCAGGTCTTGGGAGGGGTCTGTGAAGGTGTTGGTCCATGGATCTGAGGTCACTGTACAAAATCCGGTTCTTGGGCATATCTCAAAAGCATCTGTGGAGTTGTGTCCAGGGCCATGGTGATGGTGAAGTCCTGGGTTGAGGGCTGCATATCTCGAGAGACTAGTGGAGGAGGTAGTCTCCCCAGGTGAAGCTTGCCACGAGGAGGAGCAGAGTGTTGAGAAGTGGGATCGGGAGCCACTGCAGTGTGGTGGCTGCATTGCACAGGTCCTGCTCACAGCAATGGTGCTGCAGAGTGTAGGAGCGTGACCAGTAGGTGGCATGGCCTGGCAGAGGGCACTGGATTCTTGGGAGGCAGCCTTTCCGCTCGATGATCTCACTCTGCTCTGTGGGACAAAGGGGGAATGCTAAGGCAGGGGCCATGGGAGCAGGAAATGCAAGATAGATGGAGGTGGGGAAGGACCCGGAGAAGGGCCATTGGACCAGAATCCAACCTGAGGTGCCAGTACTGATGCCACAGGCTTCATCATCCTGACACTCAGTGGAAACAGGGTAGCAGGGTTTGGCAAAGCTGCAGGTGTAACAGTGGAGCCGCCCCTGGGCAGGGGAAGTGGTGAGTCTGTGGGATTGGTGGAGATGGAGCAGAGAGGAAGGGCACACAGGTCAGGTGAGAGGCCAAGCCCAGATCCCGGACAGGGATTCACAGAGTGAGGTGACACACAAAGTGGGGAGAGTGGGGAGAGGGAAGCGGTAAACCGGAAGGAGAAGGACACACAGAAGTAGAAAAAAGAGATACAGAGAGGTCAGAGGGGAGACAATTCAGGAAAAGAGAAAGACACAGAGGCAAGAGAGATACAGGGATTTGAGATGCACAGACGTGAACAGAAGCCAAGAGAATCAGAGATGAACGTAGAGAATGACACAAAAAGCCGGGGGTGGGGGTGGGGACAGTGAAGAAGTTAAGCAGATGGTGCCAGGGACAGATGAGAAAATAGGAATTGACATTGACCGAGGGGCGCAGCAAAGAAGCAAGAAGTGAGATAAGGGATGGGGGAGACAGAGGCTTGTCAAAGATGCTACAAGAAGAGACAGTTATTCTCAAATGCCCTTGAAAGGAAACTTTTCCTGTTCCACCTTATCAGGCTGGCCCAAGGCCATTCCCAGTAGCTCTTCTTTCTAAAGCTCCCACAACTCTCTTCTTGGCATCTCCCCACCAGCCTCCAGGCTCCTCCACACACCCCCTGCCCCAGTGCCTCCCCCAGCCCACCCTTACCCAGTGCCCCACAGAGAAACAGGATGCAGAGGAAGGTGCTGGAAGAGCCCATGGCTGAGCCCAGGATTCTGGAATCTGGGAGAATGTGATCTGCACCCCTAGATCCTGAGAGTTGGAGCAGGAGAGCAAGACAGGGAGGGACCAGTAAACAAACACACCTAGGGAGTGAATCTCGGGGGCGGAACTGCGACCAAATTCACCAGCTTGATACTGCAGGGCCCTGGCCCTCTGCTTCTGTGCCCCACATCTCTCACATCCTCCCTGCCCCCTACTTGAGTCTGCTCTTGCCTTGAGAGTCTTCTCTGTTCTCTCAGTGTTTGTCTCTGTTACTCCTTGCTGCGTCTGCCGCTCCTGAGTTGTGTCTGTCACCTTCCCTCCTACTCCTCACCCTCCCTCTGCTGGTTTCAAGCTGTTCTCTGCTCTCTCAACTCATTTCCCTGTCTTTGTTTTTGCTGTCTTTTCCCCCTTCGTGCCTCTAAGTCTCTCAGGCTCACCCTCCAGATCTGGCCCAGATCTGTTTGAGTGTGGTGTTTAAGTGTGATGTTTGAGTATGGAATCAACAATACTCCCTCCCACCCACACACACACACACAAAGCCCAGCTGTGTAAGGGAGGACCCCACCCAGCTTCAGATCCCTTTGATTTCCCCAAGCCTCAACATTCCTACCCCATAATTATCCCTCCCAACTTTACTACCTTGGAGGAAAGAATCATAGGTCGGGCCAGAGGGCCGGATGTGTTTCCACCGGTGTGGGGATGGGAGGTGGGGAGGGTAATAAAGACTAGGAAGGAATGGGGAGCTAAGATTTTGGGGGTGATGGTAGAATCTGGAAGACTGGAGTTTAAAAGATTGGAGAGGGGAGAACCACGTCTGGGGAATCAGAGCAGGAATGTACTAGAAGGAGTAAGACTGGAGGTGGGGGTGGGGTGGGACAGAGGAGACACAGGTATCTGTGGAGCAGCAGTTTTCCAAAACTTTTCTTTTTATCTCAGAACCTCTTTACACTCTTAAAAATTAGTGAAGACCCCAAGGGGCTTTTCTTTGTGTGTATATCAATATTTACTACACAGCAGTATTAGAAACAGAACATTTTAAATAGGTTCATTTGAAAATAAAAATAAAAATAATAAACCTATTACATGTTAACAAAACATAATTTTGTGAAAAATAACTTCTTCCCCAACAACACAGTGAGAAGAGTGGTACTGATTTACATTTTGGGGAATCTATTTATTGTCAAGCTTAGTAGAAGATGGCTGGTATTTCATACCTGCTTCTGCATTCAGTCTGTTGGGATATGTTTTTTTGGTTGAAGTATATGAAGAAACTCCGGCCTCACACAGATATATAGTTGGACAAGGAAGATCGTTGAGGACCCTCTGAAAGGGTCTTAGGGACCCCCAGGAGTTCTGGGGTCACAGTTTTAGAATCGCTGCTGAGAAGAGGAATCTGGGGACTCCAGAGGATGCTGAGAGCTCTCTCTCCCCTGGGGGCCCCTCCCTGTCCCCACTGGGGCCCCTCGCTGCCCGCTGGGGGAGACTCTTTCTTCCCTTTTTATTGCCCTATAAAGCCCAAGGCAAGGGGGATATAAGGCTGGCAGAGCTGGGCCAGGGAGGGGGGCGGGTGGGAGGGAGAGGCGCTACTGACACAGGCAGACACAATGAAGCCCCTCCTTGTCGGGATGCTGCTTGGCACCCTGCTGGGGACTGCCATGGGTAAGGAGGCAGCTCAGGCGGCTCTTGCACAGGCTTGTCCCCCTCTGCCAGCTGGCTCCCCGAGAGCCCAGGTCCAGCGTCTTCTCTCTTCTGCCAGGAAACCGCATGCGGTGCTATGACTGTGGTGGAGGCCCCAGCAGTTCCTGCAAAGAGACGGTGACCACCTGTGGTGAGGGCGAACGCTGTGGCTTCCTGGAGCGCAAACCCCGGAACAAGCCATCTGGAAACCGTGAGTCCTCAGTTTTCCCTCTTCCCCTAGCCCTTCCCTGCTTCCAGAACCTTCCAGGCTCATTCTGGCTCTGGGCAGATGGTGCCGCTGTCAGAGTAGAGCAGTCTGTAGCCCCTTCTGGCTCCTGGCACCAAGCCTTTCAGGAGCCGGCTGTCTGTGTGGTCCCCCTTCCCTCCCCTTCTTCTCCAGAATCTCATGGGCCATTCACTCACAAATAGTGGGAAAGGCTCTGTCTTGAAGGCAGGGACCAAAATATTAAATCAAACTTCAACTTCCAGGCATCAGCTAAGGACCAGGGAAATATGTGTGTATGTTTTAATTTTTAATTTTGAAATAATTTTACATTGACAGAAAAGTTGCAAAAATAGTACAGAGTTCCTATATATCCTCCACCCAGCTTCCTCTAGTGTTAACATCATACAAAACCATAGCACAATTATCAAAATCAGAAAATAACATTGGGCGGCCGGCCTGGTGGCACAGCGGTTACGTGCGCATGTTCTGCTTTGGTGGCCCGGGGTTCACTGGTTCGAGTCCCAGGTGCCGACATGGCACCGCTTGGCAGGCTATGCTGTGGCAGGCATCCCACATATAAAATGGAGGAAGATGGGCACGGATGTTAGCTCAGGGCCAGGCTTCCTCAGCAAAAAAAAAGAGAAGAGGATTGGCAGATGTTAGCTCAGGGCTAGTCTTCCTCAAAAAAAAAAAAAAGAAAAGAACATTGGTACAATATACCAACTAATCTACAGATCTTATTCAATTTAGCCAGTTGTTCCACTTACGTCCTTTTACTGGTCCAGGACCCAAACCAGGATCCCATGTCTTCTTAGTCCCCTCCTATCTGTGACAGTTCTGTCTTTCTTTGTCTTCCATGACCTTGACACTTTTGGAGAATCCTGATAAGTTATTTTGTAGAATGTCCCTCATTTTGGCTTTATCTGATATTTTCTCATGATTAGACTGAGATCATGAGTTTTGGGCAAGAATACCACAGAAATGATGTTGGTCCTTTTCAGTGCATCACATCGGAGGGCTCACAGTGTCAATGTGTTAACTCTGATCACTTGGTTTCAGGGAGGTGTTTTTTGAGGGGGCACAGAATCCCTTTGGGCTGCTTGAAATCACATCCGCTTTGCCCCAGAAGGGAAGTCCTCAAGCCAGGAGTCCAACACCCCAGTCTCATTCTCTCTCTCAGCCTCAGTGACCGTGATTCATCACCATCCAGCCTGCGTGGCAGCCCATCATTGCAATCAAGTGGAAACAGAGTTGGTGGGAGACGTGACTTACACAACCCACAGGGACTGCTGCGTCGGAGACCTGTGCAACAGCGCTGTGGCAGCGAGCTCTGTGGCCCCAGCATGCATCTTGGCCGCAGCAGCCACCGCCCTGGCCTGGCTCGTGCCAGGACTGTGGAGAGGGTAGTAAGAGTAGATAAGGGAAGGGAGCAAGGAAGCAAGAGAATGAAGGAGATCTGAGGCGAGAAGACAAACACTCCTCTGTGAGCCATTAAAATCTATTGACTACTCTAGAGCTGACTGGAAAATTCCATCTATGTTTTGTTGATAGGGGCTGAAGAAGTAATATGGGGGCATCCAGGCTCTGGTTTGGGGGTTATCAAGCATCAGTGGACTTAGTTACATGGCACACTCCTTAACCAACTAAACCCCAAAGGACAGTGGAGAATCCACCCTAAGTGACTCCTGGATCCTGTTGCTAGGGAGAATCTTCCTTAGCAATAAGGATCACTGAGGGGAGCAGGCTCTGGGCTGAGTGGGGGTCACCAGGAATCAATGGGCCTGGTTATCTGGGTTTGTTCCCCTTTCTGCCATTTGTAACTTGGCTCCGAACATGACTAGCTTGAATTGAGAAAGGAAATGTAAGCACTGTAATAGGAGGGTTGCTTGGTGCCTCACTTAGTAACCAGATCAGGGGAGGCCTCTGACTCTAATCTGAGGGACTGAGGCCTGGAAAGAGGGTCCAAGGTCCTATCCCCATGCGACTCTCCTACCCTTTCTGGGGAGCCCTCAAGACAGCCTGCATCTCTTTCATGGCAGTACATCAGAGCTATGGCCTAAATTTGGGATAAGGATTGTTTCTCCAAACACTGGGACCTGTGTGCCACCCCCAGACACTGGAGGGGAGGACAGAGGCCTGAAAAACCTGTTTCTCCATCTGCTTCAGCCCTGCCTCCCAGGGAAACTCCCTGAAGGATTCTTGGGTGAGGGTGGGGGCTGAGAGTGTTACTTCCTGGGAGGGGGCCTCTGACAATAAACATACAATTTATCAGGCACAGACATTTATTATTCAAAATGGAAACGGGAGCATAGGGATGGAGTACAATGGGAGCCAGGATTTGAGGAATAAGCCCTGTACAATGAAGTCATCAGGTCCTTTCTGGGAGCCTTCATTAGGAACAGGATGGAAGCTCCATTTCAGGCCCAGATTCCAATCCCTCTCTGAGTAGGGCACCACAGAGAGCAGGAGGCAAAGTGGGGAGTCCTTCTAGGGGCCAATGGAGGATCTGGAATGGTCTAGGGGGAAATAGGAAGGGACTCAGGAAAAGCAGACTGGAGGGTATGGGGTAGAAGGATGGAGAGGGAGACCACTGTCTAATTAAAGAAATGTGAAGGATCTGGAGAAATTTTTTTTAGTGCAAAGAGAGCTAGGGAGAGACCACTGTGGGAAGTCAGGGGATCCGAGACACAGGGAGAAAGGTTCAGGTGAGGCAGGAGGGAGGGGGGCAGCCATGGAGTGAGCCTCAGTGCAGCAGCCAGAGGCCAAGGCCAGCCAAGGAGGTGAGGACAAGGGCTAGGGCCGGGGTGGGCCGGGGGGCCAGGCTATTGCAGTTGTCCTTGTTGCAGCAGGTGGTGTTATAGGTCAGGCCCAGCTTGTGGCTGGTTTGGTTGAAGGCCTCCCGACAGGGCTCTTCTGGTGTGCCACAGCGAAGGTTGGAGAAAACCCACATCTTACCTGGGGGTAGAAGTGGGTCATTGGGTCAGCCAGGATGGGCACTGAGCATGCCTGTGTCTATCTCCCCAGCCCATGCACCCACCCAGGCTTCCTTCCTTCCCAATTCTGCCCTGGCCCTCACCTTCTTTATCTCTTTTCAGTCTAGTCTTCCTCCTGCACTTCCTTACCCCACCCCCTCACCCCAATTCTGGTCCTATGACTTGCTCACTGTGAGGCCTTGAACCTGTTGCTTTCTCTTTCTAAGGCCATTTTTTCAGTATAATAATAGCACCCACATCACAGGGTTGTCTTGAACATAAATTGAAACAATCCACGTACAAACATAAAATGGTGCCTGGCACATATTATGCTTGGCCAAATATTATCATTGCTGTGATTCTCTGTTCCATCTGTCTTAGCCCCAGTTGGGCCTCAGTCCCAGCCATAGAGTCTCCCATCAGCCCCCTCTCCCCACTAAAGAAGGGGATGTTACCGAGGTACACATTTGTTGTCAGGCATTGTTGTCCTGGTTCCAGGCGGCAGGACTGCCGGTCCACACAGCCCAGCACAGGGACCTTGTAGCAGGAGTGACAGCGAATGTCAGCTGGGAAGACACAAGTCAGGAAGACACAAGGGGTGTCTGACTCACCTGGAGACTAGCCGAGCTGGGGGGTAGGGTGGAGAAGAGCCAATCAAGTATGTGTTCTGACCTGTTTTGTCTGGTAGGGAGAGAGCAGGTGAGTGATGCAGGAAAAGTAGAAGTGGGTGAGGGTGGAGTCATTGTTCTATGAGTGGCCCATACCCTAAATATCTTCCTTCATTCCATTTGGGAATGAGTCAAGAGGGGCAGAACTACCAACAAAAACATGGGGTGGGGGTAGGTGGAATGTAAGAATACTGTGGGGAAAGAATGGAAGAGGGTGGGGGAGAAGATGAAGGAATTCAGAAGAGGTCACAGATGGAGACTTCAAATAGGAAGAAATATTAAAAATAAAAATCATGGAGGTTACAACACTTGCAGAAATGGCTTGGCACTTGAGGCTGCCAAGAAAGGCACCTGTGGTCAGCTTTAGCAATTTACTCTTCACCTCCTGGGGCTGCCGAGAGCATGGGGAGAGGAGCCAGACCTGTATGGAATCCTCTCACCCCAGGAGCTCTCTGACAGAAAGGAATAACATCTGGGAGACAGATCATCAGATTCCGTCTGGGCACCTCACCAAAATGGAGAGGGTGGGTGCAGAAGGTGGCACCCCCCAAATTCCTGCCTCAATTCATTCAAGGTTTGCGCAAGGTTTGGTGAAGGAGGCGTTCAGTCCAAGGGTGGAGGAGTCTGGTAACTGCACTTCAGTGACACCCACTTCACCCTGGGGGTGAGCAGCCCTGGCATTCCCTCTCTAGAAGCCTGGGAAGTCTCCTCGGTTCCCGGGGAGTCCTTCAGAAAGCTTGTGTCCCTATCGGTATGCACCCCAGGGAGGAGGAGGGGGCAACTAGGAAAGGCACTGCTTGAGGGACTGACCACCAAGTCCTTGATGGAGTATATGGGGAGGATTCGGTGCAAAAGAAGCCCCAGGCTGGATGCCTAGTCTTCTGGGAGGACACTCTGCTGAGGAGGAGTGAGAAGAGAAAGCAGGTAAGCTGGATCCTGGAGAATTTTGGAGCGGGGCTGGCAGGGGAACTAAATATTAGGCTTTCTAAGAAGGGGGCACTTTGGAGTGGGGAACAGGGGACCTAGAACCCTGGCAGGTTAGAAGAGGGGGTCTTGGAGGTGGGGCGAAGTCTGAAGGATGGAGTCCTTGAGAAAGGGAGCGAGGACCCTATCACAGGGAGGCCTGGTCCTAGAGGCACAAGAGAGCTGAGCCAGTTGGGGCTGGGGGTGCCTGGGATCCTGAGTCGTGAGTAGTGTAGGGCAGTGGGTGGGGCAGGGTGTAAAAGTCCTGACCAGGTGAACCAGGTCCTTGGGGCCCCCAGGTACTCACCTGAGACCCAGCAGACCAGAGAAGACAGGGAGAGCAGCAGAAGGCCTTTCATGGTGAGGGTCCTGAGAATGGTAGCAAATGCAGCCGCTGATAGAGTAGATTTTCGGAGATCTGGCTCTGAGAGTTGAGCGACCTTTTTGGAATTTATAATCCCAACAGCCCCTCCCTTCCCTGACTCTAGTGGCCCCTCCTTCCCCATTTACACAGGTGTCTGGAGGGAAAGACCAGGGCTGGGGAGGGGCTACTAACGACTGGGTGGGGGAGTGGGGATGGGAGAGAGAGGTGGGGGAAGGCACTAGTGGCCAACTCCATTTGGGTTCTTGATTTCAGGCCAAGACACCCCTCCTGGCTCCCAGCTGACAGTCCTGCCTGCCCAGTCCTCTGAAGAAGCATCACCAATGGCCCTTGTGATGTTGCAGTGGCCTTGGTAGTATCTGCTGCTTCCTGGGAGGTGGACAATGGGGTATGACCTAAGCTGATTGCCAAATTTGGGTCCCGAGGGACACTGGAGGGGCATGTGTGCAGAAACTGAGGATGGAAGGGGCCAAATCAATCTCTATTCAGACCTCACTTGGTCTTCCCAACACCTGCTCAGCCACAGGATGAAGGAGTAGGGTTTGTCATGTCATTACCGGTTTCTGTGATGCTATAGCAGCAGAGGCAAGGGCTAGGGCCCTCTGCTAAGGAGGTGCTGCCTCAGGTTCTCTGAAGGTTCTCTGGCCCTTGTCCTGGCTCCATTTGGGCTTGACCTGGCCTGGGTTGCACCACTCCAGTGAGAGCTGATGAGAAGCTGGATGTGGGGGTGTGCACCTGCTCCAAAGCACCTCCCCAGTCGAAACCAGCCAGTTTGGGTGGGGCACTGTGGGCCAGGAGGGACAGCATGGGCACAGAGAGGTGAGGTAGAAGCTAAAATAAGAATAGAAATAGTAGTAATAATGCGAGCACTTAAATAGCGCTCCTACGCGTCAGCCATTGTTCTATGCCATTTACGTGTATTACTTTATTTAGTTCTCACAAATACTCTATGAGGCAGATGCTTTTATCCCCATTTTACAGATGAGCAAACAGGCTCAGAGAAGTTAAGCAACTCGCCCACAGTATGCACCTAGTAGGTGGTGAAGTCAGAATTTAAACTCAGACAGCCAGACTCCAGGATTCGTGATACTCCAGGCCAATGCTAGGCTACTGGAGTTAAAGCAAGCAGGAGTGAAAGTGCTTGTATAAAGGGCTGAGCACGAGTTTTAAGTGAGCATTGTTTGAGGGCTGGGAGCCAGACGGATCTGGGCCGCTGGTGGCCCCGCCCCCTTCTTATCGGAGCCCCCGACCCGCCGTCCAGTGTCCCCCCCCCACCCTCCCTCGCCCTCCCTCCCCCAGTTTCCCTCCGGTCTCCTCAGCTGATTCACTGTCCTCCTCTCCCCACCACATCCCAGCAATGGCTCTGGTTTTGCAGCTGTTACCGCTGCTGTTGTCAGGGACCCAGGGGGACCCCGTAGGTAAGCCATCCCTGGGAAACTCGGGATGGGCGAGGAAAGACTGAGGCACGGGGAGGGGGCCACCGGGGTGTGGGGGTGGGGATGTGTGGGAAGATCCAGGATGGCGGGAGAGCAGAGGAGAGGAGAGACAGAGAGGAGACAGGAGTGCGCGGTCGTCTTGCCCTGTGTACTTGCCCTAACCACCGCCCCCTGGCCTCCCCTAGTTTCACTGGACGGCCGCCCTGGGGACCGGGTGAATCTCTCTTGCGGAAGGGTCTCGCATCCTGCCCGCTGGGCCTGGGCGCCTAGCTTCCCGGCCTGCAAGGGCCTGTCCAAAGGACGCCGCCCTATCCTGTGGGCCTCGTTGAGCGGGACCCCCACGGTGTCTCCCGTCCAGCCCTTTGCTGGCCGCCTACGTGTCCTGGACTCTGGTATCAGGCGGCTGGAGCTGCTCCTGAGCGCGGGGGACTCGGGCAGCTTTTACTGCAAGGGCCGCGATGGCAACGAGAGCCGTACGGCGCTTCACGTGCTGGGGGACGGGGCCGATTGCAGGGCTCCGGGGCCTACTGGGACCCAAGGTAGGTCGAAGCCTTCGCGCAGAGAGGGTCTTAACAGGGACACATAATCCCGGGAAGGAGCAGGGCCTTGGCTGGGGGTTCCTGAGCGGAGAGCTAACTCTCTCTCCTCGCACCCCTGACCTCGACATCCATCACCACCCCTCCACAGCTCCCCCAGGATCCGTGTATCCCCAGCTCCTGATCCCGCTGCTGCCGCTGCTGGGCGCTGGGCTGGTGCTGGGACTCGGAGCGCTGGGCGTGGTCTGGTGGCGGTGCAGGTGAGCACGAGGGGCGGGGTCTGGCTTAAGGGGTGGTGACCGGAAGTAAGAGGGACAGGACCAGAACCTTCGCAGACAAAACCTATAGGTATCTGGAGCCCTGGGGTGTGGTTTGAAGGAGAATGCGGGAGGTCAGAACTTGGGGGCGAGGCCACAGGTTGGTGGGCGGAGCCTTGGCTAGGGAAGTGAAGCTAGAGGGTGCAGCAGGATCCGAGCGTGGGCGGAACTATCTGTGGGGGTGGAGCCTAAGTTGTTTTGCTGGTCGGAGCCTGTGAGTTCCTGGGTTGTGGTCGACGCGGTCCAAGGCCGAGGACAACAAGCGAGACAAGATTGGTGGCTCTCAAACACTCTTATACGTCCCCTACAGGCGCTGCCCCCTCACCCGCTTGGACCACTACCCAGATTTGGTGAGACTAAGGCGACTCCATCTTCCTTCTCCTACCCTCATATGCCCCACCCCTCAATTCCTAAGTCTGAGCCTTTGCTGGGAGCAAACAAGTTGGTCTTCTCTCAGTCCTTCAGCTCTGTGCCCCCCTACATGGCCCCACTGGTGAAAGCTGACCCCCAGAGGCCAGTAAAGGAGGAGGAGCCTAAGACTGCAGGGGACCTGGATCAGGAGCCGGTAAGGGTTTGGTGATGGGAAGGGGCTGGCCAGAATCCCTGAGGAAAGTGGACCAAAAAAAGAGGCCTGAATCCCCAAGGGAGTCAGACTGCTGAGACGCTCCTGGCTTCCTCCCCACCTTTCAGAGCCTGCTCTACGCAGACCTGGATCCTACGGCCCTCAGGAGGCCCCGCCAGTTCTCCCCAGTGGTCTCCAGTGATGCCTCCACCATTTATGCGGTTGTAGTTTGAAGGGAAGCAGTTACTCCAAACCTCACAAGCTGGGGGCTCCCAGCTCTCCATAACCCTCCTCTCCTTCTTGGCCCCTCACCTGAAAAAGGCACCATGGGATAAAATGAGCACTAGACTGGGAGTCAGGAGACCTGGGTTCCAGGCTCTCTCTGCCCCTGATCTTGCTCCTTTCTTACCTCCATCTCTCCTATAAGTTCCATGTCTCCACCACTGATATCCTCCCTAAACCTGATCAAGGCCTGTCTTCCCATCTTAAGACTCCTAGATCCTAGACAGTTGCCCAATCTCTTCCCTTCCCTCCACAGTCAGGCTCCTTGAACCAAGGGCTTACACTTGTCTCTTCCACTTTCCTCCTCACTCCCCTCCCATTGCTCATCTCTCCATGAAGTGGTCAGTGATGTCCTAATGGCCACACCCAGTAGACATTTTTTAGCATTCATCTGGCTTGGCCTTTGATTACACCCTTCTTTAAGCTGTTTTTCTTTAATGATGGTGTCTTCCTTGTAGACTTCTCTTCCTTGCTCCCTACCCCCACAGTATTCCCCACCATTTTAAGTTTGTCCTTTTCTTTATCTGCCTTCCCCCTCTTCTGGGAAGCTGTCAGCTACAGCCAGTCCTCAGTCCTCACCTCTGCAAATGACACGCAGAACTCTCTCCAGCTCAGATCTCAGTTAAGGGATTTTCAAACTGTCCCTCGGACATCCCTGCCTGGCTGGCCCTAGGCATTTAGCATGCCACAGCATGTCCAGAACCCAACTCAATGTCATCTTCCAAGCCACTCACTTAGTCATCCTCTGCATTGCCTCTTGATCAACAAAGCTGCCCAAGCCAGAAACTGGGAGTCTGCAGATCTCCTTCCTCTCACTCCCACACAAGTCCTGTCTTTCCATTTTAATGTCAGTGTCAAGTCCACAGCCTTCTTCACACCCAGCACCACCATCTGAATGTACTCTCCTCATTTCCTCTTTGGATTACCCATAGCCTCACCTCATCCTCCTACCCTTGCCCTCCTCCTTGAAGCCAGAGGGGTTCTTCCCAAATGCTAATGTGCTCCTGACAGCCTGTATTTCAGAACTGCAGGATTTCTTTCCTTAGCCTTCAGCTCTGAGCCCATGGACCTTGGTTTGGGGTACAAGGTGCTACAGTGCTCTGTCTACTTTCCAGGCTTATCTCTGTCTCTCCACATGCACACAACATTCCAGCCTTGGAGGAATTCTCCCCAGGCTCCAACTATCCCTTTGCCCAGTGCAATTCTTTCTTCCTGGGTTACCCCTTTCCCTCCTCCCCACTACCTTCCTGCCTAATTTTTATTTATCCTCAGGACTCAGTTCAAGCGTAGCCTTCTCTGGGAAGCCACACCCTCTTTGCCCACACTTGCATACATTTTGATGCCCTTCTGTCTCTCATAGCAACAGTGTCCTAGGAATTGTTCCATCACGACCTGTATTTCAATTTGTAAGAAATTTTCATGTACCATGAGTTCCCTGATGTCAGGACACTCACCCTTTTTATATCACCACTAAACCTCCGTAAATGAGTCAATGAAAATGAATGTCCCTGGAAGCGTCATTTATTCCTATCAACTAGGGGTGGGCTGGTAATCTACCAGCCTCTGAATCATCTGACATTTAGATACATTGAGTGAGTGATCCACCCATATTCTCTCTTTGCCCTGTACATGTTCCCCACAATAGAAATTCTGTCCTGTCTATCTTGTGCCCAAGCACCTATGACAGGGCTGGGCCATGAGTCAGTAAGTGCCTAATGAGGTTTTATTGAATGAAAGAGGTCTCTTTCCCACCATGGACCCAAATCTCAGGTTTCAGCCCTGCCCCTATTGCTCTGCCTCAGTAAAAACACCAGCCATGGCCCAGTCTAAAAGGTCAGTTCTGTTTTATTAGATCTGGGGGAAAGGACTGACTCAGTGGCCTCTATCCTTTTTCCCACACTATGCCCTCCCCCCATCTTGGGGCTCTCTCCCCGCCACTACCTATTCACCAGCCTCTATCTAACCCTCCTTCCCCTTTTAGTCCCTATGCTGCCCTCCCCCTGGCCAGCCAGGTCCTGAAGGCCAGGGCCTCAGCTGTGGGGGCGTGTACTGAGCACCAGGCAGAGGGAGCTGAGCCCAGCGCCTGCCTTCTCCAGTTCCGAGCAGGAGACAGGTACCAGGGTGACGTCAGAGAGCTTCTGCAATGCCTGTAGGGAGGACATGGAGTGGGAAGAGGGGAGTAAGACCCCAAGGCCACAGCCAGCTCCCCCTTCTAGCCAGCTCAGAGTAGCCCCATCCAGGCTTCTAGAGAAGGTACCCCTCCTTCCTCCTACTAGGAAGGCCTGAGACTCCTTTCTCTGGTTGTTGGTGGTGGGGCTCCTGCTTTCCCTCACCTCCTGACTGTTGGGCAGGTCCCCACCTCCACGGTGCAGGAGGAAAGGGGGCACACCCGGCAGCCCAGGACGCAGAAAGAGACAGTCAGCAGCAGCATCATCTGGGAGGGTCAGAGAGGCATAGGGGTGATCCGTCAATACTGCCATTGCCTGGGGGAGAGGAAAGAGGAAGCATTCAAGTCTCAGCTTCTCAACTGAGTCTGGCTGCCCTACCACCGCTAAGGGCAGAGGTACATTTGTGGAATAATAATGACAGCAAGCACATAGAGCTTACTGTGTGTTAGGCACTGTTCTAAGCGCATTAGGACCTTTGCTAATTTCCACCCGGGACTCAAATGCAGTTCTTTCCACCTGCAACCCTTTTCTCCCCTTCTCCAGCCCCCACCTGTCAGTCCCATCCATCCTTTAAGTCACAGCTTAGATGCCACCTTTGGGGAGTTTCTTGAAACACGGGGAGACGATGTTAATCACTCCTGTTCTGCAGTCTCCCGGCTCCCTATCTCCCTATAGTAACTTTTTGTTTTCTCGGGTGTTTTCACACTAGATGGACAGCTCCGTGAAGACAGGGGTTCGAGCTAATTTTCTGAGCCTCTCAGCTCCCCGCCTCCACGGCCCGGAGCCACGCCCACTTTTGTTGGCCGCGCTCCAACCTGCCCCCCCAAGCCCCGCCCCTCCTCACCCTGACAGCCTTTTGGGCAGCTTCGCTGCTACCCGCCACCACAGTGCGGGGTCCCCCCATGCCGCAGAGGCCGCGCAGGTGGGAAGGGCTCGAGACCGGCACTGTGGAGACGGCGAAGTCCTAGGGGGAACAAGGGAAAGTATTCAGGGACGCGGGAGGGGCCAGGGGATACCCTCAAACACAGGCTGCTCTCAGCCTCCCCCTCCTCAGCCCCCGCCCCGCCCCTCCGACCCCCATCCCCTCCCCGCTCCCCCAGCCCAGTGCTAGTCCCCGCTCCTCACCCTGAACGTGTCCGCCACGATCTCAGCTCCTCGGTGATTGGTCCACTTGGAAAGGCCTACGAAAAACTCCCGGCCTAAGCCCAGGGAGGCCGCGGAGGTTTGAGGGCGGGAGTGAGTTGGAAACTAGGCCCGAGATGGCCCAGTCTCCTTAACTCTGCTTCCCTGTGCCAAGCCCCAGGGATGCAAGCGCTGCAGCCTCACCGGTGAAGAGAACATCAGTGCCATCCAGCGTCGCGTTCTCGTCCCCCATCTCTACGATTCGGAGCCCCAGGTCCTGGAGGGCTTTGCGGACTCCATCGACCTTAGAGCAGGAGAAGAGGGAGGGGGGCTCAGATATTCCCACCCCCAATTCTTCCCTAAAGCCCCGGACGTCCAGATACTCCTTTCCCTCTACCCCAACTCGCGCCCAGGCGCTCACCTCCGGCCTGCGTGCGGGGCTCCAGGGCCGCGTGATTAGGGCCGTGTCCCCTTGGATCACGGCAGTGTCACCGAGCAGCGGTCCCAGCGGCAGCGACTCTTCAGGAGGCAGTTCTAGCAGCTGCAGCCCCAATCGCTGCCTCAGTTTACCGCCGAGCACCCCGTGCTCCCTCTGAGCTTTGGCCAGGTCCAGAGCCGGGAGGCCAGCCCCTGCACCCTCCCCCGACGCCAGGCTCTCCGGGACCCCCCGGATCAGGGCATGGGAGCAGCGGCCCAGCCCCTCCCCCGGCGTCCCCATCCCATCCACACAGACGCCCCCTCCGGCCGCGCTGATTTCTTAGTTTTCTCTTTTTACTTCACCTGTCTGGGAGAAGAGACAGAAAGGAGGGAGACAGAGAAAGAGACATGCAGAAAAGGGCGTAGCGGGTGGTTAAGAGCGCCCGGGTCTTCCTTCTGCCATCTCTGGGCGCCCCTCCCACTCCGCCCCACCCCCTCCAGACCTTCCTCTGCTGCCGACTCCACTCTACCCCGCATCCTCGCGGGTCTGCTTCTTTAGAGGAAGTCCGAGGAACAAGTCTGGGATCCCTAATCTCCGAAACACCTGTTGCCCCTGCTCGGGGGCTTCATGAGGTCCCTGCCAGGCGCCCCTCTTGGCAGCCGCTAGGATGCGCTCACTCCCCAAAAATGCAGCGGCCCCGCCCCCTTAACCCTCGGCTGCTCGCTGCCATAGAGACCCGATGTGCCGCGAGGGACCCACAGGGGTTATGGGACAGGGGACAGCTCGGGGGAGAGTCGGGGCCTGGGGGATGGAAGTCCTGGACATCCGAACGAGAAAGAGAGAGAGAGGCAAGGAGGGAGGAATTAGAGACTAAAGAGTTAAACATCCTCTCTCCACCCTGGCCGGTCACTCTGCCCTTAGCGCGACCCAGTATAAACCAGACCGACTCCCGGAGGACTGGGAGAGGTCTAAAACGAAATCCGAGAGGCGGGGAAACGGGGGGCGTGGTTCCGGGGAACGGGCGCTACTCGGAGCTCCAGGACCCGGTTCCCGGGTCTCCCGGTCCATCTTCCCAAAGTCCACGCCACTCAGCTCCGCGCCCAAATGTCGACCCCTGCACTCTGTCTGGTGCAGGCATGGGCCCGGCACCCCCAAACTCCGGCCTCTCCACGGTCCAAGTGACACCTCCCACCGCCAGACTCACCTCCAGCGGCCACCCCCACTCCTGCCGCTCTGTGATCTTGGCTGGAGCCCCACCCCCCTGAGGACAGAGTTGGAGAGTCCTAGTCTTTAAGCCTCAGGGACTGGAGCTTTGGCTTTGAGGGGCCCCTGGGTAGGCGATCTCAAGTACTACGGTGGGGCGGGGGCGCGACGGTCTGGCGGCTCCGGGGCATTGTCTAAGCGGGACGGGGCGGGGCTCCTCGAGGTCACGCCCACTCCGCCCGGCTATGCCGCGCCCGCTCCCCCCGGACTGCGTCCCCCTTCTCTGAACTTGGCCCCGCCCCGCGAGCGCTGCCCAGGCCCACCCAGATCAGGCTGGCCCTGGCGGCTGGACTGTAAATGCGACATGGACGAAAAAGCAGCGCTATGGTGGACCGGCACTAAAAATGGCAGCCCCACCACAAGCACCTCTTGTAAATTTCTGGCTTCTGCCCTGAGCTCAACGTCACTGACCCTTCATTCCTTGTTACCCACACTTCAAGTCTCCTTTGTGTAAAAAGAACACAAAGATTTTCATTCTGTATTTTATTACTGAAATACATTGTCCTACCCACCCCACCCCACCATAAGAATCTCACCCAGATCCCCCATCCTTTCCCCTCATCCCCTCAGCCAGCCCTGTACAAGTGCTCCAGGATTCTCTGCCCACTGGCCATTTCGGAATGTGTCCATTGGGTAGCCATGTGGAGAAATTGGAGGTGGGGAGGGAGCACCCAGGAGGGGCTTATTTGAGGGCCTTGGCCACTTGCTCATAGGCCAGCTCGATCTCCTCATCATCTGGACAGGTGGAGGCGAACTCTTCCCGAGCATAGGCATTGCGCAAGTACCGATGCACTCCCCGGAACGCCTCCGGGATGGAGAATCCCCGATACTTCTTACATACCACCTAGGGGTGGGGAGATGAGGGACCGACATGTTAGCCTCAGGGAAGCCACACTGGCTGCCACACTGTTGGCCTTTTCCTTCTCCTATAGCCTACATGATAAAATCCAGCCTTCTTGTCCAGGCATTCAAAAACTTCTACTATCTGGCTTCTCTTCATATGATTCTTATCTCCTATATGAATCATCTTCTCCCATCAGGTTCCTTAACTCTTCACTGTCTTATAACATCTTCACCTTTTCTCTCCACTTACTGAAATCCTGGCCATTTATAACCAGCCCCTTTTCAGACCACTCCATTCCATGGTTCTACTTTTCTCCTCTTGATTTTATTGAGATGTAATCCACAAATCGTAAAGCTCTCCTCTTGAATTTCCAGTGACTTTTGTCTCTTATTTTTCATTTGGCTTTTCATCATGTATTATTAACTTTCATGTGAATGTTTTATTTTCTCAGCTAGATTTCAAATCCTCTGAGGGCAAAGACCAATCACCTTAAATCTTTGTGTCTTCCAGTGCCCAGGACACAGACGTTCAATACACAATTCTGTGGCAGCCTGACACTGGGCCCCTGTTTCACAAACTAAACCATAACTTTGAGGCTATGATAAAAACATAGGAACCAGTTTTCATCTTCCATAAAAGGAAGTGGAGACTGAAGCTATAAAGAGAGTTAAAGCTTTGGTTTTAGGAAAAGGCTGCTCTGTCTGATCTGTAGATTTGGCAATGACGGAGACAGGAAGAGAATTCTTGAAATTACTACTGGGATGTGACATTCTTGGCCAGTGTGTTTACATCCATGGCTTATATCATAGAATGTAATTCTCTCAAGCAGTGGTCTTTCCAGCAATGACTTCCAAGTAGGAATGAGGTGGTGTCTGCTATTGGAAACCACCCTAAGAAGGAAACCACCTTTGGAGTGGTTGTCATGGGAAGCCTGTGCGGGAGCTCCTTAAAGAGCCATCCCAGCGCCCATCCTTTCCCCCGACAATGACCACCCACCTGTACTATGTGGAGCTTTGGCAACAGGTTGCAGTCAGCCAGAGTGAGCTCATTGCCATCCAGAAACTTCCTCTGAGAGATGCCCTCATCCTCGGCACTGGTCTCATCCACTTCTTCTGGGAGGGGGGTTGTCAAGTAATTGTCTAAAACTTTCAGGGCTTTCAGGAGCCCCTTCTCCAGATCTGTGCAAGAGAGGGAGAATTGTTCAGAACATCAGATCAGCATAGTCTAGTAAGGCCCAAGGGGGTCGGGGTGGGCTGAATACTAATGGTGAGGCCAGTCCAAAATAATAATAGCTAACACTAGTGTAGTTAGTTTTCTTTCTTTTTCCTTAAGAATCTTTTTTTGGTGAGGAAGATTGGCCCTGAACTACCATCTGTTGCCAATCTTCCTCTTTTTTTCTCTCTCCCCAAAGCCCCAGTACATAGTTGTATATCCTAGTCGTAGGTCATTCTAGTTCTTCTATGTGGGATGCCGCCACACTACAGCCTGATGAGCAGTGTGTGGGTCTGCGCCCAGGATCCAAACCAAGAGACCCTGGGTCACCGAAGAGCACAGGAACTTAACCACTTGGCCATGGGGCGGCCCCTGTAGTTAGTTTTCTACGTGTTATCCTAAGCACTTTACAGACAAAAATGCATTTAATTCTCACATCAATCCATGAACTAGGTATTGTTATCCTCATTTTATAGATCTGGAAATGGATTTGTAGAGAGGTTAAACGAATTGCCCAACATCACACAGCTAGTAGGATTTGTACTCAGGTAGTCTGGATCTAGAGTCATTGTTCTTAAGCACAACCCTATTCTGCCAGAAAACAGGCCAGAAGCCAACCCAACTAATGTGCCCACTGGGGCAGGAGAAGGTAGGGAACAAATGAGAGGAGCTTAAAAGTCACAGCCAATGAGAATGCAAGGAAATATGGGGGTTAAGCAAAAATGAAGTGGTGGGGAACTGGGGGTGGTGGTCAAGGTTTGCTGACATTTGCTCCCATTCCCTGATATCTGAATTTCCAAGTGTCCCTAATGCCTCCTAATCCCTAGATCTTCTCCACTCCTCCTGGAACCCAGGCCTCCCACCCAAAAGACTCACTATCATTGAGTGCTGGATTTGAATTCTTGATGTAGGCAGAAAATTTGGCAAATACGTCCAGCCCAGCTGTGTTGGATTCAGGGTTCAGAGCTGCCAGCTTTGGGTACCTGAGAGCCAATGGGAGAAGCAGGATAAGATATCTTCCAGGGAGAACCCTCAGCTCCCCTGCCCCAGCCCCACCACCATCTCTGTTTTCCATTTCTTCAACTTCTCCCTTTCCCTGGGTGCCCTTATACCTGGGAGGGCACAGCACTGCCTCCAGAAATTCCTCAATCTTGTTGGTGTCTGTGTGCACTTCAGTGCCGTACAGCAGGAATGGGAGCTGCCCTCCTGGGCACAGCTTCTGTACCGTCTCGGTCCGCCTGAAGAAGAGGCCAGGTATCAGGACAGGAAAAGGGGGTCAAGGAGAACCAGAAAGGGGAGACGGAAGGGTATGGAAAGAGAAAGGGGCTCCCGGTGGAGGAAAAAAAGGTTCAGGATGAAATGAAAGGACTCAGGTGGGTGAGTGTGTGTGTGTGTACACGTGTGTGCATAAGGAATGTTTAGAGAAACAGAAATGGGCCCACCTCTTGGTGTCAACGGTGGTGACGTTGAAGGTGACTCCCTTGAGCCAGAGCACCATGAACAGTCTCTGGGAGAAGGGGCAATTCCCAATCTTGGCCCCATCGCTGCCAGCCTGAAAAGCAACCCCCATTCAAAGTTAGGCCTGGAGCACCTCACTCGTCCCCAGGCCTTTCTCTGCATCTCCTACTCCCAGACCTACCTGTATTCTGCCTAGTCATGACAGCCACACTCAGTCTCACCACTAAAAGCTCCCCCCGGAACTCGACTCTCCACCCTGGGGGCTGAGTCAAACCTGGGGCAGATCAATGGGAACATTTTCTGCAAAAGTAGGCTTCTGGTTCCCCAGAGAGTTGAGGACAGGTGGGAGGTAGGCAGAGAGAATGGGTTTTGGAGAACTTGGAGGATCTGGACTCTAGAGAGGGAAGGCTAACAATAATGTAGTTAGTTTCTAAGCACTTTACACACAAAAACATTTAGTTCTCACATCAACCCATGAAATCGTCCCTAGAGAGGGACTTTGGTGAGGCCAGAGTTATAGGCTAGAGGCTTAGATTCCTGGGTTTCTGAATGGAGTAGAACCTGAGGACAGGAGAGGTGGGGCAGGGTTTGGAAGGTAGAGTTCTGGTTCTCTATACCTCCACCCAAGCTGTTGCTGGCAGCTGAGTGTCAAGGGGCTCAGAGCCTTGCCCTAGAGATGTGGAGGGGCCTTGCAGAGGGGGGCTACACTCTAATTGGCAAGTGGTGACCTCATCCCCTGAGGGACACCTCCCCCTAGGCTGAGGGTGATTCATCTCACTGTGTCTCGGCCTCAGCAGCTTCCTTCCTGGCAAGGAGTGGGGGCAGGGACCCATAAGGCTGAGGCCTGGGCATCGAAAGCCACCTCCCTCTTCCCCCAATAGACACTGCCTGCCCAGAAACTGCCTGTCATGTCTGCCAGGGGTCTCCCAGCACAAGTTCCCCAGCTCCAGATAATCCTCCTCACACAGGGCCAGAATCTGCGCAGCAGCCTCACCCAGGAGTAAAAATAGCCCTTGAGGCAAGTATGAGAGGGAGGTGGGGAACCACACCTAGGGGGGCGGACCCAGGCAAGGCTGAGCTGGACTTCCCTTGAGCTGGACTTCACTGGGCACAGGGAGAGGGAAAGGCAGAAGCGGGAGCATAAAGGAGACGGAGACATGGACAGGAATACACAAAGATGAGAGGAACAAAAGGGGGGAAGTGGAGAGAAAGGATGCAGGAAAGTGAAGGGTGAGGGGAATGTGCAAACAAGGAGACACAGATGGAGGGGGAGGCCACCAGAGGGAGGGAGGGAGGGAGGGGCGCTGAGATGAGGGGAGAGAATGCTGCGGGCGAGGGGAGCCAGGCAGAAACAGTGAAGGCTGCTGCCGGGTTTTGATACCCAAACGTCATGAGACCACTTCTCATCCACACTCACAGAGAGAGGAGAGAGTTGGGGCGACTCTTTTTCTCCTGCTTCTACAACCCCCAAAGCCTAACCACCCTAACCCAGCTATCCTCCTTTTGATCTCTCTCCCCACCTCTCCTCGTAGGAGCCACAGCTAAACTCTCATCTCCTCACCACCTCCCTTTCTTTCATTTCCCCGAGTCCCTGGGACATGCGTTCTCGACCCCATCACCTCTCCAACCCTGCTTCTTGAACTCCACTCCCATTCCTCTGCCTCCTTCCACCCCACTAATTCTTGCCAATTGATCTTCTCCACCTCCCCAGCGTCCCTACCACACCCTCTTCCTTGAAACCTCCCCCGCCACGCGCTCGCGCGCGCGCGCACACACACACACATACACACCCACACACCCCTCCAAGTCTCCCCCACTACACCCCTCCTAGGGCCAATGTTTCCCTCTGTCCCTCACAAACCCTGCTGAGCTCCCCCTGCCCCTTTCTCTCCCTGTCCTTTCATCAGCTTGTCCCCCCAACCGGGGTCAATCTTCTCAACTCCTGGGAACCCTCCCTTTTCTCTACCTTCCAATCCTTTAGGCTGCTGGAAACTTGCACTTTTACGAACTTTTCAGGGTTGAGCCTAGAATTCTCATTAGCTGAACACAGGTCAATTGTCTTCCCCTTCCGAAACCACCCCCCCCAACACACACACACACACCAAAGATTGCACGTGGAGTTGCGAGTGGGAGTCCAGGAGGGAAGGGACTGGGGTGTTAAGGCTGGAGTTTGGGGAAAGGCGAGAGTTGCCTTCCAGTAATTCCAGGGTGGCCTAGGAGGGAAAAGGTGTCCTTACCTTTACGAATAATTCGACCTGCGGTTGTTCTTCAGCCATGGTTGCGACGGGGATCAGGAAGCGGCCGTCGCTGGGGGAACTGGGAGGGGCCGGGGCCAGAGTGGGCGGGTCTCACAGGCAGGGATTCTCTCCCCCAGAGCTAGGGCTGTCCCTTCAGGAAAACACAAGCCCGATCGGACCCGCTCACTGCGGACACGGCCTCTATACCAGCCCAGCGTACCCCACACCCAGCTTGTCCAGCCCTATCCCCTCCCGGGCTGGATCAGGGAGCCGCTGACTCACGGACCGGCCCCGCCCTGAACCTGGGGAGGGGACAGGAGGGGGGCGGGACCCGACGATCTAGGGAGTGGGTCCAGAGGGGAGATCCTCATATCTCCCAGAGGATGGGAGAGGGGTGTAAAGGGGAGGGAATCCTGGGGACCTCCTTATTTCTCTGCCTGTCCTCTTTGAACACAGGACTTTTTTTCTGCCTCAGTTTCCCAGCTTCATTAATCAGAGGACACTCCCACTCCACCCTCACGCAAGAAACATGATACCAACAGCTTGGGCACACCCCTGAGGGCCCAGAGAGGAAAGGTGGTCGTTTATTCCTTTTTCCGAGTTCCTTCCGGACTCCAGTCCAAAGTCTGGATTGATCATCATCCACGAGAAGGACTCGGAAGTGAAAGCTGGGATTGGGGGAAGAGAGTGGTGAAGGGTAGGACAGGGGATGGGAAGAGAGACAACTAGGGCTCGTGCTAGAAAAACAGGAAGCTGAGCCAAGGGGCCTCATCAAAGGGGGAAGGTCGGTTTCCGCCCTAGCCTGGTCAGTTTTAATACTTCCACTTCTACCCCCCATCCGGGGTCCCTCCCTGTGCCCCTTGCCCTTTTCTTACTGATAGGTTGCCTTGGAGATGAGGTGGAAGGGTGGAGTTACAGAATAGAGCTACACTGATTCTAGGGGGTGGTGGTAACTGGTCCTATCAAGGGAAAAAAAGCAAAGATAAGACAGAATAGTGTGAGTGGAGTCCTTGGGGACACAAATGACTAAGTAGAGAGGACAGAAGAAGAGTAACTCTCTCCCTCCCCAGTAACTTTGATTTTGGAGGTTCTATCAAACTCTTTACGATCTGCTGAAAAATAGGCCAAGAATATGTCCAAACTGGACACATATTGAATCGCTCTCCTATCTAACCATCCCTTCTCTTTCTTCCTCACAACCCTCTGTCTAACAAGAGACTTCCAGCTCCAGAAAAACATGGTCGAGTGCAAGGACAAAGGAGCAAAATAGGGCTCAAAACTTAAAAAAAAAAAAAAAAAGGAGAGACTTGGGTGAGGAGTAGGGTAGAGTGAGGAGTCTGTTGCTGGATACCAGCAGTTAGTGGTTTCCTCTCTTGCTTCCTCTTCTGTGGGTTTTCTCCTCCCCTGGGGAAGGCCTATCTCTCTCCTCCCCAGAGAGGGGGATATATTTGGTGTTTGCTCCCTTGGATTGTAACATCCTATAAGGATGTAGAATGGTTCCACGAGTATGTCTGTGGGGGTGGGGGTGGGTGGGAATCTCTTCCATGGGTGACCTTCAGAATCTGCACACAAGACCCCTTCCATCTGAGGAAGGGAGGTCAAAGCAGCCCTATTTCCCGGGGTCCTCTTCTGCTCCAGCTGGTCAGTGTCCACCAGAGAATCTGCCCCACAAAGATCCCCCCTCTGGGAGAAGCCTCAGGCAAATGAGGCCAGCCCTGAGCTCAAACAGGTTTGGCAGCTTCTCCCCAGCCTCTTTTTTTCCCTCCTACAGCTTTATAACTAGAGCTGCCTTGATCATCAACATTGACTTTGGCTGGCTGGCCTAGCTACCCACAAGGTATTTTGCCTTAATTTCCCAGATGACAGGTAATCCTGCCCTCTCCTGGTACTATCCAGCAGAGTCCTGTGGATTTAAAGCCAGGGGCTGCACTCCTAAATCCTGCATCAGAGAATTTTCCTTTCCATCTCATGTCTTTGCCCCTGCTTTTCTCCTATCTCAATATCTCCTCTTTCCTTTCCGGGCAGGTGTGCTTCTCTTTCCACTCCCTCCCCTTCCTCAGCTTGGTCAACCAGTCCCTAATCTCCTCCCACCCCAGACTGGAAGGTGTGTCCCTCCCTGACACTCCTTAGACCTGTCGCTGGCCTCCTCCAGGTTTCCATAGCACCATTGCTCAACAATTTGCCAGGGGTAACCATTAACCTACCCTTAACTTGCTCTCCTACCTTTCTCACTAGAGGGAATTTTCCGATTATTGTTTAGCACAGCCAGGTTACCCCACCATCTTTCCTAACCTCTTGGGTGGGATCTCCCCATCAGGGCACCCCAAACAAAGCTGGGGAGGAAGATGTATTTTAAGGGATCTGGTTTTTTTAAGTATATATTTTTTTATTTCTGTCTTGCTTACAATCTCCTCCCTTCTCCTCCCCTCACACACACACTCAAAAGTAAGCTTCATAGAGCCTGGACTTAATTATGTTCACTACTTTGAGTCCACCACCTGGCCTAGAGTAGGCACTAAATAGTTGCTGAATGAATGAATGACACCCTTCTGTCTTTTCGGGGAGGGGTGTGCACCCGCGTGGAGGGGTATGGGCATAACCCAAAAGGGATGTAGGTGTTGTTATCAGGTCTACTTCTCTCTGCCAGAATTTGGTGTAATTCGTATGCTTCCACTTCCTCTTGGGGAGGCAGAAATTATAAATTAGGTCCCCTAGTGCCCTTGTTTCCTGCACTCAGGAAACAGGCAAAGGAGGGCTGAGATAAGAGTCTCGCTTCTTATTTCTGCTTATTTATTTAAAACACTCGCGTAGCTCTTACTGTGTTTGCCCAGCAGTGTTCTAAGCTTTTTATAAATTTTTTTTTTAAAGATTGGCACCTGAGCTAACAACTGTTGCCAATCTTTTTTTTTCTTTCTGCTTTTTGTCCCCAAATCCCCCCAGTACATAGTTGTATATTTCAGTTGTGGGTCCTTCTAGTTGTGGCATGTGGGAAGCCGCCTCAGCGTGGCCTGATGAGCAGTGCCATGTCTGAGCCCAGGACCGGAACCAGTGAAACCCCCGGTCGCTGTAGCAGAGCAGGCGGGAACTTAACCACTCGCTCACGGACAGCCCT
Source organism: Equus caballus (assembly GCF_041296265.1). NCBI lineage: Eukaryota > Metazoa > Chordata > Mammalia > Perissodactyla > Equidae > Equus > Equus caballus. Next base: position 34,822,518 of record NC_091703.1, read on the forward strand.
GCTTTTTATAAATATTAACTCAGAGGGTACAAATATTAACTTAGAGTTGTTGGCACAGGTTGAATTAATGTCGCTTATCTCCTCCCTCCAGAAAAAAAACCAATGCGCCTCTGGCCCTTTAAGGCCGGCCCCCTTCCCAGATCCCCTCAATGCCCTCCGGGGGCTCGGACTCAAGCTCGGCTCTAGATCTTCTCACAGGCTCCACCCCACGTCAATCAAAGCCCAGAAACGCTGAGGGCAAGAGACCGGGGTGCTCACAACTGCAGAGGGCGGGAAGTTTAAACGTTCTGGCCCCGCCCCATATGCGAATCGACCAATCAGAGCCCAATCTTCTCAGCGATGGCGGTCTCCTCCCCCTTCTCTCTCCTGAATCTCTGGATCCGGGTCTCTCCGACCAATAGCGGCTAAGAGGGCGGGGCTTGTGCGCGCGCATCCCGCCCCCGCGCCGGCGCGCCCCTCCCTCAGGCTCCCGCCTTTTATTCAGTGACGAGGTCTCGCGCACGTCGCATCCCAGGTGACTAAAAAGGCGGGAAAACGCCGCGAGTCGTCTGTAACTGGGGTGGGGCTGCGATCGTGGGGGCGTGGTTGGCAGGGCGGAGAGAGGAGAAGTGCACGCCTCTCCTGGCAGGGCCCTCAGACCGTCTCTAAAATACAGCTTCCGCGTGACAGAAGCGAGGGTGGCGCGAGGGAGTTTGCCAGTCTGCACGTTAGTGACATGCCCGAGAAGTCGCCCTTCATAATGCCCTGTCACCACGGCTCTCACATTCGCAGCTCCGTGCGCCCCCTCTCGCGGCCTCCTCGCTCCTGAACCGCCTTCGTTTTCTGCATCCGCAGACCCTCCAAGGTCATGGCCACCGTGGGAGCGACCCCGGGCAGGACGCCGCAGGGACCGGTCCCCGGGGCAGCCTCGGCCAGCTTCGCCAGCCCCGCCCCCGTGCCGGGCCCCGGGGAAGCCGAAGAGGAGGAGGAGGAGCCGGCGGAGGTCTCTGGGGCGGCCACGTCAGGGGAGCGGGAGAGCCGGGAATTGATTGGAACGTGGGATGTGGAATGGAAAAGGGCTGGGAAGGGCTGGGCGGTCACCTTCCTGCGCTGAGCGTCTGGTTAACGTTTCCCGAATGGGGGTGATGATGCCTTTCTCAGATTTGATAAGAGGATTAAAATTAAATAAGGCAAGGCCCAACTCCGCACTTCTGCGTGGTTCAGCGATTGGTTTCCCGTCTTCCTCGCCGGACAGATCCATCTGTGTGTGCTGTGGAATTCAGGATACTTGGGCATTGCCTACTATGACACTAGTGACTCCACCATCCACTTCATGCCCGATGCCCCGGACCACGAGAGTCTCAAGCTTCTCCAGAGAGGTGGGGCCAGAACCATGAATTCCTCTCCTCTGGGAGTGGAAGTGTATTTCACGCATATGCCCTCACCTGACTCAGTCTCTTATTAGTTGATGCCCTGAGGCTCCCTCTGTTCTTTTTAGGAAGTCATTTCATTATTCAACAAGTCTTTATTAGGTGTTTACAGTGTATCAGGTGCTAGAGATGGAGTGCTAAGCACATCAGTCATGTCTCTCCTTCAGGGGTTTGTGGTCTAGTGACAACGCCAGGGCACCCTCTCCCCTCCCACCGCTGGCCAGTCTTGCTACTCTCTCCTTTTCCTGAATCTCGTGCCTGGTTCCTACCTATGCTCCCACTATGTGGAGCACTCCCTCTTAGAGGAAATAAGTTTTTGAGGGGGGAGGGAGATAGCAAGGGGAGGGCTATAGGTTCCTTCTTAGTCAAAGGATAAATATCTTTTAACTCATTTGGTCTCCATTCTCCTTCCAAGTTCTGGATGAAATAAATCCCCGGACTGTTGTTACGAGTGCCAAACAGGATGAGAGTATGACTCGGTTTCTGGGGAAGCTTGGTAAGGACTGGGTAAGGCTGACAGGTTGGACTAAAGTATGGAATATTCCGAGTGACTAAAGGATCTTGGAGGGCGCTAGAGCCGGGAAGCCAGAATTGGGTGAGAGGGAAGATGGGACAGAGGCAGAAGGACTGAAATGCACAGACTGATGGCTCTTTCTTTGCCTCCCCTACAGCCTCCCAGGAACACAGAGAGCCTAAGAGACCTGAACTCATATTTTTGCCAAGTGTGGACTTTGGTATCTCCTTCCTTTTGCTTTGCCCAATCTCCCATCACAGTTTCCAGACCCTTTCTCCTAACTCGACCCCCACCCTCAGAGGTCTCTTCCCAGCCTATCTCATCCTAAACCTTTGTGTTCCCGTGACCAGTCTCCTCAAGATCGTGTCTGTTCCCTGCCTGTTAATAACCTGCAGGTTATTGTGAAAGCTCTACTTAGGCATGTTTAGGAATGAGGGCCTCCCGGATAAGGAGTAGTGACATTTTTTGGATAGCTCTTATTATCGGAATTTTTCCCTTTAAGCCTAAGCCATTTGTCCCTTAAAAAAAAAAGGGCACTGCCTCAGTGACTTTGATGATTCATAAAGCACTTCCATAACCTTCCCAGGTTTGCAAAAAGGACAAGGAATGTTCTATCCTAATTGTATGTTAGGGCATTTGTGTTATTAAATTCCTCTATTAATATGATCTTTTTGACCAAAAATCCTCAATTCCAGGCAGATGTCTTACTCTCCTGAGCCATTTATCTTACTCAGGTTGTGCTCTCAGCCAAAGATCTTTATATCAGATTAGATTAAAGAGAGAATTAGACTAAGAGTCTCAAATTTTGGATCTTGTTTCAGCTTTCCATTAACTGTCTGTGTGAGCTTGATAAGTTCACATCCTCTCTCTTTCTTGCTTCTATTGTCTCATTCTTAAAAGGAAGTGAAAAATTAGGCTACAGTTTCCCTCCCCTACCTCCCCCCAAATAGGTCTGGAGATAAGCAAACAGCGCCTCCTTTCTGGAAACTACTCCTTCATCCCAGACTCCATGACCACGACTGAGAAAATCCTCTTCCTCTCCTCCATCATTCCCTTTGACTGCCTCCTCACGGTAAGATGAGTCCTGGGAGATTAGGACTGGGTTGCAGCAAATTGGAGACGGGCACAAGCACCCCAGGCATAGGGTTGAGTCCTGGGAGATACTAGCCCAGCCCTGGAGAATAATTGTTTTCCCTGGTGTTGTCCTGCCCCTAGGACATTGGGATTTATCCCAACTCCACTGTTGATTCCCCTTCCAGGTTCGGGCACTTGGAGGGCTGCTCAAGTTCCTGGGTCGAAGAAGAATCGGGGTTGAACTGGAAGATTATAATGTCAGCGTCCCCATCCTGGGCTTTAAGAAATTTGTGTTGTAAGTGGTTTACCCTAACCTCAACCAATGTAAGGTGGGATTGGGAGGCCTGAATAGTAAGACAGGGTGAGGGTGGGGGTGGGGGTGGAGGGTGGGCAGTGACCCACTGGGTAAAGTGCTCTAGAACACACAGGAGCTCCTGAGGGGGATGTGTAGCTCTGGGGAGAAGACTGAGACAGTATTCCGGGAGTGGGGGCAAAGGGGATGGAACTCTGGAATGAACACAGACCTCTCATCTCCCAGCCACCTTCCCTTCTGCTTGTTTTCCGTCCTCAGGACCCATCTGGTGAGCATAGATCAAGACACTTACGGGTAAGGAGATGGAAGCAGGCTGTCGTCTCTGGGGAGGGAGAAGGATTAAGCTTAATGTTCTAATGTTCCTAATGAGGCTCCAGTGTCTTTAATCCTGGGGGTATTAAGATCTTTCTCCCTGAAGGAAAGGGGAGAGGGGGTAAAGGGGAGGGAGGAAGAAGAGCACAAAGGTGTCACCCTCCTTTTCTAAAGGGAGAAACTGAGGCAGAGATCAGTGAGGGACAAACCTTACATCAAGACTTGATCTCAGGAGGATGTTCCCAATCCTCATTCCATTTAAAAATCCAGGCTACGTCAAACTCCTTCATTTCTCCCTGACAGTGTTCTGCAGATATTTAAGAGTGAGTCTCACCCCTCAGTGTACAAAGTGGCCAGTGGACTGAAGGAGGGGCTCAGCCTTTTTGGTAGGTATGCCCTTTCCCTCATCTAACACTACAAAAGTCTGCCAGGAAAGCAGCTGCCTCCAAAGACGTGTCCCAGCTCCCCTCTTCTTACTTTACCCCCATTGCCAGATGTCTCTTTCACTCCATCCCAGCTTTCTTATCCTCTTGGTACCCTCTCTGAGCTTGGAAATCTCCCCACACCCTGTACTTGTCCGGTGTCATTTGCATATCATCTCTTACTTTACCAATTCCATATTCATTCCTTGGGTTTGTATGAATGTTTTTACTAGCTGTGCACCTGTTTAAGGACTTTGGGAGGCCCTATGTACAGAGGAGAGTTACACAACTGCCCATATTTGATTTACATAGTCTTTATCAGTTGTCTCTGGCTTTAAGGTGTGTTGGGGACATTGCCCCAAGTATCCACATACTTTAATTATGCATATCTTAGTGGGCTATGTGTAACGTTTACATATATGTCTTAGGTTCTTTGTAAGTCTACGCCTGCTCTGTGTAATTTTCTGGCTGAGTGTTCCTCTGAGTGCCCATCCCCTCCCCTACGTCCTAAGATAATCCTGGCTCAGACTTGTGGCCAGGCACCGGCTTTGGCTGCCTTTGTGTCCTGTATCTGGGGAACACCCCCCCAGGCCAGCCTGCCCAACGTCCAAATCTCTAACCCGGATGCCTCAGCTTAGACACATCCACACATTCCTTTCCCTGGCCCTGACTTGAAACAAGCTCACTCCCTGCTCCCACTCCCCACAGGAATTCTCAACAGATGCCGCTGTAAGTGGGGAGAGAAATTGCTCAGGTGAGTGTGTCTCACATACTTGCTATAGCTCAATGCATGCAGCCTATGGACTCACACCCCCCATCTAGTAGTAATAAAAACAACTGCCCTTCCCTGAATGCTGGCTAAATGCATTTCATCCTTACAACAACCCATCTGGTAGCTCGTAGTATCTTCATTTTACATTGTCAGCACAGATACACATATACCCACTGACAATACACAGACTTCCACATGAACACAATAGAAACACAATCACAAACATGAATATACACATAGTAATACCTTTAATTATAAAAACGCACTTCAAATTTGAGCTATTCTCTGATGACATGCAAATTTGTGTCTTTAGGGGCTGGCCTGTGGCGCAGCAGTTAAGTTTGCATGCTCTGCTTTGGTGGCCCAGGGTTGGCAGGTTCAGATCCAGCACGCAGACCTAGTGCTGCTTGTCAAGCCACATTGTGGTGGCATCCCACATAAAACAGAGAAAGATTGTCACAGATGTTAGCTCAGTGACAGTCCTCCTCAAGCAAAAAGAGGAAAGACTGGCAACAGATGTTAGCTCAGGGCCAATCTTCCTCACACATAAAAAATGTGTCTCTAGTTCTGAGCTCCGTATGTGGAATACTAATTGCACATCATCACCACCTGCAATATGCACAGGCAGCTCAAACTAAGAGCATCCAAAGTGACGTCCCCCGGACCTGTTCCTCTTCCTGCATTCCCTTTTCTAGTTAATGGCATTGCTGGCAATACAACTTCTCAAGCTCTGAACCTTGGATTGATGCTTCTCCCTCACCTCCCATATTCAATTATTCACTAAGGCCTATTGATTCTACCCTGAAATATCTCTCAGCCAGCCCTTTCTCCCTCTTTCTGCTGCTCTGATTCTGGCTATCATTTCTAACCTGGAGCATTGTGTTCACCTCCAAATTGATCTATCTGCCTCTAATCTCTTCTTTTTCTGATCTATCCTTAATTCTAAAATTCCTTTCATTCCAGATCAGAGATCTGAGCATGTCACTCCACTTTTTTTTTATACCTTAAGTAGAAACAAAGTAACATAAACCTCAGGAGGCTTCCCCATACCTGCAGGAGGAAGTTAGCATCTTTAGCAGTATGATGTTCAAAGCCTCTCCCATTTACTCCAATTTTAATTTCCAGGCTTACTTTCCCAGGCCCCTCCTAAATCCTTTCTTAGTGGATCCACCCTATATTCCAGTCATTTAGTGCCACTTGCCATCATGGAAACACATCATACCTGTGTTTTTGTTGTTTCCTCTAGAAAGTCTTTCCTCTGTTCTCCACCTGTCAGAAATCTTACATTCTCTTCAAGGTGCAACCCAATTATCACCTTTTTGGTGAAGCTTTCACAGGCATCTGTAAGGAGACCGACATGTACCTTCTTGTGTGCTCATGTGGTGCTTATGTTATCTAGTTGCACTATCACATCAGGTTGGAATTAGCAGTCAGTGAATCTGCTTGCTCTCATAGCTGTGAACTCTGTGCAGTTTCCCTTCCTGCTACCTCAGTGCCTGGCACATGGCCCTGTAGACAGTAGCACTCAGTGAGTGAGCATAGTACATGAGTGCAAGCACACTGGTCACATCACCTCAAAATACTCAGAGCAGAAACCTTTGCTAGACTACAGGTGCATAATCCTTTTCCCATCTCACCTGCCTTGCAATGTGTGTCTTTGGAGGTTAATTTAGGATAATCTCTGAGGTCATCTCCAGGTAGTTGGTGGGGTGATTTAATTACCCACACATTCTCCTGTGCTTCAGGTGCCAGTTTCTAATCTCAGCCAGGGATGAGAAGGAAGGAATTCTCAGTGGAGAGGAGAACTAAGTTAAAGGTGGGGGCGAGTGCAGATTCCCCAGATAGGAGCAGGCAGGGCATGGAATCATAACCTGAATGAGGAATTAAGGACCCAGCTGGCCTAAAGCTGGACAGGTCACCAGGAAGGTGACTAGATGTCACAGTATGCTCTAAAGAGCACTGTCCAAGCAATCTGGAGACCTGATTTTGAGACCCACCTATACTTATTACTGGCAGTATGACTTTTGGACAAGTCGCTTATCCTCTAGGGGCCTTATTTCCTCAGCTGTAAGATTAGGGATTTTGGCTTGACTAAGATCTCTCCTGGCACTAGCGGTACATACACGAGTCAGAGATACCAAGATATTTTAGAAGAAAGTCGGCTTGGTGAGGCCCATGTGCTCTCCAAGGTGGAGATGAGTATTCATAGACTGGCCTATGCTGCTGAGGGTGGAGCCTTCTGTGACCAAGAAACAGAGTGCCTAAAACCCACCCTTGAATCCAGCAGAGTCCTCTGCTTCATTCTAAGCTGGGGTGTTCTAAGCCAGGGTAACTGGCCAAGACTGCAGTGTGAGATATACATCCTCCAGCCCCATTGTCTCCACACTTTTGCTTTTATATAAAATAATATACCTAGTGGCTTGCTCTAATGTAGAAAAGAGTCTGTGGGCTCACAGGTCCTTACAGAGTCTCACTCTTCATAGCCATAGGGAGATAGGGACACCCAGAACTACACAAACACAGATGAAACACTTATTTCTGTATACTAATTTAATTTATTAGGAAATACCTCAGACACACAAAAAGTATAGATAATAGTAATATCATTATAAACCTCTGTGTTTTCACCAGCCAATTTAAGAATAAGCAGTGTTATTAAAGCCCCTTAATTGTCCTTCCCCAGTCCTTCTTTCTTCTCTGCAGAGATAACAATTATCATAAATTGAGGACTTATCATTCCATGTGGGACAGTTATATACTTTCACAGGAAGAACAAAAAAAGACAAATGTCTGTGCTACTACATCCAGAGATACTTTCACAGCTAAATACAGATACACAAACTCATTCTGACTCACCCTCTCCTACTCAGCCGCAGAGAGAGCTAGAGTGTTGGCATACAAATGCCTCAACACACTGCTCTCTCTCTAAAACGTTGACAAGCTCCATCACATATCCACATGGAATGACACGTGGTCACATCCATCAAAACTGTGATATACAGACACAGTTGTGCTCACATCCAGAGATTTTCAGTAGATTACACGTAAACACACCCACATAGATAGCACACTGTACTTGCCAGTACAAATATATATTGTCACAATCCCCGGGGACCTTCAAACACATTTTCACAAGTTGAGGCCAAGACAGTGATGAAAACAGATGTAATTTCTGTTCCCCCTACTCCAACCCTCCCTTCTAGGCTATGGTTCAGGCGTCCAACTCAGGACCTGGGGGAACTAAATTCCCGTCTGGATGTCATTCAGTTTTTCCTGCTACCCCAGAATCTGGACATGGCGCAGATGCTGCATCGGTTGCTGGGTCACATCAAAAACGTGCCTGTGAGCCAAGGGTGGGGGGCAGGGAGGTGGGGAAGGAGGTTGAGGGCCAATATTGGACGTCAGGCTTCTTGAGGGGCGTTAGGATGGGAGAGAGAAAACAGTGGCTCTCCCCTTGTCTGACTGTAGCTGATTCTGAAACGCATGAAGTTGTCCCACACCAAGGTCAGCGACTGGCAGGTTCTCTACAAGGTAAGGCCTCCCTTCTTGAATCCTGAAAGTCCAGGTTACACCCCTCAGCATGTGTTCCAGACCCTTCTGTTCTCTGGTTACCCTGTCCCACTTTTTCCCAACACTTTTTTTTAACTTTGTATTGTGGAAATTCTCAAAAAAATTTAGAGAGAACAATATAATGAACCTCCATGTACCCACCATGCAGCTTCAGCACTTTGACTCATACCAATCTTGTTTCATATATATCTTCTCCCACTTTCCCCTTCTTGAATTATTTTGAGACAAATCCAAGCCATCATATCATTTCACCCATAAATATTTCAGTATGACTTTTAAAAGAAAATTATTTTTAAAAAGGAATAATACCACTGTTTTACCTAAAAAATTAACATAATTCTTTAATATCAACTACCTAATGTTTAAATTTCTAATCATCTCTTAAATGTCATGGTTTTTTAATTACAATTTATTTAATTAGTATCCAAATATGTTCATATGTTCAACATATGGTGATGGGATGATGTCTCTTTAAGTCTCCTGTATGGGTTCCTTCTCCATTTCACCACTTTCTCTCTCTTTTTCCCCTTGCAAGTTCGTTGTTGAAGAAGCTAGATTATTTGTCCTATAGAGTTTTCCTTTGCCTTGATTTCCCTGATTACATTCCCTAGGTGCTTTTGACATATTTTTCTCTCTTCTAGAATTTCTGAAAACTAGTAGTTGAATTTAGAAGTGTGATTGGGTTCAAGTTTGATTTCGTTTTTCAATACTGTTTCGTAAGTGAAGGAACATGTCTGCTATGTCTGTCTCTCCTTTTGTGATGTTAGCAGCCTTTGATGTTTAATACCTAAATCCATTAGTTCTTTAGGGATTGAAAATTAGTGTTTCTAATTCTAATTCTAATTCTGTCATTCTTTTTTCATTTATTAGCCAGAATGTTTCTGTAAAGAGAAACTTCCTCTCACCTGCTCTTTGGTTACCCAGTGATACAGTTCGTATCACAGAAAATGGCTTGACTCCCCTTCCCCTTTATTTACCAGCTGATAGCATATAGTAAATTAGTTCCCTAACATCCTCCAAAGTAGCCAATGAGTTTTTTGTTGTTGTGGTTTTAATATCATTATGGACTCATAGATTTAAACATGTTCCAGTCCACTGCATTTTTTTAAGGTCATAACAGTTTATAACATTGTGAAATTTCGGTTGTACATATCTGTCAGTCACCATATTTATGTGCCACTTTACCCCTTATGCCCACTCCTCAACCCCCTTCCTCTCTGGTAACCACTAATCTGTTATCTTTGTCCATGTGTTAGTTTATATTCCACATATGAGTGAAATCGCACGGTGTTGGTCTTTCTCTGTCTGGCTTATTTCTCTTAACAGAATACCCTCAAGGTCCAGCCATGTTGTTGCAAATGGGATGATTTTGTCTTTTTATGGCTGAGTAGTATTCCATTGTGTATATATCCACTGCATTTTTAATCTTTAAACATGTTCAAATTATTCCATCTTTGGCCAATGGGAGCCTCTTCATATTGGCTTCTGAGTCCTTTACACATGACCCCAGTAGACTATGGTAGCTTCTCTGCTCTTTGGGTGACAAGATGGACCTAGGTGTGATTGTTGCTACTGAGGTATCTATCACTTCTTTCTAGACCCTCACCATGGACAGAACTAGGAAATATATGTGTACGAACCCATGCATACACATCTACATTCCTGAATCTATCTATCTGTATGTTAAAGAACCCCTGAGTTCATACTCATACCTCTGATTCTAATCCAATACCACAGAGTTCACTCTAGACTTCCTCCTTTCCTCATCTGCAACCTCTTTCTCTGATAGTGAAAAATCTGGTTCTCATTATCTACGGATATTTACTTAACGCATAAAGTAGTTTCAGTTTTCTTTTCTTTTTTTTTTTTTTAAGATTGGCACCTGGGCTAACAACTGTGGGATGTGGGACGCCACCTCAACGTGGCCTGACAAGTGGTGCCATGTCCGCACCCAGGATCGGAACCCTGGGCTGCCGCAGCAGAGCGCGCAAATGTAACCACTAGGCCACGGAGCCGGCCCCCTCAGTTTTCTTTTAACATGAGCAGATGTGTGTGACTCTTTGTATATCCCCTTCCAAGTGCTTAACGTTTATCCTCTGCTTCAGCCAGGCCAGGCTCTAGATTCAAGCACTCTGTCCAGGAGACCCGCTGTGTCCCTGCTCAGTACAGCATGGTGGTTAAAAGTCAGACATCTGTGTTCAAATCCCAGCTCTTCCATTACTCTCTCTGTGGGAACTTAAGCAAGTTTTATTACCTCTTTGTGCTTCAGGTTGCTCATCTGTAAAATGGAGATAATGCTCGTCCCTATCTCCTAGGATTATTTTGAGGAGTGAATGAAATTAACCCATGTAGAAAGTTTAGAATGTTGCCTGGCACTTGGTAAGCATTCAGTAAGTGTAAGCTCTTATTTCTACTCTATTCATTTGCCCATGCTCTCCTCCTCACCCAGAATACCCTCCTTTTGGAATAGCTTTATTCGAGACCTAGCTCATTTCCTTTTCTCTGCAAAGATATCCCCTGCTATTTTAGCCCATATTAATCTTATTCTCAGAACTTCCTTAGTAATTTTAGTCAGTTCCACAACTTGGTCAGTCTGTTTTGTGGGTAGTCATTGTTTTTGCTGCTTGTTTGTTTCCATCATGGCTAGATTATAACCCTTTGATTGACTGATTGATTTCTTCTTCTTCTCCTCAAAGGCCCCCAGTACATAGTTGTATATTCTAGTTGTAGGTCCTTCTGGTTGTGCTATGTGGGACGCCACCTCAGCATGGCCATGTCCGTGCCCAGGATCCAAACCGGTGAAAGCCTGGGCTGCTGAAGTGGAGTGTGCAAACTTAACCACTCGGTCACGGGGCTGGCCCCTAAACCCTTTGATTATCCTCTGCCACAGAGTAAGGCTCAGTAAATGTCCTATAGATTGGGTCTGTCCACTCAGTCTAATCCACAGTTAGAGCAGCTGTCTCAGGTCACTCACCTTCACTCTCGGAAATTAACTCTCAACGACTCTCACCCTTTCTCTCTTATTCTCTCTTGCCCCAATACTGTCATTGCCCTTCTGCTCATTTACTTCTCTGCCTTTCATATCCTTCTTTCTTTCTCCTTCCTCTGTACAAACCCCTCTCTTGGGAGTATCAAAGCACCCATGACTTTATTTTTAAATCTTCTGGGTGTATTTCCGTCTTCACTAGACTGTGAGCTCATCTGGGACAGGGACCATATCTTAGTTGTCTTTGAAGCCTCACTGTTTAGTGCAGTGCCTGGCACAGAATGCTGTTTCCTCTCTCACTGTTTCTTTCTTGCCTTTGAGGTCTTTTGTCTTTGTTATTGTGTTTTTCCCTGTTGGTCTTTGTTCTCAGTTCATCCCTGTGCCCTCACCTCAGCCTGGCCTCGGTGCGGGCCACCTTCCTCTGTTTTCCTGCAGACTGTGTACAGTGCCCTGGGCCTGAGGGATGCCTGCCGCTCCCTGCCTCAGTCTATCCAGCTTTTTCAGGACATTTCTCAAGAATTCTCTGATGACTTGCACCACATTGCCAGCCTCATTGGGAAAGTGGTGAGTGGCAAGAAAGAGGCAGAGCACCTGGGGAACTATGGGAGAGAGAGGGAGAGGGACTAGGCTCTAGGGGATGTGGTGTGGAAGATGGGGAACCATGGGAAACGCTGGGGTCAGTGGATGACTAAAGATGGAATATAGTGAGAGGAGGTGGCAGAACACCAGGGATGTGCGTGGAGGGTTAGGGTTAACACAGGGACTGCAGGGAGAATCGGGGCCCAAGCAGAGGGGAGGAACAGGACCAAGAGATGGTGCTGAGTGATAAGCAACTGGACTTCTTGTCTCCTCAGGTGGACTTTGAGGGCAGTCTTGCTGAAAATCGCTTCACAGTCCTCCCGAATATAGATCCTGAAATTGATGAGAGTGAGTGTTGGGTGTGCAGATGGGCCTGTGAGCCCTGAAACATGAGCCTGCGTAGTGATGGGGGTACCATCCTTGGTAGGTGGTCACTACAGGTGGGGATAATCATAGCAAGCAGGGGAGGAGCCCTACTTTCGATATCCACATGTCTTCCACCCTCCTAGAAAAACGAAGGCTGATGGGGCTTCCCAGTTTCCTCACTGAGGTGGCTCGGAAGGAGCTAGAGAATCTGGACTCCCGTATTCCATCATGCAGTGTCATCTACATCCCTCTGGTGAGGGCATGAGGGTGGGTGTAACCTCCAGGGTCTTTAGGGGAGATATTAGGCTTATGAAGGACATATTAGTAGATAAGAAAACTTCTGGAGAAGTCTGAAGAATCTGAACACCTTTTGGTGGCTTTAGCCCCCTGAGGGAACCATTGCAGGGTACAGGGGTCTCTGGCTTCCTTTAGGGAGAGAAAGTGCCCAGTATGTCACTCTCTGCTTTATCTCCTCTTTACTCTCCCCAGATTGGTTTCCTTCTTTCTATTCCCCGCCTGCCTTCCATGGTGGAGGCCAGTGACTTTGAGATCGAGGGACTGGACTTCATGGTAAGACCCTCGCCCTCTGTAGGGGAGTGATAGGGAAAATGAATCAGCAGCTGAGGGAGGGCCTTACTCTATGAGCACTGCCCAATATGGGATCTCTCTCCTATAGTTTTACTTTGATCTTTCCCAGCTCTGAGACAAAGGAGAAAGAAGTTAGGGTGGGGGCTGGAGGTGGGGTTAGAAAGCTGCGAGAGGATGAGCACCAAGAGATGCAAAGCCTACAGCTTGAACCCTTGTACCTAGTTTCTCTCAGAGGAGAAGCTGCACTATCGTAGTGCTCGAACCAAGGAGCTGGATGCATTGTTGGGGGACCTGCACTGCGACATCCGGGGTGAGGAGAAGCAAAAGGCTGGAGGGGAGTGGGCAGCTTGGAGATTACTCTAACAGGCTCCTTTTCTTCCTGCTGTCTCTACTCTGACTCTCCATCTTCTCCGCTGAATGTCTCTGGGTATCTCAGATTGTATCTGCAAGCCTGTTTCCAGGTCCCCCTGCTGGCCTCTTTGTTTCTCTTTCACTTTCCCCTGGAGCTGACCCACAGCTCCCTCCTTCAACCACCCCCAGACCAAGAGACCCTGTTGATGTACCAGCTGCAGTGTCAGGTGCTGGCGCGGGCAACAGTCTTGACCCGGGTGTTGGACCTTGCCTCCCGCCTGGATGTCCTGTTGGCTCTTGCCAGTGCTGCCCGGGACTATGGCTATTCAAGGCCCTGTTACTCCCCCCGACTCCTTGGGGTACGAATCCAGAATGGCAGGTGAGAAAAGAAGCGGGTGGAGGAATAGATACAAGGGGCCTGAAGGCCCCATCTTCTGGGGGGTTCATCCATCTGGATCCACAGGCCATGTGTGTGAGGCACCTCTCCACCCACTGCAGACATCCTCTGATGGAACTCTGTGCCCGAACCTTCGTGCCCAATTCCGCAGAATGTGGTGGGGACAAAGGGAGGGTCAAAGTCATCACTGGACCTAACTCCTCAGGGAAGAGCATATACCTCAAACAGGTGAGGAGAATCCCTACAAACTAGCCCTCTGGCTCTTCTCCGTTGTCTCCATCCCCTGCCTACCCGCTAACCCAGCTCCCTACAGTTCTTCTCCCCCTGTGTTTTGACCCCACCTGTCATGAAAAGCCCAGAGCCCACACAGCCTGATCCTCTACCTCACATGTTCTCATTCTCTACTTGAGGGAGAGCCATGTGCTAATAGATCTTTCCATAAGCCTGAATTCACTTCCTCCACCTCTGAATAGGTCCATGCCATTCTCAAGTTTGCCTCTGCCCACTCCCCAACCCTCGTTACTGATTCTAAAGTAAGCAGAAGGGGCTATGATCTTCTGTTAAACTGTGTTCACCCCTCCTTGATCTATCATTCACCCCTCAGTTTAGCCTCGCCTTCACCTTGGCCCACACCACCAGGCTCCAGGCCCTGTCTCCTCCCCTATTCAGGTAGGCTTGATCACATTCATGGCCCTGGTGGGCAGCTTTGTGCCAGCAGAGGAAGCAGAAATCGGGGCAGTAGACGCCATCTTCACCCGAATTCATAGCTGTGAATCCATCTCCCTTGGCCTCTCCACCTTCATGATCGACCTCAACCAGGTCAAAGGGAGCAAAGGGAGGTGGGATTGGGGGAGGAAGATAATGGAGAAGGAACTCTACCCCTGAAAAATGATCAGAACAGGAAAAACATTCCTTCTGCCACATGCCCTCTACACTAGGGACAGGGAGCTCCCAGTTCAGAGACCAGGAGTATCAATATCGTGAACCTTTATTGTACTGTCGCTTTGTGTGAGGCATTGTTTGCAATGAAAGGATGAACATAACATGCACCTCGCTATTAAAGAACTTGCAGTCCAGTAGGGTGAACACATATACAAGCAGTCTTATTCACAGGCAGACTGTGGTCAGTGCATTACAGGCCTCGAATGCTAATGAAACTCTCCCTTGTCCATCTGGTGCCCAGCAGGTGGCGAAAGCCGTGAACAATGCCACTGAGCAGTCTCTGGTCCTTATTGATGAATTTGGAAAGGGAACCAACACGGTGAGGGGAGAAACTAATGATGAACTAAGGAGGGGAAAATGGAGGAGGACAAAGGAGCATGAGGGTGAGGCTGAGCCTCAGGAAAAGAATACGGGTGTGTGGGCAGAGAAGAAACAGAGCAGGAGATGGGGAGAGGCCAGGGCAGGTGGAGAGGGGCACATGGGGCACCCATGGTTCTGCACCCTCACTCCTGCCCCTGTGCAGGTGGATGGGCTTGCACTTCTGGCCGCTGTGCTCCGACACTGGCTGGCCCTTGGACCCACGTGCCCCCACATCTTTGTGGCCACCAACTTCCTGAGCCTCGTTCAGCTACAGCTGCTGCCACAGGGGCCCCTTGTGCAGTATTTGGTGAGGAAAACAATCTATCCCCCTAGGGGCCCCTAGATTGTCCCCAGAGCGGAGGAATGGCTCCTCCCTATCCTGAGTATAGGGACCATGTCCCTTTTTTTTTCTCACTTCCCACAGGGATGGGCAAAGGATTTCGGGACAGGAAGCAGAGTGACTGATGACACACTGTCTCCTTTTATTCTCTTTTAAGACCATGGAGACCTGCGAGGATGGGAACGACCTTGTCTTCTTCTATCAGGTTTGCGAAGGTGTTGCCAATGCCAGCCATGCCTCCCACACAGCTGCCCAGGCCGGGCTCCCTGACAAACTCATTGCTCGTGGCAAGGAGGTTAGATCCTGACATCAACCACCTCCATCAGGGCTCCCTTCCACTGTCCCTGCTCCTCTCAGGGGCCTGGGTTTCTGGGTCCGTGGGATTTCTGATCCTTATTTCCTCTTCTCTTACTCAACTGCCCCGCCCCGCCCCCGCTTCCACCTTCCTTCTTGTTCCTAGGTCTCAGACTTGATCCGCAGTGGAAAATCCATCAAGCCTGTCAAGGAGTTGCTAAAGGAGAAGCAAATGGAAAAGTGAGTATGTGGCCCTGGGTCCTTGTTCTCTCTAGCATCTTCTGCAGCTCTTCTCCCCCTTTCAGGGACTCAGATAGCCTCTTTGCCCTTCAAACACCCATGATTTCTTTCCAAAATTCTTAAATTTTCAAGGTCCCAGCTTTTTCTGTGCCACAGCCTCTCCCTTCTGCTCAGGGACTCAGTTATCCATCCTCCCATAAATCTCACCATTCTCTCTCCCTTCAGTTGCCAGATATTAGTAGATAAGTTTCTGAAACTGGATTTGGAAGATCCCAACCTGGACCTGGATATTTTCATGAGTCAGGAAGTGCTGCCTGCTGCCACCACCATCCTCTGAGAGTCCTTCCTCAGCTCTCCTCCAGTTCCCAAACCCTGGTGGGCTGCACATGCCTCTTTGTTTCCTTATCTCCTTCAGACCTAGAGTTCTCAGTTTCCCTGGAAATTTTGTTTCATATTAGGAATAAAGTTTATTTTGAGAAAGTTACTGTTTTCTTAGACCAGCCAAAACAAAACAAGAGAATAGGAAAGAGATGAAACACCCAGCAGGAGTCTGCAAAGGGACTGTCCTAGCCTCATTAAAAATACAGTGAGAGGGGCCGGCCCAGTGGCGAAGTAGTTAAGTGCGCATGTTCCGCTTCGGCGCCCAGGGTTCGCCGGTTTGGATCCCGGGTGCGGACATGGCACCGCTTGGCAAGCCATGCTGTGGCAGGTGTCCCACATATAAAGTAGAGTAAGATGGGCATGGATGTTAGCTCAGGGCCAGTCTTCCTCAGCAAAAAGAGGAGGATTGGCGGCAGATGTTAGCTCAGGGCTGATCTTCCTTAAAAAAAAAAAAAATACAGTGACATTGCTGTAGGGAGACCCTCCGATTCTACCCATGGGGACTTCATGACACCCAGCTACTTCAACAGACCCTACAAAAACAGATGAGAGGGAAGACACAGGAGCCCAAGGGAGATGGTCTGGTCTTTCCCCTTAAGTAGGAACACCCCAGCCTCAGACACAGCAAGGAGGGCTCTGACAGGCTGAAAGACCAGGTGGGACGGGTATAATACACTGGGGAAGGGGAGGGACCAGCCCAGTGCACCAGTGGGCGTGGCTCCACCCTTCCCACCTCACAGCCATGGGGAGCCCGGGTGCTGGTGGGCTGCCCCTGGTGCAGGCTCCCTACACAATTCTGCTGCTGCCGCTGGGGACAAGCCGCCAAGACCCAGGGGCTCGGAGCTTCTTCCTCTGGGTGAGTATTAGTACAACAAGAGGTCCAAGGGGAAGTCCCTCTCCCTAGATCTGCCCCCCACATTTGTACTCAATTTTGAGGACTCATAAGTATCCCCCCTTCTTCCCCTTGCCCTCCAGGTCCTCAGGGACCAGTCTGGGCTCACATTCAGTGACCAGACAGTGAACTCAACCAGGGGTTGAGAGAAAGGGCCATGGCCCAGAACCCTGCTGTGGAGTCAGTCAGCCTTGGCTTCTTGCCTTTTCTAGCTGCAGAGGATGCAGGCTCTGGAGAGGGAGCAGGATGCCCTGTGGCAGGGGCTAGAGCTGTTGGAGCATGGCCAGGCCTGGTTTGAGGGCCGTCTGAGGGAGGCACAGCAACAGCAGCTGCATCTGGGGGCCCTTGGTGAGGTACGGGGCTGCCCCATGGTGTGTGGGGGTGAGGGGAGCTGGGAACATGTGGACACAGCCTGAGACCAGCCTGGAAAGGAGAGAGTTAATGGGCAGGGATCATGAATTCGAAGCAGCATTGTAATGACAGGATGCCACCAAGTGTTAGGTTGGTGTTCATTGTTGGGATTGGAGGAGGCTGGCCTGCATTCCATTCAGAGGGACACAATTTGGATTACTGCATTGAGATGGGGGAGTGGCCTGGATTATTCCACTGGGTCAGGGATGGACAGGGAGGATCCATAAAGAATAGGAAAAGGGGGAACTCTGCTATTTGAGGGGGATGGAGGAACTGGACTATTAAAGAGACGGAGTATTGGATTTTTCCCCCTGCCTGGAGGGGTATTGGGATGAAGGGATCCAGGTGGAGGAGAGGTGGTGATAGAGGAGTGGCAGATGAACCTTAAGTTTTCACCATGTTGTCAGCCTCCAACTCCTTCTTTAGAATTTTCTGACAGATTTACACTCAGAGCCTGGTGTCCCCCAGTTAGCCCAGATTCAAAAGGTGAACATCTGTTTGCAGAATCTGATTCAGGGGAAGGTGAGTTTATTGTTTTTAGTTTAGACTTTTGGGAAGTAGGGGTAGAGAAGGGACTTGGGGTCAGCACTGGTTTAACAGAAAACAGTGAATTTCCCCCCAGTTCTCCCCACATCCCTTGAACAAGGCTAATTCCTGCGCCACCAAGGACTGGAAGGGAAGGCCAAGGAAGCAGAACGTGTGGCATCAACAGGTAAACTGTAGGGGAGTGAGGGGAGGGCAGAGCCCTGGCCCCATGGGGGAGGGAGGAGCACAGATGCCCAGATTATTTCTCTCCTCTTCTCCAGGAGTTGTCAAGGCAGCAGAAAGGAGTCATTCAGCCAAAGGGGGAGATGGCTCAGCCGAGCTGCCCCAAGTGGCAGAGGGGCCCTACCAGGGTCTAAGGCCTCCTCTCCTTCCCCTCAGTTGGTGACAGAAGAGGCTGAGTCAGAACCCCCAGCCTTCTTATTCTGCTTCTTAACTCAACAGCTAAATGGCTCCACATGGAGGGTCAAATGAAGTCCAAACATGTTGGCGTAAAGTTTCTTCTCTGCTCCTGAAAACTTCCATTTCATCTTCTTTGTGTCTTAAGCCCTCACTCTCCCCTATGTGATGTGCATAAATGATCTTTCTTTGAAATCCTTCTGGGGAGAAGACATGTTTATTGAAACAGTCCTTCAAATTTAAATATAAAAATAAAATAGAAGCTTCTCCAGAATTTCAAATAAAAATAGTTCTATACATAACACTTCCTGGTACCCTCCTACCCCACTCCCAACCTTAGTCTCTGCCCTATTTATCTTCCCCTCTCCCTGAGCTTGGGAGAGCATGAATAAGTAGTAGAATCAAGATGCTACAGAGAAATAGCAACTTTCTCCAAAAATGAGTCTTTGGTTTGATTCTCACAAGGATTAGGGAAAGTGCATTCTGGGAAAATCCATTGCCCTCT
Source organism: Equus caballus (assembly GCF_041296265.1). Taxonomy (NCBI): domain Eukaryota; kingdom Metazoa; phylum Chordata; class Mammalia; order Perissodactyla; family Equidae; genus Equus; species Equus caballus. The sequence continues at coordinate 34,841,478 of NC_091703.1, forward strand.
ATCCCAATCTCCCTAAGAAAGAAAAGGGACAAGTGCATTAGAAGGAAAGCCTCCATCCCAGCTGAGAGAGATAGGGTCTGGAGGCCCATGTTACCTTCTCACCAACACGGCAAGATTGAAAATAGTGCTGGAGGCCCATCCCCCTAGGGGCTGTTGTGTCACCAGGAAGCCAGACCTAGCAGGAGCAGTACCCCTCCAACTGTGCCCCACCAGGTGTTGCCCGCCAGCCCTCCTCCAGCTATGCCCCGAGTCACCAAAGTGGAGGGACGAAAGCCAGGGCTGGCCGTGGTGAGGACGGGGCCAGACGAGTGGGCAGGGGCAGCGAGCTGGTCCTGGGGAGAAGAAGATTGTCAGGGTGCCTGCACCCAAATTAAGCCTACACCGCCCTCCCCTTGCCCTGCGTACCCTGCGATGGAAAGTGGGGTTGCCTCACCTGAGGGGCAGGGGCCAGCACCAGGAGCCGGAGGAAGGCGTGGGTCGGGGGCACTGAGCTGGCTTCTCGACCCATCGCAGTCACAGTCACCACCACCACGGAGTCCGGGGCGGCTGAGTCTGGGACCTCCAGCCACAGGCGCCCCCAGGCGGACTCATTGTGTTCTAGGAGAACCCTGGAGAGGGGATAACAGACCTCAGGCTGAAGCCCCGGCCTGGGCCGAGAGCCAAGGGGCGGAGCCAAGTGCAGGTTGGGCGGGGAGGAGAGAATCGGAAGGCCAATCGGAAGGGGCCAGAGGCGAGGCTTAAAGGGCGTGTACCAGATCCCACCCCCCCGGAACCGAAAGGTCGGGGTAGAAGGGAACAAGAGGGTTCAGGGGCTGCACCTGGAAAGGTTGGAGGTGAGAGCGAAGCTGGGGTTGACAGATGCCCTGAGATCGAGATCCTGAGGGCCCGAGAAGCTGGCGATGTGGAGGCCGAGCGGGGCCTTGGTGCCTGGGGCCAGGAAACCCGGGGGGCCACTGAGCTGCGGAGGAGGGCGGGTCAGGAGAGGAGCCGCTCCTTTTCTCTCCAGCCCCAGCCGCACCTTCCCCTTGCCTCTCACCTCCAGAAGGACAGGGACCACAGAGCAGGGCTGGGGGGCCGCCCGGTGCAGGCCCTGTCCCCCTCCGTCCTGGCCAATCAGCTCCAGGGAAAATGGTCCCGCGGTGGACAGGAGTGTGGGCGATAGCGAGGCAGCCAGGAGACCTCGCTCCCAGGGTCCCATGGGCTCCAAAGGCACCCGGCCCAGCTCGGCACCCTTGGGGACTCCTCGAAGGACGACGTGGGAGAAATGCGGCAAAGGATCTCCAGATTCGCCTCTGGAGCCTAGCCCTGTCACTTCTACCAGCAGCTGGGTCTGGAGACCTGGGACAGGAGAGAGGAGGGGAGAATCTGCGTGAGATTCAGAGACCGAGAGAAAAGAATGAACAGCTTTTGGGATAGGGGTTACCTCTGAGGAGTACGGATGGAGAAAAGGGGTTACCTCTGAGCGATATTGATGGGGAGAGTCAGAAGGGAGTTCTGGGATCCTGGAAATGTTCTAAATCTTGAACTGAATGATGGTTACATGGGTGTATTATATGAAATCCATCCGGCTGTACACTTAAGTTTAATGTAAGTCATAACTCCATAAAAAGTTAAATATATGTAGAATTTTATATATATATAAAATTAATGAACAAGACAGGGGTGGGGAATAGATGTACCTGCAACTGGCTGAGTCAGGGGGTAGAGGCCAGGGTGGGGTCCTTCCCCCACAGGGATCCCAAAGTAGAAGAGGAAGTCCAGGGAGGTCTGGGCTGAGGAGGTCAAAGGCAGTCAGAAACCTTCCTGAGATGAATGTAACTGATAATTGCTCTCTCAGCTCCACAGTCTCCCATCCTTTCCCAGAAATATCTCCCTCCTTACCTTGCACTCTCACCCTTGGAGTGCCCTTGGCTGTGACCTGGATCTCCCAGGTCCCTTTCTGTAGGGGGTCATTCATGGTCACCATCCAGAACTGCCCAAAGCGGCGAGTGTGACCCAGAGGCCCTTCGCCTTCCTCCTGGCCCTGGCAGACTCCTGGGTGGGAGTGGGAGGCAAGAGATTGTCACATGAGAACGCCTTCCCCTTAGTATATTACCCCTCATTCTCCAGTCCCCAGTCTCCATTCTTCCCTCTGCCTTGAGGGACACACATGGAAGTACCTGCAGGGTTCCTGATGCAGAAACTGCTGACCTCCCCGTGGATTCGCACTGTGAGCCTCTGGAGCAGCCCATCCACAATGAACACAAGTGGCTTCCCAGGCACCACGACAGGAGGTTCCAGGGGAAGTGTCACCTTGAGGGAGGAATAAGACCAAAAAATAGAGGAGAAGATAAGACATGGAACGAGGTGAGAACAAAGACAGGAGAAAGACGGAGACAGAAAGAAACTAAGTCTCCACACATGGAGAAAGGATTCCAGTGAGAGAGTGAGGACCAGGGATGAAGTTATGGTCAACGACAAATTTGGAGGCAAGGGATTAAGGATAAGGCAATCACTTCTTGTCTCCCCTTAAAAGATGGCAGGACTTCCTGTGGTAGCCCAGGACAGAATACTGGAGGTCAACATTAGGGGGGAGGGGTGGTACTAATATGGGAGGAGCAGTGTGGAAGGTGGGTAGCCGTGGATCTCAGAGGGAGAGAAAATTCCTTTCCCACCCTTCTGTCTGGAATAGTAACACATCAATAGGAGCTGTTCCCTTTCTCCTTGAGAAAGAGAAATGCAGCGTCACCCATCCTCTCAGTTCTGAGGTGAGAGCCCTGGTCCCTCTGGCCCCCACACTTACTCACCAGGTCAGCCATGCTGTCCCCAACAATGGCTGCCACATCCCTAATGTGCTGGTCTTTGGTAAAGATCACCTCTCCTCCTGAGGCCAGGGCCACTGCTTCATATGGCTCAAAACGCAGCGGGGACAAGACCTCACGCCGAGCTCGGTGCTGAACCCTCGATGGGTCTTCTGTCACCAGGAATGTAACCTGTGCCCGGAAGAGAGGCCAGTACTTGAGGGGTCCAAGTGCATCTACCATCATAAACAAGGCTCCCTTGTGCTCAAGCTTCCTATAGAGCTGATGATTAGTGGTAAGCTCTCTGTCTACCCTCTGGCTGCTACTGAGGGCCTCCCAATGACACAAGCCCCTGGTCTTCAGTTAGTAGTCACCATTCCCTTGTAACTGTCACTATATGTCATCCATATAGTGGATTGTTGGCAATGATATCTCCAGTTCTTCAAATGGTTTATTGGGGGCAGGTTCAAATACGAATTCAGCATCATTAAGGGTAGGGCCTCCCACTCTTTAGTATTGTTAAAGGGATCAGGAAATGTTGTACTCATTGTCTGCTTCTCCCACGCCATGCCAAGGCTGGTTCAACCACCATAGTGTGGTGTGATCTTTGTTAGGAGATTATTGTCATAGGGTTTTCTGCATCCCTGAGAGGCTAACACTGCGTCTCCCACCAGCTATGCTCACTCTGCAGCGCCGCTCCTGAGTCAGGGATTCCACTCGGTTGGTGAGAAAGGCATCCTTCGGGGAGGCATCAGTGAAGACAAAGATGTCTGAGAGTGGAGGTGTGTGCAGCAGGGCCAGCTGGCAGGGAGGGAAAGGGCTGATGTTAAATATTGCGACAGTAAGGGAATGAGTTGGGCAAGCGTGGGTGAACCTAGTGGGACTAGGCTTTGAAGGCAGGGTCGGGGGTAGGGTCCCAGGAAGGCTCTAGCTCCCTTTAGTAGTGGGGCTTGGAAAAACAGGGAGAAGAAGGGAAAGGAGTAGGGGAGGGCAGACCTCCAGAGCTGACAGGCACATCTCAGGCTCATCTCCACCCCCCAAGGCTTGGATCTCATTGAGTTGTTGCCAGAAGCTGTCAGGGTCACTGGTTGTAAAGACGGGGCCAAACCCTAGGGAGGGAGAAAGGAGGTTGAGGTAAGTGAGGAGAGGGCTCCCCTCATTCCAACCTAGCACCACCTCCCCAGTCAAGAGGCCTGCTGTGCTCCTGGGGTGGACAAGTATTAAGATGACAGTATTCCCTTATATTTATATGGGCAGAGCAGGGCAGGGGCAGGCAGGGGGTAGGTACCTCTAGTTGGAAAGTGGACCTCAATTCCCTAACAAAATGGCAGCACTCCTGTGGTCCTGAGTGGGCCTTTATATTGGGTACATGTGTAAGTATAAAAAACAACTGGGGGGTCGGCCCCGTGGCCAAGTGGTTAAGTTCGCGTGCTCCGCTTCAGTGGCCCAGGGTTTTGCCAGTTGGGATCCTGGGCACAGACATGGCACTGCTCATCAGGCCAGGCTGAGGCAGCATCCCACATAGCACAACCAGAAGGAGCTAGAACTAGAATATACAGCTATGTACTGGGTGGGGCGGTTTGGGGAGAAGAAGAAGAAGAAAAAAAAAACAAGATTGGCAACAGATGTTAGCTCAGGTGCCAAAACAAAACCCAAAACAACTGGGGCCTTTTTCCTCACCAGAAAAGCCAGAGAAATAACGGTACTTACCTCAGAGGGTTATTGGGAGGACTAAATAAGTTGATTTTGTAAACCTTAGAATAGTGTTTTGCACATAAGGGCTAAATTCTTAATTATTCATTTATTCATACCTTCATCAAATATGTAATAAGCCCCTATTAAATGCCAGCTACTATGAGATTTATTCAGACAAATCACACTTCAACCCTGCCCTTAGGGAATTCTCAGTCCTATAGGCATTTTATTTGATCATCATTTCAACCCTGGGAGATAGGCAGGATAAGACAAGTACTGACCTATTTTGTGGATGATGGAGTTGAGGCAAAGAGAGCTTGAATGACCGGCCTAAGTAAGACTAGTTAACCCAGCCCAGATCATCTGACTTCCAATTCAGGGGGCAAAGAAATACTGTGTAACTAGGTGCCTCAGACACTTCACAGAGGCCTGGATCCCAACCCCCACCTTCATCTCAACCTCTAGCTACAGGAAATGGAGAGAAGTGAAAATGACTCATTAGCCTGGAAGCCTAAGAAAGCAGAGGCCACCTGCCTGAGCACAGATCATGATTAAGCTCATACGGAAACTGTTGTTATTTTGGAAACAGTGGAAGAAGGGGTCTATTGTTCTGTATATGCACACAGGTACCATAAAGGCTCACTCAGGAAGTGCCACCATTTTGCTAAGAAAGTGGAGCCATGAGGCCCACTTCCCCACCAGCGGCATTTACCCCTTGTCCTGGACTTTCCTTCCCTCCACTATCCCAGCCAAACTATGTTTACCTGGGTCATGGAAAGGCACCAGGACATAGTGGACAGGCTCCATGGGGCTGCCCCGCCGCTGCTCCACAATGTGGCGAGCCTGGATTTTGGCAGCGTTGATCTCCTCACCCATACTGCCCGTGGTGTCCAGGACAAAGCTCAGGCTGGAGGCTGGAGAGATGTCCAGCAGCCTGGGGAGCAGGCCAGAGACACAGTGAAGGATCTGCATATTTGTCCCCAGCCCCAGGTTTCTCAGCATCACCAGGAGTCCTCAGCCATTAGGGAGCCCACCTCCAGGAGGCCACTCACCTGGAGAAACCGCTGTCTCCCAGGCGGCTTCGCAGGAGGCTGAAGGCCTGGATAGAGGCCAGAAGGGCCAGTTTTGCAGCCTGGAGGTGCAGCATGTGGTGCGGGGAAAAGCCTGGGGATGTGCTATCCTTGTTGATGCCTCCCCGTGGTGGCTGGGAGCTGCTCCGATCAAAATGGCCCCCATGGCTACATTTCCCTGGGTTGGGGAAAGGGATCTGGAGGGTGGAGGTAAAAAAACCTGCTACCTCCTAAGAAAAGGAGACCCTTTCTGACCTGGCCTGACCCTCTCACTCCTCAGCAAAGGATCAGCAGGAAATGATGATATTTTGTGGGGAGAAAATCTGGAATAAATCTGGAGGGGTCAGTCACCAAAGCACTTGGTGGAGCCCCTGATCCTTCCAGTCGGTGCCCAAAAGCTGCCCTTGGGCAATTGAGAAGTCATCCGCTGAGTAAGAAGCTGCTCCCCCACTCCAACAATCACCGCTTCAGTGGGCCTCCATCCACCCACCCCATTCCCAACATCCTCTCCTTCCAGGAAGTGATGCCATAGGAAATGGCACAAGGGCCTAGAGGACCGAGATCCCTAGCAAGAGAGCCAAGGGAAAGGAAGTGACTTTCTCCCCTTACTTCCGGCGGCTTTCCTGTCTGGTACCTGGAGGTTTAGGGGGGTGAGTTCCAAAGTAGCCAGAGGTGAGGAGTGTGAAGCCCAGCAAATTCTCGGGGCAGCTCAACTCCTCGCAGTCAGAGCAGGTAGGATCGCCCACTAGGAAGAGAAGGCAGGGGTCCAGAACCCAAGATTCTGCTGCCCCCAACCATTTTCCTTGTCCACCCAAACATCTTCAGCTTTTCCTCTCAACTAGAACAAGGTGAGAACCCATAGGTACCCTTTAGGTTTTCTGAACTAAAACCTGGAGTCCATGGGCTGGCAATGACACTGACTAATTGAGACTGGGACTGTGCTAGAAAACCCAGAAGTGTGGGGACCAATCCTATGGGGATTGTGCCCTCTGTGAGCTGTGGACAGGAAGTGAACTTGTAATGGACAGGAGGCAGCTTCTGGGTCATAGTTCAGTTGGAAGGACGAGGGGGCTGTGAGAGAAAGCCCTGTGTGATCCAGTGGGCAAAGGAAGCCATATGAAAGACAGAGCACTTGACTGAGGTCTGCAGACTTGGTCCTGGCTCTGTCCTCCCCTGTGGGACCTTGGGGAAGCCACCTAACTGAGCTGGCTTTTAGTTGGACTGGGTGACCTCACAGGTCATTTCAGAGATGAAGCGATGTCACATTCTATATGACCTCAGGATGTGACATGGTGGTTGGATGGGCTGAGAGGAGGTGGCTCTGTGGGCTCCCCCAACCACTGGGGTCATGGCCATACCTTGTGCCAGGCTCCCGAGCTCCCGCCTTGGCCAGAGGAGGTGAGGGTGTGGCTGCTGCTTCCCCAGTTCCACCCAGTTGCTGTGACTATAGAAATCCTGGTCCCGGGGGATAGGAGGAGAAGGGGAACAAGGCACTAGTCTGACTGTTCTCATAAACACCAGCCCTAACTCGCCACTCCTATGAGTTCCCCACCTAGAAAGCTCCTCCCATTCCTACTATTGTCAGTCCTCTCCACTGCTCTCTCCCCATTGCCCAGGGCAGAGCTTTACCAAAGTGGGAGTCTCCTAGTGTTTCTTCCTGTCTTACTCAGAGTCCCACCAAAGGCCTTTCAGTGGCTGACCAGGCCCACCTCTCTGACTCAGCGCCTTCCTCTCTCACCCTCACTTCTCTCCAGCTGCTACGGCCTCCTGGCTGTTCCCGTAGGAAGCACTGCCAGTTTGGAGTGAGGGAGCTAAGGAATAGCCTCAGGGCATTGGCAAGCAGTGCCCCCATCCCTTCAAGAGAAGGAGGAGGCATGATTAAGAAGGCACCACCTGGGAAAGGAAGCCTGGAAGTGAAGACCCCCCTGACCATTAATTAGCCAACTCTATTCTCACCTGCAAGGCATGAAGTGCAGCCCCGAGGCGCTGGCGGGCCAGGGTGTGGTCAAGGGCTCTGGCAGCCACCAGGGTCTCCCGTAGAGCCCCCACCAGGCGTGTGTGCCCTTGGCCCAGCCGCTCAGCATCAAAGTGCAGGTCAGGGTCATTCTTGGAAGTCGGCAGGAAGTCCTGGGCTGCATTGGCACGAGATACCTCCCCTAAGGCTGCTCGGAACCGCCGGGAAGGAAACCCGGGTCCAAAATAGGCGGCAAAGAGGTCATCAGCAAGGAGGGTGCGGCCCTGTGCAAGTGGTAGGAAACAGGGGTCCAGGGAAGCTCCTTGGATTGGACCACTGCCCACATTTCCTCAGCAACTGGAGCTCAAGGCTGGGTGTGGAAGGGATTGAAGGTGCTGGCCCCTACAAGGGAGGGGCAATCCTGGACCTTTCTAAGGAGGGGGGACTCCTGATTTTAGGACCAGGACTCCTGGGTATTGTTGCTGCAGGGGGCACAGGAGGGGAGGTGGGAGAGGGCAGGGGAGTGTCCCTTCTCTTGGCAAGCAAGGCCCTCAAGGAGGAGAGGTCCCAGGGAATCGGGGAATCAGGTTGCAGTGTGACAGGACCCAGGGACACTCACCAAGAAGTCCTCAAGATGAAGAGGAGGCCGCCCTGGGGGTGGCTGCTCCAGGAAGAGCTGCAGGGTAACATTGAGAGCTGCCTCCTCAGTCAGGTCCTGGTGGGTGATGGAGCCAGGGGCAGCCAGGAGGCTCCAGATGTTGGGGAAGAAGGCAGATGCAGGAGGCAACAGCAGCTGCAGCAGCAGCAGCACTGAGGGGCCCAGGTGGGATAGGGACTCCTCCAGGAGGAGCATAGCTGAGGCATGGACCTGGGGAACAGAAGGCTTTCACTGGGGGAGGAAGCAGCCGCGATTCCAGGGCAGGCCTGGCTCTGTTTGTCTCCATGTGCACCTGCTTTGGCCCCTTCTTCCACTTTGTCTCAAGCACCTTATTTGCTCCAGCTGGCCTTCCCCGCCCTGTCCCTCGTCACCCAGACACCTGAGGACCTTATGAGGCCAACAGAGACATATACCTGCAGGACAGGGGTCAGTGGCTCCTACCCCGGAATCCCCCTCCCCACCCACCGGCTGACACCCTAGTGCACAGGAAGTCCGGGTCTTCCCTCTACGCCTCTCCCCTACCTGGTTGCTGGGTCTCCCGGCAGGGCAGCTGGGCGTGGCGTCACAGGGCACTTAGGTCAGAGTTATAATTAACCCAAGCAGGACTCAGTGGAGGGGGAGGGAGGCCCTGGGAGGGTGGGGGCACAACAGGCGGCCCCTAGCCCCTCTACCCACGCTTGCCCAAGGCCACAAGCAGCAGCCGGCACCAGGGCGGGCCTCCCTTGGCTGCAGTGCAGAGATGAGTGGAGAAGAGCTGAGAAGAGCCGAGAGGAGGAAGGGAGAGAGCAGCGTGACTCAGGCCTGGCTCAGTGCCAGGGACAGACCCAGATAGATGCACCTCTCTGCCCACCGGGACCGGTGCCTGGTGCCCAGCCTGCAGCTCTCTCATTACTCACACCAGCCACCTCTGAGGATTCAAGAACCCAGGCGCCAACACCCCCTCCCTGGCTCCACCACACAGTCAAGAGATGGTTTTGTGGCAAAATATTTTATTGCTGCCACCCCCCTGGTGGACCACTGGGGGTTATGAGGGTTGGAGATGGGTGTATCACAGCATCTTCTGAAATAGGGCAATGGCCTCGTCCACCTTCCTGAGCTCTGCTTCTGTCTGTTGCAGCTGGGGGTAGAAGAAGGGAGTGTTGGGTGCTGAGGACCCAGGCCCAAGAGAGGAGACCCCCCCAAATGCCCACAATGGCAGAGGGGTCAGAATTGGAAAGATGGGTGAGGACTATGGCCAGGGAGAGTAATTCGGGAACTATGTGTGCTTGGCTGGCCTGTTGCCCCCTAATTCTCACTAGCCTTCCCACCAGCACCCCCCCTTCTCGTCCACCATCACTGGCCTCTTGGGTCTTGCCTTTTCCCACAGAGTGGTCAGTTTTCAAGGACAAAGGGGCCTCAGAGCCCATGCGCCCCAGCCCCACCCGGGTGGTGGAGCACAGCATTGGGAATGCAGGCTCTAGGGAGGCACTTAGCCTTCACTTGTCAATGGCAATGGTGACGCTGCCTGCCCTGAGAGGGCTACTGGGAGAAGCAAGTGAGACAACCCCACGCAGCCACCAAGGCTCTGTAACCCTTAGCCTCCACTCCTGTTTCCCTCTGTGTCTGTGTGGTTTACGCCACTGCTCCTTCCTGGACAGATCCCCAGGTGAGCCCAGTGGGCTTCTAACTATATACGGTCCTGAGCCCAGCCCCACGAGAGTGGGATGCCGTGTTCCAGGCACTGGGTGGGTATGAGAGGTCTGGCTGGGAGGCAGGATACCTAGTTCTTGGTCTGCCTCCATCTTCAACTTGCTGCATAACCCTGGGCAGTGCCTCTGCCTCCCAGCTGTTCCTCATGTGCAAGAGGAGGAATCATAGGTTCCACTTGCTCAAGGGGCCTGGGCAGAGTGCAGCTGCAGGAGTGGGGTTTGATAATGGAGGGAGGGGATGGTGTGGGAGATGGGGAAGGAAATGCCCAACCACACCACACACCTTGGCTTCATCTGCCTCCTGGACTTTGAGGGGCACCTTGACAGCGTAGCCCGAGGCGGCGCGGCGCTCCCGCAGACGCTGGGCCTGCCGCTGCGCCTCACCTCGCTTGGCCTGCAGCTTGCCCAGCTCCCGGGCTGGGTCCACCAGCCCCTGAAGCTGCAGGTGAACGGAGCAGCGGTCAGAGGCCACGGCCACAGCACAGCCATGGGGTGCAGGAGCCCCCAGAGCCAGGACAGCCACCACACCCGCGCTGGCCAGCGCCTGCACATAGCCTGACACCGCTGACGCGAGGGCGCCTGTGGCCTCATCAGTCACTTCCAGGAAACCTGCCAGAAAAGGGAGGAAGGTGAAGCCCGGCCCCAAGGAGACAGGAGACAAGGCAGCCATGCTGGATACTGGTCCCCGAGTGGGCTCAGGGACAGTGGGACAGGGTAAACATGGGGGCCTGAGGCTCACAGTCAGGCCAGATCCGGGTGAGGTTGTAGTCAGCACGCAGGGAGCGCACAGCTCGAGTGATGCTCAGGGCCAGCTCCATGGCAGCTTCCGCCTCAGGGTCTTTCCAGGAGCACTGTGGGGCAGAGGAGGTGGTGAAGAAGGCTGGGGGACAGGCCTGAGCCCCCCTCCAGGCCACACCCCATACCTCTGAGGGCTCTGGGTAGGGGGTAATGCAGAGGCTAGGGGGAGCTTGTGGCGTCCGCCGGGGCAGCCTCTGGAACAGCTCCTCGGTCACGAAGGGCATGAAGGGTGAGAGCAGCCTCAGACCAACGTCTAGACAGGTGTAGAGGGTCTGACGGGCGCACTCAGCTGCCACCTGGTCCACTCCATTCAGCACAGGCTTCAGGCACTCCTAGGGGACAGGGAGGCATAGGGCTCAGGGCTGGAAAGGGTCTAGCCTGCAGCCCTCGCTGCACATGTGAGGACTGGGAGGGGGACAGGTTGGCTCAGGTCTCATGGCCAACCACTGGCAAAGCAAGGCCCAGGGCTCTGCTGTCCCCTGCCCCACTTGGCTCCTCCTTACCAGGTAGACATCACAGAGCTCATACAGCCAGAAGCTGTACTGGGCGGTGGTGATAGCTGGGAAGTCGTAGGCCTGGAAACCTTGGTTGCTGAGCCTCACGGCCTCAGTCAGCCGGCTGCGGATCCAGCGGTCCACCAGGCTCTCGTGGCCTCCAGGCTTGGGAGAAAGGGGCATATCAGCCAGGGGGCTACCATATGCCCAAGGGGAGGGGGCCAGAACCCCACAGGGGAAGGAACCATGGGCAAATCGGCGTTCCAGGAGCAACCACCATGTGCCCAGTATCTGGGGGAGATGGGACAGGCTCCCCGCCACCTTGAGAGAGGACCCAACGCCCTGGGCGTTCCCTGTAACCATCTGTCCCTGAATCCATCTGTCCACCCAGCTACAGGGAGGCTCCTTGGGGGCCAGGGCTGGGCTTCTTAACTCTGTGGCTACAGTCCTGACACAGCATGGGCCGTGCTTGAAGCTGGAGTGGCAGGGCTGCAGCCTGTGTGGCTGCTGGCCACTTCGCTGCCTACCAGGCCCTCACCTCAGAGGTGGGTGAGGGCACAAAACCCTTCCCAAGGCCACGGAGGGCAAACTTGGTGGCGTTCCAGAGCTTGTTGCAGAAGTGGCGGTATCCTAATATCCGGTTCACATCCAGGTTGATGTCACGACCTGGGTTGGGGTGGAGTGTGAGTCCTGGCTATTCTCCCTCCCTCCCACGCCCAGGGCGGACAAGGAGAGGGGTGGGCCTCAGAGGAGGAGGAAGGATGCGGCTGAGAGAGGTTTTGGGGGCCATACCCTGGGATGTGTAGGCGCACAGCCCAAACCGGAGCGCGTCAGTGCCACACTCGGGAATGCCCGCTGGGAAGTCGGCCTTCTGTGGGGAGGAGTCAGGGGGCGTCCGGAGCCAGCCTCACCCACCTCTGCCCACCGTCCTGCCCCAGGCTCACCCTCTCTACCTGCCCTTCTTTAGCCTTCTCCACCTCGCTGGGATCCAGGTTGCTGTTCAGTAACTGGTCGTGAAGGCCCTGAGGGGGAGGGGGAGTGTGGTCAGGGGCTGTGGCCACAGCCCCACAGCCCCACAGCCCTTCCCCACCTGGCCCAGCGCCCAGCCCCACCTGCAGGGAGACTCCATGGATAACGTCCAGAGGGTCGATGACATTGCCTAGAGACTTGCTCATCTTCCGGCCGTGGGCATCTCGCACGATGGCGTGGAGGTACACCTGTGAGGCAGGGGAAGGGAAGACCCATGAGGATGCGTCTCTGCACCTAGACCCCAATGCCCCCTGCCAGGCCCTGCATCTGGTCTGCCCCACTCTGAACCTCAGGCCCCTTAGTGTCCCTGCCAGCCCATTCAGTGCCTTTATGAGACTCACAGGCACTCCCTCCTCTGGGAATGCAGGACACAGAATCAGTGAGCAGAGCCTAGGCTGGCTTTGTGCCCCCACAAGCCCCATGGTCCAACCTGCCCACAGCTGTCCTTAGGCCCTGCCTTGTGCCCCACCCATGCTGAGCCTCAGCTGTGGCACAGGAGGACAGGTGCAGTGGGGACTGTGGGAGGGGGTCTCAGCAGGCTTCACACCTCTCTGAAGGGCAGCCTGCCAGTGAGCTTCAGGCCGAGCATCACCATCCTGGCCACCCAGAAGAAGAGGATGTCATGACCGGTCTCCAGCAGCGTCCCCGGGTAGAACACACTCAGATCTTCTGACTAGGGGCAGAGCAGAGCATGATGGGGAGCCACGCACCCACCTCCAAGACCCCACCCGACCTGGGCTGGCCTTAGGGACATACCTGGTTGGGCCAGCCCAGGATGGAGAAGGGGAAGAGGCCCGAAGAGAACCAGGTGTCCAATACGTCCTCATCTAAGGGAGGCCAAAGGTCAGAGGTCAGAGCCAGGAGGTGAGGATCAGAGCCCTACCTTTGCCCTCCCACCCCAAGCCCCGCCTTGCCTTGCTGGAGACTGATCTTGTTGGGGGACACTCCAAACTCCTTGGCTGCCTTCTCGAGGGCCTCGGCCTCGCTGCGCCCACTCACCCAGTACCGCCCATCAGGGTCCTGCCACAGGTGGAGTGAGTACCCAAGGGGATGCCTCTGCCTTGCCCTGACCCCTCCCCCAACCAAGCTCCCCCAGATGTGCCTGTATCCAGCTCTGGCCCAGCTCTCACCTCCCCTGGGGGTACAGCTGGGTCACTGACAGTGATGAAGTAGGCTGGGATGCGATGGCCCCACCACAGCTGCCGTGAGATGCACCAGTCCCTGCAAATGGCGAGGGGAAAGGGAGGGAATCAGCAAGGGGAGGGAGGTGCCCTGGCCTGTGCCAGGCTCAGCCCCTTGCCCAGTCACCCTCCCCACATCGAGGCGCTTGTCGCACCGGATGTTGTCCATCCAGGCGTGCCACGTCCGTTGATGGGCCTCAGGCAGGATGCGGAGGTCGCCCCGAGTCACAGCAGCACTGGCAGCCTGGGCCATCTCCCCACAGCGCACGTACCACTGCGGCCGCAGCAGAGGCTCCACCACGTCCTTGGACCGGCTGCAGGTACATGTGAGTGAGGAGGCTGGGTGGGGAGCACCCTGAGGAGCCCTCCCCTCCCTGCTTCCTTGACCACGTCCCCTCACTTGCAAAGTGGCACCACCATGGGGTTGTCCTTGATGTCACGGAACAGCCCCTGCTCCTTCAGCGCCGCCAGCACTGCCTTCCTGGCCTCAAACCTGGGCAGGCCCTGGGTGAGAGACAGGCCTCATTATGGCCATGCCTAGGAACCCCGTTGTCTCTAGGCCCGGCCCCCACGCTGCAGGCAGTCTCACCAGGAAAGGTGGGGGCACGTTGACAAGGGCCCCTCGGGAGTCCATGATGCTGATGGCTTCCAGCCCATGCCGCTGCCCAACCTCATAGTCATTCTGGTCATGTGCAGGGGTGATCTTCACCGCACCTGGGGTGCACATGGGGGTGCTAGGGTCACGAGGGATTCAGTGGATTCCCTTCCCACATGCATCCCCTTTTGCTGAAGGATGTGGCTCCCACACCACCCCTGTCCCCTACTTCCCCAATACATCCCAAGAACCAGCCCTGCCTGTTCAGGCGAAGCATATTTTCTTTGAGAGGGAAGATGGACGGCTGGGTGTGCCTCATGGGCTCCTTCCTCTCCCCAAGGCCAGTCCCTTGCTCACCTGTGCCAAACTCCATGTCCACAAAATCATCGAAGACAATGGGGAGGCTCCGGGACAGGAATGGGTGGATTACACTCTTCCCCTTCAGGTGCTGGGGACAGAGGGAGATGTTAAAAATGCGTGACAGGCTGGGCCCAACTCCCCCCAACCCCAGACCCTGACTGTCCCAACACCCAAATTCCATCTTCAGGGCCAGAAAAGAGCCCAAAGATGAGTTTCTAATCCGATTCTCTCCCCTCAGCCAGAGGGACTCAGTCCCCATCCCACCCTCACAAATAGTCTGGGAGCTCCTTTTCAGCCAGTATTCATCCCCCAACTGTGGGCAGCACCCTCACCATACCTGGTATCTGGGATCTTTGGGATGGACAGCTACAGCCACATCTCCCAGCATTGTCTCAATCCGAGTTGTCGCCACCACCACCTCTTCGTCGCTATCTGGGGTGACAGGAGGCCTTGTGGTCATGGGGCTGGCCCCTTCCCACCCCTAACCCACCCAGCCCAGAGTCCTGTTGCCCTGGCTCCTACCTGAGCCTTGGACCTTGTAGGCAAAGGAGACAAGGACCCCAAACTCCACCTTCTCCTTGTAGCCAGGCACGGAGAGCAGGGTGCGACCTGTCAGCTCCTTCTTATCCACCTGTGAGATGGGTATTAAGAGAGGCGGCCCAGGGGATGGGGCTGGGGTAGAGATGGAGGGAGCCTGGGCAGGGGGCATACCTCAATGTCGGAGATGGCGGAGTTGAGGGTGCAGGACCAGTTGACAAGGCGGGTACTGCGGTAGATGACTCCTTCCTCGTGGAGCCGGACAAAGGCCTCTGTCACAGCTGCTGACAGTTTCTAGGGGGAGCAGGGGGAAATCAGAGATGGGCCTAGGGGCCCAGGCAGACTCACTAAGGCAGGAGGGTACAGTGAGACCCGGCCTGTCCAAAGTCCCACCACCCAGCACACTGACCCCTTTGAGGGCTGGAGTGGGGAAGTACTTTTCTTGAGGAGGAGAGGGGACAATGGGAACACAACGGCAGGCAACAAGCCTGGTGAGGCTGGAGATGGCGGGGAAGCTATTTCGGTGCGGACAGGTGCTGGTGCAGAGAATCCTAGGAGCTCAGGCTCCCAGGGAGGGTGAGGCCCCATCATGTGCTGCCTGGAAGAATCTGAGCTCCTGGAGTGGCACTGTGACGTGGGGCGAGAAGTGGCATTTACAGCCAAGACCTTAGTGGTGTCCTCTGAGTGGGCTCGCCTCTTGGGGAGAGCCACGGCACGTGTACTCTCTTCTGCGGGGGAGCCACTTGGGGAGCCTCCCACTCCTGCCCAGCCCTGAGACCCTCCTGCTCACAGGGTCCATGGTGAAACAGGCTCGATTCCAGTCCAAGGAGCTGCCGAGCTTCTTCAGCTGGTGGTAAATCCGGTCACCTTTCCTGGAAGTGGACAGACAGGCCAAGATCAGCATGCAGGCCTGGGCTAGGGGGAGACATTGGGTGGCTCATGGGGCAGCGTAGGGATCACTCATCCCTCTGAAATTGACCTGGGCCCCAGAGCCAACCAAATCTCTGTAAGGGGGTCTGACCCTGCAGCCAGGATCGCAGGTGACAGAGGTCTTATCTGGACAGGGGACAGGGAGCCAGGGCTACGATGCCCACAGGGCGGCTGCACACTCACTCCTCTTTCCACTTCCAGACCTCCCGGAGAAAGGCCTCTCGGCCCAGTTGGTGCCGGCTCAGCCCCTGCTCGCGCCAGAGTTTCTTCTCCACCACCACCTGAGTGGCAATGCCCGCGTGGTCACAGCCGGGGTTCCACAGGGTGGTCTCTCCCCGCATTCGGTGCCTGTAGGAGGAGCATGGAGGACCAGAGGTGAGCAGGCAGGTAGAGCCTGGCACCAAAGGAAGAAGGGGCTTCTAGACAGGGAGTCAATGGACTCAGGAAAAAAAGGGGCAGTGGGGAGGGACCCTCCCGATTCTAAAATTATAGTCAGGGAGAGGAAATAAGCAAGGACAGTCTAGGCAATTTGGCAAGAGAGGAACAAAGAGGAGCCTCTTGCCCAATTAGATGGAACACAGGAGAAAGTTAGGACTGTTAAAACAGGAAGTTACTGTATGGGAACAAAGTTACAGACTGGGGAAACAAACCAGCCACTGGAAACAGATCCGAGCAGATTTAGTTGCTGTGAAAGATGGCATTTCCTTATCAGTAGGGAAAGGACAAACTATTCAACAAATTTGTTTGGGACAACTAGCTAATTAGTAGGGAAAAATCCCTCTACTTCCCCATATTCACAGAAATAAACTTTAGTCAGATTAAAGAACTCAAAATAAGAAAACAAAACAATGAGAAAAGCATCAGAAAATGACATAGTTTCCAAAAAAAAGAAAAAACAACACAGGTGAACATGTTTGTAACTTTGAGGTAGGAGAAGCCTTCCTTATCAAGACAGAACAGATAAAATCACAAAGAACGTTGGTAAACTGACTAGATCAAAACAACACCCCAGAACAACAAATCCTCTGAAGTTAATAACAACTGATAGACTGTTTTGGAGAAAATGATTGCAAGCTAGAAATGTTTTAGGGAATTAATGAGGAGATGAATTAGAGAAAGTGAGTAACATCGTGGGTCTCCACCCCCCACTCTCTGGTAGAAGTACATGCAGTTTACTCTTAAGCTCTATTTGATGTGGTACAGAAAGCATTAAACGCTAGTGAACCTTGTGGTGACCTTTTAGAATCACTAGGCACATTAAAGGCGGGGAGAGGAAATTACTATAGAAACACAATAACACTGCATTCATACGCTATTTTCAATGACTCATCAAAGTGTATTACATTCATTACTTTATAAGTCTGTTTATCCCCACTGTGTTCAGATCTCCTTGGGGACAAGGACTGTAGCAACTCCGTTCTCTTGCAGATAATAGATACTCAGAAATGTTGCTTATATGAACATATTTTATGAATTCCAAGATATTGTTAGATATTATTATTAAAGACGTAAAGCATGAGAAATGAAGATAAAAATAGAGTTTCCCTAAAAAGTATCTCTTGGGGCTCAGATTAACTTGGCAAAAAATAAATCAATAAAATATCATGGATGTTCGTAGAAAAATACCCTATTCTCTCCTCTAGGAATAAAAAGGGAAAAATATAGTTATACAACTCTCTTTAATTTCATTTTTATAATGTTTCGTTGGTGGAGATATTCAAGGCTGTTTGTCATGTGGTATTTTTGCTTCTACAATGTTGATATAAACCTATTCCATTTAAGAAGTGGGAGTTTCTAACATTTTATTTAAACCATGTCCATCAGAAAAAATATTGCTACTTTAAGAGCTTTGTAAGAAGTGTTATGTAAATAACTTGGCCATTATATGGTGTAGATATTTAATACAACTCTGTTTTTCTAGCTCTCAATTCCCTTGCAAAATGCTAAATCTGACATTGTATCTCCGGTGCCCAGAGCAGAGCTGGCACATAGTGATGTCCAATAAATACTTTTTGACTAAATTAATTTAATAAGTAGGTCACCAGAAAAACTTCTCAAAATTTAAAGATAATAAATAGACCGTGGTCTCCAAAGATAAAAAGTTGTTTTAAAATACTTTTTAAAAGGCATTTATCACCTGGAATAGTAGACTTTGTAGCTGTTAACTAATTAAAATATTAACAGGGTTGACGGGAAGCATGTGCTAGAACAGGAGAAAACATTTACAATATATACACCAAACGAAAAAATCAATACCTGGAATATGGAAAGAATCTCCCAGTAAACCAATGAAGGAAAAAAACAACAAAGAATCAATAGAACAATGGGCTAAAGATAAGTGCAGTTTATATAAGGGGAAACCTGACTGGCCAAGAAACAGGGAGAGGCACAGGCTCACTGCTAAGCCGACTGGCAAAGGAAGAGCGATGATGTCCAGGGTCGGCAAGGGCATGAGGAAATGAGTACCCTCACGGGCAAGTCTCGGAGGTGTAAATCAGTAAGGCTGTTTCGGAGGGCCACTTGGCAGCTTCTATTCGTACTTAATATAGCCATGCCCCTGCGATGGAGCAGTTTCACTTCCTGGTAGCTACACCAGAGAACTCTTCACATGTGCTTGAGAAAGCATGTACAAGACTGCGCATTCCAGCAAGGTTTTCAACAGAGAAAAATTAGGAACAACCATTAATAAAAAAGTCACTCTATTATGGTCCAGTCACGCTACGGAATACTGCGGAGCAACGACAGAGCATGAAGTCAGTCTATGAATAAAGATAAGGGAAGGTCTCTAAGATAAACTAAGTGTAAGAAGAAAGTTGTAGACTAACGTTTGGTTTGAGCCCTTTATGTTAAAGAATAGAAAAGAAAAGCCTGCCCAGGGGTTGGCCCCGTGGCCGAGTGGTTAAGTTCATGCGCTCCGCTGCAGGCGGCCCAGTATTTCGTTGGTTTGAATCCTGGGCGCGGACATGGCACTGCTCATCAAGCCACGCTGAGGCAGCGTCCCACATGCCACAACTAGAAGGACCCACAACGAAGAATATACAACTATGTACTGGGGAGCTTTGGGGAGAAAAAGGAAAAAAATAAAATCTTTAAAAAGAAAAAAAAAAAAGGAAAAGCCCGCCGAAAAGGAAAACTATAAGTTTCTATGGGTGCATGTACATGTAAGTAAATAGGAAAGATCTACATGGAAGTGGTAACAACGGCTAATTCTTGAGAGGGAGTAAGTCTGGAGGGTGTGGTCAGGAAATCTGAAGCTTTAAATTTTTACAAGAATATATTGACATACTTCTTGTTAAATTCAAAATAATGTTATTTTTAGTAGCAAGAGAAGAGAGTCTGCAAGTGGGGATGTTGGTTATTTGCCTAGGGCAGGATGCTAAGTGATCAGAGGGAAATGATGGAGAGAAGTATACCACCACCAGGGGGCAGAGCTGAGGGCCATTAGGGAAGGAGAGGATGGAGGGCCCCAGTCAGCAAAGAAAGGAACACGAGTGGAGAGCCAGAGAGGGCAGACATAACCAGTGGAGGGGAGGACAGGAGCTCACCATCGGGTCAGGGAGTCCTGGATGGCATTGGTGAGCGCGTGGCCCAGGTGCAGGGAGCCTGTCACGTTGGGGGGTGGGATGCACATCATGAAGATGCCCCGGGGATTTGGTGCTGACACACTGGAACGCTGGTGGGGAGAAAGGATGGGCTCAAGCTAAGGCTTCATGTCACCTCTCCCAGGCCCCTCCAGGGCAATGTATCCTTCAGCCCTGTCCTTCCCCGCCCCATCCCCTCCAGGCTTGGGCAGCAGTGCCCACTCACCCCGTACTCCGGCTTGAAGAAGCCCTGCTGCTCCCACCAAGGGTACCAGGCAGCCTCCACATACTGAGGGCTGTAGGAGTCAGGCATGGTGCCACTGACATCTGGGGGAGAGGAAGGGAAGGGTCGGTGCTGAGGCTAGGAGCAGCTGGGAAGGGGATGATGGGCCAGCAGAGAAGGACCTGGGCCTCCGCAAATCCTCACCAAGCAAAGTAGTGGGAGCAAGACAGAGCAAGAAGGGGTGAAAACAGAAGCAGCAGCAGCTGAGGAGGATGAAGAGTGGGGGGTCCCTTCCCCATCCTAGTACCTTTCTTTTCCCCAGGTGGGGTTGGGAGGTCATAGGTAATAACCCCAGGATCTCGTTTCTCCCTCTTCTCTGGTTTTGGTTTCTTCTGCTTGGGAGGGAAAGGATACAGGCCCGAATATCAGCCACCCCACCATGGCACCAAGCTTCTGCCCAGCTCCACCCCTAGCCTCTCACCTCCCCTGGGGGCGGCTGCTGCTGTTGGATCTTCTGCTTCTGTTGGAATTTCTCTAGCTTCTCCCGTTTCTTTGCCTCTTTCTTGAGTTGAGCAGCTGTTTTTGTGGGTGCAGGGACCTCAGGGCCTAGAGAGAGGCACAGAAATGGAGACGTGGCCCGCTGGGCTTAGCCCTCTGTGAACGGTGCTGCTATGTCCCAGATGGGCTATTTCAGCTGCCCAAGGGCTCTGCCATGCCGACCTCCCACCTCACCCTCCCACAGGCCCCTGTGCCAGTGATTCTGCCATTCCTAAGAGAAAAAAGAAAGTGAGCTGCATGGAAGGCCCCAGAGGGAACTCCTCCCCTCCTACCTACCACCCTTCCTCACCTGGCTGTTGGGAAGGAGGCCTAGCCCCTGAGTACAGAACCACCTCTCCCAGCACAGCCCGGAATTCTGGCTGCTGGACACATGTGGTAAACCAGCGAGTCACATTACCCCAGACCCGGCGGGCAGAGGGGTCCAGGACCTGGGATGGGGAAAAGAAATAACTATCCTTAGTCACCCCACGGTGAGGTCTGAGAGAGCTGCCTCATTCTTCCCCAGGCCCCAGCCACTCACATATCGGAAAGGCAGCAGCAAGGCTGTGACAGCCGCCAGGTCAGCCAGAGTGGGGGCCTCCCCAGCCAGGTAGGTGTGCAGCCGAAGCCACTCTTCCAAGGGGCTCAGGGCCCTGCCCAGAGCCCCCAGTGCAGCCTAGCAGGAAGGGGAAGGGGTATGAGACAAGGTTTGGTCGACCTCAATCCCCTCCCCCACCAATCCATTTGGCCTCCTTCCACTCCACAAATCAGTACCTCCGAAAGAGTCTAGTTTCTTCTTCACTGAAATGGTCCTAATAAAAATACTTCCTATTCCTTCATTAAATTCCTACTGAACTCTTTATTATATGTCAGATGCAATATATTAAACACAAGAAGTTAGAGTAAAGATTACATGAGGCAACACTTAATTGCTTCAACAAATATTTATTAAGCACCTACTACATGCCAGGCTCTTCTCTAAGGAATGAGGAGATAACTTGAACAGATGGAGCCCCTGACCTGGTGGAGTTTACTGTCTAATGGGAGAGACAATAAATGAGCAGATATAGAACGCATGACTATTTTTCTCCTCAAGTGCTGAGAAGAAAAATTAACCAGGGGGACTGGGAATTCTACACGGGGGGGCCTCTATTTTAGATAGGGTAATCAGGACATGAGGGAGCAAGCCAGGGTCTATGTCACACATTCATTCATTCACTCAAGAAATACTAAGTATCCACGTGTGCTCCATACTCTACAAGGAGGCAGTGTTATAAAGTCCCTAAGGCACAGCCCCACTCTGGAAGGACTCAGTTACAGTCTGCTGTGGTTATCTCTCCTTTCTCTTACTTCCCAGAATCCTCATTTCATCTCTTTCATCTCTTCCCAGCAACTGTCATCTCTCCCCACCCTACCTGCCTCTCTCATCTCTTCTTCAGCCAGTCTTTCCCACAATTCACAGTAATCGCTATCCTCACAGTTTCAGACTCATCAAACCTCTACTCAGAGACTTTAAAGCTCCTGGCACTAGGCTGTTCTCTGCACATATCTTTTAACGTCCTCAACATGAAAACTTTCGTTCTCATAGACATAGGAAGACTAAGGCTCAGAGGCAGAAACCCGCCCAAGGTTACCATACCAGGAGGCTATCTGGGATTTGATGGATCTTTTCCACATCTGACAGGCTGTCTTCCTGTGTCATTATCCATTCCAATCCCTGCTTCCTTCTTCTAAATTTCCCCCTCCTCTTTTTCTCCCTACTCACCTGGGGGTCCTGGGCGGAGCTTCGGAGTCCCAAGGCTGGCAGCGTTGCCCCACATGCAGCTGGTATTAGCTCCGTGTCGGAGTAACTGACCCACTGTTGGACAAGGACGGCTGCCCGGCTACCCCCAGGGCCCCCCAGGCCTGCTGGCCACAGCAGCTGGGCCACAGCTGTGGCCCCCCACACCCAGAGCCCACCGGGCCCCTGCTCTAGGGCGGGCAGGCGGGGTGGGGGAAAGGGAGTCCTGCTGGTCGGGGGCGGCTGGAGACAGATGCGGGGGTGGGCTCCTCCCCATCCCGGACCCTCCCCAGCCTCCCCGTAGCGCGCAGCTATGAGGGCTCGGAGGCTGGGGAAAGCATCCGGGTGAGGGGAGACGTAGAGGATGGACATAGTTATGCAGGGGCTCAGACGAGGTGGAAAAAAACCTAGGGACAAAGAGAGACAGGGGAAGACTGAGGGACCCAGAGGGGTCCTATTTGAGTAGAGAGGGGACACTCATGGGGGCTCCTCTACCGCAGGCGCCCGAGGCCCCCAGGACTGGGGTTCTGATCGGGCCTCAAGAGCCGAGGGCCCGGCTCTTGTAGTGACAGTGACCGTGAAGACTCCCCATGATCGCAGGTCCTCGGGAATGTGGGAGGCTAGGAGGGGCTCCTCGGCGTCCGGCGGGACGCAGGTACGTACTGGAGGGAGGTGGTCAGACTGAGCCGGGCGCCGGCCAAAGCTGGACCGGCCTAGCGACCGGGGCCGAGGAGTCGGGCGGGCCGGGACGGTGGGCGGTGGTTCTCCGGGCAACCCTAGCTCCCTGCGACAGCCGCCCGGCCGTCGGCGCCCACGTGTTCCCCCTTTGTGACAGCGAGCGCTTCCGGGCCCGCGGGTCCTGGCGCGGGCGGCCGAGCCCCGCCTGCGTGTGCGCGCTCGGCCCGCTCCTGCCCGACACCGTCCCTGGCGGCGCCGCCCGCCCGCTGCGGCCGCACGCACCGGGAAGGAAGTGGGGCGCGGGCACGGGAAGGAGGGCGCCCGGGACCGCGCTCCCGTCAGGCTCCGCCGCGGGCAGCCCACGCGGGGCCTCGGGCCGGCCGGGCGGGAGGGCGGCGCCCAGCGGGCAGCTCAGGAACCGGCCCCGGAGGATGCTGCCGGACGCGGGCCGAGAGGCTCCATTTCGCCAAGGCTCTGGGCTTGCCGCTCCTCCCTGCGCCTCGTTTCCTCCCGGTTGAGAGGAGGGAGGCGGGCGGGATGGCTTCCAAGGGCCCTTAATGCTGAAAACTCTCATCTGCAGTGGGAACTCCTGTTTGCTGAACGAGTGAATGAACAGTTAATTCCCAGTCATGACTCTCCACAATAAAAATTGTCACTTGTGTCTATCTGCTATAGATATTCAGTGTACTGGTTTGGCTGGGTTGAGGAAGAAATCCGGCAGCATCAAATACATGTTGGTATCTCATAACATCGTCAGTTAATGGAAGAACAGAGATGGAAGCCCTCGTTGTAGGTACAGTGTAAGCAAAAAGCCATGTAGGTAGAGGCATGTTCAGGAAACACGGTGTAGTCTAGTCGAGGTAATTACATGGTTTATACCAAGGACAGTAGTGGCAGATAATGCTGGGATCGGTTGGATTCTTGGCTGGGGTAATGGAAAGTAACAGGGCTTGGGTGAATTCCCCAGCCCTTTCCCACCCTCCAGCCTCCATCCCAAAACACACGCAGAACCAGAACTCAAATTTGCATCATAAATTTTATTCCCGATGCGGGACAGATTACTTCCATCCCCAAAATGAATCACATGCTATCCTGGAGAGATCGAGGAGCTTCTCCCACCATCTCCAGGGAAGAAGTGAGAAAGGCAGGTGCTGGGGAGAGGGAAGGCTTTGCAGTTCCCCAGCCTACTTATCCCCCCCTTCTCAACAGAGGATAGCTGCTCCCCAGTATTCTTCTCATCCACTCATCCCTTAAAAAAAAAAGTCTATTAAAAACAAAACAAAAATAACATCTCAAGTATGGGAGGGAGGGGTCCTGGGCTGTGACTTGAGGTTAAGGGCCACCAATGGAAGGGGGAGCGAGGAGGAGGAGCCATCACTGTTTCTGCTGTAGGGCCTCCTTCCTTGCTGCATCCTGTAGCAACTGTGTGTCGACCTCATCTGCTGGCAACTGCACATAGCGGACCACTGAGCCCCGGATGAAGCAGTTCTTCACTGATAACTAGACAGAGAGACACAAATGTGAAAACATCCTTAAAAATGTCCTCTGTCCACCCAGGAGCCTTCTGCCTTTAAAGGTGTTTCCTCCTCTCCACCCTAGCCCCCCAACTTACCATGTGAGGGTATTTCTCAGGGTCTGTGACACTGATGTCAGTTAGTTTGATGTTGAGATACTAAAAAAAAGAAGAACACCATCACTAGACCTACAGACAAGACGCAATCACCCAACCCTCTCCTTCCCCAAGACCTGGTTCAGGGCCCCGTCTATGTCTCACCTGATCCACAGAATGGAGGGTGCCACAGATGCTGTCGGGGCAGAGGGAGGGAAAAGTCAAATTAGTTTACTTCAAAGTCAACATAGAGGTGGCTTCGAAGCAGGGATAGGAACACAGCTGGGGGAAGTCAAGGACTTGCGGAGGCCAATGAAACCAAAAGGGGGCACTCCTAAGCCCTGAAGCAGGAAAGACTGCTTCCAGAGCGCTGCGTTACTTTAGACCTCACATCTCCTCTCCCTAGACCAACCCACTCCTCACAGCCACCATGAAACTGCTATGGCTAGACCTGTATTCTATCTTTATTCCACACAGAACTTGTAACTTTTACAGCGACTTTCTAATCTTTTAGCTACTTTACAAAGTAGCTATTACCATCCAGGGGCTCAGAGAGGTTGTGTAATTTGTCCAAGTTTAGAATAAACAAACAGGGACTTGAGTCCAGGTCTATCTGACTTGCAGACCATCAGCTATTTTCAAACATTTATTGCCTTGGAACCAGTGCCCCATATGTAACGCAC
Source organism: Equus caballus (assembly GCF_041296265.1). Taxonomy (NCBI): domain Eukaryota; kingdom Metazoa; phylum Chordata; class Mammalia; order Perissodactyla; family Equidae; genus Equus; species Equus caballus. Next base: position 34,866,338 of record NC_091703.1, read on the forward strand.
ATACAGTAGCTAGCATTGTTCTTGATGATGAAGGCACAAGGGACATCCTCTCCCTTCCCCAATCCTTGAGCCCCCTGAAATGTTAATAAGGAATACTATCAAAACACCAGTGTTCCAAGCCATGCTACCTCTGCCCCCCAACTTCTTTAATTTCTGTCAATGGCTTCAACACTAAGCCCTACAACTCAAACCCTCTGAGCTGCACTTCCCATGAATCCCCCATATGCTGATGTCTTTCTAATATTTGTTTCCCTTTTTAGTTTGACTTCTACAAACCAAGGTCTTATTACATCTCAATCCAGGCCAGCCTCCAACCTGGCCGTCCTCATTCTAACCGTCCTGCACGTCATAACCAGATTCTAAGTTCTTTTGAGCCATGGTTCTCAAACACTGATGTGTGCTCAAAGGTTTGAGTCCATGACAAAATAGTTAACAGGCTAGTATTGTGTGTCTTGAGTGTGTATGTAATGTGCTAAAGGCTGTCAAGAGTTTTTTCCCCAAGAATAACTGCTCTTTAATTATCCTTCCTATTTTTATGGTATTAAAAAATTTTTTTTAATGGAATGACTGTAATAAACGGCAATTTTAAAAATGTCTTTATCTGGCCAAAGATAAAGTTGGAAGTTAGCTGTTGGACCCTAATTTTTGTAAAACTCTAAGTCTTTGAAATCCAGTGTCTGAGACCTACTGCCTCAGTGGTGGTTTCACCATATCCCTGGCTGCTGAGAAACCTCTGACAGCACCCTACCACACCGTCCAGCAGTGAAGTAACTTTCAGGAATTGCGTAAGGTGGTGTCATTTCATTCAGTCCTTTAAGAATGAGATATTTGGCACAAAACTGGTCTGACAACAAGCATGAGAGAAAGAGCTTTTCTCCCAAACCAATGGACTGCTTCCGGACCCTGTAAGTCCTCGCTTTAGGACCTGGAGCTATAACAAAACAGTTATTCTTTCCATATGGTGGCTTCCAGGAAGGAGAAAAGAGGAAAATCAAAAACAAGTCAATTTACAGAATTGCCTAGGGCTGGTTCTGGCTTCCACATCTGTCACTAGATATGGCCCTAATCTATATGCCATCAATACTATATGCATTGCCAGTGCTGCAGATGGAAATCTCTGATCTAAAAGGCAAGTCGCTCCCCTCACCATTCTCTGCCACGTCGATGTTTCCCTCACTAAGAAATTATCTCCCAAAGAAATGAGACACTGTTAAGGAGAGAATACATTGATTCAAATTCTAGAAAGTTTGGACAACCAGATACTAAGTATCAATATTTTAAATGAATATTTCATTTTAAAGGATTTTTTTCTAAAGAAATAATCAGATGTGTACAAAGATGTACGCATGAGGACGTTCAGGGCAGCATCATTTGTAAAAGCAAAGAAGTGAAAACAGCCTAAGTGTCCAATAGCAAGATCTTGGTTAAATTAGTTTCAGCTAGCTAATAAAAATGCCATTCAGACACTAAGAATGTTAAAAATAACCTTTATTGACAGAAAATATCCAGAACATACTGTTAAGTGAAGAGCAAGTTTCACAATTGCATAGAGAATATTACTCCAATTTTAATTTAAAAAAAGGAGGGGTGGCGGCAGACAGAATTGGATTTCAGTTCTGGCTGTCATTTACTAGTTGTGTAGACTTGAGTAAGTCTTTTAACCTATCTAAGCTTCAGCTTCCCCATGTGTAAAACAGCAACGATAGTATATGTCACGTAGGGGAGTTATGAGAATTAAATGAGTTAATAAATGTAAAGTATTCAGAATAGTGCTTAGTTGACAGGAGGTTCTCAAATGTTAGCTATTTTTCTTTCTTTCAGCATACATTTATTTAGTACCTACTATACACCAGCCCTATGCTAGACTTAGGTACACAACGGTAAGCTTAAACATGGTCCTGGCCCTGAAGGACAGGCCATAAACAGGAAATACATTTCTATGAAATCACAATCTGAGAAGTATCCACTAGGAAGAAAATAAGACTTTATGATAGAGAGGTCTACTTGACTACAAGGACTAGGAAAAGTCACTCCAAGGATACAGCATTTTTTTCTGTGTGAGGAAGATTAGCCCTTAGCTAATACCTGTGCCAATCTTCCTCTGTTTTATGTAAGATGGCGCCACAACGTGGCTTGACAAGTGATGCTAGGTCCATGCCTGGGATCCAAACCTGAGAACCCTGGGCTGCCAAAGCAGAGCGCGTGAACTTAACCACTACGCCACCAGGCCAGCCCCAAGGATATAGCATTTACTCCAACTCCTGAAGATGATTAGGAGCTAATGATACGAGGAGGTAGGGAATGTAAAAGCAATACAGACAGAAGGGACTGCATTGGTCATGCGTTTACCCTTTACATTTTCTTTCCAAAGGGAGATTATGCCACATACGCTATTCTGCAACAGCTGTCCATATCAACGCGTCTCTTTCCCGTGTGACAGCTGTATAATATGGAAGCACAGTACCACAATTTAATTAACCCATTCCCTATTGATGGCTATTTGTTTCCATTTTTTGGCTATCACAAAACTACAGACCTCTTTGTACATATATCTCTACTTGTGGAACTAATTCTTAAATTTCTAGAAGTTGGGTCAAAGGAGTACATAATTTAATCAGAAAAAATAAAAATATGTTCATTTTGCAGAAAATTATTACTGCTGCCTCCACCTTCTAACCTCTCTCTAGCACTTATTCTTTATATATTTCTTTGTATTGTTTTCCAATACAAGATACAACTCCCCAGCTAATCTCTAAGCGTAACGCACAATTCATTTATTTCTTCCGTATCTCTCACCTTCCCTAATTCTCAAATATTTGTCAAGTTAAAGAGGTGCTAGAGTCCTGGACACATCCACCCGCTATAGATTTGCTGGAATAGGTACCTACCTCAGGTCGTTCTTGAGTTCCACGACCACATCCTTGCCCACAAGGGACTTGAAAAAGGAATAGAAGAGCTGGTGGGAGAGAGGGGGGAACCATCATGTGGGAAGGGACGTGGTACAGAGGAGCGTCCCCGCCAGTATTACCAAATACCGGTAGTGGGATCCCGCCACATCTCTGGCAGTTCTCAAAACTTCACACGAAAGAATACTCAGTGACGGGGATCAACGGCTGGAGCCCAGATGATTCTGCACACTTCACCGAGCCCGACATAAAGCCCCAGAGGGAGGCTCTGCCCGGCACCCCTCGGGCTCTCCGGGCCGTCTCTCCATCCACCCCCTCTCCTGGTGTCCTGTCCACTCCTCCCAGGGAACTGTAGAAAGTATCCCACCCGCACCTCCCAAGCCTGGTCTCCGTCAGGGACCCGCTCCTAGAGGTCTAGCTTTTCCCTCCTCCACTGTCCCCGCCGACTCTCTTTTTCTCCTCATAAGGGGAAAAAAATCCCATTTGCTCAAAAGAATTTGAGGCGCAGGAACCAAGGATGGAGGGAGAACTCCAGGGCCCAACTCCGGCCCAGACGGACAAAGCCGGGACCCCCACTGCGCCCCAGACCGTCCGAACCGCCCGCGCTCCCGAGGGCGCCCCCTTATGACGTCACGGCACCTACCATGGTGTTCACCCGCGCGCTGCCGGCCGCACCGGGAGGCGAGAGCCGGGTGCCACGGGCGGGAGGCCGGGCGGGAACCGGAGCGCGAGCCCGCGCGTGGGGCGGGGCGGGGACGCGCTGGCGCAGCGGGGAGCGCCCTGCAAAGCTCCGAGGAACGAAGGAGAGCGCGCGGCTAGCTCGTGGCTCGGGGGAGCGGGCGGGGTAGGGCCTGGGGGACGCTGAGGCCGGGAATGGGGCGGGACTTCCTGCCTTCTGACTTCCTCCCGAAGCGGTGGGCTCCTACCGCGCAGGCGCGGGCCCGAGCTCCTGCCCGAGCGTTGGAGAGGGTGGTTGCCTCCCAGAGGCTTTGTTCTTGTCTATAACAGTACAGGCCACAGCGTGATTTGCTCACCTACGGGCACTTGCCATTGAAAACTGTTGGGGAGTTTGTGAAAACTCATATGATTTATACACTTTTGTATATATGTTACACGTTGATAAAAAGTAAAAAAAAAAAAAATGTTAAGGATTCCTTGAGATTAGGAGCCTGAGCACAAATCTTGATTTTATAAGGGGTTCCCAATAAACATCTCTCTCCCAAGGACCCAACCTCAGTCCACATTTCTTCTACACTTTTGCCTAGCACTGTCCTGTAAAGGACTGAGTAAAACCAAACAGAGACCGGCTCAGGGATAGAAATACCCATTCTAACATTGCACTTATGCCCCCTAAAACACAAAGGGACACAAATGCACACTTACATATATTTCTATACTCATGTCCCCAAGGCTTTTACAAACATGAAATATTATGTAATAGGTGAGAACATGTTTTCAAGAAGTAAGACTGTACTAAATCCTCCATTTCTCATCTTGAATAAAAGTACCCGTTTGTCAGGAGTTTGTTGTAGAAATGTTTTCTGCATGTAAAGGGTGTATAATAATGGACTCTAAGTGCACAGGTGCTGGATCTCCCAGACCCCACCTATAAGTGATATCAGGACAATGAGTAGGACTTTGCCCGGGCAGCTGAACCCTTAGCACTTAAACCAGTCTATCACTGAATATAAGCAGTAATTAGTTAGCAACTTCTCTAGCTGAGGCTAAAGGTGCTTGATGGTGATAAGTTATTTTCCTGCTTGAAATAATAAGCTCATGAATATTCAAATACTTTGCCCTTACCAGCTTTAATCATTCACAATTAGCTCATAATCAGACCACACATGCTCTCTCTAGAAACTCTGCTCTTCCTTACTTTTCAAAATACACGCACAGTCTAAAGATGCCAGAAGCAATGTGCTTTAGGAACAAATTTACTGAGTGACACATAACCATCCACACAGGAAGAAGAAAGTTGGGGAGGCCAGAAATAAATAACAGACATTCAAATTCATCAATGGTTCAAAGAGGGGCCTAGTTTGGAGCTGAAAGTTGGAGTGTGAAAAGTTGATATATGAGACACCTCCATCAGAATCCCAAAGAGATGGTAACAGGTTCAGGTCCAGTCAACTCAAGAATCATAACAATGTTTGAAGATGAGGAGAACAAAATTCATCTTAAGGCCCCTCCAGCTCCAGATGAAAGATTAATCTACTTCTTCGATGGTGGGGCCTGTGGCAGCCCTTCCAGGCGTATACCCTCTTCCACAGGCAGGCCCGGCGCATCCTCCCTGGTAGAGTTTTGTGATAATTGGGTTACACACTTTCTCGAGTTCCTTTCTCTTATGATCATACTCATCTTTCTCAGCCAGTTGATTGGCCTCCAGCCATGAGAGGACCTCATTGCATTTAGTCAGTATTTTCTTTTTATCAGACTCACTAATCTTGCCCTTCAAGCCTTCATCACTCACAGCACTCTTCATGTTAAAAGCATAGGATTCTAAGGCATTTTTTGCAGAGATTTTCTCTCTCTGGGCCTCATCTTCAGCTTTATATTTCTCAGCCTCCAGAACCATGCGCTCGATCTCCTCTTTGCTGAGGCGGCCCTTGTCATTGGTGATGGTGATCTTGTTGGCCTTGCCTGTGCTCTTATCCATGGCTGTTACATTAAGAATACCATTGGCGTCGATGTCAAAGGTCACCTCGATCTGAGGAACTCCTCTGGGTGCAGGGGGGATTCCAGTCAGATCAAAGCGTCCCAGCAGGTTGTTGTCCCGCGTCATGGCCCTCTCGCCCTCGTAGACCTGGATCAATACCCCTGGCTGGTTATCTGAGTAGGTGGTAAAGATCTGCGTCTGCTTGGTGGGGATGGTGGAGTTGCGCTTGATCAGGACAGTCATCACGCCCCCCGCCGTCTCCAACCCTAGGGACAGGGGAGCCACATCCAACAAAAGCAGGTCCTGTACCTTTTCAGACTTGTCGCCCATCAAAATGGCTGCCTGTACTGCAGCCCCATAGGCCACCGCCTCATCGGGGTTGATGCTCTTGTTGAGATCACGGCCATTAAAGTAGTCCTGCAGCAGCCTCTGAACTTTAGGGATACGGGTGGAGCCCCCTACTAAAACAATGTCATGGATTTTAGCCTTATCCATCTTCGCATCACGAAGAGCCTTCTCCACAGGCTCCAGAGTGCTCCTAAACAGGTCTGCACACAACTCTTCAAACCGGGCTCTGGTGATGGACGTGTAGAAGTCGATGCCTTCAAAAAGTGAATCAATTTCCAAGTTGGCCTGGGTGCTGGATGACAGGGTCCTCTTGGCCCTCTCGCAGGCGGTGCGCAGCCGCCTCACAGCCCGCTTGTTCTGACTGATGTCCTTCTTGTGTTTCCTCTTGAACTCTTCCACAAAGTGGCTCACAAGCCTGTTGTCAAAGTCCTCTCCACCCAGGTGGGTGTCCCCAGCTGTGGCCTTTACCTCAAAAATCCCATCATCTATGGTCAGGACGGACACATCAAATGTGCCTCCACCCAGATCAAAGATCAGAACATGTCTCTCTCCCTGACCTGCTTTATCTAAGCCATAGGCAATGGCAGCAGCTGTGGGTTCGTTGATAATTCTTAGCACATTGAGACCCGCAATCACACCTGCATCCTTGGTGGCCTGGCGTTGAGAGTCATTGAAATAAGCTGGCACAGTGATCACAGCATTGGTGACAGGGTGGCCCAAAAAAGCCTCAGCAGTCTCCTTCATCTTAGTCAGCACCATAGAAGAAATTTCCTCAGGGTAGAAAGCTTTTTTCTCCCCTTTGTAGGACACCATTACCTTGGGCTTGCCTTCGTCATTGATTACTTGAAAAGGCCAAAGTTTCATGTCTGATTGAACTACAGGATCATTAAATTTCCTGCCGATCAGACGTTTGGCATCAAAGACAGTGTTCTGGGGATTCATGGCTACCTGGTTCTTGGCTGCATCCCCAATGAGCCGCTCGGTGTCCGTGAAGGCCACGTAGCTGGGAGTGGTGCGGTTGCCCTGGTCGTTGGCGATGATCTCCACCTTGCCGTGCTGGAACACCCCCACGCACGAGTAGGTGGTACCCAGGTCAATGCCAATGGCCATTCCCTTAGCAGCAGCCATGGTTTTCCGAGGCCTGAGGAGAAAGAATGAGAAAAACTTTTGGCAGACGGCTTTTTAAACTTTATTTATTTCTTACTTTTAATTGTGGTAAAATACACATGAAATTTACCCTCTTAAACATTTTTAATAGTACTGTTCAGTACTAAGTTCATTCACATTGTTGTCCAACCAATCTCCAGAACTCTTTTTATGCAAAACTGAAATTCTATACTCATTAAACAACTCCTCATTCCCCATCCATCCAGTCCCCGGCAACTGCCATTCTACTTTGTCTCTATGAATTCACTACCCTACGTACCTCACATTAGTGGAATTATATACCATTTTTCTTTGTGTGACTAGTTTACTTCACTTAGCATAATATCCTCAAAGTTCATCTGTTACAGCACGTGTCAGACTTTCTTTCCTCTTTAAGGCTGAATGATGTTCATTATATGTATATACCACATTGGTTTATTCACTCATTCTCTCCGTGGACACGTGGGTTGATTCCATCTTATGGCTACTGTGAATAACACTGCCATGAATTCAGTCTACAGGAATCTTTTGGGTATACAAATATCTCTTCCAGACCCTGCTTTCATTGCAGAGAGCTTTTTGGACAAGCTAGACAAAAGTAGTCTTAGCCAACTGGAAGGAAGTGGGAGGCATGGGGGTACACTGTTTTTGATTTCTCACAGGGCCTACTCAACTGTCCTGTTCCTATGTCTGTGATATATTTTATTCTGAGATCGTACCTGTCTCCTGCTGAACTAAAATTATTTTACGTTCTGCTCTCCTCATAGACATTAATCTCCGCACTTGAGTTAAGCTGCCTTTCTGGGCTCTTTTACCCTCTCTACTAGGGATCTGTGGGAATAAATTGGACCAGTCTAAAGAGGTCTGCTAGGAACCCAATCAAGCGCTCACAAGTTTTCTCAGGTGAGGTGGAACGCTACAAGCACTATCTTTCTGGGCCAGCCCCATGGCTGAGCGGTTAAGTTCGTGGGCATCGCCTCCGCAGCTCAGGTTCCGCTGCTTCAGATCCTGAGTGGGGACCCAGCACCGCTCATCAGGCGGTGCTGAGATGGCTCCCACATAGCAGAGCCAGAGGACCTACAACTAAAATATACAACTATGTACTGGGGAGCTTTGGGGCGAAGAAGAAAAAAAAAAACTGGAAGATTGGTAACAGATGTTAGCTCAGGTGCCAAGCTTTAAAGAAAGAAAGAAAAAAAGAAGTATCTTTCTCTTTCTGCAGGATAAAACTGTTATCTGGATACAGTGAAAGGCTCTGACCAATCCCAGCTACCCTGGAGCTCCTCAAAGGATTCCCCTTCCCACGGTGACCAATGCCCCCATACCTTACACTTAAACAAACTAGAGACCCTTGCAGCACTCTCTCAAATAAGGACCTACCAGCTCCCATTCAAATGAGAGCTCTCCTGCTCTCCTGACCTACCTCGTGTCCCTCCGCCTTCGATCCAGTTTGGTAATGTTCGGATTAGAACCCTCTGATTGAGAGCTCCCTCAACATGGAAACTGCGCAGCCGGTGTCCCCCCACCCCCTCCCTCCCCGCCCTACAACTTTGAGCCGGCTCCGGTCCCATCATCCTGCTTCCATTCTAGCCCATGAGGTCAGGGGTAGCATGTCCATTGTAACGCGACTGAGGGGGAGAGGCGTCAACGTCCCCGCCCCACTTTCGTAATGTCAACACTCCCGCCCAGCCCGCCCCCCACCCCCAGATGCCGCCCCGCCCACCCGCTCCCTATCCCAGATGCCCCAACTCCGACCCTCCCAGCGAACCCCAGTCCCGGAGGCTGTGCCAGCCCAGCAAGCCCCAGAGGAGTCTGGAGAGTTCTGGGAGGAGCGGCACCCAAGATGCTGATTGGTTCCAGAAAGCCTGGGGGCGGGACGCGAGGAGAAACCCCTGGAAAATTCCCGACCTGGCAGCTCCGCCGAGCTCGGTGATTGGCTGAGGAGGGAAAAGGAGGGGCTGGATGAAGAATTATAAACACAGAGCCGCTGGCCTTGGAGAAACAGCAAGCCTGCAGAGAGGTGACAGCTTTTGCGGTTTGTCCGTGAGCGCAGCTTCCGCAGAGCCACTGCCTCCGAGGACAAGCAGGGGCGATAGTGCGCCTTCAGCTTCGGGCTTCAGAGAGAATCCAGCTCCTCGTCGCGGAACTCGTCCGCCGTTTTCAGGCCAGCGCTTCAGCTCCAGGCGAGAGAGGAGAGCACCGGCATGGCTAAGAGCACGGCCATCGGCATCGACCTGGGCACCACCTACTCGTGCGTGGGGGTGTTCCAGCACGGCAAGGTGGAGATCATCGCCAACGACCAGGGCAACCGCACCACCCCTAGCTACGTGGCCTTCACGGACACCGAGCGGCTGATCGGGGATGCGGCCAAGAACCAGGTGGCGCTGAACCCGCAGAACACCGTGTTTGACGCGAAGCGGCTGATCGGCCGCAAGTTCGGCGACCCGGTGGTGCAGTCGGACATGAAGCACTGGCCTTTCCGCGTGATCAACGACGGGGACAAGCCCAAGGTGCAGGTGAGCTACAAGGGGGAGACCAAGGCGTTCTACCCGGAGGAGATCTCTTCCATGGTGCTGACGAAGATGAAGGAGATCGCCGAGGCGTACCTGGGCTACCCGGTGACCAACGCGGTGATCACCGTGCCGGCCTACTTCAACGACTCGCAGCGCCAGGCCACCAAGGACGCGGGCGTGATCGCGGGGCTGAACGTGCTGAGGATCATCAACGAGCCCACGGCCGCCGCCATCGCCTACGGGCTGGACAGGACGGGCAAGGGGGAGCGCAACGTGCTCATCTTTGATCTGGGCGGGGGCACCTTCGACGTGTCCATCCTGACGATCGACGACGGCATCTTCGAGGTGAAGGCCACGGCCGGAGACACCCACCTGGGTGGGGAGGACTTTGACAACAGGCTGGTGAACCACTTCGTGGAGGAGTTCAAGAGGAAACACAAGAAGGACATCAGCCAGAACAAGCGAGCCGTGAGGCGGCTGCGCACCGCCTGCGAGAGGGCCAAGAGGACCCTGTCGTCCAGCACCCAGGCCAGCCTGGAGATCGACTCCCTGTTCGAGGGCATCGACTTCTACACGTCCATCACCAGAGCGAGGTTCGAGGAGCTGTGCTCGGACCTGTTCCGCAGCACCCTGGAGCCCGTGGAGAAGGCCCTGCGCGACGCGAAGCTGGACAAGGCCCAGATCCACGACCTGGTCCTGGTGGGCGGCTCCACCCGCATCCCGAAGGTGCAGAAGCTGCTGCAGGACTTCTTCAACGGGCGCGACCTCAACAAGAGCATCAACCCCGATGAAGCGGTGGCCTACGGGGCGGCGGTGCAGGCGGCCATCCTGATGGGGGACAAGTCTGAGAACGTGCAGGACCTGCTGCTGCTGGACGTGGCTCCCCTGTCGCTGGGGCTGGAGACGGCTGGGGGCGTGATGACTGCCCTGATCAAGCGCAACTCCACCATCCCCACCAAGCAGACGCAGATCTTCACCACGTACTCGGACAACCAGCCCGGGGTGCTGATCCAGGTATACGAGGGCGAGAGGGCCATGACGCGGGACAACAACCTGCTGGGGCGCTTCGAGCTGAGTGGCATCCCACCGGCCCCCAGGGGAGTGCCCCAGATCGAGGTGACCTTTGACATCGACGCCAATGGCATCCTGAACGTCACGGCCACCGACAAGAGCACGGGCAAGGCCAACAAGATCACCATCACCAACGACAAGGGCCGCCTGAGCAAGGAGGAGATCGAGCGCATGGTGCAGGAGGCGGAGAAGTACAAAGCCGAGGACGAGGTCCAGCGCGAGAGGGTGTCTGCCAAGAATGCCCTGGAGTCGTACGCGTTCAACATGAAGAGCGCTGTGGAGGATGAGGGGCTCAAGGGCAAGATCAGCGAGGCGGACAAGAAGAAGGTGCTGGACAAATGCCAGGAGGTGATTTCCTGGCTGGACGCCAACACTTTGGCCGAAAAGGACGAGTTTGAGCACAAGAGGAAGGAGTTGGAGCAGGTGTGTAACCCTATCATCACTGGACTGTACCAGGGGGCGGGTGGCCCCGGGGCTGGTGGCTTTGGGGCTCAGGCTCCCAAGGGTGGCTCTGGGTCTGGCCCCACCATTGAGGAGGTGGATTAGGAATCCTTCCCCAAATTGCTTGTGCTTGTTATGGAGACGGTTGGGATTCAAGACTTTTTATTGCCTTATATATCCGCCTTTCATCAAGTTGTTTGCAAAGTTGAATTGTTTCTTGAAGTTATGAACTTGCTGTTTTTCCCAGAGTCTAAATGTAGAGATGACTTGATACTGTCATCTTTTGCCCATTTCCTTTTTTGTAATACTCATACCAAACTCGGGCTGTTTTTTTCCTTTTTATTTCTAAGTAAATAAACTCAGTAACTCCAGTGATGTCTTGTTTGTCTGTGTTTCAATTTGAGGTCAGAAGGGTCTGCATAGGTTCTTTTTACAGGGTCTAAAATTGAATAGCAGTTTGCCTTTTAAGAGAAATAAGGCTATCTGTTATATTGTGAGCTGTTTCTTTTAGGCAAATAGTATCCTTGGGAGATTAAATAAACACTGTTTATTTTGAGGGGGTTGGATTTGTGGGTCTAGAAAAACTTATGGGCCACTGGCATGCTGGCCACAAGGTGGGTGAGGGGGTCGACCCTATGTAAGTGAGGCCTCAAGGAGCTTGGGGCTGCGGGTGTTCTGGAGATGCAGGGAAAAAAGAGAAGCAATTAGATGGAAGGACATGGCCACTCATTCCGTTAAGTATACCTGATATGTCAGAGCCTGATATTTAATCTGGATTCACTATGAAAGAGAAGGCAAGTCCTAAATTGGTAGTGAGGAGATGTGAGTTCAAGCACTGTCTTGCTGAGTTATATGCACACTGCATTAGCCACTCTGATCCCTAGTTCTCATCTTTAAAAAATGAAAGGGTTTGGCCTGATGCCTTGGTCTATTCTTATTTGTAAAAGGATGGCGAGATAGAAGTGCTACATTGCTAGCAGTGGTTACCTACATCTTGAGTACCTCAGTGGGTACCTTAGGGAGTTGTCATTGAGAGTTTGGCGCCCCAGCAGCAGGACCCCAATATTTCAGTGCTTTTATGTATCAAGCACTGTACTGGGGTCTCTTCCACCACAATGAGTTTAGGCAATGTTTTGACTTTCACAGGTGAACATATGGGGAGACTTAAAAGTTACTAGGTTAACTAAAATTATTTACAAGGTTAAAAAAACCCCACCAGATCAGGAAAGATGTTGAAACTGGATTCCAACTCCCGTCTTACCGGTCTTTGCCATGCTGCCCGGAATGCACAGGGCTTTGGTTTGTGCATGTCTGGTTCTGGGTTATGTTTGTATCCTAGGTTTCACTCTCTGAACCCTTTTTGCCTTTACTCTGTATAATCCTAAGTAATTATGTCGGAGAAACAATAAGATTGATGGTAAAAGTTTGGTATTTGTTCATTTAGGGGAGGGAAGAAACCCGCAGCCCTGTCCCGGGAAGACTTACTACAGGCTTCCTTCCCATGCACTTCCTTCCCTTTGAAGTGTTTCGAAAATGCCCTAGCTGCTAGCCTCTTAGAAGTAATCCCCTCCACAGCCTCCTTGTTGGGAAAGGCCTGGCACAATGAGGGCATGAAGAGTGAGCTCCTTTAAAAACCGATTGCATCTGGGGGGTGACATGGAACTAAATAGAAGTGATCGTTGCACAACATTGTGCATGTACTTGTATCACTGAATTGTACAGTTTAAAATGGTTAATTTCTTTTTTTAAAGAGGTAGAATTTAATTTTTTTAAAAAAGTTTTATTTTTCCTTTTTCTCCTAAAGCCCCCTAGTACATAGTGGTGTATTTTTAGTTGTGGGTCCTTCTAGTTGTAGCATGTGGGATGCTGCCTCAGCATGGCTTGATGAGCGGTGCCATGTCTGCGCCCAGGATTTGAACTGGTGAAACCCTGGGCACCCGAAGCAGAGCACTGAACTTAGCCACTTGGCCACAGCCCGCCCCTAAAATGGTTAATTTCATGTTATGTGAATTTCACTTCAACATAAACAAAAAAAAATCAATTCTATCAACTTTCCATAAAAGCACGTTGTGAGTGTATGGGTACCTTAAAGCCCACCAAATCTTTCACTAAATACTTGCCTTTGAAGAAAATCCAGTATTAGGGAATGGCACATACAGATAGACCTTGTCCTGGAAGTTTGGAAATGGAAATCTAAAGCTTCCAGGCTAGCTTATAAAGGCACATTTCACTCTAAAGGTAGTTGAACTGTAGCACTGTGGACTGTGGCCACATGTAAATCAATCTTCAAGGGGATAGGCATTTGCACCAGGACCTCCTCCGTCCCTCAGAACTACAGCAGTAGCATTTATGGACTGTCATCTGCAGATAAGACAGTGACTTTTCAAACCAGCGGCTGCTACCACTACTTGAGGGGGGAGGTGGCAGGGGAGGGGTAGGGTGGGTAGAAAAGTGTGCAGATCGGGAAGGACCTACTAACCACCTTTGATAAGAAGTTAGGGACATCTCCAGAAATAACCTTCAAAAAAATAAGAGTACCTATGGCTACATCAGTCAAGGTTATTGAGTAGGTGTTTTATTAAGAAATCAATATAAGACATAACTTATTTGCCTGCATACCCTTGCACCGCGTACTTGGAAAACAGTCACTTAGTAAGCTCAACATCAGGCTGAGGGAATTGTAGAATTAGCAAAGAGACTGCAGTGCCATCCCTGGAGCAGTGATGTTTTGGGTACCAGAAGGAACTTTGGGGGAGGGGAGGTGCATCGAGGAAAAATAGGCAAGGAAAATTTTTTTTTAAACGAGTACCCTCATTCCAATCTCACCTCCTATCTTCCTATGCCAGCCCTCAGAAGGCAGGTGGCTATGGTCATATGACTGATTTTATATGCCTTTTGAACCCAAGAGATTGCTTTATTAGTAACATATATGCTTACTGTTATTCCTGGCAGTTAGCAGAGTTTTGTCAACAAAAAATTATAACTGTGAGAGTAGCAGGCAGGAACATGGGCTTTCGGTTAAGAGGAGATGGGGATATTTCAGGTGAAAAAGTAGTATTAGCGATTTCTGAGGGGGTGATCCTTAGGGTAGGAATAAGAAAGCGTTAACTGTCATCATCCTTCACTCTAACTGATCACCCTAAATCCGTCCCCTTGGGTCACCCCCAAGGTATCCATCCGCTGCAGTTTAGTGGGACAGAGCAACTCCACCAGTCCCTCGGCATGTCCCAGCACCGATCATTAAAAAGAGGCTCCAGGGTGAAGCAGCGGGGCGCACTTCGGAGGCCGAAGAAAGCCCACCTCACCCCGCGTGTCCCTATCGGGCCCAGTCATGAATCGGAGGAGAAGGTACAACGGGGGATGAGGGGGTCAGGCTAGGAAGACGCAGGCGTCCAGAAGACGAAAATCACTCCTAAGGGCCTTCGACCTTTTTACCCCTCCAAATGTTCCCACGGGAAAGAGGGACCAGAGCCGCGGGGCAAGGTGACGGCAGAGAGAAAGCAGCAGCCTCCCACCCGTCGCCCGCCCCCACGCAAGCCGGGAGCGCGCTCGCCTGGAGCTGTGGGGACCTTCCCTTCTGGCGCCTGGCCACGCAAGTCATCCGGCTTAGTCGTATGAGTTACAAAACTTTCCAGTGCTTTTGTCTAACAAGTTAGCTGTTGTAAGAGAAACTCTAAAGGTCTCTTTTTTTCCTCCTTTAATTCCGTTTTGAAAAAAACCATCGCAAAATGCCGGAACCGGCCAGGCAGCTCTGTGGTCAGCCCGACCGCCAGGCCCCACGTTCCGCGGCCCCGCCCCCGCGCTCGGCGGCCCCGCCCCCGCCCCGCTCGGTCAGAGTCTGGCTAGCTCTGGCTCTTCGTCCCTATTTTGGGCTGTGCCCGGAACTTTCTGGAGCTTTCTGGGCTCGAAGGCGGGGACTGATTCGTAGGAACGCTCGTCAACAAACTGCCCCACCCAAGTCTCTCTACCCCCGCTAACCCTGCCCTAGATTATGAAGGTTAGTCACGGCTCTACATTTAGTTCCAGAAGACTCTGTGAACTACGGGCCAGCCAAGCCATGCTCCCCCTCCTTTCCGCTCTTTCTGATCTAGCGGTATTGCTATGAAGGAAAGGGGAGGCAGGGCTGGGAGAAGCTGGGAGGATGGGAAAGGTAGGAGCTTGTAGGGGGAGTGTCCTGAGTCAGATGCTGCAGCTAAGAGGGGAGTTCTTGTTTGGTCACATATCCCCACGGTGTCACTAATATGCGCAGAGCCCTGACAGTCACTCTTCACTCCCTTCGGTGGCCATTTGTTGTCCTCTTTTTAGAGAATGACATGATGGGATGGATGCACCGGTATTGGGAGGAGTCCAAAATAGGGAGTATGAGGACACGTAGGTTCAGTTGCTGGTTCTATAATTACCTGTCTGGGTGACCAGACCAAAGCCACTGAACCTCTGATCCTTTGTGCTCATGTTTTAAAATGAAAAGTTTTGGCTGAATGGCCTCTGCCTTAAAATCTTAAGATAGTTTCTATAGTGAAACTGAAAGGAATGCCGTAGTCCTGGTAGTAGTCCTGAACCTTGTAAATACCTCGGTGAGAATGACTGAGAGGTCAGACCTGAAAATAAAGGACCCCAACAAAGAAGGGAGAAGGGAGCAACCTCTTAAGCACTACTTTGTTATAGACACTGAACTAAAGCCTAAGTATTATCTTGATACTATGATCCTATGAAATATACTGTTAATTCTATTTTAGAGATGTGTAATTTAGTTAACTTACAATATTGTGGGGGAAAAAAAAAGAAAAACAGCCTCAACAAGGTGATAGAGTCCAGATGCAAACCCAGATCTTCCCTTTCCCAGGTATTTCTTCCGTGCTGCTGGATTCCTAGGTCATTGAAGCCTTTGGCTTTTCGTTGTTAAAAATGCCTGGCTCTAGGTTTCATATCAGGTATCTCTTTTGCTTTCTTCTGGGAAACTTAGAATTATACCATCTTTTAAAACTAATAGAATTGAGAAGTAAACAGTACAGTTCCAGACACTACAGGAACAATGAGAGAGAGGAAGAAAGACCCTGAACCTTCAGAGTGAAGAAGGTTCCCCTCCCCCGCACTTCCTGCCGCCTGCAGCATTGTCGGCACTCCCTCTTCAGTCTCCCAGCCTTAACAGTAGCTGACAGCCCCTCCAGTTTGGGGAATCTGAGCCTTGACCCTTTCAAACATCGAACCTGATAAAAACCTAATTCCAAAAATAATCAAATTAAAGTTCTGGAAAATCTTTTGGGGTTCTTATAGTCACTTTAGGCACCAATTTAAACCTGTGACTGGATTTCTGCCTTGGGATGCATCCAGCACAAAAGGAAAGACAAAATTCGGGATGCTCTCCTCGTCAGGAAATGGAAGGCTATAGATGTTTAGGTTTCCAGGCCAGTCCACAGAGAGATTTCACTCAAAGGTAGGTCAACTGTAGTGTACAGCTGTCTGATTCCTGGAAAACAGCATTTCTGGTGGATCTTTTTCTGCTGCCCCAGCAGCAGGAAGAGTTGAGGCCCTACCACCAAGTCTACTTGGCAGGCATTGGAGACAATGATGCCCTTTTGCTTCAAGCCAATAGAGAAGTATTCTCAATTGCAGATTTGGAGAGAAGGAAAGAGTGAATCCAAAACTACCGCTGGTAGCAACTGATGGTGAGGAAGCTTCCAGAGGGAGGGGGTGAGGTTAAGGGTCTCCAGAAGTGTTGATACACTGGGTAGTTAAGATGGAAGACAGGGGAAGCCCCAGTCAGAGATTGCATAAAGAAATGGAAAATTCCTGAAGTGGGACCAGTTTGACTAGATTAAGGTGGTTCACTAAGGAGCTACATCTGAAAGTAAAAAAAGTTATCACCTACCTGCACATGTAAACACACTCAGGTTTGTTAAAGCAATCTTTTTGCAACATCAGTTTAGCTCAGTCTGAGCAAATTATAGAATAAAAAACTGAATGCCCTCAGATTCCAGGAAAAGATGTTTTGATACTGGACAGGAGTGTGTGTGTGTGTATGTGTAAAAGAATGCCAATTGAGCAAAGTGTTCAAAAGCAAGATTTCTTTCCTTTGTCAAAAACTGCCTCCTCCCACTTGTGCCCTTAAGTTTTCTGTGCTCAAGACATGCGGGTATAGCAAAGAGCGAATTTTTCTGTTAGTTGTGAATCCTGTCCCGTTGCTTTAATGTCCCGCTCATTTTCATTTTAGGCACCCAACAAGGGGTCTTGCATGCCCATAAAGGATGAAGAAAAAAACGCCAAAATAAATTACCAAATCTGATTGTATTTCAAACAGGAGGGAGGGTAATGCCCAGTAAGATGAAATCTAGGATAAAAAAAAAACTGAGTAAGTGAATTAAGTGCACAGCAAATAACCTCAAGTTTTAGAGGAGCTAGAACTAGAACCTGGGTCCAGCCAGGCCCTCCCAGCTTACAGTATCATCCTGACCTGTTTGCCTAAAATGGGCCACCTGCCAGCCAGCTGTGACATACGATGCTGTTAACGAGGACTGAACCTTTACCAGCCCCACCCTCGCAGGCTCACTGCCCCTTGCATTTCATTCAGAAGTGGTGGACAGCCAAGGGTCTGCAAGGACAGGACACAAGACAGAATTCGAGACTCTGATGTTAACCCTGGCCCTCCCCATCATCCGAGGCTGAACCAAGAATTGAGAAAGCAGAAAGGAAGGGGGTGGCCTGGACCCAGGCTGGGAAGGATACGGGAAAGGGGGAGGCCCAAAGGCCTTGAAGACAGCTGAAGTTCTATGGGAAATTTTTTTCTTCCTCACAAAGGGGCACAGCAGACCAGCCTTGCCTCCCCGCTGCCCCGTCCCCCAAGGAGCACACTCCTTGTCTGGGATGGAGATCTCCTAGTTTAAGAACTGCCTGTTTACCTGATTGCTTTTCTTTTGAAAATTCAAATTCCTCCATCCCCAGACATTCCATCTATGTAGGTTAAAAATGTCAAAAACCATATTGCACTGCCTCTTTCCATTTTAAATCTGACATGGGAAAAACACAAAAGGCCAAAGCAACCCTTAGGCAGCCCAGGCCCTTGGGCCAATCCGGGAACCTAAACGCAGCCCCGGCCCGTCGGCGCCACGGTCCAATCAGAGTCTCCTTGGCCCATACACACCCCCCCCATTTCGGAGAAACTCGGGAATTTTCTGTATTTTAGGTGTCCACAGTGTCTAGCCCTTAATCCTACCTTAAACCACCAAACTAGTTTGACCCCCACAAGCCCCTCACCGCCCTACAATTACTAGCCTTGCGCTAACCCTTAGCCTCAATTTCAAACTAAGTGGATAAAGGCCAGCATCGTCAGGAAATTGGAGGCCCGGCGGGCGGAGTCAACAGCCACCCTTCCCAGGGCCTCACTCCATCTCCTTAGGACTCCAGTCCCCTCCCGTGAATCGGAGAACAGTCTGGAGAGTTCGGGGAGGGGCGGCCCTCAAGATGCTGATTGGTCCCAGAAAGCCTGGGGGCGGGACGCGAGGGAAACCTCTGGAAAATTCCCGACCTGGCAGCTCCGCCGAGCTCGGTGATTGGCTGAGGAGGGAAAAGGAGGGGCTGGATGAAGAATTATAAACACAGAGCCGGCGGCCCTGGAGAAACAGCGAGCCTGCAGAGAGGTGATATCTCTTACGGTTTTATCTGTGACCGCAGCTTCCGCAGAGCCACTGCCTCAGAGGACAAGCAGGGGCGATAGTGCGCCTTCAGCTTCGGGCTTCAGAGAGAATCCAGCTCCTCGTCGCGGAACTCGTCCGCCGTTTTCAGGCCAGCGCTTCAGCTCCAGGTGAGAGAGGAGAGCACCGGCATGGCTAAGAGCACGGCCATCGGCATCGACCTGGGCACCACCTACTCGTGCGTGGGGGTGTTCCAGCACGGCAAGGTGGAGATCATCGCCAACGACCAGGGCAACCGCACCACCCCCAGCTACGTGGCCTTCACGGACACCGAGCGGCTGATCGGGGATGCGGCCAAGAACCAGGTGGCGCTGAACCCGCAGAACACCGTGTTTGACGCGAAGCGGCTGATCGGCCGCAAGTTCGGCGACCCGGTGGTGCAGTCGGACATGAAGCACTGGCCTTTCCGCGTGATCAACGACGGGGACAAGCCCAAGGTGCAGGTGAGCTACAAGGGGGAGACCAAGGCGTTCTACCCGGAGGAGATCTCTTCCATGGTGCTGACGAAGATGAAGGAGATCGCCGAGGCGTACCTGGGCTACCCGGTGACCAACGCGGTGATCACCGTGCCGGCCTACTTCAACGACTCGCAGCGCCAGGCCACCAAGGACGCGGGCGTGATCGCGGGGCTGAACGTGCTGAGGATCATCAACGAGCCCACGGCCGCCGCCATCGCCTACGGGCTGGACAGGACGGGCAAGGGGGAGCGCAACGTGCTCATCTTTGATCTGGGCGGGGGCACCTTCGACGTGTCCATCCTGACGATCGACGACGGCATCTTCGAGGTGAAGGCCACGGCCGGAGACACCCACCTGGGTGGGGAGGACTTTGACAACAGGCTGGTGAACCACTTCGTGGAGGAGTTCAAGAGGAAACACAAGAAGGACATCAGCCAGAACAAGCGAGCCGTGAGGCGGCTGCGCACCGCCTGCGAGAGGGCCAAGAGGACCCTGTCGTCCAGCACCCAGGCCAGCCTGGAGATCGACTCCCTGTTCGAGGGCATCGACTTCTACACGTCCATCACCAGAGCGAGGTTCGAGGAGCTGTGCTCGGACCTGTTCCGCAGCACCCTGGAGCCCGTGGAGAAGGCCCTGCGCGACGCGAAGCTGGACAAGGCCCAGATCCACGACCTGGTCCTGGTGGGCGGCTCCACCCGCATCCCGAAGGTGCAGAAGCTGCTGCAGGACTTCTTCAACGGGCGCGACCTCAACAAGAGCATCAACCCCGATGAAGCGGTGGCCTACGGGGCGGCGGTGCAGGCGGCCATCCTGATGGGGGACAAGTCTGAGAACGTGCAGGACCTGCTGCTGCTGGACGTGGCTCCCCTGTCGCTGGGGCTGGAGACGGCTGGGGGCGTGATGACTGCCCTGATCAAGCGCAACTCCACCATCCCCACCAAGCAGACGCAGATCTTCACCACGTACTCGGACAACCAGCCCGGGGTGCTGATCCAGGTATACGAGGGCGAGAGGGCCATGACGCGGGACAACAACCTGCTGGGGCGCTTCGAGCTGAGTGGCATCCCACCGGCCCCCAGGGGAGTGCCCCAGATCGAGGTGACCTTTGACATCGACGCCAATGGCATCCTGAACGTCACGGCCACCGACAAGAGCACGGGCAAGGCCAACAAGATCACCATCACCAACGACAAGGGCCGCCTGAGCAAGGAGGAGATCGAGCGCATGGTGCAGGAGGCGGAGAAGTACAAAGCCGAGGACGAGGTCCAGCGCGAGAGGGTGTCTGCCAAGAATGCCCTGGAGTCGTACGCGTTCAACATGAAGAGCGCTGTGGAGGATGAGGGGCTCAAGGGCAAGATCAGCGAGGCGGACAAGAAGAAGGTGCTGGACAAATGCCAGGAGGTGATTTCCTGGCTGGACGCCAACACTTTGGCCGAAAAGGACGAGTTTGAGCACAAGAGGAAGGAGTTGGAGCAGGTGTGTAACCCTATCATCACTGGACTGTACCAGGGGGCGGGTGGCCCCGGGGCTGGTGGCTTTGGGGCTCAGGCTCCCAAGGGTGGCTCTGGGTCTGGCCCCACCATTGAGGAGGTGGATTAGAAGCCTTACCTTCGTTTTTCCATGTTCATCTTTGAGGCATACCAGACCCAAGCATTTTGCCATTGCCTTATGTTTTTTCTACTGTCGGTTCTCTACTACTTTATTTCATTCTAAAGTATGTTGTAGTCTGGTAACTAACCTGCCTGTTTTATTTCTTTGTAGTATAACAAAGGTGTTTTTTAGAATTCTTTGCGTTTAAGTTAAGTTGGTACTGTAAGGATTTTTTTCTTTTATTTCTGTTAAATGAATCAACACTGCCACCCTCTGTCCTGTTTTTTGCTTTGTAAACACAGTGGAAGTCATGGAATGTTGTTTTTGTAATTTGTATACTTAAGGATGAAAAATAAAATGTTAAAAATGTGTGTCTAACAACAAAAAAATGTGAGTCTATATTTGGAGAGAGATAATGGACTCTTCTGGGAATGTCTGAATTCCGTAGGCCTTGAAAGGGACACTACTGAAGAGAGGTACATGTATTAGGAGCCATAGCTATGGCTATTTTTGTTGCGACTTAATTGTAGGTGGTAAATGACATCCCGGTTAGAAAACAAAATTCCTGGTGCCCATTTTGATTGGGGTGGGGGTGGTTTTAGGGAAAAGTAGGGAAAGGAGTTGCAAAAGGGTTTTAGGGGAGAAAGGTGGGTGTGGGTTTAAAGGCAGTGCTGAGAGGGGTTCATGGTTCCTTAATCTCCTTCACTTAATGTGTGCAGATCCCTGAGTTTCATTTCTCACTTCTGACCTCTGAGTCTTCCAGTCCTTTGTATTTAGGTTATAAATAAATTTAGGGGGGCTGGCCCAGTGGCACAGTGGTTAAGTGTGTACATTCTGCCTTGGCGGCCTGGGGTTTGCCGCTTTGGATCCTGGGTGCAGACACGGCACCGCTTGGCAAGCCATGCTGTGGTAGGCGTTCTACATATAAAGTAGAGGAAGATGGGCACGGATGTTAGCTCATGGTCAGTCTTCCTCAGTAAAAAGAGGAGGATTGGCAGCAGATGTTAGCTCAGGGCTAATCTTCCTCAAAAACCAAAATTAAATAAAAATCAATAAACTTAGGGGTGGACAAAACAAAAATGAGATTCGGATTGACACTCTGGCTGTAAATTCCAGCTAGGCGACCCAATGCAAATTATTTAGTGTCTCTTAGTTTTGGTTGCCTGCTTTTAACATAAAGCATTTTGTCTGAATGGTCTCACTTCCAAACTTTGAAGATCATTTTGAGCAGAAATGTGTAGACAAGCAACATCTTCAGCCATGGTCACCCTACTTCCAGTTATCCAAGTGACAGTCTGGAGGAGTAAGATACTGAGAGTGTGGGGGCATGGCAATAAAAGAGGAATGGGCCAGGTCCTTTGTGTCACCCCAGTATTCCTCAGTCATCCTCATTCCGCCACCCTCTATGTCAGGTGCTCTAAAGCTTTTTTCATAGGTTAGCATGCGGACATGGTCACTTCAACTACATCCAGGGCAAAATTAGCAACAAGTGATGGTTTGGAAGCCAGGGTTTTTTCCACACTGCCTCACACTGTTGGGTAGTTCCTGTCTGCTTCAAATTGATGGTTTTACCCCAGTTTTAACAGTCAGTGCCCTCTTTGTCCTTTTTATGGGCAGTCTCCAAACAATAGCAATTTAATAAATTCAATCATGAAGAAAGAGAAGGAGATAAAAGCTGCACAGAGCACAGAGCTGGGAAGATCAGGGAAATGGGCTCTCCTCTCACGTAAGCCTTTGCCTAGGGTGTTCTTCCTGCCGGGACAGTTGCATGCCCTTATAGGCTAACAGAGTCCCAATCTCCCTCCTCCCCAAAACTGAGCCTGGGTGTATCTACTCCAACATCTAACAAATTAAAGTCTATGTTATATCTTTTAATAAATTCTTATTCTCTGGGAAAATCAAACATTATGGGAAGCCCTCCTTGAAAGCGTGTAAAGAAAAAGGAGTATAGTACGAGTTTTTTTGGTTCCTGGGCCAATTCTCAAAGGCCTGTTTTACTCACAAGATAGGTGAACTAAAATATAATATGGCCTCTGACCATAACATCCATATAATGCGTTTTAACTGCTGCTGCAGCAGCAGGAATTGGGAGCTTTCTTACCGTTGTTTTTTTTTTTTAAATCCTCCCAGGCAGTAGAGGGAATATATTCTTTAGCTTCGAGTCATTTGAGGCACAGTTCTCCAACTTAGTGGTATATTAACATTAATTGGGTAGGCTAAAAAAATACTGATGCCAGGCCTCTCCCAGGCCAATTCAGAATCTCTGGGAGTGGGCTAAGGTGTTGTATAGAATTAAAGCTGCCTAGGTGTTTCTAATGTGCAGCCGAAGTAGAGAAACACCCCTGAACCAGAAGCTACTCCTGATTATATTTTTAGAGGGATGGGGGCATGGGAGAGCGAGGACAGGAAGGTGTCAGTGCCTCCAGGAGCAGCAGCTGCTGGTAGGGCGCTTTCTGCTGTGAATGGGAGCCTGAAGGTTTGAAAAACCTTCAAGTGTTGATTCACTGGCAGCAGCAATGATAGAAGTTAGGGAAATCTCCAGCAACAGCTTACTAGGCCCAAAAAGAGACTTCTGAGGCTGGGGCAATCATGACTCTCAGTAGGGAAGTGGTTCATTAGGAAGCAACATCAGAATATGCCTACCTCTACACATACACATCTTGGAAGTTAAAGCAAAATCACTTTGCAACATCAGCCACAAGTGGAACTCTGCACCTGGGAGCCAAAAAATATATCAAACAAGTACTACCTACCGGATTCTTGGAAGAGATTTTTTGATAGAAGGCTGAAACCTTGGGGGAAGGGAGGGCAGATGGAAAGATAATTGCAGAAGAAAGTAAAAGGATGTATTTCCTGCACCCACCATGGCTGCCTCCCAAATTTTACTCTGTGGCTAAATTATGTGACTCAAAAAGGAGACTGATTGGGGCCAGGCCGGTGGCGTACTGGTTAAGTTTGCCCGCTCTGCTTCAGCGGCCCAGGGTTTGCAGGTTTGGATCCTGGGACTGCACCTACACACTGCTCATCAAGCAGGCTGTGGTGGCGTCCCACGTACAAAATAGAGGAAGATTGGCACAGATGTTGGCTCAGGGCCGATCTTCCTCAGCAAAATAAAAAAGAGAGAGAGAGAGACTGATTTTGTATGATTTGGAACCCCCAAATCAACCTGTTATATGTGACTTTCTCACAAAAGATGAAGAAAAAGACGCCAACATTCATCACCAAACACTATCCTCATTTATAAATGAAGGGGTACAAAATGGTCCAGGTAGGTGGGACTTAGCATAATATATGAGTTGATAGATTAAGGGCCAAGAGCAAATGACTAAGGAAGATTTCTGAGAGAGCAAAAACTGGTTACGGGAGATCATAGCCTGGCTGTTGCCACCCCACCCCAATTGGTTTACTTCCAAAGCTCCGTGACACATAGTGCTATTCCGAGCGTACTAAATACTTCCACCGTTTCTGGCAAACTCTCAGGCCATGCGCTGCCCATAAAAAGGACATGAAGAGTGGGGGACACCGGGAGTAGTTGTTTACAGGGTATACAGTTTCAGTTTTGCAAGATGAAACCAGAGATGGCTTGCACAACACTGTGAATATACTTAACACTACCGAACTGTACACTTAAAAAACGTTAGAATAGTTTTTAAAGACTTATCAAATTGTTTATTTTAAATATGTGCAATTTACTGTATGTTAATTATACCTTAATACAGCTATTGAAAAAAAAAAAAGACATGAAGCCTAATGTGCCTGACAGGTCTGCGGCCTCGAGTGGGGCTAGGGATTCAGATTTCGCTGGATAGACGGAGCGGGGTGACAGTCCCTCGGAGTGACCTGGACCCCAAGCTGGGACGGGTAATGACAAGGGAGGAGGCCACGCGTCATCATTCACGGACCCACACGGGACTAGACTGCCCCGGAGGCCGCTAAAGCAGAGCGCCCAGCTGCGCGTGCGTCCGACGGCGCCGGGGACTTTCTCCGGCCTGGCCAGTCAGGTTACCTGGGTTTTGATTTTCAAAATTCACAAAACATTTCCGAATATTTACCCAGAAGAGTGTGAAACATTCACTCATCGCCTCTCTTTCACTTTGCTTTATTCTCCTTTGGACGAACGATGGGGAAAATTCTGCGGATCGAGTCAGGCATCTAAGAAGGCAGCCATGCTCGTCAGGCCCCCTACCCCACGCCTCCATAAATAGCCCTAGTGCAGACATTTTTATTCTTTCTGTGAGATTAACTCGTTCGCGTGAGTCTTGTGAGCTCTGCAGTGTGCTTCGTGGCGGCTGCGAAATTTTCGCCACAGCGAGGCGACGGCGGCGGGCCCTGGCTGCCTGTGCCACCCTTGCGTAGCTGGCCGCGTGCAGGTACTTGGGGGCCCCGCTGGGTGAGGGGACCGCAGTCTCGGGCTGAGCAGGATGAACTACCATTACAGACTAGAGTTTCTGATGTCTCTGTGACGCCACTGCTTGAAACTGACCCAGCCCGAGGCAGGGGGAACTCAGCTGGGGTCGCCCCGGCCTTTGCTGACCCATTTGGTTTCTCCCCAGACTCCTGATCCCTCGCGGGCGGGTCCGCAGCGCTACGAGGGTAAGTGGATTGTGCGAGATGGCGTGCCTGGCAGTTGCCCTGGGGGAAGACGGGGACAATGATGACTCCAGGTGACTCTGAGTGTGTCGTTGACGACATCACCGCAGCGCGCTGACCACCCCCTTCCCCTAGGCTGGGATCCCTAGTGCCTGGTGCTTGGTGCTTGGGGGGAAGTTGATGGCCAGGAACCCGTATTACTCATTTATTCTTCTGTGTCATTTCTCCTGTAGTGGTTTAAGACGTCCACCGGTGTGTTATCTTTGAATAAAGGTGAGTATTAGGTTTGAGAGTGCTCCCAAGTGCCTCTCACAGACCATCTTGTCCCCAAGCTATCCCTTTCATGGGGCCCTATGGAGTCTGCCTGCTTTCTAATGAACACGTACAACAGTGCAAATATTTCACCTGGCAATTTTCCAAGGATCGCTCTTTGGTTTACATTTCTCTTGTGACCATTACTTTTTAAAAAATCTTTGGTAACTCCACCTGTTTTTTTTCTAAGCCTGGTTAAACCTGCTTCCTCCATTCCTTTTCTTACTGTAAACTTGCCTACATGCTGGGCCTCCTTGGTGGAGCCATTTTCTGCAGTTCTAAATTTATTTCCTACTTCTTTTCTCTCCCAAACTTCCCATCCCTGAACTCGATTGCTAGATCCTTGTTTAGATTAGGACCATTATGCTTGAATGCATTAGGTCTCTTCCCAGAATGGCTTCCCTTGATCCAGATCTCCCTAAATTGGGAATGATGATTTCTCAGACTAGAGTCTCTGATGCTGGTTCTGATGTCAAAACTTAAGTTCTGACTCATTTGGGGAACTGGATACTTGGGTCTTTGAGAAGGGCCGGAGGGATGGCTGTAACCTCTGCTTGTCCTTCTCATTTCTTGTCCTGTTTCATCTTGCTAGCATGAGAGCCCTGGAAGCCCAGCCAGGGGCACTGCCCCTTCACAGAGTTTCTGCACTAACCTGGTGGCTGAAGGGCTGAAGTTTAGAATTCACCCTCTTGGAGAAGTGCTGTTGGGATGCCTAGGTAATGGGTTCCTGCCACTTCATCTACAGGCTGTGACAAGAAGTGAAGAGCCATGCCCCTTCTCCCTGGCTAGAGTGGTGAGTCTCTCCCTGTTTTTCTTCCAGCCCCAGAGTGGTAATGATGACCTGGTTGGACTAGAGTCTCTGAACATTCCTTTGAGGATCTTTGAATCCACCTGATCCACTCTTATGCTTCCCCTTCTCCACCTTGTGTGTCAACTCCCAGTTGCCTGCATGGTTCTAATACTGTTCCTTTCATGAAATTTCAGGAGTTTGCTGACACAGAGGATGTCTTCTCTTTGGTGTTGGGCAGATCCTAGGAATTTACATCTTTTCTGGATTAACTTGAGCAACTGTCAACTTATTGGGGAAAAAACTGCCTAGAAATTTTGGGGAACTTAAATCGATTAACTTTCACTTCTTTACTTTGTCTTAAACAAGTACTTGGTTTTATCAAAAGGATTCCAATAAAATACTTTAAAGCAAATAAAAAATAGATGATGGTACAAAAAGATTTAGGGAGGTGAAAGGTAACCACCAGTGAATGAGCATCATCACATTTGATATCCAGCTGTACCTCTTTATAGCTCTGTACAAACAACAGAAACTAGGTTGTACACACGTGGACACTAATGTTAAGGATTTCTAGATTGGCTACCATAATATAATGTAGTAGATGTAAGTAACTAGCATTTAAGGTTTTTTTGATGTTAAACAATCTTAACACAGGCATCTAATTTGCCTTTTCATGAATTGGTGAAAACAGGTTTTCCAGATATATTTTAGAAGAATATGCTCCTACAGGTTGCCAGAGGCTGGAGGGAGGGAGAAATGGGGAGTTTAATGTTTAATGGGCATAGTTTCAGTTTTACAAGATGAAAAGAATTATGGAGATAGGTGGCGGTGATGGTTGCATAATATTATGAATGAATGTATTTAATACTACTGAACTGTACACTAAAAGATGATTAAAAGGGCAAGATTTATGTGTATTTCACCACAATAAAATTTGGAGGAAAAAAGCATATCTGTGTTCCTTTTTGTCACCATCCCAAAGGTGGTTCCCCACCAGCATGTACAGGTTTATGTTACTCTAAGACTGTATATAAATTACCCAGTTTCTGGTAGGGGGCGTTTAGGTTTCTCATCTTGCTGTGTACCGTCCTGATTCCCTGTTGTTTGCACCCATTTGAAGTTATGTGGTAGAATACATTTCCAGAACTAGAATTTGAGTCAAAGGATTTAGGCTTTTAAAACTTGATGCATACTCTGTTCAGAAAGTTGTACCAGTTTACGCCCAACATCAGTGTCATCTTGAGATTGCCTGTTTTTCCTATACCTGCTGTCGCCACTTCAGGTGGTAATACTTTTAGCACCAGTTGGTGTATTTATTCATCTTTTAAAAATTGGATTTCTTGTGCATCTGTTTTCCTACTGGACATTTCCAGCTTGGCCTCCACCACCTTAATGCATCAGCAAAGATTTTTCCCAAAAGGAGCTTGGTCTTTAAAATATGGCAGTTTAAAATAGGTAATAGTTTTTATTAAAATTCTTGAAATCCTTTATTTGACTCCCTGTTCGTTAGGACAAGAACCAGGTTAGTCTTAGCAGTTAAGGTTACTTTTGTGGAGGGGATTGGGACTGGGATGGGCTAGGGGTAGGAGGAGAATTGGGCATTTTACTCCATGAATTTTTGAATCGTTAACCACTGAGAATGTACTACTTCGTGATAAAGTCCCAAGCACAATTGTTTGGTTCTTGGCTGTCATTCTGGAGCATTGTCTTAGCAGCCACCATGTATCTTAGCACATAGGTCTGTGCTAGGCTTTTTACCTGCTTCACTTCATTGAATCCTTAAAAATCAGCCTTGCAAAGTAGATATTATCTATCCTGCTTTACAGGTGAGGAAAGGAAGGTTCAGGGATATTAAATAATTTGCTCAAGGTCACAGGAGTTACCAGAGTCAGGATTCAAATTCCTTTCTGTCTCCAGTGTACCCATCACCCAGCTTTAGAACATTACCAGGGCTTGACCCGTGGTCGACTGGCTAAGTTCCTGTGCTCCGCTGAAGGCGGCCCAGTGTTTCGTTGGTTCAAATCCTGGGCGTGGACATGGCACTGCTCATCGAACCACGCTGAGGCAGCGTCCCACATGCCACAACTAGAAGGACCCACAGCAAAGAATATACAACTATGTACTGGGGGGCTTTGGGGAGAAAAAGGAAAAAAATTAAAAGAAATCTTAACATTACCAATAACTAAAGCAAACCTGTCTTTGATTCAGTTTCCTTTTTTCTCCCTCCACTCAGGAAACCGCTTTATCATTTCCTGACTTTATATACCCTGAATGCATCCCTAAACAATATATTGTTTGGTTTTGTATCTTCTTGAACTTTATAAAAATGGATTAATTCTGATAGTAGTACTGCAACTTGGGGTTTTTTCATGTATTTTCCTGTAGTTATTTTAGATTCCATCCTTCCACACACATTTCTATTTTTATTTTGAGAAATTTTGTTTAGCTTGATAGCTGTCTTTGAATAGTGTATATGAGGACTTCTATTTGTAAGTGCATTTTTCTAGGGTGACAGTATCATACAAGAATTATAGGGGACTGGTTAAGATTCTGGACCTAGACTAACACAGCTGTTTAACTTTGGCCAAGTTACTTAACCATTCTGTGTCACAATTTCCTCATTTGTAAATGGATGAAAGAGTACCTACCCTTACAGAGTTGTAAGGTTAAATATATGTACATACACTTAAAAACAGTTCCTAGCACATAGTAAACCCTATTTGGGTATTAGCTACAATTATATTACTCCAAATAGCTAAGTTATTAACTTACGTAGCCTCATCAGTACCTCACCCACCCTCCCTTAATACTGGATATCTCTATTAGATGGTCAACTTCATTTCTTGCCCCCAGAGGTCTCGTCTGCATTCTTTTTTTTCCCCCAAGGGGAAGATTCGCCCTAAGCTAACATCTGTTACCAGTCTTCCACCCACCCACCCGCCAGCAAAGCTTGAGTACATAGTTGTGTATAGTTGTAAATTCTGGGGCTGGCCTGGTGGTGTAATGGTTAAATTCGTGTGCTCCACTTCAGCAACCCAGTGTTCAGGGGTTGGGATCCCAGGCATGGACCTACACACTGCTCCCCAAGCCATGCTGTGGGGGCGTCCCACATACAAAATAGAGGAAAATTGGCACAGATATTAGTGACAATCTTCCTCACCGAAAGTAAATAACTACTTCTGGTTCTGTGTGAACTGCCACCACAGCATGGCTAGTGACAGACAAGTGGTGTGGTTCCCCACTGGGAAACTGAACCTGGGCTGCTGAAGCAGAGCCCACCGAATTTTAATTACTAGGTCATCAGGGCTGGCTCTCTTCTGTATTCACTTGCCCTTATTTGTATGGTCCCAGTCTTCCCCTGGGTGCTGGGACCCTCCTTCCTGTGCCAGCCCCAGGTTTGGGGTATAAGATTGAGCTACAGCCATGGTGAAGATGGTCACGTGACCTTTTCTTTACTCCAGGCGTGGAAATCACTTTCTAGTCTTCTCCATTCTTGAGCCCCACAGCCTCTCCTAACAGGTGACAGCGATTTGATAAGACCTCCACCCCAAAACACTTATCTTTTCCTCTCCCCACCAGGCTCTAGGAGTGGAGCAACTTTAGAAGTAACCAGTCATCCCTCCCAGCTGACTGGGTGGATCTCCCCACAGCTCTCTGTGGTTACTCTGAGCAGAAACTGACCTGCTGTTTCAGCCACCACAGACAGCATCCCAGGGCCTGGCCTCAGCCTGTCATCCTGGGAATCCTCAGTGTGCTAGCCCCTCCAGACGATACCTCCACCCTGCCAGTTGCTCATGCCAGACCCCTGGAAGTCTGCTTGATTCCTCTTCTGTTCTCATGACAGTTGTGTGCTGCATTATGATGTTCTGGTCAATAGCAGACCCATATACGACGGTGGTCCATACCTGACGGTGGTCCCGTAAGATTAGTACCATATAGACTAGGTGTGTACTAGGCTATACCATCTAGGTTTGTGTAAGTACAGTCTGTGATGTTCGCATGATGACAAAATCACTTAACAATGCATTTCTTAGAACATATCCCCATCATTAAGTAACGTGTAGCTGTATATCCAATTTGTCAGCGAATCATGTTGGCACTACCTTAAAAATGACATCAGAATTGACTGCATCTCACACTTCCACTGCCATTCCACTCTGGCAGCAGCCACCATTGACTCACCTGGACAGTTCATGTACATGACTGCAACAGCCTCCTAACTGGTCTCTCAACTTCCACCCTTGCCCCGTTTCAGTCTATGTCCACACAACATCCAGAGGGTTCCTTCCAAATCATGATTTAGGTCTTGTCCTTCTGCTCAAAATCCTGTAATGGCTCCTGTTTCACTCAGAGTGAAAGCCAGGCTACAAGGACCATCCAACAAGGTCCTCCCGGTCTAGCTCTGTCATCTCTCTTGACCTCATCTACTCTCCACTCTGCTCCAGCCGCATGGCATAAAGCCAGGAGCTGGTGGGCACTCTTGTGTCGTTGTTCAGGGAATAAAGTTTTTGCCCACTGGCTGGGGTCACAGCCACATGCCTTGGTCTGTGGAGTAGACCCCTACTTGTGCCAACAGAGCTTGTAGATGTAAATTTGGGTTGTGAGGAAATTCTAGAGCTGAGAAATAAACTTAGAAACTGTTTTGGACATTGCTTGTGGGAATGTAACTTTATACAATCTCTTTGAAAAACAATTTGGCAATACCTACTAAATATGAGACACATTCTCTTCAACCTAGCATTTCCATTTCCGGTAATACACTGTAAACAAACTCATGTGCATATAAAGATCAATGCACACAAATGTCACTGGCGGAATCGTAATGGGGGAAAAAAGAGGAAACAACCCAAATGTTCTCCAACAAGAAAATGGATAAATTTTGGTATATTCATAAAATATAATACCATAGAGAGGTGATGTATTACATGCAGCAGTGGTATGACTAACATACCAGCATGAGTTAATCTAACATAATGTGAAGAAAAAAGGCAAGTCACAGAAGAATACATGTACAGTATGTAATGTTTAAAAACTTCTACAGCTGAACAATATGTTGTTTAGAGTTAGATATAATATAGTAAAAGCAGAAAGAGATGCATAGGATTGCTAACTGCTAGCTTCAAGAGAGTAGTTACTTGGACTGTGACAAGGGGGTGGCTAAGGAAAGTGATGCAGTTAAGGAGGTATACATGGGGGCACTGTGGAGCTCATGTATAATTTTTCATATTTTTATATGTCTGAACTATTAATAATTTAAAAACATGGTTTGGAATCTGAATTCTAAAGGATTGAGCAAAGGCAAAAACTAAATCACCCCACAGGGACACCTCCAGACTCCCGAGCTCACATATGGCGTCCCTTGGAAGACAACTGTTCCCAAGATGAGCCAGAATCCAAAACACAGGCCATCTACCCCCACAGGAACAAGTCAGCAGGCACAGTAACAGCTGACTTTACAGCTAAGAAACTCAGATAACAGCATGCTTGGAGGCTGAAGATGTTCAAAAAGACAAAGAAAAGAATTTAATCCATTGTGCAAGAACGGGACATTATAAAGAAAGAACAGGTGGATTTGAAAAAGAAACAAATGAAACAAGTAGAAATTCTAGAATTGAAATAAATGACTACATAAGAAACACAATAAATAGGTTAAATAACAGACCTATGAATAGAGAATTAGTGTATTGGAAGAAGAAATCATCTATAATGTGGAGCAGAGAAAACAGGTGAATAATATGAAAAGGAAGTTAACATGAAGGATAAAATGAGATGCCCCAACCTTTGGCATTGTTTGTTTAGAGCTGCCCTCACCACACTGGTTCCTTATAATGTAGCCAGAACAGCTGCAGGTGCCATCTTAACTCTGCCCAGTGGCATATGGGGGCATCTGGCTTTGAGCAGCTCTGGACCATCTGTTAGTTTGTTTACTGTGGTACTTTCTTGTCCATTAACATCCTACTTTTCCATGATTGTCTTGATTACTGTATTTCCCAAAGAATAAGGAAAGAGATTATCCTAAAGGTTAAAGTATCTGCTGACTTTTAAAATGTTAAATTTTATTGCCCTCAGTCAGGTGAATCTCAGGTGGAGGTAGGTCACCTTCTAGGCTGGCTATAGCTGTCATTAAACCAATTAAATTCTAAAGAATGTGGTGAAGATAAGGCAAGGCTGCCTACTTTTGCCGCTCTTATTTAACATCGTGTTGAAAGTCCTGGCCAGAGCAGTCAGTCAAGAAAAAGAAAGCGATCCAAATTTGAAAAGAAGAAATGAAACTGTCACTATTTGCAGATGGCATGATTTTATATATAGAAAACCCTACAGAATCCACAAAAAAACTATTAGGCATAATAAATGAATATAGAAAAGTTGCAGGGTGCAAAATGAACTTACAAAAGTCAGTTGTGTTTTTATACACTAACAACGAAATAGCAGACGGAGAAATCAAGAATACAATCATGAGGCTGGCCCCATGGCATAGTGGTTAAGTTCGCATGGTCCACTTCAGCACAAGTTGGGATCCTGGGCGTGGACCTACATACTGCTCGTCAAGCCATGCTGTGGGGGCATCCCATGTACAAAATTGAGGAAGATTTGCACTGATGTTAGCTCAGGGACAATCTTTCTCAAGCAAAAGAAAAAAAGGAAGATTGGCAACAGATATTAGCCCAGGGCAAAGCTTTCTCATAAAAAAAAAAAATGCAATCGCAACAGACAGAATAGAATGAAATACCTAGGATTAAATTTAACCAAAGAACTGAAAGACCTGTACACTGAAAACTATAAAACATTGCTGAAAGAAGTCAAGGAAGACACAAAGAAATGGAAAGATATTCCGTGCTTATGGATTGGAAGAATTAACATAGTTAAAATGTCCATGCTTCCTAAAGCAATCTACAGAGTCAATGCAATCCCTATCAAAGTCCCAATGATATTTTTCATGGAAATAGAAAAGAATCCTAAAATTTATATAGAACAACAAAAGACCCCGAATAGCCAAAGCAATCCTGAGAAAAAGGAACAAAGCTGGAAGTATCATACTCCCTGATTTTAAAATATACTACAAAGCTATGGTAACCCAAACAGCATGGTATTGAAACAAAAACAGACACACAGATCAATGGAACAGAATTAAGAGCTCAGAAATAAACCCGCACACCTATGGACAGCTAATTTTTGACAAAGCAGCCAAGAACATACAATGGAGAAAGCAAAGTCTCTTCAATAAATGGTGTTGGGAAAACTGGACAGTCACATGCAAAAGAATGAAAGTGGATCATTATCTTACAACATACATGAAAATTAACTCAAAATGGATTAAAGGTTTGAATGTAAGACCTGAACACAAAACTAGAATGAAAAACATAGGCAGTATACTCTTTGATATTGGTCTTAGCAGTATATGTTTTTGAATATTGTGTCTCCTCAGGCAAAGGAAACAAAAGAAAAAATAAATGGGACTACATCAAACTAAAAAGCTTCTGCACAGCAAAGGAAACCATAACAAAACAAAAAGACAACCTAACAACTGGAAGAAGATATTTGCAAATCATATATCTGATAAGGGATTAATATCCAAAAAATATAAAGAATGCATACAACTCAACAGCAAAAAAACTAACCCAATTAAAAAATGGGCAAGGGGCCAGTCTGGTGGCTCAGTGGTTAAGTTCACATGTTCCTCTTCAGCGGCCCGGGGTTCGCCGGTTCGGATCCCGGGTTTGGACATGGCACTGCTTGTCAAGCCATACTGTGGCAGGTGTCCCACATATAAAGTAGAGGAAGATGGGCACAGATGTTAGCACAGCAAAAAGAGGAGGATTGGAAGCAGATGTTAGCTCAGGGCTAATCTTCCTCAAAAAAAAAAAAAGGGCAAAAGATCTGAACAGACATTTTTCCCAAAAAGACATACAGATGGCCAACAGGCACATGAAAAGATGTTCAACATCACTAATTATGTTGTTGCAAATCAAAACTACCATGATGGGGCCGGCCAGGTGGCACAGTGGTTAAGTTCACAAGTTCTGCTTCTCCGCAGCCTGGGGTTCCCCGGTTTGGATCCAAGGTGCAGACATGGCACCGCTTGGCAAAAGCCATGCTGTGGTCGGCATCCCATATATAAAGCAGAGGAAGATGGGCATGGATGTTAGCTCAGGGCCAGTCTTCCTCAGCAGAAAGAGGAGGATTGGCAGTAGTTAGCTCAGGGCTAATCTTCCTCAAAGAAACAAAACAAAACAAAACTACAATGAATTATCACCTCAAGCCCATCAGAATGGGTATTATTAAAAAGACAAGAAATAAGAAGTGTTGGAGGGGCTGGCCCCACGGCCGAGTGGTTAAGTTTGCGAGCTCTGCTTCGGCGGCCCAGGGTTTCACCAGTTCAAATCCTGGGCACAGACATGGCACCGCTTATCAAGCCATGCTGAGGCGGCATCCCACATTCCACAACTAGAAGGACCCACAACTAAAAAGTACTGGGGGGCTTTGGGAGAAAAAGGAAAAAATAAAAAATTTAAAAAAAAGAAGTGTTTGAGAGAATGTGGAGAAAAGGGAACCCTCATACACTGCTTGTGGGAGTGCAAACTGGTGCAGCCACTATGGAAAACAACATGGAGATTCCTCAAAAAATTAAGAATAAATACCATATGACCCAGCTATTCCACTTCTGGGTATTTAGTCAAAGAATATGAAAACACTAATTCGAAACGATACGTACACCCCTACATTCATTGCAGCATTATTCACAACAGCCAAGACTTGGAAACAACCTACGTGCCCATCGAGGGATGAATGGATAAAGAAGATGTGGTATATATACACAATAGAATACCGCTCAGCCATAAAAGATGAAATCTTGCCATTTGTGAATACATGAAACGACCTTGAGGGCATCATGCTAAGTGAAATAAGTCAGATGGAGAAAGCCAAACACCATATTATTTTACTCGTGTGGAAGATTAAAACAACAACAGCAACAAACAAACACATAGATACAGAGAATACATTGGTGGTTACCAGATGGTAAGGGAAGGGAGTGAAAGGGGTAAGAGGGACACGTGTATGGCGACAGATGGCAATTAGACTTTGGTTGGTGAACACAATGTAGCCTACAGTGAAATGGAAATATGATGTACACCTGAAATTTATATAATGTTATAAACCAATATGACCCCAATAAAAAAAAAAAAGAATGTAGTGAAGATAGAGATGTCAGGCAATAATCCCCAGTTATATGCTGATGTCAGGTAATAAACCAGGGAGGGAGCTGTCTCTAAAGGGCCTTGCAACAACAGCAGGTGCCACCCTGGATCAGGGAGCCCTCCCATTTCCTAGTGGCGCACAGGGAATGGCTGTGCTCCACACTGGATTAATTTCTTCTAAAGGAGGCTAAGTAACTGTTATAAAAATTTACTTTTTAAACTTGTTATTATGAAACTTTTAAAATAGTAGGAAGAATAGTATAAAGAACACCCATATGCTCATCACCTAATTCCAACAATTGTCAACATTTTGCCATATTTGAAAATGTGGCAAAAATGTTAAATTATATTCTATTATAAAAATAGTAAATATATATTAAATTATATATGCATGTGTGTATATACATATATTCGGCAGACTCATTTCAAAATGAGTTACAGAGATCGTGACATTTTATCCCTAAATACTTCAGCATGCATGTCCACAACATAAGGACATTCAGCTACACATCCACAACACTGTTACCATACCTAAGAAAATTAACAGTAATTCCTAATATTACTTAATATTTAACCAGTATTCAAATTTTTTCAAATGTTCCCCAAATGTCTTTTATGGTAGTTGTATTTTTAAAGAGCTAGTATCCAATCAAGGATCAAGCGTGGTATTTTACTGTTACATCTTGTAATGCTTTTGATTCTAGAACAACCTCCTTCTTTGCCTCTTTCTGTGACGCTGATCTTTTGAAAAGACTAGGCCAGTTGTCTATGTTCCACAAGTTGGATTCGTCTAACTGTGCCCTCTTGATTTATTTATTTTTATTTATTTTTTAGGAAGATTGACCCTGAGCTACCATCCATGCCCATCTTCCTCTCTTTTATATGTGGGACGCCTGCCACAGCATGGCTTGATAAGCGGTGGGTAGGTCCATGCCTGGGATCTGAACCAGCAAACCCCAGCCACGAAGTGGAGCATGCAAACTTAATCACTGCACCACCGGGTTGGCCCCCTTCTTTTGATGTTTTTAACTTATTCCTCAATCTTCTGCATTTTCTTTAACCTGGGAGTTACACCCAAAGACCTAACTAGATTCTGGTTACATGGTTTGGGCAAGAATACTTCATGGATGACACTATGTATTAGTTTCCTGTGGCTATTGTAACAAATTATTATAAACTTGCTGTCTTAAAACAATAGATATTTATTCCCTCACAGTTTTGGAGGCCAGAAATCTGAAACAGTTTCACTGGGTTGAAATCAAGGTGTTGACAGGGCCTTGCCTGCTCGGGAGATACTGGGGGAGAATCTGTTCCTTATCTCTTCCAGCTTCTGGTGGCTGCTGACATTCCTTCACTTGTGGCCCCAACACTCCAATTTCTGCCTCTGTGTCACACACATTGCCTCCTTCTTTTCACTCTGTGCGTGTCGAATCTTCCTCTGCCTCCCTCTTGTAAGGATATATGTGATTGCATTTAGGGCCTACCTGGATAATCCAGGGTAATCTCCCCATCTCAAGATCCACATCTGCGGGGCTGGCCCCGTGGCCGAGTGGTTAAGTTCGCGCGCTCCGCTGCAGGCGGCCCAGTGTTTCGTTGGTTCGGATCCTGGGCGCAGACATGGCACTGCTCGTCAGACCACGCTGAGGCAGCGTCCCACATGCCACAACTAGAAGAACCCACAACGAAGAATACACAACTATGTACCGGGGGGCTTTGGGGAGAAAAAGGAAAAAATAAAATCTTTAAAAAAAAAAAAAAAAAAGATCCACATCTGCAAAAGGCCCTTTTTTCCCTGTATAAGGTAACATTCACAGGTTCCAGGGTTAGGACGTGGATACCTTTTGGGGGATCATTTTTCAGTCTACTACATGCTACATACTTCGCAGGGCCTCACAACAGGGGGATCACAATATCTACTTGTGCCATTATTCTTGGTCTCAGTTTGATCACCTGGTTAAAGTGGTGACCCCAGATCTCGTCATTGTAGAGGTATTTTCCCCACTTGTGATTGGCAAGATTGGGGTAATTCTTTGCCACCAACTGAATGAATAAATATCTAGTTCCCCATCAATCTTTAACCCAATGATTTCAGCATCCACTGATGATCTCTGCCTGGGTAGGGGAGGAAATAGTTTTCCTTGACCCTTTTAGGGTCTCTGGCTGTGCCTGAAAATTAACCTGACAAAGATAGATTAACGGGAGAAAAGCATACATATTTATTTAATATGTTTTACATGACGCAGGAGCCCTCCTAAGGAATGAAGACCCAAAGAAATGGTGAAACCTACTTGCTTTTATGTTAGGTTGAACAAAGGGAGGCAATTGTGGAAAAGTGACTACATGTACTGGGGAGGCTAAAGGAAGATAATTATTTTAACAAGGTCTGTTTGGATAGAATTCTTTCAGTCTCAATTTCTTGTCCTTGATAAGAATGTCTTCCTTCCTCCTGGTACAGGGAGGGCATCTTTCACAGCGGAGCTTTATTTCCTGCTTTCAGGAAGAAAAAGGAAGGTCATGAGCCAGCCCCGTGGCTGAGTGGTTAAGTTCACACGCTCTGCTTTGGCAGCCCAGCGTTTCACCAGTTCGGATCCTGGGTGCAGACATGGCACCACTCATCAGGCCATGCTGAGGCGGTGTCCCACATGCCACAACTAGAAGGACCCAGAACTGAAATATATACAACTATGTACTCGGGGGATTGGGGAAGAAAAAGCAGGAAAAAAAATGTTAACTGGAAGGTCAGAGTGCCTTTCTTGCACCTGCTGTTTCTCAAGGGCCTTTAATTCAAAATAATAAATATGCCAAAGTGGCATATTTTGGGGTGCCATGCTCTGAACTCCTTCCCCTGAGTTAATTATTTCATTCAAGTTTGCAAAATAATGATTTTCCAGTGGGATCATTCTTCCTACACTTGTTAGCTGACATTCCTTTGTAAAAGAAGTAATAAGTCATCTCATAAACTGTTTTTTTAAAAGATCTTTATTTATTTATTTTTATTTTTCCTTCTTCTGCCTAAAGCCCCCCAGTACATAGTTGTATATTTTTAGTTCTGAGTCCCTCTAGCTGTGGCATGTGGGACACCGCCTCAGCATGGCTCAATGACCAGGTCTGCAGAGTACACGAACTTAACCACTTGGCCACAGGGCTGGCCCCTACACTGGTATTTCGTCTAACCTGAATTACTTGTTCCCACTGCAAAGATAGGATGACTTATTCTTTTCCTTTATTTACAGTATTGTATATAAGGAGTTGGTGTAAAAGTCTCCTCCAATGGTGACAAATGAATTCCCCCTCTTTTTTTTTTTTGAGGAAGATCACCCCTGAGCTAACATCTGCTGCCAATCCTCCTCTTCTTGCTGAGGAAGACGCCCTGAGCTAACATCCGTGCTCATCTTCCTCTACTTTACTTTATATGTGGGACTCCTGCCACAGCCTGGCCTAATGAGCAGTGCCATGTCCATACCCAGGATCTGAGCCGGTGAACCCTGGGCTGCCAAAGCAGAGTGTGTGAACTTAACCACTGCACCACTGGGCCAGCCCTCTTTTTTTTTTTTTTTTTTTTAGCATTTTGGTTATTTTTAGTTAAAGAAAAACAGCCTTTTCCAAGGGTGACAAAGTGAATTGAAGGTCAGAAGGAAGCAGGATGTTTGTTGCTCACAAACTCTTGCTCCAAAACCTGGCCATGAGGAAAGAGGGCCCCCCTGGGAACTTAAGGGCAATTGGCCAGCAGAGGATCTTTGCTGGGGTGGGCAGAGCTGCAGCCCACCCTTGGTCACTGGACTGGTCTGAGTGGGCTCTAAGGTGATTTCCACCAGCCAGTCGGTTGACATGATTAACACTATTATTCTTGGAGGGCATTAAATTAAGTAATGACGTGGGGAGCCAAGAGAGTGGCTTATTCAGTCAGATTCTGAACCACAATCAGGAAATAGTCTTTATCTGGTGCAACTATAATTTCATTTTTCTTGGAGTGAATTGGAAGGAAGATGAGGTCCTTCTGGGGGTCAATTTCGCAATGGTGCTCCAGGCCTTCAAGATGAAGTTGTGCGTGAGGCTGGTGAACTGTGTGGTGGAGGGATCGTCCATGGTGATCTTGATGGGAATGCCTGTGTTCACCATGATGATTCCCTGCTCTCCTTTCTGGCTCTGAAGTCGCTTCGTGTCCCTTCCACCTCTGCCTCACAGAGCTCTGGTGAGGAGGAAAGCCAAGACACGTGAAGTGCTTAGCCATGCCTGACAGATTAAGCTTCCAGGACACATTATCATTATTGTTGCTGTTGATGCAAATAATCAATAATCATTCTATAGTAAAGAAAATAAGAGCATTTTATTTAAGCCAAAACTGAGGACTATAGCCTGGAAGTCACAGCCTTTGCAAGGGAAGAAAGCCCTCCAGAGAAGAGTGATTTTCAGCACAGTTATATACCATTTCCAAACAGAGACAAACATCAAGCATGACAGGGGTACATTCTTTCAACACTTCAAGGAGCTATTTTATTACAGATTAGCACGTACACAGTGGGTCAACATGATCCTGATGACACAGGAAGGGAGACTTATCAGGTGTCACAAGAAGGGAGGCATTAATTCTTATCTTCAAAGAGTGCATTCTTTACCTTAGGATTATAATTGAGGCAGGTGTATGAAGCACACGTACAATGCATGTTTGACAGGCCATAAGTCAGGCTTCTTTGGTTCACATAAATTTTAGGCCAAAATCAAGTTTAATCTAGAATGGCTTCCCCATACACCTCAACATATACAAATTTCTTATATCATTACTATCTTGCAACAAGGCCCAGGATGCTAGGATACAGGGTCCTGTGGGCTCGTCTCCACGTCTCTGTCAGTCCCTTGCCAAGGCCTGAGCTCCAGCTCTGGTCAAGAGTGCCCCCTCTTTTTTGTATACATGGGTCCAGGAAACTTCCCTGTGGTCCCTTTGACCTTATCAAATGCCTTGCTGAGACCCAGACACACCGAGACACTGGTCTTCCTCTGATGTCTCCTTTTACAACTGTGGCCAAGGAACTGTCACTGGGGTTGGATGATATCCTCAAGGAACCCATATTAGTTCCTGGATGTTGCTCTCTACTAGGCTTCTACCTGCAATAGCAAGGGCATCTCAACATCTCCAGGGATTCCAAAATAACAGAACCAAGCTTGGTAGAGGTCAGACAACACGTGTCCCTTAAATTGGCTAATTGACAGGAACACAGCAAAGTTAGCTGGGCTTAAGATACTGAAGCAAAAAGGTGATTATGTATCTCCTCTCCTCCCTCTAGGTGTATCGCCTCTTGATGCATGATGGGATCATTCGCTCTGGGCACCACTTTCTTTGTGGCTCTATATTTGTCAAGTTACCCAGAGGTCTCCATTTATCTTTTTCCTTCTATTTTATTTGTTGTGAAGTATATAATACATACAAAAGTGTATAGAATAATTATGTACACTTTAAAGAAGACTGATAAACAACATGTACTCACCACTGAGTTTAAGATCTGGTGCTGATAAACTGTGGCTTGCAGATTTAGGGGCCGTAGGAAATGTGATTTCTGACCTCAATCCCACAGGAGTGTGAATTTTGTTAGGAATTTTCCAGAGACGCTTTTCTTTTCTTTCTTTTTTTTTTTTTTGCTCTCTCCAGAACAAAGACGGAGGCCAGTTCACCACTGAAGGTGAGGCCTTTTGATACTTTATTTACAAAGAGAGGCAGCTAGCCTGAGAGCTGTAGTTTGTCAGTGTTTAAAAATATTGCATTAAAATATTGTTTATCTTGGGGCTGGCGCGGTGGCGCAGCAGTTAAGTGTGCACGTTGCACTTCGGTGGCCCGGGGTTCATGGGTTCGGATCCCAGGTGTGGACATGGCACCGCTTGGCAAGCCATGCTGTGGTAGGCATCCCACATATAAAGTAGAGGAAGATGGGCACGGATGTTAGCTCAGGGCCAGTCTTCCTCAGCAAAAAGAGGAGGATTGGCAGATGTTAGCTCAGGGCTGATTGTCCTCAAAAAAAAAAAATAAAATAAAAATAAAAATATTCTATCCAGAATATTAGGAAAGGGAAGAACCACTCTTTCATTGTGGTAATTTGAGTCCCTTTTTTTGTCAAAAAGAAGCACAGGCCTTTGTCTTAAATCTTCCTTCCTTTTTTTTTTAAGATTTTATTTTTTCCTTTTTCTCCCCAAATCTCCCTAGTACATAGTTGTGTGTCCTTCTAGTTGTGGCATGTGGGATGCCGCCTCAGCATGGCCTGATGAGTGGTGCCATGTCCGCGCCCAGGATCCAAACTGGCGAAACCCGGGACCGCCGCAGCGGAGCTCGCGAACTTAACCACTTGGCCACAGGGCGGGCCCCTTAAATCTTCCTTCCTAATCATTTTTTTGGGTGAAAATAGTTGACCTCCTCCTGCTCTGTCCTGTTAATGATTTCTTGTTGTGAGGGCTGAATTAGTGAAAAAGTGTACCTGGTGCCTGGTCCCTGGTATTTGCTGTTCAATATTAACAGTTAACGATCTCTTTCAATTGTTTAAGTGCAGCCTGGTAAGACAGGGAGAGCGAGCCCAGAGCTGGTTCAATCCTGAGCCGAGGGGCTGATTGTGTGAAGGGGAGAAGGGCCTGTGCTGGGGGGTTGGGGCTCCACACTAGAATCGGGCTGCTGATCCAGGTGGCACTCACCAGGCTGTAGTTTTCAAAGTCCACTTTGTCCTATTTGTAAAAATACACACTATACCTTCCCCTTTCAGCCTCCTGCCACTCCTTCCAATTCCCCCTTTATGTTACAAGAAAAAAAGCTAACCAACAAAAAGTTCTACAACCCTTTCTGCACCCCGGACATGTGTTCTAATCCTGATTTTCAAACTTGAGTGTGCATCAGAATCCCCTGGAGAGTTTGTTAACATAGATTGCTGGGCCCACCCCCAGAGTTTCAGATTCTGTAGGTCTCAGGAGGCAGTCGAGGAGCGGGGAAGGCCAAGGTTTTCTAACACGTTCCCAGGAAGTGCTGCCACTCAGCTGGGACCACACCTTGAAAACCACTGGCCCAGCTCCTTATCATCCTGGACTTGTCTTTCCTCCTGTCTTAAAGCACCCACTATGTGCCAGGTGTTGGGGCGGGCCTTTAAGACGCCTGGGTAAATAGGGCAGGTTTGGTCCCTGTCAGCTATATGGTTACTGGTTTCTTTAGACACATATTCTTCCTGCTGAGACAGTTTCTCTTTTGAGATCTTTTCTTCAGTGTTTTGAAATTTAATCTTCCTAAGTCTAGGCTAAATGTCTAAGAGAAAGTTTCTCAAAGTACAGTCCAGGGACCCTCGAGCATTAGACTCTCCTGCAATTCCTATTAAAAATGCAAAGTGCGGGCTGGCCCGGTGGTGCAGTGGTTAAGTGCGCATGCACGTTCTGCTTCGGTGGCCCGGGGTTCGCCGGCTCAG
Organism: Equus caballus; assembly: GCF_041296265.1. NCBI lineage: Eukaryota > Metazoa > Chordata > Mammalia > Perissodactyla > Equidae > Equus > Equus caballus. The sequence continues at coordinate 34,909,471 of NC_091703.1, forward strand.
ATCCCGGGGGCAGACATGGCACCACTTGGCAAGCCATGCTGTGTTAGGTGTCCCACGTATAAAGTAGAGGAAGCTGGGCACAGATGTTAGCTCAGGGCCAGTCTTCCTCAACAAAAAGAGGAGGATTGGCAGCAGTTAGCTCAGGGCTAATCTTCCAAAAAAAGAAAAAAGCAAAGTCCTAGACACTGATTCTAGAAATACTGGAATCTGCAGGTCTGGGGTGGGGCCCAGGGTTGGGGAGGAGGTCCTTGAAGAGGATCCTCTCTTAGCTGAGGGTTCTTGGCTATGAAGAAGCAACATGGTCACTTTCTCACAAGCCTCTGCGACGTCTACTTCACAAGGCAGTAGCTCATGGGTCAAACATTCATGGTATCATTTCCTTTCTTTCCTTCACTATTTCTGAGAAATAAAATCTTAACACGACTTGGTCAGATGTGCAAGTTTTAGTGGTATCAGACAGCAGATGTCCCAAGTGCTATAGACACCAGCCCCACCATTCTTCCTTGTGTCCTATTTCGTGATCTGCATTAGAAAAGCAGACCCCCCACAACCACGCCCCTGCCTTTGTTTCTCTCCCTTCTTCCCTCAGATGTCCCCCTGCTTCCTCCTGCAGGCCCACAGATTCTGCCTCTGTTTGTGTTTCTTGTGTGGTCACAATGTGGTTTACTGGCTAAGGCAAAGTATTACATCAATTTACTCTGAGAACCAGCAATTAAAGGGGGGAAATTAAGCATTTATCCTGCCATTCCCATACAAACCATGTTTTCAGGGCAACCGAACAGCCTCGATGAAGGAAAGCTCTTTTTTTACTGAAGAATTCCAGCTAATAAATGAGGATGAAATAACAGAATTTAAAAATCAACATTTCACAACCCCTCATGAAATGGTTGATTCAGGCAAAACTCATCTGTGGATGAAACTATCAGTTCTAAGTTTGATGGGGGAAACCTACAAAAGAGGGTCAGGATTTGGTCATCTGAACCCACCACTCAACCTCAGCTTCACTCAGAGAGGGACGAGCAGACAGTACTTGCTTCCTGACGGGCGCAACAGGAAGCACACAGCTCCTGTGAAGGCATCATGCTGCCTCCACCCCGCTCCCCATGGAATCTGAATCCAATCAAACCTCAGGTTTGAGACCTGGAAATACAAGGTATGGAGGAAGAAGTTAAATGACACTCTGAGAAAGCAAACTAATGAACCCAAAAATGGAAATTTCTTTAGGACAAATGACTCCATTTCTGCATAAATGGTTTCAAAAAAAGAAAAGAGGTGGGACTATTGATTAAAAGAGACTTGGGAAATGTCAAAATCCAATGTGTATGTTTTCTTTGGATCCTGATTTGAACAAATCAACTATAAATAAGGTATTTTTGAGACATCTGATGAAATTTGAACATTGAGTCTTAGCTGGTACCATAGAGTCATTGTTAATGTTTTGGGTGTACAACGACATTATGGTTATACAACAAAACGTTCCATTTTAAAGAATGAGATGTATACTTAAGAATGTAGGGGTGAATGTCATGAGGTCTGGGATTTGCTTTAAAATACTTCAGCAAATGAAAAGAAAAGAATCAGAAGCAGCAAATGTGACAACATCTTGATAACTGTTGAAACGATGTTGGGGTGTATGTGGAGCTCGTTAAACTATTTCCTCTACTTTTCTATGTTTTTAAAAATGTCTGTAAATGAAAAATTCAAGTGTTACATTATTGACCACAAATTCTTGATAAAATCTAACAAAATTACACCATGTCTTCACATACAGTGGGATTATTCCACTGCTTCCACCAGACAGAACAAATTATCCTATCATTTCTTTTCTTTCCGTTTTTTTTTTTTTTTTGAGGAAGATTAGCCCTGAGCTAACATCCACTGCCCATCCTTCTGGTTTTGCTGAGGAAGACTGGCCCTGAGCTAACATCTGTTCCCTCTTCCTCTGTTTTATATGTGGGACGCCTGCTACAGCATGGCTTGATAAGCAGTGCGTTGGTCCACACCCAGGATCCAACTGGCAAACCCTGGGCTGCTGAAGCAGAATGAGCTAACTTAACCGCTACACCACCCTATGGGTCAACCCTATCCTGTCATTTCTTAGAGAAGCAGCTGGCAGTAAAACACCCTCTAACTGCAAATAGATGTGGCCCTTATCCCTCAGCCTTGAGCATTCTCACCATCCCTTCCAGGCGCCTTACTTTTTTTTCCACATGGAGGAAAGCTGTGGCTCTCCCACACAGCTGCAGCCGACCCAGGTTCTTTTCACAGCATCTGCCTTAGGATGATACTATTTTCTCACATAACTTGTCACAGTGCTGACTTCTCTGCTAGGCCAGCCTGGACAGTATCCTACTCCATCTTAGAAATATAAAACAGAGCAAGTTTTTAAATATCTTATGGGGCTCCCCCTCCTACTCTCATGACACCTCTGAAGATCAATCAGTTTTCCTGTGATGAGAAAGAATGTGAAAGGGGGGCTGGCCCCGTGGCCGAGTGGTTAAGTTCGCGCGCTCCGCTGCAGGCGGCCCAGTGTTTCGTTGGTTCGAATCCTGGGCGCGGACATGGCACTGCTCACCAGACCACGCTGAGGCAGCGTCCCACATGCCACAACTAGAAGAACCCACAACGAAGAATACACAACTATGTACCGGGGGGGCTTTGGGGAGAAAAAGGAAAAAAAAAAAAAAAATCTTTAAAAAAAAAAAAAAAAGTAAGAACTTCTTTATAAAAAAAAAAAAAAAAAAGAAAGAATGTGAAAAGGGAAAGAAGACTTTGACTAGCCAGTTAGATTTCCACAGGCAATAAGTGCACCAGCTTCCCCATAGCTCAGTTCCATCTCACAAGTGTACATGAGGAAAACAGACATGAAGACGCGCATTGACAACCAGAGACGCTACTCATGTTCATGCTCCTTCATTAAAAACATTAAGTTACAAACATTTTGATTCATAAATAGTCAAGGTGGGTGGTGAGGCTAGTTCCCCACCCTGAAATCAAACATCCCACCCTTCCGGGACATTCACCAACCTTCTTCAAAGCCAATACCTTAGTCCAAAGAGGAAGCTCAGCCTTCCCCAATTCCCTGAGCTCACATTTCTTCAATGCTACGGGCCCACCTCACCCTGTCCAAGAAAAGGACCGATCATTGTCCGGGGAGGGCAGGACTTCTTGCGTGGGAGAAGCAGCCAGGCTTTTAGTCCTAACAGAGTGATTTCCCTGTCAAAGAGAAGTTGGTTTTGCAAAAGGCTAGTGTCTAAAGGAAGCTGAAACTGTCTTTCAGGCACCTCCAGCAGACCCACCACAGACCCATGATCCTGAAGGCTGAGTCCAGGGCCTTTTACCCCTGCACGCAACTCAGAGTGTCCCATAGACGCTGACTTTGGCCAGGGAGATGCTCTCTGTGTATTGGCTCAGGCCTTTCTCATACAGGACGTAGAGCTGGGGGGCCTGGTCCTCCCCACCCAAGCTGCCCTCCAGGGCTGCCATCGAGGAGTAGCCACTGGGTCCTGGCCACAGCTGGACCGTCTCTTTCCGCCATGAAGTCCCATTGCTGAAGCTCCAGCGCAGGGTCAGGTTCACTCCTGGGGAGAGTAGCAGAGTCAGGGAGAGCGGGGGTGCTGCCTAGGCCTTCTTTAGATAACAGGGGCTCCCCTGACAACCCCACTGGCAGACACTCACGGAACTCTGGATGGGCTGGGTTGGAGAAGAAGACGATGCCAGAGTTGGTGGCTACAGCTCCTGCAGCTACCACAGGGTCCACGAGCTCTGGGTCGAAGGTCACATCCCGAGGCCTCAGTGTATCACAGGCGTCATAGCTGCGGAGGATGATTCGACAGTGGCAGTGGTAGTTGTTCTGGTTCCTGGCATTGATGATGACTGAGCCATCTGGAAGCTCATAGGGCTGAGGGGAGAACACAGGGCATCAGGATGACCCAAGGAAGGGGCAGGAAAAAGGGCCCAACCTCTGAGGAAGCAAGGCTGTGAGGCACAGTGCTGGGCAGCCAGACCCTGGGTCTGTGAGTGAAATGGTGTCTGGAGGACAGGGCAGGGAACAGCCCACGGAGTCCTGACCTGGCATTCATCAGGGTTGAAGTCGTATTTCTGCTTGGGCTGGCCATAGGGGATGCCTCTGATCCCATTCCCATAGCGCCAGGAGGCACCATGATCATCACTGAGGAGGCAGAAGACCCCATCCCGCTCCAGCGTCCCGTGGCCACACACGATGAGGCGGCCCTTCCGTGGCTGCCGCTGTTTCTGTGAGAAAGGGAACTGGCATCACAGAGGGAAACACTGAGGGGGCTCAGAGGGAAGGGCAACCCACCACCTCCTACGTGTGAGGACACATCTCATACTTGGTTCTGTCCTTGCTTACTGAGGGTCCCAGAAGGATCCCGCAAACACCTACTGCCTGAATTAAGGAGCTCTTGTACAGAATAAGCTCCTCCACGACATCCAGGGTGTACACTGAACAGGCTGTGCACACAACAAGCCACAGGGGTGCACGGGAGCTTAAAGCCAACCTGTGCTCACTCACCAAGCTGCGCCCCATGGCACAGCCCTGTGTCTGCTCAAAGGAAGGAGAGCCTTTTTCTATTCTGCACAGGCACCACATGGACTAGTGCAGCCCTGTTGAAAACCCCCAAATAGGCAGCCAAGGGCAAAGTTCCATCTTCTCTTGGTAGGATGTTCCTCCCAGGATGTCCCTTTCTTCCAAGGAATCCCATCTAAGACAGAAAATTTGACTTCACAGCACCTTCTCCTTGGAAAGGAATCTATTTTGGGGCATCACCCAGACTCTCCACAAGGCAGCCCCCTCCACCCCTCTCAGACAGAGACCTGAATGCCTGAGCCCGGTCCAGGGGCAAACACCTCGGTGCCGATATCCAAGGAAAGGTTCCGGGGTGAGCTCCAGGAAACACCGTCATCCTTGCTCCATACCAACATGGTGGAGGCCACCTGGCAGCCAGCCTTGTGAGCACAGAGGGAGTAGAAAAGGAATACAATTCCTGTCTCCCTATCGCTCACCACTGCTCCCAGGTTCAGCCCATCTGGTGTTTCTCCATCATCTACAATGAAGGCTGTAGGAGACCACGTGCTACCTAAAGAACAAAGGGAAGAAATCCAGGGTGAGTACTCTGGAGGTGACCTTTCCACCACTCCTCGTAAATTTCCACCTCCTGCCAGGGACCCAAGGCCTTAGAATGGCCCGAGAGCCCTATAAGACCTGTCCCTCCCTACCTCTCTGACCTCATCTATTCTACCCTCACTCACTCCATCCAGCCACACAAGCTCCTTCCCATTGCTCAAATACTTCCCTCCTTGAGGCCTCTGCACAGACTTGTGACATCTGCCTGGGGTACTCTTCTTCCAGGCTCACTCCTTCACCTCCTTCAAGTCTTTGTTCAAATGTCACCTATTTGAAATTGCAATTGAACTCCGGCACTCCCCATACTTCTTGCCCTGTATTATTTTTCTCCATTGCATTTATCACCTTCTGACTTAAAAAGTAAACTTATTTATTTATTATGCTTATTACAATAAGCATAATTGAATATAGAATTAAAACATTATATATATATTGAATTAGAATATAAGCCCCTTGAGGACGGGAATTTTGGTCTGTTTTCTTCATAAGTGTATTCACATAACCTTGAATAGTGCCTGATATATAGTATGTGTTCAATAAACGTCTGAATGAATGTTCAACTCCTAGGTGATCTCAATTTCCAGATCAGTGCCCTGGACAGCTTCCCTCCTTAAGTTCCCTGCACCCTTCAGGGACCCAGGCCTCCAGCCCCCCAAGTTCCCCTATCCTCAGGGTACTTGGGCAGGTCAGGCTCCCCATCCACCTAACCCAGCACCAGAACTTGCCACCCAGGTATCTTTGTACCCTGGTCCATAGACCTCCGCAGAGCAATAAACTTGGCCCCCAGATCCGACGAGGACATTTTTCGGGCTTCAGCGAAGGCAAGGAGAGTGCCCTGAGGAGTTACTGTGATAAGCGGGATGCGGAAGGTATCCACGGAGCCGATCTGCTTCCCACTCACCCACAGCAGCTGCTCCATGGTCACCAGCGGCTGAACCTGCGAAGGGAGAAGGGAGGGTCAACACGAACAAATTTGACTTGGGGTTTTAGGACGATGAATAGCATCTTGCAGTCGAGTTTCCCTGGAAGAGGCAGGGTGCTGGGGATCCCGAGTGGGGGCATGGGTCCCAGAACAAGGAAGGGGAACCCGGAGGAGAGTCTGGAGTGAAGCTGGGGGCTCGGGGCTCGGGAGGGAGGAAGGAGCCCTGAAGGAGCGGAGGGACCTCAAAAGGGGAAGGAGCTTGAATGAAGAGGAGACGCAGAGGAGAGGAGGACGGAGCCCGGAGATCGAGAGGGGTTGAAACTGAGTGGAGAGAACAGGGTCTGAGAACCGCGGGAGAGTCCCGCGGAGGAGACGGGGCTCAGCAGCCCGCGCCCCGAGGAACACCAGGCATAGAGTGCCCGCGTGGGTCGGGGGATGGGGCTATATGAGGGGTGACACTCACCAGATCGAAGTCGTTCCCTGCCCTAGTTCCAAATCTTGCCAAAGACAACAGCAGCAGGAAGATCGCGGCCAACACCTGAACTCTACAGCCTCCCCAGAACCCCAGCGTCCGCGGTCCCCCGGGTCTGTCCCGGAGCACCGTGCCGGAGCGCTCCGCCATCATGTCTGCCCGCGGAGGCCGCGACCCCGGCCCCCAGGCCTAGACGCTGGCGGGAGTCGGTCAGCAGATCCCGGCCCTTTAAACCCTCAGGTATCACCCCCAAAGCCGCCTCACTGCCAGCCGCCCCGCCGAGCTTCCGCGACACTAATTGGTCCTCTCACACTCCGACTCCCCTCGTGACCCTTCAGCCTCCAAGCTAGCCCTTCCAATTGGCTCTCTTTGAAGACCCGGAGCGCGTGACCCGGAGGGAAGGGTATTGGCTGGCGTGACGAGGGGCAGGCGTTACTTCGGAAGAGCCTTTTGATTGGCCGCGGTACCTGGCTGCGTCACAGGGGCGGGGCCTATTTTAAAGAGCCAGGCGGGGAAGAAAAGGACTGCGGGTTGTCATGGAAGGAATAAAAGTCCCAGACTTCTTGAGAAAACAAAATAGCACTCTTTAATAAAACGTTTTTACTACAAAATCGGGATCTGGAAGGTAGGTGAGGCTATGAGGCCGTACAGGCGGGGTGCAGCCCTGGTTCAGGTGCAGCCCTGGTTCAGTTCAGGGCTGCATCTCTCACTTCTTCCTCTTCTTGTCTTTCGGGGGCGCCTGGTTCTTCTTGCCCAGAATCTTCAGAAGGGACTTGGACATGTAGTAGGGCCGGTCCAGGGAGCCGTCGTTCCGCTCCAGATCCTCCACTGAGCCGCAACAGAGACCCGTTAGAGCGGACCCTCAGGGGGCCACAGCCACTCCCCCCGGAAAATCTTGGGCTACGAAACTGGCTGCCTGGTTTGCAGGCTGCACCACCACCGGCTGTTTTTTTCGGGTAGGTTTTGTAACCTGCTGGGTATGTTATATAATCTCAGTTTCCTCATCTGTAAAGTGGAGTCAATGATACTGTATTTCATCGTGTGATAAGAGTTAACGGAAAAAAATGCATGTCAATCGATTAGCGCAGAGCCAGAATGAATTATAGGAGGGTTAGAAAATCCCCACTCACTACAGCCACCTGCTGGGAAGTCTCTTGCGGCTAATTTCTACCCTAGATTTTCTGGAAGTTCCCAGAGGCCTCTGCCCTGGAATGTTCTTTCTTGGGAGAACTCACCAGCCTGGGAGCTCATTTCCTCCTTTCTTCCCCAAACCCCTGGCCTGAGGATGCCAGCAGAGGCTGCCTTTGGCTCTGGCTCTTTTACAGAGTCGCTGTTTCTGGAAGCACCAAGTTTTCTAAAAAGCCTGAACAGTCTGGTACCTTGAAGTTGGGGGAGGAGGTGGGGGTGTGACTCACAGAAACAGAGGAAGAGCGTGTCTACACACATGCCAAAAACGCTGAAGAAGCCGCTGGCGATGACGTAGGCCCCTACGATGGAGGTCTGGAAGACACAAGGCCCTTTAGCGTTCCTTTGGGGAGTTGGGGGTGAGGCAGAGAAGGGGGAGTCACTCACCATGATGGGTAGCCAGTAGTAGTTGAGTTGGGGGTTCTCAAAGTTTTTACCCAGCCCCTGGATGCGACCAGTGAAAAAAAAGAAGGACAGGACCCCTGTGGAAGAGATCTGGCGGTCAGTGTCATTTCTCAGAGGTTACCTCTTCAGCCACCCAGCACCCCTGCCCTCTGTTCCTTTAACTCCCAGCCCTGGTCCTTACCAACACCTCCAACCACCAACAGCTTCCCAAAGAGCAGCAGCAGATCTGTCACTTTGTCCAGGATGACCACCCTGTATGGGGAGTTGGGGTAGGATGGGGGTGAGAGGCCTGGCAGGGCTGGGAGCAGAATTGGCTATATAATTTGCCGTTACAGATACAAAGTGAAAATTGTTCACATTTCAAGATGGAGGCAGCAGAGCATTAAACCAAGCTTGAGGCCCTTCTGAGCTCAGTGTGCCCATGAAGCTGGCCTGGGGTGGGAGATCCCCCGGGGTCGCGGGTGGGGTGGACAGCCTGACCTGATGATGTTCCGCATGAGCAGCATGAAGGCGTTTTTGGCTGAGACACAGAAATTCTTCCCATAGATGGCGATCTGGGTGAAGTGGAAAGGTCAGAGTTACCTGTGGAGAGCTCACCTGGGCCAGGATGGGGGGCCTGGGCCAAGGGACCCTGGAGCAAGTGGTTGCTCAAGCATTGGGGCTCACCATGATGTATGCATTGCGGTTCAGGAACTTGATGAACTTTTCCAGACACCAGAGGCAGCACTTGAAGCAGCACATGATGCAGCGGGTCACAGGGTTCTGGGCTTCTGGGGGTGAGGGGGGCTCGTGTTTGGACTCTATCCCCTGACAGCGCCTCCCAGAGGATCCAGTTGCTCAGCCTGGCCTTCCTCAGCCCCCGAACTCAGTTTACCTCTCAGTTTGTGGTCAATGTACTCCAAGATGACTCGAACTATCTGCACAATGGTCAGGATCAGGGATCCGAAGGCCAGCGACCCGGTGTGGTAACTGCGAGGGGTTAGGCAGTCAGAGGCGGCCCCAGGACCCTTGGGACTCCCAGGCTCACAATTCCCAGCCCCGTGTCCTGGGCTTACCGGATGGTGCGGATGAAGGCAGCGCTCAGAGGGAAGGTGGGGATATCCCGGGGCTTGTGGAAGGCCCAGTAGAAGGAGGCAAAGGCCCCAGCCAGGACACACTGGCCCAGGGCCAGTACCCAGTTGAGGGTCCAGAATAGCCCCAGGACCCCATAGATTTGCAAGTTGAAGATAGAACGTTGTACCAGGCCTGTGGACAAGTAGCTCTGGAAGACGCATTTCAGCCCTGGGCATGAGTTCACAGGCTGCTCTTGCTGGAGACAGAATAGGTTTAGGCTCAGCCTTCAGACCTCAGTGTAGAGCCTCAGCCCATTCCCAGCCAGCTCCTGCCGCTCCCGGATAGAGAGGGAAGTAGCAGCCTCCCTCAGTTGGGGGACCCAGTTCCTTCCAAGAGTTCCATGTCCAGGTTCAAACTGGTTTCACTTGGCATATTGTGTAAGCATAATTAGCTTCCTTCAGTCTGGATGGGCACAAGAGCTCCCAGGCCGTGTGGGCCAAGTCGTTTTTTTTTCTTTTTTTTGTGTGTGAGGAAGATTGGCCCTGAGATAACATCTGTTGCCTATCTCCCTCTTTTTGCTTGAGGAAGATTGTCACCAAGCTAACATCTGTGCCAATCTTCCTCTATTTTAGGTGGGATGCTACCACACTGTGGCTTGACAAGCAGTGCTGGGTCTGTGCCCAGGATCTGAACCTGTGAACCCCAGGCCTCTAAAGTGGAGCAGGCACACTTAACCACTACGCCACCAGGCCAGCCCCTGGGTCAAGCCTTAATGGTGCAAGGGCACTGTGACCAACGCCTAGCTCTCCTTGGCACTCAATCAGCAATCCCCTCCCAGGGCAGCCTCTGCAACTTCAACCAAAACGCTTTCCAGCAAAACTGAACAGACTGGGTATTAGACAGTATTAAGGAATTATTAACTTTGTCGGGTGTGATAATGGTATAGTGGTTATGTTTTTGAAAAGTCCTTATCTGTTGAGATCCATCCTGATGTATTTACGGGTGAAATGGCACAACACCAGAATTTGCCTTGAAAAACTCCAGAAAAAAAATTTGCAGGGGCCTGCTCCATGGCCAAGTGGTTAAGTTTGCGCGCTCTGCTGCGGCGGCCCAGGGTTCGGATCCTGGGCGCGGACATGGCGCCGTTTGTCAGGCCATGTTGAGGCGGTGTCCCGCATCCCACAACTAGAAGGACCTGCCACTAAGATATACAGCTATGTACTGGGGGGGGTGGGGGAGATAAAGCAGGAAAAAAAAAAAAGATAGGCAACAGTTGTTAGCCCAGGTGCCAGTCTTTAAAAAAAATTAAAAATAAAATAAGAAAGAAAAGAAAATGTGCAGCTAGGGGAGTGCATGGGGAGATAGACAAAACAAGAATAGTAGAAGCTGAAGGCTGTGGAATCCGGCTAAGGGGATTCTCAACATTTGTGTGTGTTTGAAAATTTCCATAATAAAAAGTAAAAAATGCAGAAATAAAAAACAACCCTTTCCAGCAAATGGGACAAAAATCTTGATAATTGCTGAAACTGAGGATGTGTTTGAAATTTTACGATAAGGAAACCAACCCCTTTCTGCTTTACTTGTAATTGTGGACTTGTGTCAGTCTCCAGTGTGAGACCCTGAGCACGTTGAAAGAAAGAACCAAGGGATTTGGGGCTTGGCACACCCAGTGCCTGCCTCTGGTGCCTGGAAAAGTTTACCCGTAGTGGGTCCTCCATAAATGTAAAGGAAACTCCTTCTCCTTTTTCAGAGTGGGGCTAATGCCTGTGGGCACAGCACATGGTCCCAGCTCAGATGAGGTGGCCATGTGAAAGCCCTGAGGACAGTACGTGCCCAGCAGTCCAGTGACAGGTCCTGCGAGCCTCCCAGGGGACAGGGTGTGGTAGCAGCTCCTCTCCCAGGCCCCCAGGGAGTCCCACTGGCCTATTGCCTGGGGCACTGTCTTCCAAGGGAGGACCACCAGCTGCATAATCAGATCTTGTCAGAAGCCAGGCATTGCACTAAGCACTTTCTTCTGCCCGATGTCATTTAATCTTAGTCACTGGAGGGACAGGCCACTTCACCCGTTTTACAGATGACTGGACTGAGGTCAGGTTGGTGAAGTGGTGAATGGTCCACCTGGCAGAGGAATGTTCTGGGGAGGGGTGGAGTTCTGGTATTGAGGTCCCCCAGGGCCTAGCCCTGCCCTCAGGCACAGTGTGCCTCCTCTTCCAGCCTCAGTTTCCTTCCCTGCAGCAGGGTGGCGCAGTGGGAGGAGTGCTAGATCTCCAGTCAGTGCACTGGCTCCCTTTCTGGCTCTGCTGGGGGTCTGTTGTGTGGCCTTGAGTGAGCCCCTTGCCCTCTCTGGTCCTCAGTCTCTTCTGCACAATGAAGGATTTGGACCAGTTGGCCCCTAAAGTCCCCTTGGCCCTTTTGGTGGCCCCTCTATGTCCACCCCAGATCCCCTCACCATGGGGTCGCATGATGCATTCATTGTCACGATCTCACAGCCGGGCGTGCTGACATTGGGAGCCCACAAGACATACTGAGGTTGCCCGGATGTGGCCAGGTACCCAGAGAGGAGTCAAGGAAAGCCTGGTCATATGGGGGTCTCCACAGATCCCCTCCCCAGGGACCCCTTCCCAGGGACTTGTGTAGGTTGTTCACTGCACAAAGGGGAGTTGAGCCTGGACTCCCTCTTTCAGCTCTGTCCAGGTGCAGGGCCGTGCCTGCTCGGAGGAGGGGACACCTTCGTCCAACGGCACTGAAGCACTATGTGTGGGCAAGTCCCGCCCTGTCTCCCCTCCACCCCCCATGGGCTCTAGGAGGGCCCGGCTGTGTGGGCAAAGGATACAGAGCAGTCATGGCCCAGTAGGCGATGCAGATGAGCAGGAGGACAAAGGTGACCAGCGGGTAAAACATGGTGGACATCATCTGTCCCACGGCCCTGCGGGGAGATGGAAGCCTGTCCACTGGCATGGCCTGGCCCCCAGACCCCACCCTTCCTCTCATGGGGCTGACCTGGCGAGGGCCCCACCTCTGCCCTTGCCAGGGGCTACTCCATCCCCCCAGGCTGAGCACACAGTAGGCACTCACTGAATTAACTGAACTGAATAAATCAGGCTCAAGGGCCCCTTAGAGGAAACTAGAGTCACAGAGAAGCCACATGGGGCAGCTTCAGGGAGAGTAAGGCAGGAGAATCCTCAGAGTGGGGTCTCTTGACCAACCTGGCAGGTAGGTCCTGGTTGGGAGCAAGCTGCCACTTCTCCTCCCTGCCTGGGCTCCTGCCACTCCACCCAGCAACCACCACCACTGTGACAATAACCACTACCATTACGCCCAACACTTACAGAGGGCCACGCCCTGATCCGGGCACCTGACAGACACTCATTCACTTAATCCTCATGACAACCCTACAAGGTAGGAACTATTATTGCCTCCACTTTACAGATGGGTAAACTGAGGCTCAGAAAGGCTAAGTCACACAGCACTGTTAACCACTGTGCTATTCTGCCCTTCTCCAGGGCTCCCTGCCACCTTCCCAGCACCTCGATCCCCGGCCCGCATCCCTGCCCTCAGCCCCGTCTCCATCCCAGACAGGCCCTGACTTGCTGGACTCTTTCAGGAGGGCGATGGCGATGAGGATCCGCTGCCGCAGGAAGATGAGCGCTAGCAGCAGGAGGCCTTCAAGCACAGCCAGCACGATCACTGAGGGTGGACGGGGAGCAGAGGGGCCTTGGGTCAGGGCCAGGACTGGGCACAGCGCGGGGCAGCCCTTGGGTGGCTGGTGGTTTGGAGGTGGGCAGGGCACTCACGCGCAGCCAGCCAGGTCTCCCGAACGCTGCGGTAGGCGCTGAGGTTGGTGGTGAAGCCCACCTGGGAGATGGAGGCACCGTTGTCCCGCAGCACTTGGTACTCCTTCCAGCAGTGGTAGATACCATACGCCAGCACGCCCAGCACCCCCAGGATCAGCACCAGCACCAGGGGCCCAGCCACCAGGCGCAGAAGCAGGATAAACAGCAGGCTCAGGACCACAGCCACGCCTAGGGCACTGTAGGCAGGGTGAGGTAGATGAGGGTCACTGCTGGTCCCCTAAATCTTCCCCTTTTAGAGGCCCCCAAATGCCTTCCTCACATCCTCAATGTCCCCGGATTAGATCCCCTTTCTCTGATAAATCCTGTTGGGCTTGGGGTCCATTCAGAGCTCTGGCTCCTCCTCCCCAGTCCAAAGTCTCTGTTTCAGACACTGGGCAAAGGGATAGAGGATCAGGGAGGGGAAAAGGGAAGGAAGAGAGACTGGAGGAATCTGGTGACTCACGCAAGAATCCAATACCAGGAGTGGGCAAAATCTTCAAAGATCTTAACACTGATGTCACGGGCATTGAGGCTGTCAAGAAGACCACTGCCGGAGAGAGACTGAGTCAGATGGGGCTGTGGGTGGGAAGGGGTGTGGGACAGAGATGTGGAGGCCGAGGGATGCCCACCTGATCCCCTGGGAGACGGAAACGTTGCTGATCTCTGGGAGTTCAGGCAGACTACTGTTGGGCCATGGAAAACAACGCCCCAGCGCTGGAGAGAGAGAATGGAGTCCTGGATGGGAGGGCCCAGAACTTTGCCTTGAAAGTCTCTGGCTCCCACCCCAGCCCGCAGTGCCCTCAGCCGAGGGAGGAGAGATGGACTTTGCCCCTCTCAGAGGGCGGTTCTTGATTCCAAATGGGAGCTCCTGCCCCATGGAGCCCGGTCCACACTTCCTTCACTGTCTCATAATGCCCCCTTCCCCACCTCCCTGTCCAGACCCTCTTCCCCTCTGTCCTAACTCTTACACTCCTCCACCCCGAACCTTGCCACCTGTCAATCCACCCTCTGCCCGAGTGCCAGGGAGACGGTGGCTCGGCATGGATCTCATCATTCCATGGCTCTAGATCACTCGGTGGCTCAGACGCCTCCAGAGGCGCTGTCCTGGAGAGTGCCCACGCTCACTGCCAGGCTTCACGGCCCCCTGGCTGAGCCCAGCCCCTTCTCCTCACCTCTATACCTTGGCTGTTGCTGCATCTCCCTCTGAGCACTCTGCCTCCTCCAGTAATCCCATCCACTACTCTCTATTCAGCTCCACCTCCATCTCACCTCCTCCAGGAAGCCTTCTTACCCCATCCCATCCTCTGTGGCACCTATTCTGTGCCTACAGAGCCACTTATCACCACCCTCATGACAGCTTTGCCAAGCAGGCTTGCTTTGGCATTTACATTCTAAAGATGAGGAAACAAGGCTCAGAGAGGTTGAGTAACTGGCCCAAGACCCCACACCTGGAAAGTCCTGGAATTTAAATCCAGATCTGTCTGACTCTGGAGCATTCATTTGAGATACTTCCTATAGTACTTATATTGAGAACTGGATATCTTTTCTCATGTTATAATTAAAATTTTTTTTCTATTAAAAAATGACGTTTACTATTGGCAAGAAGGGCATGCAGAAAAAAAAGTCCACGGTGACCCACCGCCCAGCCACATTCATTTTTAACATTTGGACAGACATCCTTCCAGTCTGCTTCCTGTACATATACATAATCGTGTGTGAGTAGATTCACTCATGGATATATTCATGGGATTCTCATGCAGTCTTGTTGTGAACATCTCTGATCTCTCCTAGAATGTAGCTCAAACAGGGAGCAGTTTTCATCTTCCCTCATCTGTCCCCAGTGCCTGGCACACAGTAGGGGCACAACCAACACTGATGATCTGACTGCAGGGTCATGCAGCAGAGAGACAAATGAAGACCTGGTGCTAATTCCAATTTTGCCACAGATGATCTATACAGCTTTACTCTCTCTGGGCCTGCTTTCCTCATTTGAGCAATAAATATAGGACTAGATGATGCCTGAGGAAGGAATATGGCTTCTTACCTGGAGTGGAAGGGAGAAGGAAACTGGGGCAGAGCTCCTGGTTCAGGCTTTCGCGAACTGACTGGGGGGTCGGGGGAGGACAGACAGACACACAGATACAGAGCAGGATGAAGGAGTGAGCCTCCTTACCACCACTACCATCACCAAAGCCATCTACCCAACCCCTTGATGACAGCGTTAACTTAGGGGCTGTGCTCACCATATCCCAGGGCACCCCTGGCAGACAAAAGTTCCTATTTGCAGTGTAGAAGACTTCCCCAACTGTCAGTGAGAGCTGGTTCACTTGCACGGTCCACGGGTCCTTTGGGCAGGAGGACACACACACCTGGGGGCAGAGAGCACACTGAGGGGCCTGGTACCCCGACCCCGGGGGTGATCTCGGCAGAGGCAGGTCCCAGGCTCTGACCTGGGGTGTAGGGCATTGTAGGCCATTCACAGAGACTGTAATGACGTTGGTGGTCAGGATGCAGTTGAAGATGTTGAAGTACAGGAGATATGGTTTATCTCTGTAAGAGGAGAGGAAGCATGCGTGTCAGGGCCCGGGCAGGTGTGAGGGGAGAGGAAGGACTGCTTAAGGCCGTGCCTCAACAGTACAGTGGGCCCAGTGTAGGCCAGACACGCAGCACCCAGTTCCTTGCCTCAGGGACCTCAGGGCAGCTGGGGAGGTACGGGAGACACCCGAAAGATTTCCCAGAGTAATTCAGCCTTGCAACTGCTAACATTAAGAGCTTGAACTCTGGAACCAAATCACCACCCAGCTTTATGACCTTGAGCAAGTCACTAATGCTCTCATTTCGTCATGTACAAAATAATAGTACCTACCTCATACGGTTTAAATGAGTTTGTGTGTATAAAGTACACGGCTTGCCCAGAACATGGTAAACACCATATAAATGTTAGAGGTTTTGTTTGTTGAACGTTTCCTGCACGTGGGGACTGAAAGCATTGCTTCTGGGATCATCCTTCCGTTTCCGATGAGGAAATCAAAGCTCAGAGAGGTTGAGTACCTTGCCCAAGGCCACACAATCAGAACTTACTTAGCCCAGCTGGGGATTTAAGTGCCCATCTCTGAACTCTAAAACCCATGCACTTAACCATGACTCTACAGTGCCTCCCAATTCTGCGGGACTCAGAAGCCAACTGCCCAGCAACGGAGGATTCTTGTGCCATGAGTGCTGAGACTCAGGGAGGCTGAGGGGAATGGGAACAACAGGGGGAGTGTCTGGAGCTTAAGTGTTGGGGGGTTCTCGGCATTCCCCCCGGCCCCCTCCCTGCCCCCTCTTCCTGCCTTCCTACTCACTTGTTCATCCCTATCCCGCAGTAGGCCCCGGTAGAGTTCCTGGGGTAGAGGACTTGCTGGGGGTCTCCATACACCCAGGCTGGAGACAGAGACACACAGATGAGTCACTGGTGGGGGAGGGCAGGGGCTCAGAGGGAGCAGCTGCAGGTAATGTCCCTCCCCGGGTTATTGCCTCCCAGCCACTGCCCCAGCTCTGCGCAGCTGAAAACTCACCCACGATCCCCACCACGATGTAACCCAGAATGAAGACAAAGAAGAGGAGACAGCAGATGATATCTGTGCAGCCCCTGGGAGAGAAACAGGGGAAGCCTTTGGAGAAGGGGTGCAGGGGGCTTGGTCTGGAGGAGTCGCGGGTTGGAGAGGTGGGGGATGCTGGAGAGTGGGCATCGGTAGGTTTTATTTTTTTAAGAAAATCTTTTTCTGGGTAGTAAATTTTCTTCTGAAGTATAACACAGAAAAGTGCACAACTCATAAGTACTCAGCTGGTTGGGTTTTCTCAAAGGGCACATACCGGTGTAGCCAGCTCCCAGGTCAAGAAACAAAACATCACCAGTAATGGAAGCCCCCACGTGTTCCCCGCACCGACGACAATCTCCCCAGTCTCCTGGGTCAGGAGTTTTCTTTTTCACAAGTTCTTCCTAATATGTCAGCAAGTACAAAGCAAAACCAAGACACACACCCACTCTAAGCAGCACAGTGCCCAGAACTCACCTGTTCTTGATGGGGCCTCGAAAGGAGGGATCATATTTGACTGGTTTCCCTGAGGGACATGGAGAGGAATGTGGAGAGTGAGGCACTGAGAGGAGTCTCTTTCCCCATTTCCTGTCCCTCCCAAGTCTTTCTCTGCCCCAAGGTCCCCCCTGACCCTCAGGAGCCTCCTCAGCCCTCAGGAATTGTGGGGAGATGGATAGGGGCAGGGCTGGCAGGAGGGGAATTGGAGAGCAGGAGAGGTAGGATCAAGGCCTGGTCAGCAGCAGGACTGCTCACTGTGAACTCCACCCTGGGGGCCTTGGAGGGAGGGGAAAAGGGAGCCTTTCGGGGGTCATTTCCAACTCACAACTCAATGCGGTCCCCCAGGGAAATAGCCTTTGCCTCCTGCCCCGTCCCTGGCCCATTTCTCCTGAGTCTTCCTCCAGCTGGGATGTGGGACTCTGTGTCCAGCCATCTCAGTGGCCCTTATGTCCCCATCTTTGTCACTCTCCTCTCGCTGTGCCCTGCCTAGAGTGGGCACAGATCTGGAGCCCCTCAGGGAGGTCAAATTCCTCCTCATATCTGCCCCAGGCCCTACCTCCACTCTCTGGCTTGAGACCATGGGGGAAGAAACTAGAGCCAAAGGCATGCACTCCTGCAGTGCCTGAGGAGGAAAGTGGCCCCGTAAACCCCCAGCCAAAGGGACCTCGTCCCTAGGCCACTGCCAGTCTCTGGGCGAGCAGTCAGTGTGACACCTGAGCCCTGTGGTTGAGATTGTGGCCGTGTCCTGTTCCTGGTCCTCCCTGAGTACACACAGGGAGGAGGTGGGGCCAGGCAGCCAGGGTCCCCTGTTGGCACTGAGGAGGCAGGGCGGAGGGCTGGGCGAGAGTGTGGGAAGGGGTGGGGGCCATTCTCCCCAGGTGCTCTGGACTCTGTTCCTCCATGGCTGTCAGACATGAGATCAATAATTGACCCAAAACTGCTCCAGGAAGTCTGCTGGAGAGTGCTCACTTCACTGCTCCTTCCCTTAGCCCCCTTACGGGCCCAAGTTTTGCCTCTGGGAGGCCCCTCCCTTGGGATTTCCTCACCTCCAGACCAGGAACTCAAGGGACCTCTGCAGGCAGGCCCCTAGCCCTTAGTGCTTCCAGGGATCCCACAGGCTTGTTCCCAGTTCCCTTTCCCCTCAGGCCCCCCCACCCCTAATCCTCCGGATCCCTGGAACAGGCTCCCAGGCCTAGTTGTTCACAGAGATTCTGGAGACAGGCTCCCTGCTCCCTCTCCCCTCAGGCCTTGCTCTTCACAGGGACACCAGAAGGGCCCTGCCCCTATTCCACAAGGTACCCAAGACAGGCTCCTACTCCTAGCAGAGAGACCCCGGAGGCAGCCCCCAACCCCATCTCCACAAAGACCCACAGCCCCAGCTCCTCGCAGGGCCCCCCAGTACCTTTTCCTCTGAGACCCAGAGTCCAGGCTGAAACTCCTCCTCCTCACAGGGACCCAACTGCTTCTCCTGACAAGGGCCCAGCCCCCAGCTTCACCCCTTGAAGGCAGGCTCCACAGAACATGACACCCCCCAGCCCCTGAGACTCAGCCCCCTGCTCAGGATCCCCACCTTGCCTCCTTCTATTCAGGCTTTGATTCCCAGGGCCCTGCCCCAGGGTACCCAGAGTCCAGTAAAGGCCCCCTCCTCCCAGGGACTCCAGCCCCAACTCCTCATGGAGACCCCAGCTCTACTCCTCAAAGGCTCTCCAGGAACCACCCCCAGCCCCTGAACCCCATCGTCCTCCTAGGACCCTGACTCTGCCTCCTTCCATCAGCTCCTTTCCAAGGCCCTCCTTTCAGCTCCTCTTCCTGGGGCCAGCCCAGCCACCCTTCCCTGGTGCGGGCCAAGGCCAGCCTCCCCTCCCTCCGGGACCTGCACCCCAACCTTGCCCAGTCTCACCATAGGCCTCGTCCCCGTCCCCGTCCTTCTTTCCCCCCATGGCTCAGTCTCCGGAGTGATTGGAGCCTTGGAGACCTGGCGACTCACCTGCCACCTGCTCCGCCCCCCACACGTCACAGCCCCACCTCCACCTGTGGTCCCCGACACACTCCAGTTCCTCCTTCGCGACTCCGTGACTCCGTTCCAGAGGGCGGGAAAGCCGCGCCTGGGACAGGGGATCAAGGCTGCTTGCTGCAGGCCCGTGTACCATGGCCTGGAGGACTTGACTCGCTCTAAGAAAATCCTTCAGTTTTGCAAACGACCTTAACCGTGGTACACTTACACCCACACCCTCCCGCCAAAGATTAAGTGTTGAGATTTGCCTTTGAGCCCTTGACTAGAGCCTGCCCACAGTGGTCCCCCTACAATACAACCCTCCCCTCCCACTGGTCGGCTGTCCACACCAGCCACACCTGTCCAGCCTGCTTCCCAGCAGCTCTGCCCCTTGGACCCATGCTCCCTCTGGCTATGTGTGCTCCCCCCTGCCCCTTGCCAAGTCACCCAGACAGTTATTACCAAACCCAACATTTATTGAGAACAAAGGAAACCAGTTGGCATAGAGGCCCATTTCAATTCATCAATCTTCAGCAATGGGGAATGGGGGTAGGGGTGGGGGTGGCCAGCCCTGAAGTCACTCTCCCAGGGAGGAACCAGCTCTGGGAGAGAGGGGCTGTCAGACCTCCAGGGCCTGGCTGGGGTCTCTGGCCGAGGAATGTGTGAAGGGGTAGGGGGAGAGAAGATGGCAGCATCCCCAGGTGTGGGCTGTGAGCAGCAAGTGGCAGAGGCGGCTGCTGAGCCGGTGGCCATCCAGGGGTGGGGAGGGGAGGGTGTGGTCCGCTCTCAGGGGTTGACGGGGGGCAGGGAGCTGAGCTCAGGCAGCAGCTCAGGGTGGGGGTCCAGGCGGGCCAGGCGGCTCTGCTCCAGGGCGATGGCCTCGGCTGAGTGCTTGCACTTCTCAGAGCCACACTGGCAGGTGAAATATTTGCTTTTGATGTCCCAGAAGCGGTCACCATAGTCAAACCTGTCAGAGGAACACATGGGACCTTTAGGACCCAGACCCAGCTGCCCAAGCCCATCCCAAAGCACCCACCCCCTCCTCTTCTCCTGATGGGTTCTAAGCCCTCATATGTTCTAGGGACTTGCAGCCCCAGCACTGCCTGGGAACTTGTTAGAAATCCAGTCTTGGGGCCCATCCCAAATCTACAGGTCACAATCTCTCTGTGAGGCTCAGGACGCTGTTTACACTGCCATCTGGGAAGCTCTGCTCTAATCCATGCCTGGAAACCAGGTGCTCTCCAGCCTTCAGCTTCTGGTCCAGGATTGCTGCATCTCCCACACCCCTGGGCTCACCCTGGGACACCTCACCCCAGCTCCTCCCCAGTCCGGATGTCTCGGGAACTGAAGAAGGCAATGCGTGGAAATCGCAGGTCTTGGTGCAGCATGAAGACCCGGACGGGGATGATGTTGGGGTCACACAGGTGGTTGATGAAGCGGCTGATGTTGCCATAGTAACGAGCATCAATGCAGTACACCTCTCCATCCTGAGGGGAAGGCGTCACTCTTCACACCTACCACCATCCTGCTTGCCTGGCCAACCTTCCCACCCACTGTCCACCCAGTCCCTCCTCCCCAGGTTTCCATCTGCTGACTGGGAGTAGGGGGGCAGAGGGGTCTCCTGCCCACCTTGTTGTCTAAGTCGAAGAGATAAGAATCATCCTCTCTCACATCGGCCTCAGCATCGGAGATCAGCTCCCCGACATACCTGGCGGGCAGGAAGTGGTGGTTCTGAAGATGAGCAGCGGTTATGGGGAGCCAGGTCCAGGCCCTGTCTCTCCTCACAGCCCCATGGAATCCTCTTCCACTATTTTCAGCTGCCCCAGTCACTGTCCGTGAATCTTACGGATCAACATGGCTGGGGTTGGGATGGGTGACCAGGCCATAGTGGGCCCAGAGGACATCATCGGGGTGGGCAGAGAGAGGTGGCTCCCCTCTAGCGGGGGAGTCAGGAGGAGGAACACAGGGATGTAAGCATGTGAGGGGACAACATAGGAGACACTCCTGCCAGTGAGGGTCTCCACTGGACAGCTGGAGAGGCAGTGGTGGGAAAGGTAAAGGGAAGGGCCCAAGCCGCGCCAGGGGAAGCCAAGGGTGAGCATGGACAAGCCCGCCTCTAGGGTGAAGGGGTCAGTATCTGCAGGCAGGTGGCCTTGGTGAGGATATCTGGTCAGGTGAGATGCTGGGAGGTTTGTGGACCGGAAATCACCCAGCAGGTGGTGGCGATGCTAGACTGAAGAACAGGAGAGGGGTCAGGGCTGCAGGAAAGGATGGAGCCACAGGAGCTGTGACGAACTCCAGGAAGGAGCCGGGAGCGAGGACCTCACATTTGGAAAGCAGAGGGAGAGGAACTGGCGAACAGGAAGGATGAGGACAGTGTCATGGGAGCCAGAGCTAAGCACGGTGGCAGATGCAGGAGAATGATGACCGAGACACACAGGGGGGGCAGGGAGGGCAGCATCAGCTGAGGGGTGAGGCAGGTAGAGGCAGATTTGCACAGAAATGAGCGGATAGTGGGGAAATGGGCCCAGGAAGAAGAGCCACTTGTCAGGGAAGTTGGGAGAAGACGTGACAGAGAAAATGGATGGTCCCTTACACAGATAAGTGGGGCTGAGGCCTTTTTTTTAAAGGCGAAAGGAGACCTAAATTAAGTTGGAAGGTCATGGGGTAGGAGCAAGGCAACAGGAAGATGTTACGGATGCTGGTCAGAGACAGAACAGACAGAGAGGGATGAGGCCCCTGAAGAGGCAGATAGAAAGGACCTGTTAACACCTCCATTTTGACCAAAAAAATGAGGCTCAAAGAGGTTAAGTAACTTGACCAAGGACACCCAGCAGCAGAGCGGGGCTCAAACCCAGGTCTGTCTCCAAAACTGGCTCTTTCCCCAGCTGGAAGGGCAGGGGAGGGGTGTCTGAGGTTGGGAAATACACCGAGGGGGAAAGAAGCAGGGAAGACATGGGCAGTGGTGACACCCTGAGGTCTGGGAAGAGTAGAGGCAGGCGCGGTCTTCAGCTGTGGGGACAGGGGTCAGAGAAGGATGGCTGGAGAGGGGTCAGTGAGAAGAGGTGGGACCCGTCAGGGTGGAGGGCAGAGAGGGAGGCCTGGGAGTCAGCAGTGGCCATGTACCCATCCCTCGCCCCCAGGGGCAAGGTACCCCTCCATCCCCAGACTCACTCGCAGATGAAGGTCCCCTGGGGGATGGTCTGCAGGGCGCGCACCCCCCAGCCCATCTTGGCTGTTCGGTAGAGCTGCAGTCGCACCCTGGGGGTGGGAGAATGGGTGATGTTGAGTGGAGGGACCTGGAAGCCCCACGGGAGGGGACGAAGGGGGGTGAGGCGGGGTGAGGGCGGGGCCTCACTTGATGCCGCTCTGCACTACGCGGTTCTTGCAGTTCCTCCAGCAGGAGCACGCCTGGTTACACTCAAAAATCAGCGGCGGCTCGATCTTGTTAAATTCCTGGAGCAGCCGCCCGTCCTGGGGTTGAGGAGGGGAGGACAGTAATTTCTGTGTGGCGCCCAGCCCAGCTGTCTGGGACTCCCAAGACTCCACAGAAAAATCCACCGCTGACCCCAACCCAGAGAAAGGGGGGGATGGGCTGGGGGAGGCCACAGATGCTCCGAGATCAGCGAACAGGAAGTACACAACCATCCCCTTGATTTGCATGTCCCTGGGCCAGGCCCATTTCTGTCCTGGCAGCATCTGGGAATGCCAGGTCCTGCCCTGCCCTCTCTGCCACTTCCCTGACAGGGCAGGAGGTGAGGGACAAGGTCCCAGGGAGTTGGCGTTAGTTAGAGGCTAGCTCCTCTGAAGGAGTGGCCAGGGCAAGGGCACATACCTTATCATACCAGCAGCGGATGCTGAGCTGGCCACACAGGCAGTTGGAGCTGGAGCAGTCGTCCACACACGTGCAGTGCTGCGGTGGGAGTCAGGGGTCAGCTCAATCCCCAGAACCAGCCTTGGCCCCTCAACTCTCAATGCTCCCTGACCCTCCCCAGCTGCTGCCCTTTCTCTAGGGTCCCTGTTTTAGGACAGCAGGTGGTGATGGTCTCCGGTGAGGGGGAATCAAGATGTTGTTGATGGGGTGTCCCCAGGGCTACCACGAGCCCACATGATACCTTCATGTGTCCTAGGAAAAGGAGGTCTTCCCCAGCTGGATGTAAGCCCACACCAGAGCTCCCTTTCAGCCTCACTCTCTTTCCAGCTGCCCTTGTTGGCCTACAACTTGCCTATCTGTACTCAGCAGCTCTGGGTGTCCCTCTGGGAGGGCCCAGCCCCCTGCTCACCTGCAGGTGGGTGATGTTGCGGTCGATGTTCATGGTGGACGTCTCGCAGTTCTCTGAGATGTACTTGTAATCCTCGGGGCAGGGCTCCCCGTCCACGCCGTTGACACAGGGAATGGGCACATTCTCGTAGCCCCGAGCCACATCCCTGGCAGAAGGGAGACAGGGCTTGGGGGCTAGAGTATGTGGTGAGGGTGAGAAGAGGGGGCTGGGAGGTCCCTGGGGCCTGGGGAGTGGGCTGGTGAGAGAAGGGGCGTTTCTGGGGGTTCATCAGGATGTGGGGAGTAAGGCTACCATGTAAAATGCAGGACGCTCAGTTAAATTTGGATTTCAAGTAGATAAAAAAATAATTTTTTGTATAGGTATGTCCCAACACCACATGGAACACTCATACTAAGAAAGTATGCACTGTTCATGTGAAACTCGAATTTAATCAGCTGTCCTCTACTTTTATTTGCTGTACCTGGCAGCCCTAGTGGGGAGGCAGGCGGTTCTGGGGACTCAGTGGGGCATGGGAGGGTGTGGGGGATGTTCTGAGGGTTCAGCGGGGCCTGGGGAGGGGTGGGAGGTGGTTCTGGGTGCAGAGGCCTGGGCTCACCGGCAGATGATCCTCTCCGTGCGGATGGCCCGATTTCCCACCCCGAGCCGAAGCTTGCGGTTGAGCTGGAGTGCAAACCACACGTCAGAGCGCTCAGGAGTCAGGTCCCATGCTGTGTCCCCCTCCTTGTTCCGAAGTTCAGGGTTTGCCCCACGTGACAGGAACAACCTGGGAGGGGACAGGAAGCCCGTGGGGTCTGGGGCTGCGAGAGGTGGTGGAGGGGTGTCAGGCGTGGGGCAGGCGGGGGGCTCACAGCACGCAGTCGTGGTAGCTCTCCCGGGCTGCGATGTGCAGGGGCGTGTCCCCATGGTAGTTCACAGCATGGAGGTCGCAGCGGGCGTTCAGTAGCACCTCGGCGATGGCGGCACTGCCGGTGAAGGAAGCCCAGTGCAGGCAGATGTTTTCCTCCTGTGGAGGTGGGAGGGGGCAGGATGGGCCCAGGCTCTACCTTCCTCAGGGCCAGGGGCCATCCCCACCCCAACCAAACTGTCACTCACGTTGTCCGTGAGGGTGACGTCAGCGCCCCGTGTCAGCAGCATGCGGATCACCTCGATGTGCTTGTGCTCTGCGGCCCAGATGATGGGTGTCCACCCCCCACTGTCCTGTGGGTGGGCAGAGAGGGAGGGACGAAGATGGGGGGCAGCCCTTGCCCTGACCCAGGGCACCCTAGCAGCCCTGCTCACCAAAGCAGCATGTGGTCCACAGCATGCGCTCTGGAGCAGACTCCCAGCTCCACCACGCACACGCTGCAGGACCCTGGGCAACTTATTATCTCTAGACGGCAGTTTCCTTATCTTTAAGATGGGACTGATAGTGTCTATCACTCAAGGCTGTGGAGTAATTTTTCTCTTTCTAAAAAATACTTAGTTCCCAAGTTTGCCTACTCAAAAGTCCTAGAAGCAGTGACCCTATAGCAATAAACACTCCTAGGCACACAGATGGCAATCTCTAAAAAACTTTTCCTATTTAAAGGAGCTAGAGTTGCTTAGAGAAATGGCAGATTCTGAGTCTGGGGCAGGAAATGTGCTGAAAGGTAAGTTTGCTCTCAAAGGCAACTGGGTCATATTAGAAACCACAGGAGCCTACTTCTAGGGGCTCCTTCTGGACAAAGGATGGACCGAGTCAAAGATGGAGAAGAATGACAGTAAGAGACTCTAAGACATCCAACATACAAAAAACGAAGAGTTAATAAAGAATCTTATTGGATAGTTCCAGAGATTAAGGCTGCAACTCATTATTTGGAAAACTGATAAATAAAAAGAAGAAAAAGTGTCAAGAAAAATACACATGAAGAAGGAAAAGGTGGTGACGGACTGGAGCAGCATGAGAGGCAGGAGGAGGGTCAGAGATCAGCCAAGGAGAAAGAGGACCCAGCGCCTGAGGCTGAGCCAAGAACCTGGGGCCAGGCTGGGCGGGCAGCCTGGGCCGCTGACCTGGGCATTGACGTCCACCTGTCCTGTGCTGAGCAGCAGGCTGACCATCTCCAAGTTCCCAATTTTGGCTGCGTGGTGGAGACAGGTGGAACCGTCTTCCTCCTGAGGGAGATGTGGGCAGATGAGTCCTCTGGCTGGTACCTCTAACCGGTCCCTGACCCTGGGCCCCAGTCTGCCCAGCCACCGCACCTTGCTGTAGACACAGCCACCGCGCTGTACCATGTAGCGTGCAACCTCCAGGTGGTTGTTCACCACGGCCTCCATCAGCGGCGTCCGCTGCTGCTTGTCCACTGCATTGATATTGGCTCCAGCCTGCGAGGAGGGGGCACATGGGCTGGTACCAGGGAGGGGATGGGCAGGGGAGGGGTCCAAGGGCCTGGTCAATGAGGCAGGGGGCCGGGCCTGTGCTGACCTGCAGCAGCACGTGGCAGATCTCCACGGAGCCCTTCTGGGCGGCTGCATGCAGAGGCGTGCGCTTGCTCTGCTGGTCGCTCTGGAAGTTGGGGTCCAGGTTGTCCACTGCGGGGAGAGCCCGCCACACCGGGAGAGGGAGGGACAAGTGGTAAGCGAGCTAGGGGGCAGGTGGCACCTCCTCCAGGAAGGCTTCTCAGGGCCCCAACCTGGGTCAGGACCCCCTCCTGGGCCTTCTTTGTGCTGCCTCCACCATGGCACTTATCAGAGAGTAAGGAGTGAACAGCACTAGCTCTGCCTGAGCTCAAACTGGCCCTGCCCCTTAGTACCACCGCTGTGCACTGGGCAAGGTAGTTAACCTCTCTGAGCCTCCGCTGGGAAGGCTGAAGTGAGTGAATGTGTATAAGCACTCAGAACAGTATCCAGAGCCTATGTGCTCATCGTTGCCAAAGCCCTCATCATTCCAGGTTATCTGTGTCTGTGTCCCCAACCACTTTAAGTCCTTTGGGGAAAGGACAATGTCCTTCACTGCTGCACTCCTGGCCCCGAGCTCAGTGCCTGGTATATCATCGGTGCTCAATCAAGGTTTGCTGAACAAATGAGCGGAATACTCACACAGCATGAGGATCACCTTCTGCAGCTCCCCCTGCTTCACTGACAGGTACAACTGCCGGGGGTGGAAACGGAGTTTCTTCCGCCTGCCATGGTGAGGGAGGGAGAGGGCGTGGGCTCCTCAAGCATCCGCCTCAACATCAACATCAGATCCACCCTTACAGCCCCAGCCCTAGTCACACCCCTGAGACCAATCCCCCACTCACCTCTCTGACTCCTGGATGACCAGGGCCTTCTCCAGGGCCTCCCGGCCTGGCCCAGGTGGCAGCCCCACGGCTGAGAGGCAGCCCCCATTGGGCAGGGTCAGGGAGGGCCCTGAGCTGTCGATGGTGTCAGCCAGAGGGTCACAGGGTGGGCGCCGGGGCTCCCCATGCCCTCGCATCCGGGCGCTGTGGGAGAAGGCGCCAATGTCGGGGGCGACAGGGATGGGGCAGGCAACAGATAGAAGGGAAAGGGGAGGACAGTACCTGGGCTGGGAAGTGTCTGCTCTTCCAGGGGCATCCTGGGCCAGGGGTGGGGGGGCAGGGGCGGCAGTGCCGGCTGGTGGGGTCACCCCGTCTCCCCGGGGGATGGTCACCTCCTGGGCTTCAGATGCGTCCTCCCCACAGTGAGGACAGAAAACCATCCCATTCAGCTGGGACACACAGGCCTTGTGGAAGCGGTGGGCCACACGGAAGTCGGGGTGGCACTCCAGGAAGGTGCCCTGGGGACAGGGAAACATGGTGAGGCTCTGGGAGCCCCTTCCTCTGTGGGACACACTGCCTGTCTGCCCCACAGGTCACTCACCGCTGTACAGAAGTAGCCACAGCCCGGGCAGCAGTGGTGTTTGACCATGCGGGCGCGGTGGGTCTCACAGAGCACCATCAGTGCCACTCGGCTTGATGGCCTCATGGTCTCCCGCTTGAGGATTGCAGCATTGCAGCCTGACAGCTGTGGGTAGTGAGGATGGGCGAGAAGAGAAGTGAGGCTGGGGCTGGATCGCCCTGGCACCTCTCCTACCAGCCCAGAGGCCCACCTCTCCATCCACACTCTCCGTGGCCATGCACTTGTGCCCCGCTCTCTCGCTGATGCGGTCAATCTTGGGCGCCTCCATGCGGCAGCTGCAGAGGGGCAACTCCTCAAACCCGCGCTCAGTCTCCAGTGAAGACGTGTCATTGGACACCCCTTGGATGGAGGAACAAGGGAGCTGAGGGAGGCCTTGTCCTTCACCCACTGGGACCCCTGGTGGGGCCTCTCACTCCCACCCTGCCTTTCCCTCCATGTTCCAGAACCCCCAAAGCCTGGCCATGGACACCCCAGCTCCAGCGGGGTCCCCCTCCTCCCAGTTCCCTCCAGCCCTGAGGGCGCCCCCTAGTGGCTCCCTATCCCAGCAATTGGCAATTACCAGCGTGGTTGGGGGAGAGGGTCCCCTCGCTGGGCAGCTCCAGGGACCCCAGAGGGACCTCCATGTACTCACTGGGGCCTGAGGAGCCCACACCATTCACTCCTGACACAGAGACAGAGAGAGTGAGAGTGCGAGCTCACAGGTGCCTGGACATGTGGTACATGCGGGTGTGCATGCGTGAGCGTGTGTGTACGTGCGCGCTCTCTGGGGGCTGGGAGGGAGGCTGGAGGAGTGGACCCAAAAGCAGAAGAGCCTCCTCACCTCGTGGCTCCTTGGCCCTCGGAGGCTCCCGCTTCCGCCGTTTCCGTGATGGCTTCACCCAGGGGCTGTCCTTCCGCCATTTCTTCTTGGCTTTGCGCCGGCCGCTGGAACCACTCTGGGGAGGAGGAAGAGAGTTAGAGAGCCTGGACCCCAGCCCACACCCCCTCCTCTGCGGACTCAGATCTCCAGCTCTCACTCTGTCTGACTGATTGCCTGACTCCTCATCTTCTTCTTCTTCCTCTTCTTCCTCCTCTTCCTCTTCTTCTTCCTCTTCTTCCTCTTCCTCCTCCTCCTCTTCCTCGCTCAGTTGTTCAGCGAGAGCTTCAACCTCAGACTGGGAGAGAGGCCAAGTGGGTCTGGGGAAACAGCAACCCCCAGGCCACAGCTCTCTCCTGGGGGGCACTTGGGGGAGAGAGGCAGAGCAGCACACAACCAAGCCCCACGCCTCAGACAGTGAGGGGAGATAGAGAAAACAACAATTACGCAGGCATGGCTCCCTGGTGGAGGTGAATGTAAGGAGGGAAAGGGCTGGATAAAGAGAGGGTTTGTACAATTTTATACAGCAGTGAAAAAGAAGGTGCTATAGTTAGATGCAACAACACACGTGAATCCTGGCAACACAGCATTAAGCAAAAAAAAGTAAGTTCCAGAAAACAGACGTATAGTATGACCTCTTTTTATGAAGTTCATAAATAGGCAAGACTACCAATGGCTGCTAAACATATTAGATGAAAAGCTAATGAGGGGGGCCAGCCCGGTGGCACAGCAGTTAAGTGAGCACATTCAGCTTCGCCGGCCTGGAGTTCACCGGTTCGGATCCCTGGTGTGGACATGGCAGTGCTTAGCAAGCCATGCTGTGGTAGGCGTCCCACATATAAAGTAGAGGAAGATGGGCATGGATGTTAGCTCAGGGCCAGTCTTCCTTAGCAAAAAGAAGACTGGCGGCAGAAGTTAGCCTAGGACTAATCTTCCTCAAAAAAAAAAAAAAAAAACAAAGAAATATTGGGCAGAGAGGAATGCGTCAATCCCCATCCAATCAGCCAACTCCTAAACATGAGGAATTGTGTAGGACAACTGACCTGGTTTCTTCAACAAATAAATGGCAAGAAAAAAATTTTTTAGAAGATGAGGGAAGCTATACATCAAGAGAGAGCTAACACAAATGTTAATCAAATCAGTGTGTGGACCTCATTTGAATCTGGACAAACCAAAATCCATTTATAAAACAAGTGAGGAAATGTGAAGATGGACTGGTAGTCAAGTGATGGTATGAGGGAATCACTGGTAAATTTCTTAGGTGTGAAAACAGCAATGCAGCGATGTTTGAAAACAGAAATAGGCCTTTTGTTTAGAGATACATATGGAAATATTTGTAGATAAAATGATATGATCTCTGGGATTTGCTATGAAACAATCCAGTAGGTGTGTGTGTTGTGGGAGAAAGAGATGAGTCAAGATCAGCTGTGTTTTGGTAATTGTGGGAGCTGGGTGACGGCCACATAGGGCTCACTCCTCTATTTTTTTTTTTTGAGGAAGATTAGCCCTGAGCTAACATTTGCCAATCCTCCTCTTTTTGCTGAGGAAGACTGGCCCTGAGCTAACATCCCTGCCCATCTTCCTCTACTTTATATGTGGCACGCCTACCACAGCATGGCTTGCCAAGCCGTGCCATGTCTGCACCCGGGATCCGAACCAGCAAACCCCGGGCAGCTGAAGCAGAACGTGCGAACTTAACAGCTGTGCCACTGGGCTGGCCCCGAACTCCTCTATTCTTTCCTGTATATTCGTTAAGTTTCTACAATAAAACATTAAATGAAAGCAACATAGACAAAACTAAGCATTATATTGCAAAAGCAAACGTGTAAGAGATAAAACCAAACAAAGAGCAAAGGCATAAACAAACAAATAGCAAGTAAACCATGAAGTGGGGTGTGGGACCCAAAGTCAAGGATGGTGGTCACCACTGTGGAGAGAGGTAAGGAAATGGAATGGGGTGGAGCACACACTGGGAACAAGTTATAGACAGGATGGGGCAGTGAATTAGTGGGTGTTCAGAAGATGAAAAAGTAAGGCAGGCAAGACTGGAGAGCAGGCGTGCTGGCCAGGAGGGTAGCCA
The DNA here is from genome assembly GCF_041296265.1 of Equus caballus. Taxonomy (NCBI): domain Eukaryota; kingdom Metazoa; phylum Chordata; class Mammalia; order Perissodactyla; family Equidae; genus Equus; species Equus caballus. The sequence goes on from NC_091703.1 coordinate 34,939,651, forward strand.
CTCCCTCTCACCTTGCTGTCAGAGTCCACACGCTCATCTACAGAGTAGGAATCATAGTAGAGGCTGAAGTCGTCACCCACTACTGTCTCCCACTCCTCCAGGGACCCAGGGTCTCCCTTCTCCAGGGTCACTTCTCCCGAACCCCGGGCAGAGCCCAACTCCTCTGACTAGGAAAAGATCAAAAAATTGAAGCTCCTGGCACTCCCCCACCAACCTCCCATTTCCGGGGAGGGCAGCCCCCCAGGTGGAGAGGCCTTGTTCCCTGCCTCTCCTGGCTCACCAGGCCACCTCCTGCGTTCAGCTTCCTCCTCTTGGCCACATCTGGAAGGTGAGAGAGAAAGGCATGAGACCTGCACTCTAACCCCTCAGGCCGGGCCAGGCCAAGCCACAGGTGGGTGGGGGGTGGGACTGACCTGAGGTGACCTTCCCCAGGGAGTGCACGTCATCACTCATGCGGAAATGCTGCACTTCAGGGGGCCGCTTCTCAGGGACTGGGGGCTGAGGGTGAGAGGGAGCACACTTAAGGTCAGGGAACATTTAGCCTGGAGCGCCAGGTGGGGGTGGAGTGGTGAGCCACACCCTCAACAATGCCATCTGAGTACTGAGAACACGGCAATAACACAAACTGCTGTTTCCCGGAGAGGAAGCGTGTCAAGCACATCCCATACCTAACACTCACTCACTTCTTCAAGCACGCAGAAGCAGGCCCTTTCTCCCCATTTTACAGATGAGAAAACAAAGGTTAAGGCCTTGACTAAAGCTACTCAAACCACATTCAGAACAAAATGATATCCAGAGCCCTAAAAACATTGTCATAAAGCCTGTGAGATTCTGGGGCCTTTGTCATTTCCCTTCTCTGTCATTTTTGTGGCCTTCATCTCCTTCCCTGTAGGGACTTGGCAAAATCTTTAAAAATGGAGCAGGGGCAGTTTCAAAGTAGGGAGGAAAAGTTCCCTTGGGGCTTGCTTTGAGGTAGAAAGGAAGAGTGGTTTGAAGTTTCTTTACACAGTCATTACCATAAGAGTAATTAAGACATTAACTACATAATTAACTCATTGACACTTCTCTCTTCTACTCCTCTCTCCCCAAGAATGTAAACTCCAGGAAGACAGGAACCTGTGTGTTCACAGATTAAACCCCAGCCTAGAATTCAACATACAGTAACCCCTTGGTAAATATGTGAAGCTGTGAATAGATTAGAGAAAGCCTAAAGCTAAATTGTAACAAAAGCCCACAAGCTATTTACAGTTGATTACCCCTGTTGATTACCCCTGTCTCTCTCACTCCCCACAATCCTCCTCCAATCCTCACCTGTCCGTTGCCGGGTTTGGACATGGTTTTCCTGGCTCGGTGGACCTTGGGTGGCCCCTCTGGGCCGGCTGTAGCAGGAGGGGGTTCAGGTCCTGCTGCCACTGCCCCCTGAGCCCCTGGCATACTCAGCAGCCTCATAGCCAAACTTTGGACTGATGGGGGTGATTTTCCAGCCCCTGTCATTGACATCTTGGCCCGGCTGGGACAGGCACTCCCCTTGCTGGGGGAAGACGGGAACGACTTTGTGGCATGGCCTGGAAAACAGGCAGGCAGGCAGAAGACAAGATAAGGGGGAAGGCAGAGTCAGAGGCTACCCCATCTCACCCCTCAGACTCCGCAGCCTCTCACCCAGCAGGATGCGGCCCCCATGGAGGTCCCCATCTCCCTCGAGATTCTCAGGTTCTTCCCCGATAAGTGGTGTGGCCCCTACAGGGGTGTCAGCCCCCTCATCGCCGACGGTCACGGTGACAGAGGCTGGGGATGAGGGGCCAGCAGGCTCCAGGGAGTCAGGGTTGGCCTTGGGCAGAGTCTCCTCACTACGAGGGGTGTCCCCCAAAGAGCCATGAACTGTAAGGGAAGATAAAAAGTTCAGCGTTTAGGACTCAGGGGATCCTGTGTTGGGGGAGGTGAAGGTCCAGTCGGGCCGTTTCTGCCAGAAACTCACCTCTCTCGGTGGCTCCTCTGGGCTCCTTCTCCAGCACCAGCGCCCCCATCTCAGCAGGGGCCTCCCCCTGGGAGGGGACACAAGGGATAGGAGGACTGGTCAGCCCAGTAGGAAGTTGGGGGGCCCAGGACGCCTGGGCCCTGGGAAGAGAGAGTAGGCTCCGGGGCCTACCTCTTCCTCTATGGGGGCCCCCCCTTCCGCGGCCTCGGCTGCCCGGAGGGGCCGCACGACCCCTCCCCCGGGCCCGCATCAACCCCCTCCCTCTCGGTAGACCCCGCATCTCAGGGGCCGAGAAGAGAGGAGGGGGAGGGGGCGGGGCCTCCGCGCCCCGGCCCCGCCCCCTCCTCCCGGCTGCACGCGCCGCTCCCCCTTTGTCCCCCAGGCCGCGGGGACCCCGGGCACCAACCCCTCCAGCGCCCGCTGCCCCCCAGCCCGGTGGACGGCCCCTCGTGCCCCTCGCGCGTGCTCCTGGGGCCCCGGCGCCTGCCGCCCACTCGGGGGCAGCCGGCGGCTGCACGCGCGCCTCCGTGCCCACTCCCCCCACCTCCCACCCCCTGGTCCCCTCATCCGCCCCCGGTGCTGGCCCTCCGGAGTGCTGCAAGTCCCGCCCGGGCCCCCCGGCCCCGTTGCACCCCCGGAGCATTGCACGGGCGCGCGCTTCCCCCGGGCGCGCGCGCGGGCATGCACCCGCCTCTCCCCCTCCCCTTCCGCACCTCGGCGGCCGCCGCCGCTGCAGCTCCCGCCGCCGCCGCCATCGCCGCTTGCGCGGGGGGCCGAGCCGGCGCGCGGCCGCCCCGGGTCACGTGGGCGGGGGAGGGAGGGCTAAGAGGAGCCTTAAAGGAGCCAGTACGCTCTTTCTGGCCTTTTTCCCCAGAGAGCGGCTTCGGAGAGACGGCAGTGGCTGTCCTAGGCTGGGGCCTGCAGGGGAGAATGCCTTCCATTCCTGGCCTCAGCCCAGCGGGGAACCGAAGGCGAGGCACGCCTGGGTCCAGGTGTGGCTTCTGCATCCCCTACCTGGTTTTAGGTAACAAGCGGAGCGTCTGAGCTTTCCGGCTCTCGGCAGCGGTTGTATTTCCAATCTGGTCCGCGTGTGCTTCTCCCGCTTCTGGTTGCTTTCTAGTTTCTGGGTCACCAGATAGAAGGCTCGGCCTCAGTTTTGGCCTCGCTTCTCTAACGAGCAAGAAGGGGGCGATGGGGACGCGCGGAGGACACCTTTCCTCTTGGCTGTTTCTAGCATGCTGCTTCATGTCCCCTGGAGCAGTGTCCCCTTTTGAAAACCTGGGGCTAAATGTCTCTTTTGTTTATGCCAGGCATGTTACGCCACCACATGCACTGGGGATCCAGGTGAGCCCCCAGCGGCCCGAGAGTCATTACTGTCTGGTTACAATGTAGTAAGTAACCTTTTTGCCAAACACTTCACAAGCATAGTTAGGCACTCCGTAAGTCATAGCCCAGCTGACAGTGGAAGTAGGAAGGATATTTCCCCAAGCCACACAACCTTGAAAGGAGTATTTAGGGTACCATCCCTTTAGGTATTACATTCTGGTCAAAGTTTGGAAAATATCCGTATGATTTCACATTCAGTATTTGACACAGCCAGGTGGTTGGGAAATAGGGCACCTGAGGCCAATTCAAGGCCTTCTGGGAACTGTAGTTCTCTTTGGTTAAGAACTATTCCAGAGCTTTCTGGGAATTGTAGTCTTCCCTGTACCCTAATCCAAACAGTGATTTTTAGCTTTCCTGAGGACATGAACCCTTTTCCCAGACGAAGAATGCCCAAACACAGGCTCCTGCTTACAATCTTGGTGGGCACAATGGTCACACCTATACCCCATCCCTGGCCCTGATCCCAGACTCCTCAGAGAGGAGCAGGTCATGTGTTACCACTGCCAAACAACCACGGAACACTTGTGCAGCGAGGTACCTGCCAAGCATTGAGGTTACAGAACTGGGAGGGTCCCCAGCCAGAGCAGCCCACATCACCCTCCCCTCCCCTGTCAAGGCTCAGGCATGGGACGTGCATGAGTTGTGACTCCAGGTATTGAGCAAGTGGCATCAGAGGAAGAGGCTGTCTAGGGTGGGACGCTCATTTACACGCAGTTGCCAGACAGACTATAAAGAAAAAAAAACTTTTTTTTTTTATTTTGTGGAAAACAAAAGCAGAAAAACTAAAACCCCAAACTCCAGAAAAAATCCTAAAAAATACGTTTTGTTTTCTTAAAAAATACTGTATAAGTCTCTACTCCTCTCCCTCCCCCCAACAGCCCTTCTCGTGTCCTCTCCTCTAAGTGCCCTACCCCCCCCAGCACTATTCACTGTTCTTGCTATTATACCCCACATCCCAACATCTACCCAGGATGCTCACCCCCATGTCACCTGCCACTCTACTTTCTTCTCTCTAGAGTTTCGGTGAGCCTTGTACCCACAGTCCCATTTCCCCAGCATGCAAGAACTGTCTCCCCTTCCTTTTCTGAGATTCAATAATCCTTTCCCCCTACCACTCCCTCTCCCAAGGATCTATTCTAAGCAGGAGCAGGTAAGCTGCCTCCTGCCAAATTCCCTCCCAGTTCCCACCCTCCCGCCCCCTACCTCAAGAAATGTCAGAACCTCTCCCTGGGCAGCCTTACCCCAAGAATAAAACAGTTTCCAGTCTTTTTTCCTCCTCATTTGTATAGGACCCTTTTCCTCTCTCCACATATCCATGCACAACTAAGAAAAGAAAATCTTTCTCTTTGACTCCGTATTCCCTTGGCCTTCTTAAAGAACCCTCTCCTCCTCCATTCTTTTCTTCTGAAGAGGCAGGGTCTTCTCTCCAAGGAATCCTCGGCCCCTCCCTCAGGATGTGTATCTGCTCAGGTTCCCCACCGTACCTGCCTGCCCCTGACCCCCACCCCCCTATTCTCCTGGGCCAGAGAGCCCCCTTCTCACCCAGCCCAGGGACCCAGCTGCCTGCCCCGCTAACGCTAGCGGATGAGGACGTTGATCTCAGCCACGCTGGCCTCTAGCACGTTCTCAGCCGTGGTCTTGCCGTGCTGCTCCTTGAGGTGCCGCCTAATGGCAGGCTTGTGGGCGAAGCGCACGTCGCAGTAGGAGCAGCGATAGGGCCTCGCTCCCGAGTGGAGGTTGAGGTGGTCGTGCAGCGTGGACTTCTGCGTGAAGCACTTGCCGCAGATGCCACACGAGTGCGACTTGACGCCGCGGTGCACGTTCATGTGGCGGTTGAGGTTGCTGCTGTGGTTGAACTGCTTGCCGCAGCGGGGGCACATGAAGATGAAGTGCTGTGCCCGCATGTGGAAGACCAGCTTCTCCACGCCCTGGAACACTTCTGGGCACTTGGTGCACTTGATGTTCTTTAGGGGGTTTCCACTGGAGAAGCCCCCGGGCAGGGGTCCCCGGCTCCCCCCAGCCCCCAGGCTGCCCCCCGCCCCCCGGGCAGCCATGGCCACCGCTGCTGCCTCCACCAGGCCCGAGGTGGCCCCCACACTGGCCCGGCCTCCGGGGATCAACAGCAGGCCCTCCCCTTCCGCGTCCTCGGACAGGCTGTAGCAGGCTTTCACCACACCCTGCGGTGGGGCCACAGTGCTGGGGGGCACGCTGCTCTGGGTCAGCTCCCCAAGGTGGCTGCCCACAGAGCCTCCAATGCCCAGCCCACCTCCCAGGCTTCCAGGAGGTTTGAGCCTGTGTGCCACCTCCAGGGCCGACTCCACCTTGACGATGCAGATATCAGACACGTCCTCATCCTCATCCTCATCCTCTTCCTCGGCCTTCAGCTCCAGGTCCTCATCCAGCGGGTACTCCAGCTTCACAGGCCGAAGGAGGGGAGGGGGTAGAGGGGGTGGGGGTGGGGGCTTGGGGGCTGGCTTTGGGGTCCTGGCAGGAGGAAGGAGGGATTTGGTGGCACTGACACTGCTCACAAGGCTAGCATCGCTGACCCCATCCTCTTTGAGGCCTATTTTGGGCTCAATGAACTGGCTGAGGGCATTCCGGCATTTCTCCACCACGTGCTCCATCTGCAGGTAGGAGGCAGCCGTCAGGTAGTTAACGATGTCCCTGACGGCGAATTCCAGGGCACCCGTGTAGCAGGAGAGGAGCAGGTCCGCCACTATGCGTGCACTGTGCATCAGTGAAACCTGCAGCTCAGAGCTGGGGTTCAGTAGGAACTGGTCCCGCAGGAACGGTGAGCAGGCGGCCAGGATGACCTTGTGGCCGCGGAACTTGAGGCTGTCGGCCACAATGGTCACGTCGCAGAACCGCTCCTCTGCACGGAGCTGGTTCATGTTCCGCAGTGTAGCGGCCTCGTGGCCGGGCAGCTGGAAGCGCAGGACTTCCACCCCAGAGGCCATTGTGGCGGGGGTGGGCAACCCTGGTTGGGAAGGAAACCGGTCAGAGACAAAGGTCTCTGGCTCTCCTAAGCCAAGGTTCCAGGCCCCTCGCCCTCATTCTTGCCCGACCCCCCAGAATCAGATCACCCAGTCTTCAGGCCTCTTCCTCAGTTTCCCCAACCCCCCGGGAGGCGCTGTCCCTCGCAGAGGAGGGAGGCGTGGTTCCCGGGGGCGGGGCAGCGGCATCCACACCCCCCAGCCTGACCGCCCGCGAGGATGGGGTGAGCCCGCGCGCCCACAGGAGAAGGTTGGAGGAAGGGGGAGCAGAAGCCTGGGGCTTTGGGCTCCGGGGTGGCCCAGGTTGCAGCCTCTTCTCACCCCGCCCCTTTTAGCCGCTGCCTCATTCCTCCGCCCCCCCTTTGCACGTTTGCACGCGCCTTTCACGTCCTCCCCCCGCCGCCTGCACGCATCGTGCACGCCCCCCCCCCCAACGTTCAGAACTCCGTGGCACGCCCCCCCAGCCCCACGACCCTGAGTGCACGCGCCTCTCACCTGGCCCGGTTCCGCGCGCTGTTTTTTTCCCCCCCTATTTACCCCACCCCCCCGGGGTCGGCTGCGCCCCCACGCACGGGCAGGGCCTGGGCAGCGCGCAGGCGCGGGGGTGCACGGGGCGCGCGCGCGGGGCCGGCTCCGCGTGGGCGTAAGGGGGGAGGGGCGGGGGCGGCTCGTGCCGTGTGTTCCAGGCCCCGCGCGCGGCGGCGTCGGCGAGAACTCGGGGAGGAGGAAGAGGGGAGGGAATTAAAGGAGCAGGATTCCCCCGTTCCCGACCCCCCTTTCTTCGCCAGCCCCCCCACACGATTAAAGGGCCGGACGGCCTGGCCTCCCCTTTGGCCGGTATTATTTGTCCGCCAGAGCGGAAATACGTTCCACACCCCCCTCTTTCTCGCTCCCCCTCCTGTGTGCCTCCGGGCCCCGCGGCCCGTCTGCGCTTGCGTGCCAAGTGCCGCGCGGAGGCCCGCTTGCTGGGGCCCGCCCCCCGCTCCCCGCTCCCCGCTCCCCGCGGCCTGTGGCGCCGCCGGCTCCGCGCCTCCCCGTGCGCGCCCCCGCACGCCTGCGCTCCCCGCAGGCCTTGGCTACCCCTGGCGGCGCTGCCACCTGCTCCCAGGGGTGGTGCGGCGCTGGCCCAGCTGCGCAGAGCGGGGCCGGGTTGCAGCCACGGCCCCTCCCATGCCGCTCCGCGGCTATCAGAGCGGTTGGCCTCTGTAGTTCTCGCGTGCATCCCGTGTTGAGCGTGTTCACAGTTCCTCCAGGCACACTTTGACACTTTTCCAACTCGTTGAAGCTAGTAACAGCCCCAGCCCTCCTGGCCTGAAAGATGTTTTAACTTCCTACAAAGGGAAACAATCTAGTGCCTTTAACTTTCTTCTCAGTCTCACAATCGTGTAAAATCACACCCTATCTTCCTCTCCCCTCCATTCTCAGAATTGGTCCCGAATTCTTGCCAAGGCAAACGTCCTGCGCTTGCGCTGTCAATGACCTTGCCCATTTCACCCCTACTATATAATTAGCCTGAGTACTAATTCTTCTAATTATGCGATTATTTATATTAGTACGATTCTACTATCTTTAATCTTTCCATCTGCAACCGTCCCTCTGATCCCCGCCCTTCCCCCAGAATGACGAGGTCAGAGTTCCACCGCCCTAAACAAAACCTCTCAACTGTGCACGTCTGCCTTCTCTTCCTCTATCACTCCTAGACGAAGCTGCAGTCTCCACAGCTTCACCACCAGCATTTATTAGCGCCCTGCGAGACTGGCTTCCCTTCCCTCCCAACTCCTTGCATCTCATACCCACACTCAGTTCCCCACCCATCCAAGTCCAGGTGAAGAAGCCCCTGTCTCTTGCCAATTGCATTTGTTTATTACATCCTCCAGGAGACGAGAACATTTTCCTTAACTCATCAATTTTGATGAAACTGCTTGTTATGTGATGCATTCAATATGTGGTTTTCCCATTAGATGGTAAACTTCTGGATTGCAAGAATTATGTCATGGGTATGTTTTGCAAATAAAAGTCATGCCATAAATGACTTTTGAAGTCATTCCTCTTCAGCACAGCCAGCATCCACCCATAAAAAGTTTGTTCCTGACTGAAACTGAATCCTGAACTCAAGGGCTGCCCTTTGGTGGGAGAGTGGGCACAGCGCTTAGGAAGTGCCTTGACTCTGCCTTTCCCTTTTAAATTCTCTGACTTTTATGCCTGCACCTAGTTCTCTTTATTCTAAAATGCCCTCATTGTAGAAATCTCCTTTGTAGTCAGGCCATGTGGATTTGAGAAAGAACATTGGCTTTTGTGTCAGACACACCTAGGCTCAGAGCCATATTCTACTACTTCCTAAAAGAGGGCCCTTGGGCAAGTTGCTCAGTTCTCTGAATCACAGCGTCTTTATCTTTGAATTGGAGGGCCTTGATTCCTCACAGGGCTCATGTGAGGTGTAAGTGAGCCTGGTGTACAGTTGATGCTGAATCAATGAGACCTCCCTTCATCTTTGCCTAATTGGGAGGCAGACTACGAAATTTTCAAAAGAATTTTAAAAATTCTGTTTTCCTATCTCATCTCTTCTTTTCCTCACGGCCAAACTTCTCCGAAGAATGCTTCACAGCCCAGTGAGGGCGGAGACACAGAAGCTGCCAGAGTCAGAGCTTAGGTTTGTAAAGTTTTGTTTCCTGTCCCCTTCTTGCTCCTTCTCCTTTCTGGGAGTGTGGATGGGACAGGGAGCCTAATCTCAGCTTTGAGTTTAAGACAGGTGGTCCTGGGTGGCAGGTAGAGTTGAGAGCCGACGAGTCCTTCATGTGTCCAGTCCACCCAGCTACAGTTTTGTATGGAAACAAGCAGCAGCGCACAAGGCTGTCTTTTCTTTCTTTCTTTTTTTTTTTTGAGGAAGATTAGCCCTGAGCTAACTGCTGCTAATCCTCCTCTTTTTGCTGAGGAAGACTGGCCCTGAGCTAACATCCATGCCCATCTTCCTCTACTTTATATTCAGGATGCCTACCACAGCATGGCATGCCAAACAGTGACATGTCCACACCTGGGATCTGAACCAGTGAACCCTGGGCCGCCAAAGCGGAATGTGCACACTTAACCGCTGCGCCATTGGGCCAGCCCTGTCTTTTCCTGTATGATCTGGTGGAGAGATGTTTCAGGGCTGTTTCCCCACGTATAGATACCCCATGTAGGAGAATCTAGATCCTTGTCCCTTGGTCCCCAATTTCTGCCAGTGTGTGCTGAGGGGGCCTCCTGTCCTTGGCTGGCAGGACCAAACGCTCTGGCGTAGTGTCCAGAACAGATAAATTCAGGATTCTTAGTGTGCTTTATAAATAAAATCTGACAAGGGATGCAAGGAACAACTAGGAGACTAGGTTCTAGCCCAGATTTGAAGTCACCAAGTCCCCAGAAGTTTCAGTATTTTCTTCAATGAAATGGAGGGATTGTCCTCTTAACTCTTCTCCAGCCCTGTGAGTCTGTAAAAGCTCAATCTGAAAAGGAGTTTGCGTATTTGTGTATGTCTGAGAAAAGTGGTCAAGGACTAGCTAGCTCATGGCTTGGGGCGCCGCTCTTGGTTACTGACGGAGGCGAGCAGAGGCCTAGATAATCCCAAACAGGAGGAAAACTTGGACATTTCTCTGAGGCGTGCAAAGTATTTTTGGCAGTAGGTTTACTTTTGCAATTGTCCTTAGCCCAGACTGGAATAACTATGTTCCTTAAGTGACCAATAGGAAAAGAGGAGGGAAAGCAGCCTGGCCTTTTTCATCCAGAGGCTGATAAAACTTTCTTGTATTACAACAAAATCTCCAACTTTCCCCCCTTTCTCCTTTGACCCACACTCTTACTGTAGGAACCCTGGTGAACACTGTGTCCTTTTTAGGCGATGGTGGCAGGGGCTCACAGCTGGAGAAAAGAAACCCTATCAAAACAAAGGGCCCCCACCACTCCCATCCATTTGCAAAAACCCCTTTCCCAGACTCCCGTCCATTTCCTGCAGTGTACTCCCTTCCCCTGACCATTACTCGCTGCTGGCTCCTCCTCTTTCCTTGTGACTCATTCTCCCTAGCTCTTGGAAGCCCCTCACAGCCTCAGCCTCCTGACCTACTCTTCCCTCCCCCTCCTACCTTAGGGGGAATTTAGTTCTCCCTGCAGCCCACCACCTTCCCTCTCCTCCAAGTCTTCCACACCATCCCCAACCCAGCTCAGCACTAGGTCTGGGGAAAGGAGGGTGTTTTCTCCTAGCTCCTTGCCAATCCCAGGAATAGGACTCTTCCACTTCATGCCAAACCCCCTTTCCTCCCAGCCTCATGAGTCCTGCTCTGCTACGCCCTGCCTCTCCTTGCTGCCATGAGCAACTGGCTTCCAGGCCTGTGGTACCTGGCTGAGGCATCCTCCCCAGGCCTGCCAGTGTTCATGCAGATGACCTAATCCACACCCCAGTTAAAAGAAAATTGTCCACTTTATTTTATGTTTTCATGGAATCATTCATATGGTTCAAAATTCAAAAAGCACAAAAGGGTACCTAGTGAAAGGCCTCCCTTCCACCCCACGCAGCTCCCCTTCCCTTCAGCAACAAATATTACTGGTTTCTGCAAAGCTGCTTTTTTTTTTTTTTTTCCCCTCTTTCAAAGATTGGCACCTGAGCTCACATCTGTTGCCAATCTTCTCTTTTTTTTCTTTTTCTTCCTCTTCTCCCCAAAGCCCCCAGTACATAGTTGTATATTCTAGTTGTGAGTGCCTCTGGTTGTGCTATGTGGGACGCCGCCTCAGCATGGCTTGATGAGCGGTGCCACAGCCTCCCCCAGGATCTGAACCAGAGAAACCCTGGGCCGCCGAAGCGGAGCAAGTGAACTTAACCACTCGGCCACGGGGGCTGGCCCCTCTGCAAAGCTTCTTGACCTCCTTCCAACAACTTTTATCTTGACTCCATTTCACCCACTGTCTTCTCAGTATCACACTGTGTTGATTATCAGCATTTGGAACTTTTTATTCTCTCTGAAATTTAAAATACCAGCACACCATTCTCTGAGTAGCCCCCAGATTGCTCCCTCCTGGTGGGCAGCTAGTGCACCTGGTCCACTTCCCCAGGGAGACCTCCAGTCATCTAGTCTTCCCTTGTCTGTCAGGGCCTCCTTCCTCCTCCCTGCCTACCTCCCTCTCTCCCTTCCTCCCTTCTCCCTTCCTTTCCTGTCTAGCCAAGATGCCACTCAAGACGCATCACTCAGGGGCTGGCCTTGTGGCACAGTGGTTAAGTGTGCACGTTCCACTTTGGCGGCCTGAGGTTCACCGGTTCGGATCCCGGGTGTGGACATGGCACCGCTTGGCAAGCCATGCTGTGGTAGGTGTCCTGCATATAAAGTAGAGGAAGATGGGCATGGATGTTAGCTCAGGGCCAGTCTTCCTCAGCAAAAAAGAGGAGGATTGGCAGCAGATGTTCGCTCAGGGCTAATCTTCCTCAAAAAAGAAAAAAGAAAGAAAGAAAAAAGAAGCATCACTCAGCTGCTCTCAGCTGGCACCCTTCAGCTGGGTTCTCCATGCTACTTTGAGCATCTGGAGGAGACCCTGTCCCCATCACAGCTCCCTTCCAACCTCATCCACTCTCCTGAGTTCCCCTACCCTGCTCCCGATACCCCTCTCTCAGCAGACAGTGGGCTGTGTCTCTTAACTGAGGCTCCAGTGCCCTCTTCACAGCCCCAAACATCTCTTTCTTTCCTCATCCTTATTTCCCCTCCTTAATTTTAGAGCCTGTTGAAAGCCAATCCTGCCTTCCTACATCCCACTCCTAGCTCTGCTCCATTTCTTGCCCTCCTGGACTTCCCACGTATCCCCTTTACTTGAAACCCAGACAAGTCTTTGCTATGTTTAAAAACAAAGTCCTTCCTCCACCTGGTCCCTGTCTGGCTGCTGCTGCTGCCGCATCTTCCCTCCCCCCTTCCCGGCACAGCCAGCGTTCTGACTGTTCACCCTTCTTCACACTCATCCTCTCTCCTAAAAATATTTATTGTGAATATATTAGACACACAGAAGAATGTATAAAATGAGCATGTATAGTTAAAGATGAAGGAAACAAATACCTGGGTACCTGATTACAGCTTAAGAAATAAATTCCCAGGACCTTAGATGGCTCGTGTGCTCCACGCTGACTGCGTCTCTCTCCCTCCCCCAGGGTGACCTCTACCCTGCATTTCTTGTGTATACTTCCTTTGCTTATCTTCATAGTTTCACTATCTATACATGTGGTAGGTTTTCCTAAACAGCGTACTGTTTAACTTTGCCTGTTCAATCTTCATATAAATGGAATCATGCCCTGTGTTCTTCTGGGGCTGGCTTTTTCACTCCACATTATGATTTTGTTGACTTGTCTAGCTGTAATTCATTCACTTTCTTTCTATTGCATGCTCACACCACCATTTATTTGTCTTTTGTCCTGTGGATGGATGTTTGCTTTTTTTAAACTGGTGGTTATCACCACAATGTGCTGTGAACTCTCTTTAGTCTTCTCTGGGTGCAACGTGTAAGCTTCTCCAGGGCAGCAGTCTTCAAACTAGGGCACATGCATCCCTGTAGGGGGAGAGCACTGTCCAAGGGGTAGGTGGACCTGGATAGATGTAAGGGGACAGTTTGCAGATCTGACACTCCCATGTGATGCTGGGATGCTGATGGGCCTGAGAGGGCCCCTGTGAAAGAAGAGCAGGTATCTCTTTCCGCTCCCCTCGTCTGACCCTCCCTTACCACAGAAAGAAGGCCCAAGGGGGAATTCAGGAGGGTCAAAACCCCAGGGCACCAAAGGGGCGGTCCAAAGTCTGTGTTGGTTCTGAGAAAGTGAGTGACCTAGTAACATCATTCTGCTAGTCAGGTTCTTTCTCTGTCTTTCCTTTCAACAAAATTAAAGGAGAACTCATTGAATGTCAGCTGATTGGCCTTTTTTTTTTTTAACTCTTGCTGTTATTGAGGCGAAATACACATAACATAACATTAACCATTTTGAAGTGAACAATTCAGTGGTATTTAGTATGTTTGCAATGCTGTGCAATCACCACTTCTATCCAGCTCCAAAACCTTTTTATCATCCCGAAAGAAAACCTCATACCCGCTAAACAGTTGCTCCCTGTTCCCCTCCTCCCTCCTGGCAACCACCAATGTGTGTTCTGTTTCTATGGATTTACCTATTCCAGATGTTTTGTATAAATGGAATCATACAACATATGGCCCTTTGTGTCTGGCTTCTTTCACAGATCACAGTGTCTTTGCCAGCCCCCTGGTCTAGTGGTTAAGATAGTCAAGATTTGGTGCTCTCACTGCCGTGGCCTGGGTTCTTTTTCTGTCAAGGAACCACACCACCCGTCTGTTGGTTGTCATACTGTGATGGCTGCATGTTGCTGAAAGCTGTGTCACCAGTATTTCAAATACCAGCAAGGTCACCCATGGTGGACAGGTTTCAGTGAAGCTTCCAGACTAAGACAGACTAGGAAGAAGGACCTGGTCACCCACTTCTGAAAAAAAAATTCGCCATGAAAATCCTATGAATAGCAGTGGAGCATTGTCTCATATAGCGCCAGAAGGTGAGAGGATGGTGCAAAAAGACCGAGCAGGGTTCCGCTCTGCTGTACACAGGGTTGCTAGGAGTCGGAATCCACTCCACGGCACTAACTACAAAATGTATTTAGGGTTCATCCATGTTGTAGCGTGTGTCAGTACTTCATTCTTTTTTTTTTTTTTATTAATGTTATGATAGATTACAACCTTGTGAGATTTCAGTTGTACATTTTTGTTAGTCATGTTGTGGGTATACCACTTCCCCCTTTGTGCCCTCCCCCCACCCCCCCTTTTCCCTGGTAACCACCGATCAGATCTCCTTATCAATATACTAACTTCCACCTATGAGTGGAGTCATATAGAGTTCGTCTTTCTCTGACTGGCTTATTTCGCTTAACATAATACCCTCGAGGTCCATCCACGTTGCTGTGAATGGGCCAATTTTGTCTTTTTTTTATGGCTGAGTAGTATTCCATTGTGTATATATACCACATCTTCTTTATCCAACCATCAGTTTCTGGGCATGTAGGTTGGTTCCGCGTCTTGGCTATTGTAAATAATGCTGCGATGAACATAGGGGTGCAATGGACTCTTGAGATTTCTGATTTCAGGTTCTTAGGATAGATACCCAGCAATGGGATGGCTGGGTCATAGGGTATTTCTATTTTTAACTTTTTGAGAAATCTCCATACTGTTTTCCACAGTGGCTGTACCAGTTTGCATTCCCACCAACAGTGTATGAGGGTTCCTTTTTCTCCACAACCTCTCCAACATTTGTCGCTCTTGGTTTTGGATGTTTTTGCCAATCTAACAGGTGTAAGGTGATATCTTAGTGTAGTTTTGATTTGCATTTCCCTGATGATTAGCGACTTCATTCCTTTTTATGGCTGAATAATATTCCAATATATGTATATACCACAATTTGTTTATTCATTCATCTGTTGATGGACATTGGGCTGTTTCCACCTTTTGGCTATTGTGAATAGTGCTGCTATGAATGTAGCTGTATTTGTGGAGTACCTGCTTTCAGGTTTTTTGGGTAATATACCTAGGAGTTGAACTTCTGGGTAATATGGTACTTCTATATTTAACTTTCAAGGAACCACCAAACTGTTTTCCACAGCAGTGGAACAATTTTACATTCCTACCAGCACGTTGTACAAGGGTTCCAATTTCTCCATACACAAGCCAACGTTTGTTATTTTCCATTTTATTATTTTTTTTGTAGTTATCTTAGTGGGTGTGAAGTGGTAGCTCATTGTGGTTTTGATTTGCATTTTCCTGATGACTAATGATGTTGAATATCTTTTCATGTGGTTGTTGGCATCATTTGTATATCTTCTCTGAGAAATGTCTACTCAAGTCCTTTGCTCATTTTTAAATTGAGTTGTTTGCCTTTTTGTTGTTGAGTTGTAAGAGCTCTTTATATATTCTGAATACTAGATCCTTAGAGGGTATATGACTTGCAAATATTTTCTCCCAATCTGTAAGTTGTCTTTTTCACTTTCTTGATAAAATGCCCTTTCATGCACAAACTTTTTTAATTTTGATGAAGTCCAATTTATCTATTTTTTCTTTCGTTGCTTGTGTTTTTGGTGGCATACCTAAGAAAGCATTGCCAAATCCAAGGTCATGAAGATTTACTTTTATCTTTTCTTCTATCAGTTTTATGGTTTAAGCTGTTATATTTAGGTTGTTGATCTGTTTTGAGTTAATTTTTGTATGCAGTGTGAAGTAGGGGTCCAACTTCATTCTTTTGCATGTGGATATCCAGTTTTCCCAGCACCATTTGTTGAAGAGAGCAGCTGATTGATTTTTGATGGTAGATCACTGGTTTTGGTATATCATTTTGTATGATTTCAAAGAAATTAGTGACATTGCTATGAGAAAATTCTTTCCATTCTCATCTACATATTTATGGTAACAAAATATTCAGTTCTTACCTCTACAAAAATGAAAAATAGGAATAGAATTCATGCTGAATCCTAATTCTAGCAAATAAGTAATGTTCATCCATAAATACATGAACTACTTGAAAAGGAGGTGGTTCGGTCATCTTATTTCGAACTGCGCTTCCAATAAAGTTTTATTTTTTATGCTAAATCATTTGGCAAACTTTGTAATATATTCATGTTGTTTTGATAAATTAATTACTAATGATAATCATAATAATTACTTAATCCAGGGGCTGGCCTTGTGGCTCAGTGCTTAAGTTCGTACCTTTCTTTTTGGCGGCCCAGGGTTTGCTGGTTCAGATCCCGGGTGTGGACCTATGCGCTGCTTGTCAAGAAATGCTGTGGCATGGGGCTGGCCCCATAGCCCAGTGGTTAAGTTCGCACGCTCTGCTGCAGGCGGCCCAGTGTTTCATTGGTTCGAATCCTGGGCGCGGACATGGCACTGCTCATCAAACCATGCTGAGGCAGCATCCCACATGCCACAACTAGAAGGACCCACAATGAAGAATATGCAACTAGGTCCCGGGGGGCTTTGGGGAGAAAAAGGGGAAATAAATAAATAAATAAATAAATACATAAAAGAAATGCTGTGGCAGGCATCCCACGTATAAAGTAGAGGAAGATGGGCACAGATGCTAGTTGAGGGCGCATCTTCCTTGGCAAAAAAGAGGAGGATTGGCAGCAGATGTTAGCTTAGGGCTAATCTTTCTCAAAAAAGAAAATTGGGCTGGCCCTGTGGCCGAGTGGTTAAGTTCGTGTGCTCTGCTTCAGCAGCCCAAGGTTTCGCCTGTTCAAATCCTGGGCGTGGACCTAGCACCACTCATCAAGCCATACTGAGAAGGACCCACAACTAAAGGACCCACAACTAAAAATATACAGCTATGTACCAGGGGGCTTTGGGGAGAAGAAGGAAAAATAAAATCTTTTTTTTTTGTTTAATTGCTTAATCCAGAAGAAAAAGTTTAACATTTACAGCCTTAAGGCCACAGGAAATTTTAAAACTTCAATTTTAATTTATATACATATTTTTCTTGCAGAGAATAAAAGAATTTCAAGCATAAAATATATTGGGATAATGTTTTGGGGACTAGAAATAAAAAATTTGAATTCAGAAGAAATGGAGCAAAAAAGGAAAAAAAAGAAGAAATGGAACAATGTGAAATTTCTGACTGTTGAAGAGTGTGATCATGTACTTTTTAATGAATCAGAGAGAGTATCGTTAAAAGAGTGAAATAACACTTCTTTTAAAAGGTCAATTGGGGGACTGGCCCCCTGGCCGAGTGGTTAAGTTCACGCGCTCCGCTGCAGGCGGCCCAGTGTTTCGTTCGTTCGAATCCTGGGCGCGGACATGGCACTGCTCATCAGGCCACGCTGAGGCAGCGTCCCACATGCCACAGCTAGAAGGACCCACAACGAAGAATATACAACTATGTACTGGGGGGCTTTGGGGAGAAAAAGGAAAAAAATAAAATCCTTGGAAAAAAAAAAGGTCAATTGGGGGCCGGCCTGGTGGCGCAGCGGTTAAGTGCGCATGTTCAGCTTCGGTGGCCCAGGGTTCACTGGTTTGGATCCCGGGTTCAGACATGGCACTGCTTGGCTAAGCCATGCTATGGCAGGCGTCCCACATATAAAGTAGAGGAAGATGGGCACGGATGTTAGCTCAAGGCCAATCTTCCTCAGCAAAAAGAGGAGGATTGGCAGCAGATGTTACTCAGGGCTAATCTTCTTAAAAAAATAGATCAGTTGTTTACAACACGCTGGAAATTGCATCCTTTTGCAACTGTTTCAACATTTGAGGAAAATTTTCGATAACAGCATAAAAATGTGCAAGGGGTACATAATTTGCAAAACTTTTTTAACATGAGCAAAAACGTCTGAAGATCAAGTGCTTTCAAACTTCATTGTGCGCATGAATTATTTGGAGATTTGTTCATATGCAGATTCTGAGTGAATAGGTCTGGATGGGGTCTGAACTGCATTTCTACAAGTTCCTGGTAATGCCAACGCTGCCTGTCTGTAGCCCACACCTTGAATAGCAAGCATCAATATGTTCCTAAGAGTGGAATTGCTGGGTGCTGGAGTTTGCACATGTTCAACTGCCCCCACTGATGCTAACGTATTTTCTTTTTTCAAAAAACTTTTTAAAAAGATTTTATTTTTCCTTCTTCTCCCTAAAGCCCCCCAGTACGTAGTTGTATATTTTTTTGGTTCTGGGTCCTTCTAGTTGTGGTATGTGAGATGCTGCCTCAGCGTGGCTTGATGAGCAGTGCCATGTCCGCACCCAGGATCCGAACCTGTGACACACTGCGCTGCCGAAGTGGAGCGTGTGAACTTAACCACTCGGCCGTGGGGCTGGCCCCCGATGCTAAAGTATTTTCTGAAGTAGCTGTACAAATTTACATTCCCACCAGTAGTGAGACTGCTGCTGCTCATGAAAAGTCACTAAAGGCTTCCTGATTTTCAGTCCTCATCTCACTTGAGCTTTCTGCAGCCTGTGGCACATTTGACCATGCTTGTTTGATTCACTGCTTCTCCCTGGTTTCTGTGACATCCCTTTCTTTGGGTTCCCTTCCTTCTACAACCTCAGTCTCTTCTGTAACCCCTCACTCCACACTCTCTCCTTTTGACCTTAGCCTTCTTGCTCTTTTTCTCATGCTACATGTGCTCTTAAGGGGTTAGTTACCACCTTGATGACTCTATGATGGTTAATTTTTTTTTTTTTTTTGAGGAAGATTAGCCCTGAGCTAACATCTGCCACCAATTCTCCTCCTTTTGCTGAGGAAGATTGGCCTTAAGCTAACATCCGTGCCCCTCTTCCTCTGTTTTTATATGTGGGACGCCTGCCACAGCATGGTCTAATAAGTGGTGTGTAGGTCCGCACCCAGGGTCTGAACAGACGAACCCTGAGCTGCCGAAGCAGAATGTGCAAACTTAACCACTGTACCACTGGGCTGGCCTCTGTGATGGCTAATTTTTTTTTTTTTAAGATTTTATTTTTTTCCTTTTTCTCCCCAAAGCCCCCCAGTACATAGTTGTATATTCTTCGTTGTGGGTCCTTCTAGTTGTGGCATGTGGGACGCTGCCTCAGCGTGGTTTGATGAGCAGTGCCATGTCCGCGCCCAGGATTCGAACCAACGAAACACTGGGCCGCCTGCAGTGGAGCGTGTGAACGTAACCACTTGGCCACGGGTCCAGCCCCTGTGATGGTTAATTTTTTATTTGTCAACTTGGGTAGGCCAGGGTGCCCAGTTGTCTAGTCAAATGCTAGTCTGGATGTTTCTGTGAAGGTATTTTGTAGATATGATTAACATCTACACTCACTTGGCTTTTTTTTTTTTGGAGGATGATTAGCCCTGAGCTAACTGCTACCCATCCTCCTCTTTTTGCTGAGGAAGATTGGCCCTGAGCTAACATCTGGTGCCCATCTTCCTCTACTTTGTATGTGAATGCCTGCCACAGCATGGCTTGCCAAGCGGTGCCCTGTCCACACCCAGGATCTGAATAGGCGAACCCTGGGCCGCCTAAGCGGAACATGCGCATGTAACCAACTGCTGCGCCACTGCGTCAGCCCCCTCACCTGGCTTTAAAGAAAGGAGATTACCCTTGATAATGTGGGTGGACCTCATCCAATCAGTTGAAGGCCGTAAAAGCAAAAGCTGAGGTTTCCAGAGAAGGAATTCTGCCTCAAGACTGTAACATAGAATCCTGCCTCAGTTTCCAGCCTGCCGGCCTGCTCTATAAATTCAAACTCAAGACTGCAACATCGCCTCCTCCCTGAGTTTCCAGGCCGCTGGTCTGTCCTGTGAATTTTGGACTCTCCAGCTCCCATGATTACATGAACCAATTCCTTAAACTAAATCTCTTTACCTGCATACTATTGGTTCTGTTCCTCTGGAGAATCCTGACTGATACAGACTCCCACATTTCTGTCTCCCACTAGACCTGCCTCCTGTTTCCAATCTAGAATATGCATCTCCTCCTGAGTGTTCTGAAGGTACTTAAAGCTCAATACATCCTGGACAGAGTCTGTTCTCTTTCTTCTCAAACCTGTTTCTCCTCCTATAGTCACAAGCAGTGGTGCACCATCCATTCCAAGCCTTTACCCATCCATTTAATAAATATGTGAGTTCCTCCAATGGCCAACCCTGAGCTAGTACTGGTGGTAAAAGGAGAATAAGATACATTTCCTGAAGGTGTGGAGAAATTGAAATCTTTGTGCATTGTTGGTGGGAATGTACAATGATATAGCTGCTATGGAAAGCAGTAGGGCAGTTCCTCAAAAAAATTAAAGATACAATTACGATATGAGCCAGAATTCTACTTCTGGATATATATCCAAAAGAATTGAAAGCAGCATCTCAAAGAGATATTTTTACACTCATGTTCATAGCAGCATTATTCACAGTGAAACAGCTAACGTGAAAGCAACCCAAGTGCCCTTCGATGGATGAATGGATAAGCAAATGTGTATACATGTACAATGGAATACTATTTAGCCTTAAAAAGGAAGGAAATTATGACATGCTATAATATGGATGGACCTTGAAGACATTATGCTAAGGGAAATAAGCCAGACACAAAGGGACAAATACTATATGATTCCATTTGTATGAGATGCTTTGAGCAGTCAAAATTATAGAGACAGAAAATAGAATGGTGGTTGCCAGGGCTGGGGGAAGCGGGGGTTGAGGAGTTATTATTTAATGGGTATAGAGTTTCAGTTTTACAAGATGAAAAGAGTTATGGATATGGATGGTCGTGATGGTTGCACATTATAAATGTATTTAATACCACTGAACTGTACACTTAAAAATGGTTAAGATGGTAAATTTTATGTTTTGTGTATTTTACTATGATAAAACTTTTTTAAAAGGAAATGAGAAATAAATTCATTTAATAGTGAAATAATACAGAAAATTGTCCTGTCAAATGTAACTCCTGACAAAGAAATCTATCTCTTTAGAAGCTAAAAACCCACATCTATTTATTGGACACATTTTCTTCTCTTGTTCAAGTTCGTTTCCCGGGAAGCTAAAACCTCTCTCATGTTTCATTGAATAACAAGATGTGAATTTGTTAAAAAAAAAAAAAAAAAGAAGACATTTTCTACCTTCAAGAAGACTACAGTTAATAAATCAGCACCCACAGCTCACTGGGGTAGGTGCTGGGATGGAGGCGAGCCAGGTGTTATGAGAGCCCGGGGAGAGCTGGGGCCTCTGCTCTCTGCTCCTCTGTGCTGTCCTGGCTTCTCCTTCCCCACTTCTCTGCCTGCTTTTAGCCCCTGGTCTCTTGCCAGGACTATAAATGTCTCCCAGTTGGTCTTCCAGCTCCTCCAATTCACCTTCCACACCGAATCCAGAATAATAGTTTTGAAATGCAGATAAAATCGTATCACTTCCTTATCTAAAATGCCACATACCTATTTGCCTTAGGAGCTACCAACCCTGGCTCCTGAGTAGGACATACTCTCCTCCATGGTTTCGTCTTACTGGGGCCTCCCCTTCCCTTGACCACCTTAAAACTTCCCCAACTACTTACGGTTCCCTTAATGTACTCAGGGGTTCCAGACTCCAGGCCTTTTCTCACATGGATTGCTTTGCCTGGGTTGCTGTCTCTCTTCCTTATCAGGTAGTTGAACACTCATCTTTTAAGGCTTATCTCTAGTTCCTCTATGGAGCTTTTCTGAACCTCTGGAGAGACCTGATACCCACTGTTTGTGTCCCTGTGAACTTTATATACACTCCTATCTCAGTTTGTATCAGTCAGCAGCATGGCTAAGTAATGCTGCAGTAACAAACAGCCCTGCAATCTCAGTAGCTTAACACAACTGTTTTATTTCTCACTAACACTACCCGTTGGGTGAGCGGGAGTGGTGTTGGGGGGCTCTGAGCATCACAGTCACTTGGAAATCCAGGTTAAAGGAAGCTCCATTGAAAGAGGGCTCTTCAAATGGTCTCCCATTGCATTGGCAATTAGCACTTCTGCCTGGAAGCAGCAACACATGCGGCTTGTATACACGTTGCATTGGCAAAAGCAAGCCATGTAGCTACACCTAACTTCAAGAGCACCGAGAAATTCGATCTTGCCATGTGCCTGGAAGGCAGAGAATGGCAAGATTGGTGAACAGCCTCAGTGACTCCCACAGCTTGGCGCAGTGCTGACTGGCTTACATATCTCTCTCTCACTAGACACTGAGGGATCCCAAACGTATCACAGGGCCCCTGCGTTTGAGCAGTTTGTGCCCCAGGAATGTGGAGAGACCAGTAAATTGATGGGTTATAATTCTGTACGTTAATGTTACAGTCCTGGTTTTGCTGGGGGGTTGGTGGCAGGGAGCCCAGGAAAGAAGAACAACAGATTATGGGAGAGGAGGATGGGAAAGGGACTGTCTTAATTTGAGTGTCCCTGAAAGCAGAGCCTGTGATATAGGTATAGGTGGTTAATTTAGGTCGTTCCAGAAAGCAGAAATGAGGCTGTAGAGAGTGGGAGATCGCGAAGGAGGAAAAGCCAGTTTAAGAGAGAGTGATGTTACCGTTGCGTGCAGTGGGGATTCGATTCCACCGGAACCTTCTGAGGAGAAAAACAGAATGTCTTCAGAAATTGTCTAGCTGGAGGACAGGAGGCAGGAGCATCTATCCATCAATTTTCATCCTCTGATTGATTGCAGGTTGACTCTGGGTCATTAGTTCCCCTGCCTTTCCCACTGTTCTTGCCCCTTGGGCACTGAAGCTCTGGAGAAGGCCCAGGTTGGGATGATATAGCACAAGGTGAGTCTCAGCTCCCAAAGAACCATCCACCTCAGCCACAGCTGAAATCAGAGGTGGGCAGAGGATATGCAGGGCACCGGATGCGGCTGCTACAGGGGCCTAATCTTTACTGAATTACTGCTTCCTGCCAGCTGCTGTGCTAGGTGCTAATTTATGTATCTTACCTCGCTTAGTACAGCAACCATAAGAGGCAGGCTTTGTGGTAGTTTATAGAAAGACAGTAACATGTCATCTGGGGAAGGATAACAGGTGGCTCTGACAGAGTGGCTTTGCCTTTATGTGGTCATATTTTGAAAGATTTGATTCTTGACTTTATGAAATGGGATTTTAAAAATGCAGATATGACTGGGCTCCAAAGAACTGATTCATTTTAATAAAATTCACTAAAGACTAAGGTATAAAGCTCACTTATCAATTTCAGTGGTAGATGTAACTTGCAAGATGATTCAATACTTATGTTCTCTGAGCTTTATCATTCATTCCTTTGCTATTTTTGACAGTGCTATTGTGTGCCAGGGTCTCGATGTCATGTCTAGTCTTTTTATTTGTTTGTTTAATCTTAGTCACTTAATGGTCAAATGAAGTTAAAATATTTTATGTTTTAACTTTTTTATAATGGAAACTTTAAAACATACACAAAAGTAGGGAGAATAGTAGGTAGAACTGCCATGTACAGATCACTCAGCTTCAACAATTTTAGCAGTTTGCCAGCCTTGCTTCATCTGGCTCCCTCTTAAACAATCGACAGATCAAAGAAGAAATCACAAGGGAAATTAGAAAACACTTAGAGACAAATGAAAACGAGAACACTAGAGAATTTTAAAGCAAATGCCAGACATCATATCAGTTCATCTGTAAATACCGATGCTTGTATACCTAGCCTCAAAAGAATTTTAAAACAATATCACCACAATACATGATCACACCTAAGAAAATTAACCATAATCCATAATATCTTCTGCTACATGGTCTACATTCAATTTTTCCTGAGTGTCTGTATATTCAGAAATGTTTTTTACAGTTGTTTTCTTTTTTTTTTGAGGAAGATTAGCCCTGAGCTAACATCTGCTGCCAATCCTCCTCTTTTCGCTGAGAAAGACTGGCCCTGAGCTAACATCTGTGCCCATCTTCCTCTGCTGTATACGTGGGACGCCTGCCACAGCATGGCTTTCCAAGCGGTGCCGTGTCTGCACCCGGGATCTGAAGTGGTGGACCCCGGGCTGCCAAAGTGGAATGTGCGAACTTAACCACTGCACCACTGGGCCGGCCCCTGTAGTTGGCTTCTTAGAATCAGGATCCAAGCAAGGGCCACACATTGCATTTGGTCAATATGACTCTTAATTCATTCAATCTGTAACAATTCCTCTTTCATGTTTTCATGACAATTATTTGTAGAAGAAGCCAGATCCTTTGCTTTGTTTTTCCTTATATTTTTTCCCCTTATATTTTAAAAATAGAAATAAAATTAGAAATCAGAGAACGATTACACATTTTATACATTTATAATTCAAAAGAGGCATTTCATTTGGGAAAAGCTGAAAAGTGGGTAAGAAACATTTGAAAGAAGTGGAAGATGTAAACTTTTACAGGAAAAATTTATAATGAGGGACAGTCCCAGTGGCCTAGTGGTTGTTTGGTGTGTTCCACTTCTGCAACCCAGGTTCGGTTCCTGGGCACCAACCTACACCACTCATCTGTTTGCAGCCATGCTGTGGCGGTGGGCCACATAAAAACAAAGGAGAAAAAAGGGAAGATTGGCAACAGATGTTAGCTTAGGGCGAATCTTTCTCACAAAAAAAACAAATTATAATGAAATTTCATTTTAAAATTAAATTGTGGGGAAGGGATAGGAAATGACTGGGAAAGGCATGAGAGAGCCTTCTGGGGATGGAGAAAGTTCCATCTGGGTTGTAGTTACTCAGATGACAACTTACGTAAAAAGTCAGTGAGCTGTACCCATAAGATTTGTGTACTTTACTGTATGTGTGTTATGTCTCAATTAAAAAAAGATAACACAAGTTGGTTGGTCAAAAGTGAAGTGTCACATGTTATTAAAAATAGATTTGACCATTTCATCTAGGTTTTCCAATTTGTTGGCATACAGTTGCTCATAGTATACTTATTGTCCTTTTTATTTTTGTAGAATCAGGAGTAATGTCTCTACTTTCATTTCTGATTTTAGTAATTTGAGTCTTTCTTTTTTTTTCTTAGTCCATCTAGCTAAAGGTTTGTCAATTTTATTGATCTTTTCAAAGAACAAACTTTGGGTCTCATTGATTTTATCTATGTTTTTCTATTCTCTATTTCGTTTATCTTTGTTCTGATCTTTATTATTTCCTTCCTCCGGCTAGCTTTGGGTTTAGTTTGTTCTTTTTCTAGTTCTTATGTTGTAAAGGGAGTAGTTGATTTGAGATCTTTCTTCTTTTTTTTTTTTTTTTAAAGCAACCACTCTTTATTTTTAAGATTTTATTTTTTCCTTTTTCTCCCCAAAGCCCCCCGGTACATAGTTGTATATTTTTAGTTGTGGGTCCTTCTAGTTGTGGCATGTGGGATGCCGCCTCAGCATGGCCTGATGAGCGATGCCATGTCCACGCCCAGGATCCAAACCAGCGAAACCATGGGCTGCCAAAGTGGAGTGTGTGACCTTAACCACTTGGCCACAGGCCCAGCGCATTTAACTGCTGCTCCACTGGGCCGGCCCCAAGCCACTGAATTTTAGACACTTCTTTAAGGCACTGCTATGGACTGAATGGCATCCCCTGAAAATTCGTATGTGAAGCCCTAACCTGCAATGTGACTACATTTGGAGAGGATAAAGCCTACAAAGAGGTAATTAAGGTTAAATGAGGTCATAAGGGTGGGGTCCTGATCCAATAGGATTAGTGTGCTTATAAGAAGAGACACCAGAGAGCTCCCTCGCTCCCCAAGATGGGATGATAACTCTGACACACATGTTCTGCACCACTGCAGGGCTCCTCAGCAGGACTCATCTCCACTCACCCACAACAGTAAATTCACTTGATAACATGCCCTTTATTGGCTGCCTTCCTTCCCTATGCCACTTTCCCACTCCCTCCACCCATGTTTCCTGGTACCCCCCTCCAAAATGCACTATTTGCACTTGAACCCTTGTCTCAGGGGCTGCTTCTGTGGGAAAAAGACTTCATATTAACAGGACTTACTATGTGCCAGACACTATCCTAAACCCTATATATGTAGGAGTTCACTTAATCCTCACAACAAGCTTATGACACAAGTTTTATCATCACCCCCACTTTACAGATGAGGAAACTGAGACACAAAATGTTGAATGACTTGCCCCTGATGCACACAGGTACTCAGTGGCAGAGCTGGGATTCAAATCCAGGCAGCATGGCTTCTGAGTCTACACCCTTAGCCCCTATGCTTTAGTGCCTCTTGCTAACACCTCTGAAGTGGCTCTTCTGAGCTCCCTGAACTTGCCTCCAGTCCAGGCCCACCCGCATCCACTAGCACTGCGCCTTCCGAAGCCCTCTCTCCCCTGGGTGCTTGCCTCTTGTTACCCGCTCTCCTGTAACACTTTCTCCATTCTTTTCAAATCCCTTATCCTCTGGGAACCTTTCTCTGCCCTCTGTCCTCCGCTGGATTCCTACAGGACCTGTCCACAGGATTTACTGCCTTCTAGTTATTTGTGTGCTTATCTCAACCTCCCCAGAGGAAGGATCCCAGGAGTTTCTGTCAAAACAATGAGCTCCACGAGTAAGGTTAAGGCCAACCACCTCCCCAGTCTTGTTGTTATCACAAGTAAATAGCATCCTTTAAATCAGCAACAAAAGTGGCTTTGATTTCTATTCCTTCCGTTTCTTTTTTAATAAAAATATTTACATTGGGTCAGACCCCACCCGCTTCCTCTAACACAGCCCACTACAAGGGCATTAGACACACACACCATCCCCCATCATACCACGCACTGACATACTTACTTTGAACTGATTGCCCAACTCTGACCTTGGGAAACCTTACATAAATCACCCTTAGAGCCCCAGAAAAGATTTATACTCAGCCCCTGGCTCCTCTCTCATTCTCCAGCTCCTCCAGGCTCCTGGGCCCCAGGGGCCACCCTGCAGGCCCAGGTTGTGGGTGGGGACACCAACTCTCATCTCCTTACTCATCCATTGCACAAACAATTCGTGAGAATTAAACAAGGCATTGAGGGTGGAGTGGGGACCTCCCAAGGAACAGAAGGCCTGTTCCTGACCTCCTGTAAGGGGCCACATCTCTTTTGGATGGAAACTCAGCCCCTGGGAACAGCTGGGCCTGGGGTGTACCAGTGTGTCTGTCTGTCCACAACACAGCCGCTACTTCACCCCTGTCCATCCCATCCCTTTGGGGTCTCTACAGTCCTGGGGAGCCAGTGGTGCGTGTCACCCTCTCTCTCCCACTTCTTGCTACCTATGAGGGAATGAAAGGGTGGGGACTATGGCTCCTGTACTCAGGGGTCAGTTGGAAAAGGGCAAGGGAGGAAGGCCTCTGGCTATAAACTCTCTGGGTCCCTCCCTCACCACTCCCACCCCCTACATCTGGACTTAGCTTTGATGGGCAAGGGAACCCAACTGCCCCTCCTCTGCCCTTTCATTCAAAATGCCTCTCTAATGATTTCCTCTGACTCCTGGGAGGTAGGGGTGGGGGGGGATCTATCTCCTTCCCTTTGCTAGATGCCAACTCCCTCCCACCAAAAGCACAGCCCTGGGGTTTAAGGAGGGGCAGCCTCCCGCGCCCCCCCCCCCCCAAAGCTGCCAAGGGGCAGGTAGAGAACTTTCAGGGTAGAAAGGACATATATTCATGCCTTGCTTTCCTGCCAGACTCAAACAAAAAGACATACGCCAGCAAAGCTCCTTCGGCTCACCTCTCTGGCCCTAGCCCAGTGTAGTGGAAGGAATTCAGGCTTTGACTGAAGACAGCCTGAAATCTCTGGTTCAGCTTGGCAGATTTGCTTGTTGTTTTATAACCTTATTCACCTGATTTTGTCACCTGTCACTCATGGAGCCAACAGCAAAATACACTCCCCTTAAGGTTACCCCTAAGAATTAAATTAGGACTATCAAAATGAGAGGATCTACGCCCCTACAGGTATGGAAGGGTGATGTACAAAGATAGTCACTGCAGCATTCACTGTGACCAAGAGCAAAAGTTTAGAAATAACCCATGTCCATTAACAGAAGACTCGTGCACAGCGCGTTGTGGCTTGGACAGTGGAATACTATGCAGCTTCTGAAAGCATAAGGCTCATCTGTAGGTACAAAGTGGAATGTCTCAAGACATTATATGTATTGTAAAATATATTTTTAACTAAGCAGACATTCAAAACTGTGTATGAGATGCCACCTTTTATGCAAAAAAGGAAAAAAGAGGATGTAGACACATATGTTCTTTATGTGTGTACAATTTCTCTGGAAAGATATACAAGAAACTGGATAGGGGAGCAGCCTCTGGGCAGAACTGGGGACTGGGAAGCGGGGTGCAGGGGAAGGAGATTTGCTCTTCATTAATTCCCCTTTATTATTCTTGGCACCTCTTGTTGGGTACGAATGCTACCCATTCACATAGATGGAGGGAAGCATAAGGAGCCAAGGAGAAAGCTCCAGAATCAGGCAGGAAGACTGTCAGGAGGTCTCTCCTTTGTATCCTCAATCTTGCGTCCCCAGTGGAAGTCCTGTGAAAGCCTCTTAGAGGAAACAGCAGCTTGAATATCTGCCTAAATGTTCCAATACACCAAAAGAACCACCCTGCTGGACTATGAACAAGAGACCCTGACGTAGTCTCTCTGCAGACTATTCAAGTTTTATTTTGTAAAACTTCAAAGATATGCAAAAATAGAGAGAATGGTATAATGAATCTCCATGTACCTATCACCCAGCTTCAGCAGTCATCAATATATGGACAATTCTGGTTCATCTCTGCACACCCATCCACTCCTTCTGGGATTTTTGTTTTTGAGGAAGATTATCCCTGAGCCAACATCTGCTGCCAATCCTCCTCTTTTTTTGCTGAGGAAAACTGGCCCTGAGCTAACATCCGTGCCCATCTTCCTCTACTTCATATGTGGGATGCCTGCCACAGCATGGCTTGACAAGTGGTGTGTGAGTGCACACCCAGGATCTAAACTGGCGAACCCCAGACCGCCGAAGCGGAACACGCGAACTTAGCTGCTGGGCCACTGGACCGGCCCCTAAAAGATTTTTTATTGTGGTAAAAAACACAATAAAATTTACCATCTTAACCATTTTCAATTGTACAGTTCAGTGGTATTAAATACATTCATAATGTTCTGACATCAACAACTGAAAGGAGTGGGGACAAAGTTGTAAGGAAGCGGAGTTTTTGTATGTTATTGAAGTTAAGCTGGTATAAAATCAAACTAGAGTGGTATGACTTTAGGATGTTCAGTGTAATCCCTATAGTAACCACAAAGAAAATGGTTATAGAATATACACAAAAGGAAATGAGAAAGAAATGTAAACGTTTCACTACAAAAAATCAACTAAACACAAAAGAAGATAGTAATGCAGGAAATGAGGTATGAGAAAACTATAAGGCATATAGAAACAAATAGCACAGTGGAAGTAAATCCCTCCTTATTAGCAAGTACTTTAAAGGTAAATGGATTAAATTCTCCACTCAAAAGACGGAGATTGGTAAAATGGATAAAAACACATGATTCAACTATATGCTATCTACAAGAGACCCACTTTAGACCCAAAGACACAAACAGGTTGAAAGTGAAAGAATGGAAAAAGATATTCCATGCACATGGTAGCCAAAAGAGAGCAGGGGTGGCTATATGAATATCAGACAAAATAGACTTTAAGTCAAAAAGGTTGCAAGAGACAAAGAAGGACATTATATATTAATACAAGATTCAATACATCGAGAATAGAGGACAATTATAAACATTTATGCACCTAATAACAGATCAGCAAAATATATGCGGCAAAAACTGACAGATTGAAGGGAGAAATAGACAGCTCTACACTAATAATAGTGCCCTATTCTTAATAATGGATAGAACAATCAGACAAAAGATAAATAAGGAAATAAAAGACTTAGCACAATAAACCAACTAGATCTAACAGACATATAGAGAACACTCCACCCAACAACAATAGCATACACATTCTTCCCAAGTGCACATGGGACATTTTCCAGAACAGACCATGTGTTAGACCACAAATTGTCTCAGTAGATTTAAAAAGATAGATATCATACAAAGTATCTTCCCCAACCACAATTGGATAAAATTAGAAATCAACAACACGGGCTGGCCCAGTGGCGCAGAAGTTAAGTGTGCATGTTCTGCTTCAGCAGCCCGGGGTTCACCAGTTTGAATCCCAGATGAGGAAATGGCACCGCCTGGCAAGCCATGCTGTGGTAGGCGTCCCACATATAAAAAATAGAGGAAGATGGGCACGGATGTTAGCTCAGGGCCAGTCTTCCTCAGCAAAAAGAGGAGGATTGGCAGATGTTAGCTCAGGGCTAGTCTTCTTCTTAAAAAAAAAATCAACAACAGAAGTAAAACTTGAAAACTCAAAAATTTATGGAAATTAAATAAAATTCTCTTAAGCAATCAATTGATCAAAGAAGACATCACAAAGGAAATTAGAAAATACTTAGAACAAATGAAAACAAAGATACGAATACCAAAACTTATGGGATACAGCGAAAGCAGTACTAAGGGGGAAATTTACAGCTATAAATACCTACATGAAAAAACAAGAAAGAGGGGCCAGCCCGGTGGCGCAGAGGTTACGTCAGCACATTCCGCTTCTCAGAATTCAGTGGCTTAAGTATTCAGTCAGGTGAGGATTCACTGTACTCTGGTAACAACCCCCAAGTCTCAGTTGCCATAGTAGTTTGCCGAACATGGCCATAAATCTCCCCTATTCTGGTGTGCACTCATGCATCTTTGCAATGTGACTTTGCCACTCCTCCCATCAAGAGATGATAAAGTTTCCCCCACTCTGGGCTGACCTTGTGATTTGCTGTGACCAACAGAACATGGTGGAAGTGATGTTATGTGACTACTGGCTTAGGCCTCAAGAGACCTTGCAGCTTATGCTTTGGATCTCTTGGAGTGCTGTCCTGAGACTACCATGCCATGGGCACTAGGGATGATAGACTACGGGTCCTGCTGTTCCCACTGAACTCAGTCCACAGCTGACTGCAGATACGTGAGTGAGTCCAGGCAAGACAGCAGAAGAACCACCTGGCTAACCCCTAGAATCATGAGTAAGAATAAATCATCTTTTTAAGTCTCTAAATTTTGGGTGGTATTTTTTTTCCTGCAACAGTGGTAATACAGTGGATTAAAATAACAAAGGTTTATTTTTGGCTCATTTTGCATATCTGAGGCTCAGCAGTGTTTCTGCTTTTGCTGTCTCCCAGGGATCCAGGTTGATGGAGCAGCCACCATCTCAAACATTGCCAAACAGAGGGAAAGAAAGCATGGTGAAGACTGCATTGGCTCATAAAGCTTCCAGCCAAAAGTGATACACATCACTTATACTCACGTTTCATTGGCCAAAGCAAGCGGATGGGGAAGTTCAATCCTACTATGTGACGGAAAGGAGACAAAGCCAGCATATTTGTGAACATCCCTAATACCCACCACCCTGAAGGTAGTTTAATTCTCTTTTGTAAAATCTGAGTAGGTGGGCAGGGATGGTATGACATGAACACAGTGTCAGGAACCCAGGCTTCTCCATCTGCTTGCCCTGTCATCCCCAAGCTATTGCTCTCAAATCACCATCAGATTTATATTCCAGCCCACAGGAAGGGGAAGGCATACTACCCTTTTATTTGAGGGGCATAACTTAGAAGTTGCTCACATCAGTTCTACTCTTATTGGCCAGAACCCTGTCATCTGACCACTAGCTGCAAGGGAAGCTGGGAAATGTAGTCTTTAGCTGGGTGACTGTGTGTCCTGCTAAACATCTCTTACTGCAGAAGGAGCAGTATCTTATTATAGATAATGGGTGCAGGGGAGGGACCAGCAGCTCTGCCACAGCAGCAGCTTTGGGACCCCAATACCAAGGGTATCGTGGTCTTCCTGCATTTAGTCAGCCCTGCCCCATGTGAGTCCCACATTTTGCACTTGAGTTTCAGAGAAGTTATCTGTAAATCAAAAGAGTTTTTAACAAACTTAAATGATCACTTCAGAGATGATTCATTCTCTCTCTCTTTTTTTTTTTTGCTAGGAAGATTAGCCCTGAGCTAACATCTGTGCCAGTCTTCCTCTGTTTTGTATGTGGGTCGCTGCCACAGCATGGCTGCCAATGAGTGGTGTATGTCCGGAAAGTGAACCTGCACCACCAAAGTGGAGCACGCTGAACTGAACCACTAGGCCATGAGGCTGACCCTGGTTTCATCTTAATTTTTGATTGATCTTATTTATTTATATTCCACATTGTTTGACAAAGTATTAAAGAGACTTCTGTGGGATGGGGAGGCTAACACCCAAGCTTAGAGTTTCTTTGTTTCTTGCATTTTGTACAAATGCAGGTTGTAATTTCTGTTTTTTTTTTTTTTTTGAGGAAGATTAACCCTGAGCTAACACTGCTGCCAAACCTCCTCTTTTTCTGAGGAAGACTGGCCCTGAGCTAACATCCATGCCCATCTTCCTCTACTTTATATGTGGGACGCCTACCACAGCATGGCTTGCCAAGCAGTGCCATGTCTGCACCCGGGATCCGAACCGGCGAACCCCGGGCCACCGAAGCAGAACGTGCACACTTAACCGCTGCACCACCGGGCCAGCCCCGCAGGTTGTAATTTAAAGGCACATCCCAAACTCTTTGAGTCACCAATCCCAAATTTATTTATTTTATAAGTTGGGAATTTTATCTACTGGACTTTCCGTAAAAATGTTCTAAACATTTTTTTTGGTCTCCTAAACTAAATATTGATTTCATTTTGTCCCTAGATTCTCTCTGGGTAAGAGTTACAGGGAAAAAGTTTGTGAATCCTCCTCTGTATCAAGAATTTCTAAGAAAATTAGTCTCAATTCCTTAGAGGTTTATGTTCAAGAAGACAATACTGTCCCAGCGTCTCAGGAACTAAAATCCACTTGGCAAAACCCAAAAGAAAACTGAAACTTTACTTAAATAAAATGTTTTGCAATATCTTGGATGGTTTGTGGGTTTGTGTGGTTTAGACTATTTGTGCAAGAGCATGTGTGCGCATTTGTGTGCACCTGTGTGTTGGGGGTGGCGTTTGGGAGCAGTATGCAGAGCCTGTGGTGGAGATCAATTGACTCTGTTGATATACTGGGATTGGGGAGACAGGGCAAAGATTTCACCCCTCAGCTCAGTCCTTAATCCCTGATTCGTTTTTTTCCTAACAAGAGAACACCCTTTTTGCCACTCCCTGGTTTTCTTTCTCTGGCAGCAAATGAAGCAGCTGCTGAGCCAGCTCTGGTTTTCGGGAAATCAGATGACCTTTTCCCTCTGCCCGGCTCTCTGCCTCTCCCTGCCCCTATGGTGGACACCATGGACCCACTGATGGCTTTTCTTTCCCTGCTGGCCCTGTACCCAGGTAGGAGCAGGGGAGGGGGGGTGTTAGGGTCCTGTGGGCGAGGCTGGTGCTACCCAGCTTGAGTTCCCACACAGTCTTTTTCGCTTTCCTTTTCTCATCTGTGCCTTCCGTCTTTTCTCCATTTCTCTGTCATGTCCCTGTGCCCACAGGCTTGGCTGCCGCCACTCCCTCCTGTCCTCAGAATGTGAATATCTCTGGTGGCTCTTTCACCCTCAGCAACGGCTGGGCCCCTGGGAGTGTCCTCACCTACTCCTGCCCCCTGGGCCGTTATGCATACCCAGCAGCAACACGGCTGTGCAAGAGCAACGGACAGTGGCAGACCCCAAGATCCACCCGGCAGACAAAGGCGGTCTGCAAACGTGAGGCTCCCTGCAGGCCTTGCTCAGGGTGCCTCGCCAGGGGCCACCCCACAACTTCTATTTAGGAGTTGCTTGGGGTTGGGCTTACCCTGACTGGATAGTGTGGGAGGGATGGTAAAGCTGCTTTTCCGTGGGGCTTTGCAAAATAGTGGCAAACGTCAATTGCCCATAGCAAGGCATTGGAGGCAGGCTTTGATGGACGTTGTAGGTACTAAAGCCAGAGATGATTTTTAAAATGCTTAACAGTTGACTGCAGCATACTGACCATTCAGAAAGGACTCTGAATGCTCCTGGAGTCTCCTGTTGTGCCAGGGGTTACCCCTTTCCTTACCTACTCATGGGATATCTGAGGACCCCAGGGGAGGGGCTGGGGTGGCCATGGCCCTCCGGGTGCTGAGAGAAGTGGCTATTTATCAATCAATTAGGTTGAACCATGTGAAATTGCTGCTATCCAACCAATTGCCAAAAGCAGCAATTCCACGTGCATCAACCTCGTATGTTTGACAACTGGTTGGCTGTTCTAATGCATCCAAGCTGGACATCACCCACTTGATGCCCAGCCCAGATGTTATCCATCCATCCCAAATTCTCATCCCCTTCTCTTCCTCCAGCCGTTCGCTGTCCAGCCCCTGTTACCTTTGAGAATGGCATGTACACCCCACGGCTGGGGTCATATCCTGTGGGCGGCAACCTGAGCTTCGAGTGTGAGGATGGTTTCACGCTGCGGGGCTCACCTGTGCGGCAGTGTCGCCCCAATGGCATGTGGGATGGGGAGACAGCCGTTTGTGACAACGGCGGTGAGTGCCCTGACCGAGGGCTGCATGGGGCCTGGGGTTTTCCAGGAACCTTGGAGCCAGATATGCGCCCGGGGAGCCTCTGTGGGAACAGGAGCCTGAGGTTTCTGGTGCCAAGATAATATTCTTGGATTTTGGTAAATTGAGGCCTATAGGTCACACATCACTGGGCTGCGGGGAGCCCGGCCCGAGACAGTTGGTGCTAAGCTTCGGATCCAAC
This sequence comes from Equus caballus, assembly GCF_041296265.1. NCBI lineage: Eukaryota > Metazoa > Chordata > Mammalia > Perissodactyla > Equidae > Equus > Equus caballus. The sequence goes on from NC_091703.1 coordinate 34,974,193, forward strand.
ATAAAGGCTCCACGTGCTCTGTCCAGCTTTCCCAAGTGCGTCAAAGCAGGATTGGTATTTGGGTCTCATGGGCCATTGCAGGGACTTTACGCTGAGGGGGAATTGAGCTTTGTGCTGAGGTGCCTTGCCTCTGGAACCAGTTTGGGTTCCCAGCCGGCTCAGACTTTGACAGCTTTTGGGCGGGTTATTTAACCTCGAGATGCCTCAATTTTCACATCTGTAACATGAGGATAATGAGCGCCAGCTGCATGGTGTTGCTGTGTGGATTAAGTGAGCTGATATTACTAAGCATCTAGAACAGCCTCTGGAATCTGATAAGCTCCACTTCTTTTTTAACTTTTTTTCCAAATGTTTATTATTTATTTATTTATTTTGGTGAGGAAGATTGGCCCTGAGCTAACATCTGTGCTAATCTTCCTCTGTTTTATATATGGGACACCTCCACAGCATGGCTTGATGAGCAGTGTGTAGGTCAGTGCCCAGGATCCAAACCCTCGTACCCCGGGCCGCCAAAGCAGAGAGCAAACTTAACCACTATGCCACTGGGCTGGCCCCATTTTCTTTTTTTTTTTTTGAGGAAGATTAGCCCTGAACTAACATCTGCTGCCAATCCTCCTCTTTTTGCTGAGGAAGACTGGCCCTGAGCTAACATCCACTCCCATCTTACTCCACTTTACATGTGGGACACCTGCCACAGCATGGCTTGACAAGCTGTGTGTGGGTCTGCACGCAGGATCCGAGCCAGCGAATCCCAGGCCTCGGAAGTGAAATGTGTGAACTTAATTGCTGTGCTAATGGGCCAGCTCCTACATACACTTGTGTCATGGTGATTACTGCCCCTGAGAATGGTGATGGGCTCTGCTTGATAGAAGCAGGGCTCCCAGGGATTCCCTGGAGCCACACTTGCCTGTGGGTTTTTGGGAGCTTCCTGGATCACAGTTCTGAGCATATAATACAGAAGACACAGAGTCCACAAGATGGCAGGACCATACCCTCACCCGGAGGCCAGCCATCCACTCCCAACTCATGCCTTTCACTCTTTGCCAGATAGCCATTTATTCAAGCATAAATATAATTTATTTGAAAGTTGAGATATAATCTACCTACAGTAAAGGGCACAAATCTTAAGTATTCAGCTCGGTGAATTTTTACACATGTATCCACCTGTGCAATCACCAGCCAAGACAGAGAACATGTCCAACATCACAGGAGGCTCCCTCCTGTTTCCTCCCACAAGGGAACCATGCTTCTGACTTCCGTCTCCTTAGATTAGCTTAGCCTGTTCTCACACTTCATACAAATGGAATCACACAGAATGTGCTCTTTTGCATCTGGCTCCCTTTATGCAACATTCTGCCTGTGAGATCTATCCATGTTGTCCTGCGTATCAGCAGTTTGGTTATTTTTGCTGCTGTGTAGTTCCATTATGTGAATATATTACAGTTTATTTGTGCATTTCCCTGTTAATGGGCATTCGGATTATTTCCAGTTTTTGGCTATTCTGAGTAAAGCTCCATGAACGTTCTTGTATGTGATTTTTTGGTGCATGTACGCACATGTTTCTCTTGAGCATAGTGTCTAAGAGTGGAATTATTGGGTCACAGGTTGGTGGATGTTTGGTTTTAGCAGATGCTGGCAAACAGTTTCACTGTTTGCTGTTCACAGACCAGCAATGCAATGGAGTTCCAGTTGCCCTGCATCCTCTCTGACGCTTGGAATTACCCATTTTTTTAGTTTTAGCCATTCTCGTCCACGTGTAGTGATGACTCATTGTGGTTCGTGAAGTGCAAATATTCTCTGTGGCAGTGTGGGCCTCCCCAGCCAGTGTCTTCCTGGGGCTCTGGGATGTGTGCAGGCTGAATCCCAAAGCTGGGATTGGGATGCATTAGTTGGCAACTGAGGCCACTGGATTCTAAACATTTTGCCCTACTTCAGGTCTTCCATCCACACCTCTGAGAAGCACAGTTGTAGTGTCTCCCAAAGGGGAGGCCAAGAGGCTCACAGAGGCTCTGAGGGTCTGGAGAGGAGGAGGATCCTGGAGGGAGAGGGCGGGTGAGCAGGGCCTGAGCAGGTGAGTCCTTGCTCACCTCCATCTTCCTTCGTTCACTCGCAGCTGGTTACTGCCCCAACCCGGGCATTTCAGTAGGTGTGGTGCGGACAGGGTCCCGCTTCGACCTTGGGGACAAGGTCAGGTACCGCTGCTCATCGAATCTGGTGCTGACCGGGTCTTCGGAACGGGAGTGCCAGGATGATGGGGTCTGGAGTGGGACAGAGCCCATCTGCCGCCGTGAGTAGCCACCCTGACCCTCCTGAGACTCCTGGGCACCCCACCCTTGGCCCTGGCTGACCCCAGTGGCTCTTCCCCCAGAGCCCTACTCTTACGACTTTCCTGAGGACGTGGCCCCCGCCCTGGGTACTTCCTTGTCCCACCTGCTTGGAGCTACCAATCCCACCCAGAAGAAGAAGGGTGAGTGCTTGAGGAGAGGGCAGCAGGGTGCTGGGCCCGGGCCGGAGCAGGGAGCCTCAGGTGGGCTCAGTGGGGCTGAGCTGACCAGAAGGGAGGCAGGGAGGCCTGACCCCTCTGGCAAGAGAGCAGGTCGAAGGTGGAGATCTGAATCTTCTCCTTCCACATTTCTCCCAGAAAATGTGGGCCGCAAGATCCAAATCCAGCGCTCGGGTCACCTGAACCTCTACCTGCTCCTGGATGCCTCTCAGAGTGTGTCGGAAAAAGATTTTGGCATCTTCAAGAACAGCGCCATCCTCATGGTGGACAGGGTCAGGGAATAGGAGCCTACGTCAGAGGAGGCCTTGCTGCACCCACTGTCCCTCTCTGTCTCCTTCTCTTCCTCAGAATCTCACTTAAAGCCCACCTCGTCCAAGAAGTCACCCCAGATTGTATGCATGCCATGCAGGAGTCATGGATTCAATTTATAGGATCATATTTTTCATTCCACAAACACTGTTGGGGCACCTGCTCTATGTCAGGCATTGTACTGGGTGCTGGGTGCTGGGGGGGCACCAAAGATGAACATAACTGAAATCCTGCTTTCCAGGAATTCATCTTCTAGAACAGTGGTCTCCACAGAGGGGTACACAAAATAATCCACTGGAGTAAGGCAGAAAGACACTGGTATTCTTGTTGCATAATTTAAATTTAAATTAAATTAATAACCATATTTAATAGTTTCTTTTCAAATTTTCAGTATTTTGTGTATTTTTAAAAATGTGTATATTTGAATAGTGATACACGTTATAAATATGAGTATGCTTTATAAATGTGTATACCTATATTGGGGTATGTACTAAAAATGTTTTTACTGAAGGGATGCATGAACAGAAGAGTTTGGAAGTCACGCGTTTAGATTCTTTGTCGATGCTTTCCTTGGTAATTATGATTTTCACAATAGTTTATGTAGATATATGTTTTTCCTCCCAACTACATTCTAAAGAAGAAAGCTTTTGGGCTCCTTCAGGCCCCTCTTAGGACTTGAAGTTAAGCAACTCACTAAGCTGTGAGGTTGCAGAGGGCAACAGTTCCAGAAGTTGTGCTGACAAGTTCAAATTCTACCTCCACCTCTTACCAGTGGTGTGATCTGGGGCAAGGTAACAAGCCTCAATTTCCTCATCTATAAAATAGAATCGATGGGAGGATTAAATGAGGAGCAAACCTAGCCAAGAGAATGTCAGTTTCCTGGCTTCTTCCAAGCAGCAGTTTCCTAATAAGAGTCTACCCTGGACCTTGCCTCTGTCAGTCTCAGCCAGGCTGTCTGACTCCTCCAGGGCCCTTTGCTTGCTCTCTTACCATCTCCCCTTTGGTTTCAGGGCCCCTTAGACTGCCTCTCACTTGCCCTTTACAGATCTTCAGCTTTGAGATCAATGTTAGCGTCGCCATTATCACCTTTGCATCAAGGCCCCGAATCGTCATGTCTGTTCTGCACCACAACTCCCGGGATGTGATGGAAGTGATCAACAGTCTGGACAACATCCACTACAAAGGTATGGGAGTCATCAAATGAACGTAATGGGAGAGGGAAGGGATGAGCTCTTGGTGCCTGCAGACAGATTCTGGACAAGTCAGGGAGAGACAGAGGCCTCTTGGTGGCATTCAAGTCTCAGGGCTCTGGGGTGCTTGTTCCTCAGGCGAGGGTGGCTTCCAAGTCCAGGTTCATGTTGAGGGAGTCCCAGCTCCCGCCAACTCCCAGCTTACTCTAATGTGCTCCATGCCCAAATGCCTCTCACAGGTCTTTGGCTCCTTTCTAATGCCAGAACCACGTGATCTGGTTTTCATGGCTCAACCCCTTATCTGCCCCTGTCGTTATAAAACTGCCTGGGGGGTAGGTAGCAGATGGCTAATCCAAGTTCTTTGGAAACCCCATCTTTGAATCTTGGGACTTTAGAGTGGCCTTGGATTGGGGTTACGCAATGACAATTTTTAAGGGAAAAGGCTTTTAATGTTTGAACAGGCAGTGATGCCAAATCTCTATCTGGATATCAAAGGTCTGAGTTTGTCAAACTTGTTGATAAATGCATTTCCAATGGTTGAGGGAATAGAGTGATTCTCTTCTCCCAGGTGGTAGGTGGAAAGTTTCTTTTTCTTTTTTTATTTTATTGAGGTCATATTGGTTTATAACATTGTGTAATTTCAGGTGTACATTTTTATATATCAGTTTCTATATAGACTGCATAGTGCTTACCACCAATAGTCTAGCTTTTATCTGTCACCATATATATGTGCCCCTTTACCCCTTTCACCCACTCCTCAACCCCTTCCCCTATGGTAACCACTAATCTCTTCTCTTTATCCATGTCTTTGTTTATCTTTCACATATGAGAGAAATCATATGGTGTTTGTCTTTCTCTGTCTGGCTTATTTCGCTTAACATAATACCCTCAAGATCTACCCGTGTTGTTGGAAATGGGATGATTTTGTCTATTTTTTTTGTCACTGAGTAATATTCCATTGTATATATATATATATTGCATCTTCCTCAGTTGACGGGCACTTGGGTTGCTTCCATGTCTTGGTTATTGTGAATAATGCTGCAATGAACATACGGTGCATAAGTCTCTTTGTATTATTGATTTCATGTTCTTCGGAATAAATATCCAGTAGTAGGATAGCTGGGTGGTATGTTAGTTCTATTTTTAATTTTTTGAGAAATCTCCATACTGTTTTCCATGTGGCTGCACCAGTTTGCATTTAGGTGGGAAGTTTCTAAGAGAGTCCTTCCTCTTTGCAAATTCCAGATCATGAAAATGGAACTGGGACCAACACCTATGAGGCCCTAAATAGTGTCTATATCATGATGAATAACCAAATGCAACGCCTGGGTATGAACACAGTGGCCTGGCAGGAAATCCGACATGCTGTCATCCTTCTGACAGATGGTGGGTATCATCCTCACTGTGAGTGAGTCCGGCGTAGTGGAAGGACCACCAATATGGGGTGAGAAGACCTGTGTTCTAGTTCTCCCTCTGACATTTATAAAGTAGAAATAGTGTTGATGATGCTGAAGGTAATGACAACCACAATAACGATGCTAATGATAGCTTCTTTTCTTTCCTTACACAATTTTTTTTTTTTAAAGATTGGCACCTGAACTAACAACTGTTGCCAATCTTCTTTTTTTTTTTTTCTGTTTTTCCTCCCCAAATCCCCCCAGTACATAGTTGTATATTTTAGTTGCGGGTCCTTCTAGTTGTGGCATGTGAGATGCCGCCTCAGCATGGCCTGACGAGTGCTGCCGTGTCCGTGCCCAGGATCTCAACCAGCGAAACCCTGGGCTGCCACAGCGGAGCGTGCAAACTTAACCACTCAGCCATGGGGCTGGCCCCCCTCCTTACACAATTTTTATGGACAGCAATTTAAGTAGTTTGTGTAGAAGTGCTTTGTGATAATAAATGTTAGTTATTGTTACCTGGGAGGTCACCTAGAGTGATGCGTGGCTCTGGAGCAGGGATGTCAGGTGCACGGATGTAAGGGCAGACTGTGCAGTGGACCTGGGCTCTGTCATTTATCTTTTGATTTTGGCCAAATTACATAGCTCCTCCAGAAGTCAACACTTCCTGAGATGTCATGAGGACTAAATGAGATAAAGTATATGAACCTCCTGGCCCAGTGCCTGGAATGTAGAGAATTTCAGTAAATGACTTGAAACTCTTGCAGTAAGTGTTGAGGTTCCCAGGATGAATGCCTTCCTACTCCTCCAGAGCTGGGAGAAGTCTGATATATCCACCCAGACAAACAATTATTTTCCTTCCCTGTTCTAGGAAAGTCCAACATGGGTGGCTCTCCCAAGCTGGCTGTGGACAATATCAAAGAGCTCTTGAACATCAAGCAGAAGAGGAATGACTATCTGGGTGAGCCTCCGCCCTCGCCCCCGATCTGTGCTGTCCCTGTCGGGAGCACGAGGCCTACAGTCAGGGGTTCCAGCATCTTGGCTTTATTTCTAGCGAGACGCCAAGCCGTGTTGTTCTCTATTAAGGCAGCCAAGTGTCACATGGAAGAGTCAGGAGACAAACTGCCCATGGTTTCTTTCTTTATTTTTTTCTTTAAGATTTTATTTTTTCCTCTTTCTCCCAAAGCCCCTTGGTATATAGGTGTATATTTTTAGTTGTGGGTCCTTCTAGTTGTGGCATTGTGGGACGCCACCTCAGCATGGCTTGATGAGCAGTGCCATGTCCATGCCCAGGATCCGCACTGGTGAAACCCTGGCCACCAAAGCGGAGTGCGCGAACTTAACTGCTCGGCCACGTGGCCGGCTCCACGCCCATCCTTTCAACCTTGGTTTCATCTTCAGTCGGCTGTGGCTGTGGGCAGCTTCTTCCTTTGTAAGAGGGGAAGAGTGCTAGGATCTACCTCATAGGCCGAGATGCTCAGAGAAACACAGTGCATGTTAGCGGCCGCCATCATCATCATCGTGATCGTCGTTATCCACCATCTTATGTTCCACAAACCTCTCTGGGCAGACAAAGGCCTGGCTTCCTTGTAGGGACTGGCCCTGGCATTTCCTCTTCCAGCGGTACAGATAACTAACTAAGGCTTTGGCAGTTGCACCTCTAACAGAATGATTCCTCAGGTTCAGACTAAACACAAATTGCGCTGACCTTTGACCAGAAAAGACATTCAGAGATAAGTGCTCCAGATTAAGAGGGGGCAGTTGGTTTTCAGCCCCAACTTTCCCTTTCCCCCTGGATCTTCTTTCCTCCGTTCAAGCAGCCCCACCCCACCTGCCCCTCAGGAGTAAGCAGATTCCTCTTTAAAACTCTGGTCTGAGGAAGGCAAAATCCAAATTCTACTCCCTAACTCCTTAGCATCACTGGGCTGGGGTGAAATGCTTAAAACGCTTTAGTAAAAAGAAGCAGGAAGTAAATGGAAAGAGTCAAAGAAAACACGCGGGTCAGGATAATTGTCCTGCTCCCTCCATAACTGCTTCTGCCCGGGCCGGTGCTCGATTGCTTCCTGAGGGAAGACTTGTCTCTCAGTCTGTCTGAGCATCTCGCTCCTTACACACAACACAGGGCCCTCTGGGAGCAAAAAAAAGGCCATGAGGAGTACTAAGGGTGGGAGAAGACCAGACTCTGTGGGCACTCTGCTAGCTCGGAGGCTGGGCGTGGACGGTTGTGTGGGCCCAGGTTCTCCAGTGAGAAGAGATGGCTCCAGGCCCCTCCCCAGAGCTTACACTTTACAGAGAAGGACCAGATCTGAAGTATGGCCTCCATGCTACATTCATGAGTTCTTTTTATTCATTTAGTCATTTAAAGTACTTACTGAGCCTCTCCTGGTCCAGGCACCGTTCTAAGGCTACGGCTGTGAACAGAAAAGACAAAAATGCCTCCTTGTGTGGGGATGTCCTTCTGGCAGGGGCAATGTATTAGTTTTGTAGGGCTGCTGCAACAAATTCTACAAACGTGGGTGGCTTAAAACAACAGAAATGTATTCTCTCATGTTTAGGAGGCCAGAAGTCCCAAATCAAAGTATCAGCAGGGTGCTGCTCCCTCTGGAGCCTCTGGAGAAGAATCCTTCCTTGCTTCTTCCAGCCTCTGGTGGTCCCAGGCTTGCCTTGGCTTGTAGCAGGATAACTCAATCTCTGCCTCTGTCTTCGCATCACCTTCTTGCCTGAGTGTATCTCTGTGTCATCACATGGTCTCTCTGTGTGTCTGTGTCCAAATTCCCCTCTCCTTATAAGGACACCAAGCATCAGATTAGGGCCCACCCTAATCCAGTATGACCTCATCTTAACTTTATTACATCTGAAAAGATCCTATTTCCAAATAAGGTCACATTCACAGGTACCGGATGTTAGGACTTGAACATATCCTTTTGGGGGACACAGTTCAACCCATTATAGTCATTAAACAAGATAAACAAGGAAACCATGTGGCACAGTAGAGAGTGACACGTGCTAAGGTATAAAACGAAGCAGGGAGGGAATGGAAATGTCTGGGGCACTGCAGTTTTAGACAAGGAGGCCAGGGAAGTCCTTGCTGAGATGGTGACATTTGAGTCAAGACTTAAAAAGTTAAGAAAGTGAGCCATGTGGGAAGTCTTGGGGAGGAGTGAACCAGGCAGAGGTGCAGCTCATGCAAAGGGCCTGAGGTGGAAGTGTGCCTGCAAATTTGGGGAACTTCAAGGAGGCTATGTGGCTGGAAGAGAGTGAAGGGCAAGAAGTGGTAGGAAATGAGATCAGATAGTAGTTGGGGGTGGGGGTCCAGTTCATGTAGGCCTTTGTAGCACACAGTGGGCTCCAAATTACAGTCTCCTGTTTCGTGGAGTAGCCCATCAGCCTTGAGATTCTGGTGATTTCCTCCTCCCCACCAGACATCTATGCCATTGGGGTGGGCAACCTGGATGTGGACTGGAGAGAATTGAATGAGCTGGGGTCCAAGAAGGACGGCGAGAGGCATGCCTTCATTCTGAAGGACGCAGAGGCTCTGAGCCAGGTCTTTGAGCACATGCTGGGTGAGTGAGCTTTGCCCTCTCTGGAACAGGGTGGGCAGTGAGGAGCCAGCCGGGGGTCCAGGTTTGGAACCTGCTCACAGTGCTACTCACCTGCCTCCTTCCCCATCTGTTCCTCACAACCACAGATGTCTCTCAGCTCACAGACACCATCTGTGGGGTGGGGAACATGTCAGCCAATGCCTCTGCCCAGGAGAGGACACCCTGGCATGTTACTATTAAGGTATGAGGAAGGAGGGATGGGGCTTGGCTCAGAGGTGAAAGTAGCCATGGGCTAGAGACACAGCAGTCCCTGAAGATTACCTGTTCCCCTGCAGCCCAAGAGCCAGGAGACCTGCCGGGGGGCCCTCATCTCTGACCAGTGGGTCCTGACAGCTGCTCACTGCTTCCGCCAAGCCGAGAACCATACCCTGTGGAGGGTCAGTGTGGGTAAGACAGGGACCACACCAGGTTCCCGATTCTGCAAGCCACTCTTTGTCCCTAGCGTCTGATCCCTTCAGAACCCTGGCCCAGCCTAATCTGCCATATTGTTCCCAGGGGATCCCAATGCCCAGTGGGGCAAAGACTTCCAGATTGAGAAAGCAGTGATCTCCTCGGGGTTCGATGTCTTTGCCAAGAAGAATCAGGGAATCCCAGAGTTCTACGGTGATGATATCGCCCTGGTGAAGCTGGCCAAGAAAGTGAAGATGTCCACTCACGCCAGGTGCCAGAGTCCGGGATGCGAGGGCGCCCTCCAGGGGACAGTGCTCTGAGGAGCTCTGGAAAAGGGGTCACTGAGGACAGGCCTGTATGACCCTTGCCCTTCTTTCCAGGCCCATCTGCCTTCCCTGCACGGTGGGGGCTAATCTGGCTCTGCGGAGACCCCCAGGCAGCACCTGCCAAAACCATGGTGAGTGCTGGGGCTTCGGGTGCATGAAGAGCTAGGACCATGGCTTGTGGGTGATGACATGGTCTGTGCTGCCATCCCCAAGTTGGGAGTCTGGATGCTGAGTAAAGAGGCCAGCACCACATCCCCTTCTTGACTGCAGAGCATGAACTTCTGAACCAACAGAGCATTCCTGCTCATTTTGTGGCCTTGAATGGGAGCAAACTGAACATAAACCTCAAGACAGGGACGGAGGTGAGGGTCTTAGGTCTGGGATGCTGTGGGGGATGGGATTCCCCTGTGGCAGCTTTCAGAACATATCTCTTCCTCCTCCAGCTCTGGCTGCTTTCTCCATCTGATCCCGAGTCAGCCTCCCCCACCCCCGGCCTAGCTGGACTCCAGGTGTCCCCTGGGCCTTCTCATTCCATCCTTCTCTCCTGTTTCACCCCTACTGCAGTGGACAAGCTGTATCAACGCCGTCTCCCAAGACAAAACCACATTCCCCAACTTGACAGATGTTAGAGAGGTGGTGACAGACCAGTTTCTATGCAGTGGGACTGGAAAGGATGACAATCCCTGCAAGGGTGAGCCCCACTTACCTACCCCCCATCCCAGAGCCTGATTCCTGAGGGGAAGGCTCTCTGTGTCCCATGGCCAGCATGCACACCAGGACACTGGTGCACTGCCCTGATGACAGGGGAGCAGGGTGAGAGCCAGGATGACAGTCTTTTGTTTCTCCTTTCTGGCAGGAGAATCTGGGGGAGCAGTTTTCCTTGAGCGGAGATTCAGGTTTTTTCAGGTGAGGAGAGAACGGGGAAGCTCCCAGGACTGGGGTTACAGGATCTTGGTCTTGTAGGGGGAAGAGAGAGGACTTTGAAGGAACCAGGGAGATTGGGGCTTGGAGCTGGAGCTGTGGCAGCCTCCCACCCCATACTCTCTTTCTTCCAGGTGGGCCTGGTGAGCTGGGGTCTCTACAACCCCTGTGGCAGAGATGATAAAAAATCCCGCAAGAGGGCACCCACTGGCAGGGTCCCACCGCCGCGAGATTTCCACATTAATCTCTTCCGCCTGCAGCCCTGGCTGAGGCAGCACCTGGAGGGCGTACTGAACTTTTTGCCCCTCTAATCATGGCCACCAACCGTTTTGCTGTCCTGCCAGGACCTGCCATCTGTCCTGTCTCCTACCTCTGAACTTCCACCCTCAGACCCCATGGCCCTTTCTCACTCCTAGCTCTGAGTAAATCCCAGCCTCCAGGATCCTGAAGCAGCACATTCAAGCTGGGAAATCCCCAGCGCTCCTGCCGGCGCCCCTCCCACCCTCTACTTTACTTGGCTCACTCTCCTTTCACTTTCACGTGGAATTTCCAATTATGAAATTAATAAAAGTCAGTGATTTTCACATCTGTCCGTGCCTCTGCCTGGGGGTTGGCTTCGGGGGAGGGGAAGGCCAGAATGATTCCAGGAACTGCAGGAAGGCAGGTCAGAGACCCTGCTGGACAAACAGTGCCTGGACTCTGCTCCATAACAGAGTCAACAGGGGAGCAAGCTGGGGCCTTATTTCTGGTCGCTAAAACGGCAGTCTGAACTTATTGGGGAGGAACTGGGGCTGAGAGGAGGTGTTCAAGAGGAGAGTCCTGGAACTTGGGCAGCAAAGGGTGGGGCTTGTGCAGTTTCTATTTCTTTGACTGGCAGCTCAGTGGGGCTCTCCCACTTGGACATTCCGGAAAGTGATGTGGGTAGGGCAGGCGGGGTGAGCTGCAGGTGCCAGAACACACATTGCATAAAAGGCTGGAGGTTGTGGGGGGCAGGGGAGGGAGTGCAACCAGGCTCAGGTCTGGAGTTTCAGCTTGGATACTGAGCCAAGCAGACACTCAGCGCAAGCAGGATAGGCCATCTGCCCCCAGTCCCAGCTTCAATCCTGCCTTCTTCCATCGTCATGGGGAGCAATCTCAGCCCCCAACTCTGCCTGGTACCCTTGGTCCTGGGCCTCTTGTTTGGAGGTAAGAAAGGGTCCCCACTGCTTCTGCCCCTAACATTTCTCCTTGGCCTTGTGAGCATGGGTTTCATCAGCCTTTCCCTTTAGGTGTGGGTGTGATGCCACTAGCTGTGGCCGAGCCCCAAGCCTCCTGCTCTCTGACGGGAGTAGAGATCAAAGGTGGCTCCTTCCAGCTTCTCAAGGAGGGCCAGGCTCTGGAGTACAAATGCCCCTCTGGCTTCTACCCGTACCCCATGCAAGTTCGCACCTGCAAATCCACGGGGTCCTGGAGCACCCTGAAGACCCAAGACCAAAAGATTGTCAAGAAGGCAGAATGCAGAGGTTGGAGGGCAGTGAGGGTGGGCATGGGCGAGCAGAGGGACGGAGCAGGTGGCAGCCAAGGTCCAGTTAGAGTTGTACTGATACTAGGCAGGCGGACAAGTTGGGCTGAACAAGTAGGAGCTGTCCAGGGCTGGTGGTGGGAAGGAGGGAGGAGGAAGGGAGCTAACCTTTACTAAGCGTTCACCCTGTGCCAGGCAGCCCTGGCAGTTAGCAGAACACTCAGAAATGGGGAGGGAGGAGAAGTGGGACTCCCCATAGGTTGAGGGACTCTCCAGGGGTTGAGGGTAGACACTGCTTCTGTGGGACTGAGAAGACACTGTTTCTCAGTGACAGGGTCCCTGAGACCAGCAGGGATACCCTAAAGGGCAGCCCTTCCCTCTCAGTAACTTCTACTTTCCCCCCTCCCCCAAAGCAATTCGCTGCCCAAGACCACAGGATTTTGAGAATGGGGAGTACTGGCCCCGGGCCGCCTACTACAATTTGAGTGACGAGATCTCCTTTCGCTGCTATGATGGTTACACTCTCCGCGGCTCTGCCAATCGCACCTGCCAAGAAAATGGTCGGTGGGATGGGCAAACAGCCATCTGCGATGATGGAGGTGAGAAGCATCCCCTCCCCTGACAACAGTACCCTCTCCCTGACTGTGCTGCAGCCTGAGGAACAGGCACCACAGCTCTTATGCTCTACCTTGCCCTCTGGGTCTCATGCCTTTGCAGCGGGGTACTGCCCCAATCCAGGCATCCCCCTTGGCACAAGGAAGGTGGGCAGCCAGTACCGCCTCGAAGACAGTGTCACCTACTACTGCAGCCGGGGGCTCACTCTGCGTGGCTCCCAGCGGCGAACATGCCAGGAAGGTGGCTCTTGGAGTGGAACGGAACCTTCATGCCAAGGTGACCCTTGATCCATGCCCTCAGGTCAGATCCTGCTCTCCCATCCTCAGGTCCCCACACCAGGGCACTGTCTTCTCCTCCTACCACAACTCAGCTCTTTCCTCACTTCTAAACCTCCCTGTAGAACTTCCTCGCTTTTGAGCCTTCCCACCCTGGAAACCCAGCATCCCCTGCCTGTCTCTCTGGTCACTGTGTCCCAGACCCTCCCAGATATTTGACCTGATTTTTTATCTCTCCCAGACTCCTTTATGTATGACACCCCTGCAGAGGTGGCCGAAGCCTTTCTGTCTTCCCTGACAGAGACCATAGAAGGAGTTGAGGCTGAGGAGGGGCACAGCCCAGGTTTGAAGGCAGAGAGGGGAGGCGGGGCAGGGAATTGGGGCAGAATGGAGAAGGGGCAGGAGGACCATGTGTGCTGGAGCCTGAGTCTCTCTGGTGGCACCTAGGGGAACAACAGAAGAGGAAGATTGTCCTGGACCCCTCAGGCTCCATGAACATCTACATGGTGCTGGATGGATCAGACAGCATTGGGGCTCACAACTTCACAAGGGCCAAGAATTGTCTCAGAGACTTCATTGAGAAGGTGGAGCCCCCTCCCCTTGCATGTGGGGACCCTCAATGGCCCTCGCAGCCCTGCCAGTACTAGCTCCCTGGTGCTCCCAGCCCCTCTGAAAATCTCCAGGTCCTATCCTGTCCTCCTCCTCTTTTACTTGAAGCAGTTTCTTGACCTTTAACCCAGACTCCTCCATGAACCTCAGGGTAACCAGTTAGTCCTTGAGTCTCTTACTATAACCGTCCCTGTCCCAGCAAACCTGCTGAACTCTCCCACAGTATCCTACTCTCAATGCCACGACCCCTTGCTCCCCTCACCCACAGGTGGCAAGTTACGGGGTGAAGCCAAGATATGGTCTAGTGACATATGCCACGGTCCCCAAAGTTTTGATCAGAGTGTCCCAAGAAAGGAGCAGTGATGCAGACTGGGTCACAGAGAAGCTCAATGAAATCAGCTATGAAGGTTAGAGGTCAGGGAAGGGAATGGCAGGTCAACTTTTGGGTCAGAGAGGCCAGAAAGTTCAGGGGTGTTGTGGGGAGGGTGTAATGAGACCACATTTAGGAGCAGGGAGGACCACTTTGTAGCCTGTGGTTGGACAGAAGGGTCATGGGGGAATGGCGCTTAGTGGGAACCTGTTGGGGCTGAAAGGGTCACTTTGTGGTCAAAGGGAAGTCAGTGACATGACGATCAACTTAACAAGTTGAAAGATGTGGGATCTCAGTTGCTGATAGGCCTCTGGGGTTCAAGGATGGCTTAAAAGACCGGTGAGGTGATAATCTTTTCCCTTTCCACAGATCACAAATTGAAGACAGGGACTAACACCAGGAAGGCCCTCCAGGCAGTATACAGCATGATGAGCTGGGAAGGGAACGCTCCCCCTGAAGGCTGGAACCGCACCCGCCATGTCATCCTCCTTATGACTGATGGTCAGAAGGGACCTGTCTCCTGCCCTAGACTCCCCACTCTTTCCTACCAGTGTGTGGCCCCTAACTCCACATGTAACACTAGACTCACTGTTGGGGTTCTGAGTGCTGCTCAGAGCCCCCACCATGTTGATCTTTCCTGTGAGCCTTTATAAGGAGGGACCCTTCTCCTTAGAGCTGTGATCTGTCACTTCCATCCCCTCCCCAACCTGCTTACCCAGCCATGTGTGTCACTACTTCTAGCCAATTTATCTCCCTTGACTCTCTTCCTTCTTTGCTTCCCCCTTTCACGGTCCCTGTCTCTTCTGCAGGCTTGCACAACATGGGTGGTGACCCAGTCCCTGTCATTCATGAGATCCGTGACTTGCTGGACATTGGCAGGGATCGCAAAAACCCAAGAGAGGATTATCTGGGTGAGTTTTATCTCCCAAGGCCCAGCACCCTGCTTTCTCAGCTCCCCCGCCCGCCACAGGGCCTAGGCCCTCACTCTCCCCTTTTCTCCCTCAGACATCTATGTGTTTGGGGTTGGGCCTCTGGTGAACCAAGAGAACATCAATGCTTTGGCTTCCAAGAAGGATGGAGAGCAACACGTGTTCAAAGTCAAGGACATGGAAAATCTGGAGGATGTCTTCTTTCAAATGCTTGGTAGGAAGATATCAGAAAAGTACAGGAGATGGTCAGGAAACTCAGCTCTCTCCAAGTCCCACAAAGTCACTCATCCTGTCTCCCCCTGAAGCTCTGGCAGTCTGGAAGTCCTTTCTCACTCCTCCTACTCTATCTCAGTGTCACTATTCTTGTTTTCTGGCACTGACTACTTCCTGATCTAGAATCACAGAGCTCAGAATGATGTCAGAGATCTTTCTGAAGTCCCTCGTTTTACAGATGTGGAAATTGAGGCCAAGAGAGGTCAAGGGACAGCAAGCTAGTAAGAGTTGGGGCTCTATACCACAGGGGTTCCTTGCCCTTAATGTAAGGAAACAAATACCCCCACATTTCCTTTCCTCCTTATGGCCCTCTGCTCCCCAGACACGTGGGTGTCCCTTTCCAAAAGGCTATTGCCATTTGGAAAGGAAGTGTCCCAGCTTCCAGCACATTCTCCCTCCTTGGCAGATGAAACCCGGACTCTGGGTCTGTGTGGCATGGTTTGGGAGCACAGGAAAGGTAATGACTACGACAAGCAACCGTGGCAGGCCAAGATCTCAGTCACTGTAAGCACAGTGTCTTTCTGGTGGGGACTTGTGGGAGGTGAGGTCAGGGTGAAATGGGGGCAGGGGAAGGGCAAAATGTTCATATCAGATGGTGGTGGTCATGAAAGTTGAGCTTTCCTCCTCTGTTCTGTTCCCAGCGCCCTTTGAAGGGACATGAGAACTGTATGGGGGCCGTGGTGTCTGAGTACTTTGTGCTGACAGCGGCACATTGTTTCACGGTAGATGACCAGAAACACTCAATCAAGGTCAACGTGGGTAAGGATGCAGCCGATCAATCCTGAAAGTTCCAGCCATGCCCTCTAGGCAACACCTCCCTCTTTCTCAAGATCCCACACTCCACCTGTCCTCAACACAGCCCCATCCCTTGCACCAGTTAGGGATGGGGAAGACTTGGAGTTAGGGATGACACAGGGCCAGAGCCAGGAGGCTGCCCACAGAAAAGTGAGTGGTCCAGAGGTGCCCACTCTCCTCCCACCCCAGGAGGGAACAAGAAGGACTTGGAGATAGCAGAGGTCCTATTTCACCCCAACTACAACATCAATGGGAAAAAAGCAGAAGGCATTTCTGAATTTTATGACTATGATGTGGCCCTGATCAAGCTCAAGGAGAAGCTAACGTATGGCCAGACTCTCAGGTGAGGCATCTGGATCTCCAAGGAGAAAAGGCTGGGAAGGTGCGGCTGGAAGACTGGGGCAGGCTCAGAGTTTGCCATCCCTGAGTTTCCCCATTTCTCCTTAACAGGCCCATCTGTCTCCCCTGTACTGAGGGAACAAATCAAGCTTTGAGGCTTCCATGGTCAACCACTTGCCAGCAACAGAGTAAGACATATTCAGGGAGAGTAGCACAAGGGTAAGATTCTGAGACAAGTGGGACATGAGAGGGAGCTGCAGGAGCAGATGAGCCCTGCCCAGTTCCTGGATCAGAGAAAGGGGTTGAAGGACATATGATGAGTAACAAAGGCAACGGAGAGAATGCAGGGGGAGGGAGAGTGCTGAAATGATCCAGTCTGTCCATTTGTTCAGTGGAAGAACTGCTCCCTGCAAAGGATATCAAAGCTCTGTTTGTGTCTGAGTTGTCCAAGGAGGGGAAGAAGATGCTGGTTCGGAAGGAAGTCTACATCAAGAATGGGGAAAAGGTGAGGAATGTTGGATCCTAAGGAGGTCCTCTAGACCCCAATGGCTCATAAGCCAGCTTTATTCATTACCCTTCTCCATGCTCCCACCTCACCTACAGAAAGCCAGCTGTGAGAGAGATGCTCAATATGCCTCAGGCTATGACAAAGTCAAGGATATCTCTGCGGTGGTCACCCCCAGGTTCCTCTGCACTGGAGGGGTGAATCCCTACGCTGACCCCAACACCTGCAGAGGTGAGAGAAGGCTCTGTGGTTGTGCTGCAAGTTCCTGAGGCCCAAGAGTCTTTTTACCCTACAGCTTTTCCTACCCTGTAGGTGACTCTGGTGGCCCCCTGATTATTCACAAGAGGAGTCGCTTCATTCAGGTGAGTTTCCCCTTCCTACCTGTGGGGAGATGCCAAGTGGTCAGCATGGGGCTCAAAGCAGGAAAGCACAGTGCACGTGGCTGGAAAAGGGGTGGGCAGAGCCTGCCTCATCTTAGGACTATTCCTTGAACTGGCTGGCTTAGGGCCATGTGTCCGGCCTAGAGAGAATAGGACTGAGCTGGATCCCTAGTCTAATTCTTCTAGGTCAGCTCATATGCAACGGAGTAGTTGTGCTTCCTAGGAGTAGGAAGGAATTCTACCAAAAGATCCGTGGCATCCCCTCGCCCTCTCCAGGTTGGCGTGATCAGCTGGGGCGTAGTGGATGTCTGTAAAGACCAGAGGCGGCAGCTGCAGGTGCCTGCTCACGCTCGAGACTTTCACATCAACCTCTTCCAAGTGCTACCCTGGCTCAAGGAGAAACTCAAAGACGAGGGTCTGGGATTTCTATAAGGAGTTTCCTGCTGGCAAGGGACATGAGACCAAATTAAAACAGCTGCGACAATACCTGTGTTCAAGATCCTTTTGGGGTGAGGGAGTGGGGAACGTGCACTGGCCATGTTGTTACAACTAAGATCAAAATGAACAGCCGTTTTTAAAGGCTCGATCCCAATCCCAAGTGCTGAAAAACCAGAGGCTGAGGGAGATGGGTGAGCTTCCACCTCAGTGTTTTACTGAGACCAGCGTTGGGGCAGATGAGGCACACGGAATCCAGCTCCATTCCCTAGAAGCCATCCACAAGGTTCTCCTTGTAGACGTCATCACTGTAGACAATCTGGGTCCTCTTGTCCCGATGGCAACCCTTAGGGCTGTTCTGGACAGCTAGGAAAGGAAGAAAGGAGTAGTTGAGGTCTGAAGAAGAGTATTGGTGAGCCCCAAGGCCCAGAGTCTCACCAACTCAGTCCTGGCCTCTGGCCCTTGGAAGCTCAGTTTCTATGCTGCCCTCTGGTGGCTGGGATGGCCTCTCTCTCCCCTTAACCCCCTTAGGCCAGTGGCTGCCAACCCAGCGCCACTGGCAAGAAGCACACACCATTACTGTGGCACATGTGGATATTGTAATTAATGTTTTGTTCTTAGAAAAACCCAAAATGTCATTGTTGACTCATGCAAATCATGTTAACCCACCGCTTTTAGTCAGTACGTCAAAAATTAAAAATGAGTAAAATCTCTGTAGCCCTTTGTTGACATGCTGGTCATTTCTGGTTCCTTCCTTTAGTCTGAAGGGCCACTCTTGCTCTGAACCCCTCATTCTGCCTACTCCTTTACCAGGAAAATCTATTTCAGGTAAAACAGTTTATTCACACTGAGAAATGCTACTCGCCCATCAGGAGAACTCTTGTGGGGTATAGCTTTGGCCCTAAGCATTCTTCCTCAAGCCCTGAGTTGTTCCTTCCTCTTCTTCTTTTCTCCCTACACCCGATGTGTCCCTCCCATCACCCCACCTTCAAGGATTCCATCCCTGCCACTCTGGGGCTGGAGTGAATCTCCTCCCACCAGCCCCCAGTCTCTTAGATCTTTGTACCTCGACCCTGCTGATAACTCCTTCTCCTCCAAGCTCCTTCTTGATCACTTCAGTGGCCCAGGCCCCTCTGACGCTGTGCCTAGCTCTCTGATCCCTCATTTTGTCTCCTTTGCTGCACCCTCAACTTCAGCCTAACATGTCAGGAGGGCTGAGGATTGTGGGGCACGAGGAACACAGTCCTCCTCTGTAACATATTCCCTGAATATTCCCCAAGTCCAATCCTGGGTCATTTTTTTCTCCAAATTCAGTCTCCCCTGATGATACTATCGTTTTGCAGCCACCCTGGGATGTAGATGACTCTAGGTTTTCATTCCTCACCTCACACCTAAGTACCAGATCCCTTATTTCAAATGCTTATTTTACAAAACCAACTACACCCCATCTCAAAACAAACAAGGCCACATGAGATGCTCATCTTTTTCACTAACCTGACTCTTGCATCCACTTTCTTCCCCATTCCAGTTATTGCCTTGGGAGTCGTTTTCAATCCTTTTCTCTCCTTCTTCAACTACCTCTAACTGACAGAGGGCCTGACAATTCTCCTTCCCATTCCCACAGCCTCCACACAAATCCAGATCTGTATCACCTCTAAGGAACCCAAGGACAGGCAAGCGGAACAAAAAGAGGGGGTGAGCTGCGGGGGACAGGATGAGGGAGAAAGAATCTCGTTCTTACCAAGGGAGCCCCAGACAGACTTGCCAGTGGCGGCGTCGAGCATGGGTTGTTTGCGGGCAATGCTGACTTTGAGCTGTACGGACTCCACCTGGGTCCCGTTGAGCTGGAGAAGAGGGGAAGGGGCAGAGGATGTGGGGGAACGTTACAGACAAGCCAAAGAAACATTTCCAGAAGTTGTCATCCTAGGAGTACACTGAGCAGGGATCTGAGAATTTAAGGTTTCCTGCATGAACAGGGAGACACCTTCTCTGTAAAGAGGAAATTATTTCCTCCTGGCTCTTGGTATTTTAAAGAGAATACATGAGAATAGCAAGAGGGACGGGAAGAACAGATCTGGGAAGTCCCAACCTCAGCAACGGCCTGATCTGCTGACTCCATCTTTTCATAGGTGACGAAGGCACAGCTGGGATGAGAGAAAACATGGTCAGTAGAGAGCCTACGGGCTCTTCTGGACCCACCCAAACCTACTACTAATAGGCCACTGGAGACAGGCTGGCTTCCTCCACCAGGTCTCACACCCCAGGTCCTCCCAGGACTTATCATTTTGCTCCACTGTCATTCTTACTTTCTGGGTGGGTCCATGGAGAGATCAATGATGTTTCCAAAGGGAGAGAAGGCTCCCCGGAGGAGGGTGGGCGTCATGTCTTCTCCGTACACATACAGAGTATTCCCCTTCCGAGGGGCCCGGCGTTCAGGGAACGAGTCCGACCCTATGGGATCAGGACCCACAGTCACAAGATGTGCCCATCTCACCCTCCATTTGAAGGGTCCACCTTGGTAGGACCCTCTCTGAGGTCACTTTCCCCACCAGCCAAGATAACTCACTGCGGAAAGGGCCCTCTCGGTCTCGATCCCGATCCCTGTCTCGGTCCCGATCCCTGTCTCGGTCCCTGTCCCGGTCTCGATCTCGGTCTCTGTCCCGCTCCCGGTCTCGGTCCCGCTCCCGATCTCTGTCTCGATCCCGTTCTCGATCTCGGTCTCTGTCCCGGTTCCGCTCACGACTGCGGTCCCGGCTGCGGCTTCGGGGAGGGGAGGCTGAAGTGTGGGCACCACCACGTTCTTCATAGCCCCAGTCAAAGCTTCGAGGGGGGCCATCACCAGCCCCTGGGCCCTCTGCCTCTTCCCCATCTGGCCCCAGTTCCCGAAGTCGGTCACTGGAAGACACAAAGCTGGGGAGAGGCAGACAGTGAGGATCAAAGAGGGCCTTTACCTCATCTTCCCAGACCCCATGGAGATTCAACACTCCCTCCCCAGCCCCGGCTCCTTCCACTCCAGCCCCAAACCTCCCAAGAACCCAATCAATGCCCCACCCTCCGCCCCCAACAACTGGGACCCAGTCCTATATCCAACTCTAACCTCTCATACAAAGATTTCCTCTGGGGACGTCTGGATGACTGAAAAAGAGACCAAGGACATTTAAGATGGTTCCTAGTTGCTGGCATGTGGCCCAAAATGTGGGTCTCTCATCGTCCTCAGTCCCCAGCCTCAGGGACAGGGCACCAGGAGCCATTACCTCCTGCAGATCATCGTCAGCAGATATGCTCCTCTGGAACGGCTGGAAAGTGGGGACTGGCCCCTTCTCAGGGTCCTGGGAAGGAGGCAGAGATTTACCTCAGTGTGGGAGCAGGACGCTGCCTAACCATGAGACAAAAAGGCTCTTTCTTTCCTCACTCTCTTCTTGACACCCTCTGGCCTATCTTTTTTTTCCTTTGAATTCTTGTATGTTTCTTACTTGAGTATGTGGTTTTTACAAATAACCTAATATACTCAAAGTATTTAGCTTATCTGGACATTTCTTGAACCTAATGACGTTTTCAGTCTGTTCAACTTCTTAGAGTAATACAATCCAAGAGCTCAAATAAATGGTGGGATAGAGCCACAGAACGTGTAAAACGCAGAAGAACTTAGAAATCATCCTGTTTCTTCATTTTATAGATAAGAAATCTGAAACTCAGAATAGTACAGCAATTTGTCCATGACTGAATAGGTATTACTTTTCCCCTAAACCTACCTCCATTCCAACTTGGAGGGATGCCCTTTGAAGTCAAGGGTCCTCTGAACAATCCTTCGCTTGTACTCACCTTTAACTTCCCCTCTAGGGTCCGAGAACGTTTGAAGCCCGAGTTCTTGGTCTCGGCCTTGATGGCACTGATGGCTCCTGACTTCACTAGCTGCTTTGCCTGCTCTGTTGCCGTGGCTGTGTCCACCACAGGCTGCTCTGACAGTGCTGGAGAGGCGAGGGAAAGAGGCACGTTGGCCAGGCTGCGACAGAGGCCAGCCCAGCACTGCCCACTTCCAGCTCGTCTCCCTTCCCCGTCACTCACAGCGTTTGACGCCGCCTTGGCTGGCTGTACTGCTGCTACTTTGTTTCTTCAGAGCCAGCAGTGCCTTTTTCTGGGAACAAGAGTGAGAAGAAAGGGGTCAGTGAGGGCCAGTCCCTGGCTAGGTCCTCTCCCAAGGCCCCTGGGCACATCACTCCAGGGGACACCTTTCTCAGAGAAAACAATGCAAATGGTGCCCTTCAGTGCTACAACGAAGCAGACCTGCTTCTCACATATGGTCCCCCAGATCATCTACAAAACCAGGGAAACCCAATCTATCCAAACCATGGTATCCAGAGGCTTTCCAGGGTCTGTTTTTGAATTTGAATACAAGGAATTCAATCATGGACCAGAGCCCCAGGATATAAGCTGCAAGTAAGTCTAAGTGTCTTTCTTGAGGATTTCGTCCATCCATCGCCTGTTTATTTAACAAGGACACACCATTACTTTGTAACAGGGATATGCAAAAATATGAGATGCAGTTCCTCCCCTCAAGAGGCTTACAATCTGAGAAATAAAATGAACAGACCAAATTGTCAATAATGATTGTAAGAAGTGCAGATGGCTTGCTGGTGAGAACAAGCAAGACTTTCTGATGCCAAGTGGCTATTAAACTGGGCCCTGGGTAGAATCTATACAACACAGATTGAGACAAAAGGGCATTTCAGACACAGAAAATAGAGTGGTAAAGAGGCAGCTAAGAAGGCTTTGGGAATGCAAGTTTTGGGACTAGTGACTGGTTCCATTCAATCAGAAAGGAACACCAAGTTAAGGCTTTGTTCTATGGACAATGCGATACCACTTATGGCTTTTGAGAAGAGGAAGGACAAAGTTCTGTGTTTTCTGTGGATGATTTTGACAGGAGTGAAGAAATCTGTCCAAAAAAACACTGAGAAACTTGTTGAGAGACCATTACAACAGTCTAGGTGAGCATCAGCAAAGACCTGACCTATGGAACACACAGGAAAACATAAATGGGAGAAATTACTTCAAAGGAAGAATCAAGAAGACTTGGCAAATGTTTGGCTATGCAGATCGTGGAGAAGTCAGAGATGAAATTCTGATTCCAAACACACAGGAGAACTGAATGTGGTCAGTCTTATTTGGAAGATCAAGAAAACAACTAGAGTCAAATAGATAGGAAGAGGATAGCTTCAATTTTGGATAGCTGAAGATTATTAGTAAGACACTGGATGCAACTGGAAAAACCAAACTGGGGGATCACCAGGTCTTAGATGGTACTAAAAGCCATGGGAAAGAAAGACAACTCCATGGCAGACTGCACAGAAAAGAGAGAAGACACACACCAAGACTTGGGAAAAGCCCACCTCTGAAGCTCCGCTGAGAGGTGATATGTCTCCAGGTATGAGCTGGAAGAACCCCCCCCATCCCCTCACACTCACCCCAGGTGTTCTCAGAGTGCAGAGTCTGTGAAAGTTTGGGCTATGCCCACACACACTCCCTCACCTTTTTCTTGAGTTTGTTGAATTTCTTCTGCAGAGCCTCCTCCTCCTCGCTCAGTCCGGGGGGTATCACCAACATGGTGGCTCCTGGTTCAGGGGCAGGGCCCAAGACATCTTTCTCCACTGTTACCGCCCAGGGTTCACACGCCGTCCATACTGTACCCAGCCCCATCCCTCCAAGCCTGCCTACTCCTGTCTTTTGCCTCTCCCTACCCCTTGCTTGAACCAGACTGCCATCCAAGCCCCCGTTCATCGGGATCAACCAGCATTCCCTCCTCTCTTCAGAAATCACGGACACCAGCGCCTTGGGGCACCACGTGGCCCGGGAAGGGAGAAAAACCCGCTCCGTCGCCAAGACGATGGCACCAGACCCCCCTACCCGCGCTGGGGTTAGTATGGCAACCGCGGGGTCCGAACGGCAGACGGCAGTGGAACCTGCGCAGTGCTCTCAGAGCAACGAAAAGGGTAAGAAGAGAGAAGGAGCTCGCAGAAAAGGGGCGACGGGTGAGAAGGAGAAGGCCTTACCTGAGGGGGCGGCAACCGGGGCCCCACAGTCTCGGGCGGCGCCCGCGCGGGCAGCGGATCGCGGGCTCAGAGCGATGACGTAGCCAGGGGCGGAGAACGCGGTAACCAAGGCCGCCCAGGAGTAGACTTCCGCCCGGCCTTCTACCAGCTCAGGTCAGCCCCTCAGTAGCACCGACCCAAGCCCCCGGTGGCCTGTGTGCCGGAAGTCGCCTCCACTTCCGCCCGTTCCGGGGCGGGGCTTACCCTACGGCTCCTAGCTGCACTTCCGGGCTGCCCGGCCGCTGCCGTGGCTCCAGAATGATGGAGACGGAGCGACTCGGTGAGGGGGAGGGGGTGGAATGAAGGGGTAGACAGGGACTGACCCTTGACCCCTGACCTCTGACCTTTCCCCCGTAGTGCTACCTCCCCCAGATCCCCTGGATCTGCCCCTTCGGGCCGTGGAGCTGGGATGCACTGGGCGCTGGGAGCTGCTGAATGCGCCTGGGGCTCCAGAGAGCACCGTGAGTGACTTTGGACCTTAACCCTTAACCCGCATTGAGCTTAAAACCTCCTCCACCCTCCTCACAATAGGATCTAGCATGACCTCACTCTCCTATCTCTGGACACCTGTCATCCGGGCCTGGACTGGTGGTGGGCAGACCTCAGCCTAGTGGACCTGCTGTAGGTCAGAGCACATGTGAGGACAGAGCAGGGCGCGCTAGGGATACCTTAGCTCTGAAAACTGCTCTTGCAAATGTGTTTTTTCCCCCGGAGTCCCCTCATGCCTCCAAGCACCAGGGCACTTACTGGTGGCTGAGATGCTAGCCTTTGAGCCCCTGACTCTTCATCCTTAGGTCTGTGACCCCTTTTCCTAAAACTAGTGATCCTCAAATTTCAGTGTGCCTCATGATTAGTGGGGGAGCTTTTTAAAAATATAAAGTCTGAGGTCCAACCCTAGAGATTCTGAAATCCAAAATCCGAAATTATTATCCACCTTCCCAGGTAATTCAGTAGCATATAGTTTGTCCTGTAATGCAAGACAACCTTTGGAAAATATTGCTGCAGCCTGATGGTCTGGGTCTGTCCAGGACAGCTACCATTTCTGATCTAAACACGAATCCCATCACCTTCTCTTTTGTCTGTGTCTTACTCTCTTACCTCATGCCTCTCATCTTGCCCTTGTTCCAGCTTCCCCATGGCCTCCCTCCCTGTGCCCCAGATCTGCAGCAAGAGGCAGAGCAGTTGTTTCTGTCATCTCCAGCCTGGCTGCCTCTGCATGGTGTGGAGCACTCAGCCCGGTGAGGGGTCTGGAGGGGCCTGGACTGGGGAGATGGATCCCTGAAGAAAGCTGGGACAGAGGAGACAGAAGACCTTAAAATTACTTTCCTTCTCTCCAGAAAATGGCAGAGGAAGATGGATCCCTGGTCTCTCTTGTCCGCATTGGGAGCCCCAGTCCCCTCCGACTTACAGGCCCAAAGACACCCAACCACAGGCCAGATACTGGGCTACAAGGAGGTAAGAGGTCAGGGGCCACGAGAAGCAGCATTGGGAAAAAGGGGGTCAGAGGCAAGCTTAGTCTCACTGGAGCTCTGATCTCTTGCCTCAGGTCCTGCTGGAGAATACAAACTTGTCGGCTACGACCTCCTTGTCTCTTCGCCGGCCCCCAGGGCCCATCTCCCAGTCCCTGTGGGGGAATCCAACCCAGTACCCTTTCTGGCCAGGTGACTCTTATGGAAATGGGATGTTAGGAGAGGGAGCTCTCAGTCTCCAGGGAAGGGTTCCCCACCCATACCATATCACCACCACCCCCTGAATCCCTATTTGTCCAACCTCTTCCCAGGTGGAATGGATGAGCCCACCATAACAGATCTGAGCACTCGGGAGGAGGCCGAGGAGGAGATAGACTTTGAGAAAGGTGCGGTGGTGCCAGGATGGACCCTTGGGAGGTTGGGCCCTGAGGAAGACGGGCCCAGGCCTGTCACTGGGCTGCTGCTAGCCCTTCCATGCCTTTGAGAAAATCAGGATTTGCTCTAACAACTTTATTGTCATCTTTCGGAAAACTGTCACAACAAATATCCCCATCTACAATGTCTGTGCTGCGAATGGCCTTCTTTAGGTTTGTGTAATGTAGGACTTGTACAACACTGTGCAGTAGCTCTGATTCTCTCTCTCTGTCCCTGTGCGCCAGATCTTCTTACTGTTCCACCTGGCTTTAAGAAAGGTGTAGACTTTGCACCAAAAGGTGAGTTTTAGTTTGGAGATGGGAGTGTAGAAGTGGTGCCCTTCCCCTATAAAACAGAGATGGACATGACCAGGTCTCCCTTTTTGCCTTTCTCCTCAGATCACCGAGCTCCAGCTTCCGGGTTGCTCAGTCTCAGCCGTCTGCTGGAGCCCCTGGATTTGGGTGGGGGCGATGAGGATGAGACTGATGCAGTGGGACAGCCAGGAAGTCCCAGAGGGGACACTGTTTCAGCCCCTCCCTGCAGTGCTCCCCTGGCCCGAGCAAGCAGCTTGGAGGACCTGGTGTTGAAGGTTGGTGGTTTGGGGAGGTGAAGGAAGGAAAGAAGGGGCCTTGCCACAGAGAGGGTAGGCTTGGTTGGGTCTAAGGGGAAGACTGGAGCATCTTTTGGGAAGAGTGGTAACGGAGGGGTCTCTGGCTGTATCTTTATCACTCCTACCCACGACTTTTCCAGGAAGCGTCTACAGCTGTATCTCCCCCAGAGCCCCCCAAACCCCCGCCTCAGGAGCAGTGGGCCATTCCTGTGGATGTCACCTCCCCAGTTGGTGATTTCTACCGCCTCATTCCCCAGCCGGCCTTCCAGGTAGTGTGGCCCAGTCCTCACATGCTCCCTGACCTCTTCCCAGCCCACTTCCTTGCCTCCTCTCCCCACCAGAGGCCAGATGCCTTCCAGGCCAGTCTTGGACCTCAGTCTCAGCCTCACCTTGCCCTGGCCTTCTCCTCTCTGCCTTGCATGCCCCATGAGCCAGACACAGGAAGGCCTCTCTCCCTTCTTCAGCCCCCATCTATTTCTGTCTCCTACAGTGGGCATTTGAGCCAGATGTGTTTCAGAAACAGGCTATCCTGCACTTGGAACGGCACGACTCAGTCTTTGTTGCGGCTCACACATCTGCTGGGAAGACAGTTGTGGCTGAATATGCCATTGCCCTTGCCCAGAAACACATGACGCGGTACAGGTCCCCTCCCGGCCTCCCCTTCACCAGCCAGCCCTGTTTTCTCTTGCATCCTTTCTAAGTCTCGTCTCTTCCTCACCTCTCTACCTTGTCCTTTAGATGAGAGGTTCGGGGGAGAAATGGACAGAGGCCCAGACAGAAATGAGAAGGTGTGGGGAGAAAGATTAGAAGAATGACCTGCACTTGTATAGGAAGGGGTTGGGGGACAGAATTTTTCTGGGGTCGTTTCATGAAGGAGAATGTGAGGGCATTTTGGGCGAAGAAGCAGGGCACCAGAGCTCTGGGGCATGCTTCTGGGAGGGCTAAAAGTGGGAGAGGAGATAGTGGCCACGAATCTGTGGCGGGACTGGCTAACTTCACGCCCTCTCCCCAGCACCATCTACACGTCGCCTATCAAGGCTCTGAGCAACCAGAAGTTCCGAGACTTCCGAAACACATTTGCAGATGTGGGACTGCTCACTGGGGACGTGCAGCTGCACCCAGAGGCCTCCTGCCTCATCATGACGACAGAAATCCTTCGGTGAGAGATGGGCACTCAACATGGGTGGGTTTTTGGTCAAGAAGATGAGGCTTCTTTGGAGAGCATGTTAGCTGAGGAGAGGGTGGGGACAGGAACACTGGGGAGTCACCCTTCAGCTTCTTCTCTCCAGCTCCATGCTGTATAGCGGCTCAGATGTCATCCGGGACCTGGAGTGGGTCATCTTTGATGAGGTTCACTATATCAATGATGCTGAGGTAAGGGGCATGGGGTCCGTGGGGTCCCC
The DNA here is from genome assembly GCF_041296265.1 of Equus caballus. Taxonomy (NCBI): domain Eukaryota; kingdom Metazoa; phylum Chordata; class Mammalia; order Perissodactyla; family Equidae; genus Equus; species Equus caballus. The sequence goes on from NC_091703.1 coordinate 35,001,842, forward strand.
AGATCCCAGCGGTCCTCTCCTGTGGGACTAGTTCAGCTCCCCTATTCCACACACCCTGGAACCTCACTGCCTTCTTTGCCCCAAATGGAACCCTGTGCCCCTTCCCTAGGAGCAGAAGGGCAGCCCTTTCTGAGCTGCCCGTGACTTGTCTTCCCTCTGTGTGCCCAGCGCGGGGTCGTGTGGGAGGAGGTGCTCATCATGCTCCCTGACCATGTCTCCATCATCCTTCTGAGTGCTACTGTCCCCAATGCCCTTGAATTTGCTGACTGGATTGGGTGAGACATGCATCCTGGGGTGCCTGGGTGAAGGAGGCTGTAGTATTCTCTCGTTGAGGTTGGGGATGAAGACTACCACAGCAGGGAGAGTGGTCAGGCCTTGGGGGTGGGGAACATGTCTGACTGGCGGCTGTGAGATCCCACTTGGGCCAGATCCCTGTGCATGCTGAGAGATGGGATGATGGGGTCACCCTCCAGTCTGGCTCCTAGAAAAGACTGGGGGGAGCCAGAGAGGGCAAGGTGGTAGGGATATGGGTTCCTTCTCGAACTCCCACCCCTGACTTGCTGTCTTCTCCTCCCCACTCAGGCGACTGAAGCGTCGTCAGATCTATGTGATCAGCACTGTTGCTCGCCCCGTCCCCTTGGAGCATTATCTCTTCACGGGGAACAGCCCCAAGACCCAGGGGGAGCTCTTCCTATTGCTGGACTCCCGAGGTGCCTTCCACACAAAGGGGTAAGCCGGGGATGGGGCAGTCAGGGCTGGCTCAGCTGGGTGTGACTGTGATCGCTGCCCTCCCGTGCCCCAGGTACTACGCAGCTGTGGAGGCCAAGAAGGAGCGGATGAGCAAACACGCCCAGACCTTCGGGGCCAAGCAGCCTACGCATCAGGGGGGGCCTGCACAGGTGAGAACTGGCAGGCTTCGTACCTGCCACCACATGTTTCTCCCCTGTCCTTTCTTCCCTCATGCCCCGGGGGTTTGGACTTGAGCTTTGAGTACTGCTCGATTTGACACTGCTTCACCTCCCCCTACTTTGGCCCCCACTGGTTCAGGGACTCAACCTCTGCCCCTTTCCCAGGACCGTGGGGTGTACCTGTCCCTCCTGGCCTCCCTCCGCACCCGTGCACAGCTGCCCGTGGTGGTTTTCACCTTCTCCCGGGGCCGCTGTGATGAGCAGGCCTCGGGCCTCACCTCCCTTGACCTCACCACAAGCTCAGAGAAGAGTGAGATTCACCTCTTCCTCCAGCGCTGCCTTGCTCGCCTCCGTGGCTCTGACCGCCAGCTGCCTCAGGTGTGGAGGGGGGACTTGGAGACTGGTGGGGATAGGGTGTTCCACGACATAGTCCCTGACCATGGGCCCTGGCCCCCTGCAGGTCCTGCACATGTCAGAGCTCCTGCATCGCGGCCTGGGTGTGCACCACAGTGGCATCCTGCCCATCCTCAAGGAGATCGTGGAGATGCTCTTCAGCCGTGGCCTGGTCAAGGTGCCCTCTTTGGTGGAGAGGGACTCACCAGTGCACTCAGTGCCCCCTTAGGGGCTGCCCAGAGGGTGGAGGGGCAGGGCTTAGGCAGGACAGTGCAGTGGTTAAGAACTTGGGCTCTGGATCCAGACTGCCTGGGTGTGAATCCCAGCTCCATCACTGTGTGACCTTGGGCACATTACTTAACCTTCCTCAACTTTAGGTTTCCCATCTTAAAATGGGGATGCATGAGACATGATCAGGCAGTATTTAGAAGAGAAACCCAAAAAGCTAGCAAGTACATGAAAAGTTATTAGTCATCAGAAAAATGCAAATTGAAATACTCAAGAGATAGGACTTTATAGCTTCTAGATGGGTAAAATTTAGGAAACTGGTTAATGCCAAGTGTTGTCAAAGACACAGGAGACTGCAGGATTATAGGAACCTTCATACAAGTGTAGCCAGTCTGGAGTACACCCTGGCACTCTTTAAAAAAATAAGTGTAACATACACTTTGACCCTAAATTCCATTCCTGGATATATGCCACAAAGAGGTTCTCACCCTGGTCCATGAGGGAACATGTCTGTTCTCTTGTTGGCTATAATCTTGTGGCAGGGTGTTGGTGGTTCCAAGGTGCCCTTCACTGGGAGAGCAGGTAGGTAAATGTAGGGGATACACTGCATGGAGTGTTCTGCAGCAGTTGGAAGCAAATAGATTAGATATAACCACAGGAGCAGGGATGGATGTCGAAAACTCTGTGGAGGAAAAGAAGTAAAAAAACAGAAGAGATACAGAACTGCCTTTAATGTGAATTGTGAATTACACATGCACAAAACAAGACACATTTTGCAAGAATGGATTCACACAAGAAGATACTCCTTAAATACATCGGGATGGTTGACAGTTGGGGGATGGGAGTGAGATATGGGGGTAAAAGTAAAGAAACAGGTAGTTAAATAAATAAAATGAGGAAAATGATAGTAGCCACTCTATAGATTTGCCTTGAGAGTTAAATGAGATCCTGCGAGTTGACCTCTGAGACCATGCCTGGTGCCTACTTAGCATTGGCTACAAAGTAAGATGTGGTTGGCCAGGGCGGGTGTCTGCGTATAGCCTCTTTGCTGATCCTCTCTTACCCTGTCCCAGGTCTTGTTTGCCACAGAGACCTTCGCCATGGGTGTAAATATGCCGGCCCGAACGGTGGTGTTTGACTCCATGCGCAAGCACGACGGCTCCACCTTCCGGGACCTGCTCCCTGGGGAGTACGTGCAGATGGCAGGCCGGGCGGGCCGGAGGGGCCTGGACCCGACAGGCACTGTCATCCTGCTCTGCAAGGGCCGCGTGCCTGAAATGGCAGACCTGCACCGCATGATGATGGTGAGTGTGTGTGGGGGGTTGGGTTGGGCATGAGGCCAGCAAGGAGGGCCCTGGCTCTGGGGACCTACTGGATTCCCTCTCTTCCACCGCTCTTCCCCTCTCCGTTTTTTTCTTTTGCCTGGGAGATGCCAAGGTAGGACTGAGCAAATCCAAGGATGAGATCGAATCTCATCTCCTCTAGTCTTTTTCCACTGTGATTACGGAGCTAGATGGGATCTTTGATAGTCTAGTTAGTTTCACCCCTTATTTTGCAGAGGAGGTGAACAGTTTGTCTAGTCCCTTGGTTGCAGAGCTGGGACTGGATCTGCTGGGAGTAGAGACAGTCTCACGAGGGCTGGCTGGGGAACAGCCAGGCCCTGCCTGATCTCACCGACGTCTCTGACCCGGCCCAGGGGAAGCCATCCCAGCTGCAGTCCCAGTTCCGCCTCACGTACACCATGATCCTCAACCTGCTGCGGGTGGATGCCCTCAGGGTGGAGGACATGATGAAGAGGAGCTTCTCTGAGTTTCCATCCCGAAAGGACAGCAAGGTAGGGAGGCTGGAGTGACCAGTATACTGGGCAGGAGTTTGGACAAGGGAAGCCAGGTTGGGAAGAGGTGGGCATCTAGAGGCCAGGGGGGTGAAGGTGGGGGCGTAGCAGACTGGGCCTGTAGACTGTTATTTCACATCTCCCCTGGCTTCCGTTCAGGCCCATGAACAGGCTCTCGCTGAACTGACCAAGAGGCTGGGGGCCTTGGAGGAGCCTGACACTACTGGCCAACTGGTTGACCTGCCTGAGTATTACAACTGGGGAGAGGAACTGACAGAGACCCAAGGCCTGATCCAGGTGAGTGTATGTGAGTACTGGGGGAGTGACAGAGGAGGAGAGGAAGAGAATGTGACCCTCTGGGTACTCTTGAACTTAGTCCCAGTGCCCCTGTGACGCTTCCTCCCTTATCCCCTTCGTGCACATCCCTGTTCTTCAGCGACGCATCATAGATTCTGTGAATGGGCTGAAATCTCTCTCAGTTGGAAGGGTGGTTGTTGTGAAGAATCAGGAGCATCACAACGCATTGGGTGTGATCCTGCAGGTGAGGGCGATGGGAATTTGGACCTGGAGGGAGGCAGGGAGGGAGGGAGGAAGGAAGGAGCGAGTCCTATCTCCGGCTTCCCCACTTGCCTAGGGGCAGTTTGCAGTCACCACAGTGCTCTTATTTTCCCCTCTTGCCCTCTTTTCCTTCCCATCATTGCCACTTCATGCTCACCCTCTTGTTCCCACCCCCCATCCCTGAAGTCTGCTCTCATTGCTTGACTTGGTTATCCCTGGTGGGTTGTTCACGATCCCTGCCTGAGGGTGGGATCGGATCTGGTCTCTACCTTTGATGTCCACTCCTTACATCACCCTGGCCTGGCTCCCCACCTCCCCTAGGTCTCCTCGAACTCCACCAGCAGAGTATTCACAACGCTGGTCTTATGTGATAAGCCCATGTCTGAGGACCCACAGCAGAAGGGGCCAGCCTCCCCTGATGTGCCCTACCCGGATGACCTCGTGGGATTCAAGCTGTTCCTGCCTGAAGGTGACAGTGGGGCAGATGTCTGGCTTCCTGAAGGAGTGCAGGTGTGATGCCTGGGTCCACGGTGAGATCTCACCCGGCTCTCCCCTTTTCACAGGACCCTGTGACCACACTGTGGCCAAGCTCCAGCCAGGAGATGTGGCTGCCATCACCACCAAGGTGCTCCGGGTGAACGGGGAGAAGATCTTGGAGGACTTCAGCAAGAGACAGCAACCGAAATTCAAGTCAGAGATGCTGGGGAGGCCCTTATCCTGGGGAGGGACCATGTAATGGGGGGTAGGGAGGTGTGGTTGAGGAAACTCCCCTGGTCTGAGGGGGGGCTCTTAGGAAGAGAAGCCTCTGCCACAGGTCTCAAGACCTGCTCCTTCCTCAGGAAGGAGCCTCCCTTGGCAGCTGTGACCACTGCTGTCCAGGAACTGCTGCGTCTGGCGCAGGCCTACCCAGCAGGACCGCCTACCCTCGACCCTGTCAACGACCTGCAGCTCAAAGATGTGTCAGTGGTAGAGGGAGGTCTCCGGGCCCGGAAGCTAGAGGAGCTGATCCGGGGGGCTCAGTGTGTGCACAGCCCCCGTTTCCCTGCCCAGGTAGGTCCCTGGATACCAGCTCCCAAGCTAAGAGGGGGGCTTTTCCTTTCTGGTCCCCTGTAGACTGGCTGCTCCCATCTTAGCCCTTGTCCTCAGTGCGCCCCTGCTGAAGGCGAGATGGCTAACATGCTCTTGCCGGTGGCACTCTGCAGTACCTGAAGCTGCGGGAGCGAATGCAGATACAGAAGGAGATGGAGCGGCTGAGCTTCCTGCTGTCGGATCAGTCACTGCTGCTGCTCCCTGAGTACCACCAGCGAGTAGAGGTGGGAGGGATGGGTTGGGGCCTGGGGCGAAGTGAGGGAGAAGACAGCAGACTCCCAACACCCACTATCTTTCTTCCAGGTGCTCCGAACCCTGGGTTATGTAGATGACGCGGGCACCGTGAAGCTGGCAGGGCGGGTGGCTTGTGCCATGAGCAGCCATGAGCTGCTCCTCACTGAGCTCATGTTCGACAATGCCCTGAGTGCCCTGCGGCCCGAGGAGATTGCAGCCCTACTCTCTGGCCTGGTGTGCCAGAGCTCTGGGGACCCTGGGGATCAGCTTCCAAGTACCCTCAAACAGGTATGGGACACCCACCCATCTCTCCCTCCCTTGGCTGCAGCATTCCCAATCCCCACCCCCAGGTATTCCCCAAGTGACCTCCAGCCCTGTAAGTGCCCCTAAGAGCTGGAATGGTTTCTTCCTTGATCTGGGCCTCCCTCGTCCTGGAACGGGAAGGCAGGTCTTAACTTCTCCTTCCCCATCTGCAGGGAGTGGAACGTGTCCGGGCTGTGGCCAAGAGGATTGGTGAAGTCCAAGTGGCCTGTGGCCTGAACCAGACAGTGGAGGAATTTGTGGGGGAGCTGAATTTTGGGCTGGTTGAGGTTGTATATGAGTGGGCCCGGGGCATGGTAAGTAACTGGGGTTTGGGGGTTTGCGGACAGCTGGTTGGAGAGAGGCTGCCCAGGCCTACCACATTCAGTCCACACCCTGCTTCCCCCACAGCCCTTCTCCGAGTTGGCAGGGCTCTCAGGGACCCCCGAAGGCCTGGTGGTCCGCTGCATCCAGCGCCTGGCTGAGATGTGTCGCTCACTGCGGGGGGCAGCCCGCCTGGTAGGTGAGCCTGTGCTAGGTGCCAAGATGGAGACAGCAGCTACCCTGCTACGGAGGGACATTGTCTTTGCGGCCAGCCTCTACACTCAGTGAATGAGCCCTGTGTGAAAATGTAATAATAAAACAGCAAACCACCTGTGTGTACTTAGGCAGTATGACTCAGCTCAAAAGACACAGCAGGGAGAACCACCTAAAAATATGCCTTTATCTGTGCACACAGAGACGGGACCAGCCCCTCTGAAGCATCAGTCCTTGGGGGAGGGTGTCTTGGGGGGTGATGGGAGGTCCTGGGTCATGGCTTCCACATACCACATGGGCAGGAAGGCATAGGGTGCATCTTGATGTACAGACACTGTGACTGGGCCACCAGGCTCCCAGGAGAAGAGGTGGACGAGCCTAGGGGGCAGAATGAGTCATGAGCTGAGGGCTGGAGGCCAAGCTTCGGGGACCCAGAGGGGAGGTGCACAGCTGAATGCCTCACCTGGGGTCATCCTGGACAACTGTGTTCTGGGCAAAGCTAAGGAAGGCGGCACAGAAGTTCATGCACACGGAGGGATTCCAGCCGTCACGGTCATTCTGGAGAGGACAGAGGAGGAGGCAGAAGACTAGCAATGAGGGTGAGGCGGGGAGAACGGGAAGGTGGAGTGCAGCCCTGGACCTGTGGTCTTGGTGCAGGGGATACAGGTGGGAGCTGCAACACCACTGCCTTACCCTGACATGTTCAAACATCTCCATGGTAGGAAAGGTCTTGAGAGAACAGACGAAACCCTCTGGGTTACGGAAGCCAGCGACGACATTTGGGACCCCTGGGAGGAAAGACTGAGCCCACCATTTCAGGAGCTTGTGTCTGTCAAGAAAGGCAAGGGGTCAATGGGACCCCTCCTCCACCCTCCAGCCTCATCCTCTTCCCCCAAGTCCCTTTCCCAGCTATCAATTCTGGGTTCTTGCCCTGCCCACCCCCATCCTGAACCTGTAGAAGCTCCTCCATTGGCCAGGGCTGTGCATCTCCTTGGAGGTCTTGAGCTCCACATAGCAGGTGGGGGGCTGTGTGGATGGGGCCTGGGGGTCTCTGCAGTCTACCTCCCCTGAGAAGAGCAGAGGATGGTTTCCCAGGCGGCTGCGCAGCACAGAGCAGAAGGCCACGTTGGTGTTAACTTCCCCAGAGGGGTCTGGGGAGCCTCCAGGTTTGTCTGCACAAGGAGAGAAGCAGTGGCAAGGGTGGGGGCTCAATCTCTGGGGAAAGGAGAGGGGGCTACAGAGCAGGGGCAACTCTCACCTGCACACATGTACTGCTCAAACTTGTACCCCATGTACATAAGCTCCCGGAGGAGGGGTGGCCGGGCAAGCCTCTGAACCCGAGCAGCCGGTGTCTCTACCTCGCTCAGGTACAGTGTCCCCTGGAACCTGGAGGCTGCCAGCTGCCAGCCATCCTGCCGCTCATATGGTGTAGTCAGCAATTTTGTCAGGTGCCCCCGCCACGTCACTATGGCCCCTGCCAGCCAGCCTGGACCCCTGAGAAGGAGGAGTTAAGAGACTGAAGGTCTGACACAAGCATTAGCTCAGATGGCTCCCCCAAAGAATAACCCAAGTTCCTTCTAAGGACTGATTCTCACTCCAGCTCTGGCTCTCCCAATTTTAGAGGACAGGTGCAGGTCTCTAGATCTACTTGTGTGCTATGCTTTGCTCACCCCTCCAGCTGGCCTCGGTGCTCCAGGAGCCAGCGTAGCAGGTGGTCCAGCCCCTCTTGGAGCTCCTCGTCCCGGGGCTGGTATCGATCAGGGTATCCATCTCTAAGGTCAAAGTTGGGGCCTTGACCATTGGTGGGGGGTGGGCTGTAGTAGCGCAAGGCTCGAGCATCTCCATGGTACTGGCGTTGTGCATCCAGGGAGAAGCAGCCCAGTTCGGAAGGGCGCCGATAGAAAGGAAAGGGCCCAGAGTAGAGGGCAGGGTCTGTGGGCAGTGAGGGTGCTGAGCGGGGGAGTTTGTTCCGAGGCTCAGCTACCTCTATCTTCCCAGCTCCTCTCTTGGTCCCTCTGGGCTCCATGAAGTCCTGAGGGGGTGGGTGGAAAGTTCCATTTTACAGAGGAGGTCTGGAGAACGGGGACTCCGGGTCAGGACTCAGTGAGCCTCCTGAAGGCCAAGCTCTGGCCTTGCAACATGCAGGTCCTAGCCCCTCAAACAGAACCACGGCCTGGTGCACATCCCGCCTTTTCCTTTGACCTATACCCCCACCTCCAGATCCTCCAAGTGCAGCGAGGTTAAGAAGCATGTTTGGGCTCAGTTCAAGGATCTGGTTACCTCAAAGCCAGCCAACTTCGACTTCCACCTCCGCAGAGCTATGACGTCATGGCAGATGGGTCAGAAGTCGAAGAGGGATGCCAAAGTGGTTCTCCGCTCTGGATGACGCAATCATGCAGCGACACGGGGTGGGCAAACACCTCAGAGGCGGGGGAGAGGCCGCGCTCTGCACCAGATTGATCAACGTGGCTACCGGCGTCCCTCTGCCCCGCCCACGCGTTTCCGGACTGAGTGCTCTCGGAGGAGGCCAATCAGCAGCAGACATGGGGCCTCGCCGGGCGGAGGCGGTGCTCGTATCGGTATTGGTACCGCCCCTCCCAGCCCGAGAGACGGCAAGTGGACGCCTCTTTCGTCACCACGTCGTCTTACTTACTCGGGGCCGACTGGTCTCCAAGGATAGACGCCCAGGGAGCCCGTACGTCACTGCTCTGCGCCGGAAGACTCTGTTTTCGTGTTCTCTTCCTTCACTGCTCTTCCCCGCATCATAGGTCCCGGGATATGAGCCAGAAGAGGCATCGCCTGGTCCCGGAGACCTTTGGACTGAAGAGGCGGAGGGAACGAGGGCCTGTAGAGGCCGATCCTTTGAGGGGCGAGTTAGGTAACCATGGCAACCCCGGGGCGAGGCTGAAAGCCCCAGCTGGCAGCAGTCTCGTCTCCTGTAACTTTGTCTTTTGGGAAAACAGCGCTCCCATAGTCGTACCCCACGCTCTCGCCCCAGTCCGCGTTTCGGTAACCTGTCTCTCCGCCCAGGGTCGGCGCGCGCGGCGGTCGCGGAGCTAGTGCAGCTGTTCCCGCGTGGCCTGTTCGAGGATGCTCTGCCCCCCATCGCGCTGAGGAGCCAGGTGTACAGCCTCGTGCCCGACCGGACGGTGGCTGACCGGCAGCTGGTGAGGGGCGTCACAGCGACCGACGGAAGAGCTTCCCTGCCTCGCGGGCACTCCCGAGGTCCCCCGTCGCTCAGACACTCAGTTGGTCCGCCAGCCATTCAGCCATTCAGCAAGCGTTAGGTCTTTCTAGGCCAGGCACTGTGCCAGGCGCTGCGGTACCAAGGATAATGCTACAGACGCTGTTAAAAGATCTCTGGCAGTAGAGAGCATGCCAAATTGTGGAGGTGGGAGAGCGAAGCTTTTGGGGAAACTGAGTCATCGGGCATGGTTCAGTCTATAGCGCTGGGAACACAGGCAGACATCAGATTACGACTGACCTTGTGCATCAATGTTTCATTCTTACACTGAAGGCTGGTAGAGATGAGGTAGTAGAGAATATTAAACAAGAGACGGGATGGTGTATCGGGTGGATTGGAGGTAGTGAGGTGAGGCAAGGAGATCAGTTAGGAAGATACTGCAGCTGAGAACTGGTGAAGGCCTAAATTAGCACTGGGTAGTAGGGAGAGGTTGGGTGAGGGAGAAGGATATGGAGAGTGGGAAGAGGGAGGAGTCCAGGATAACTCTCAGATTTTCCGGTTGACAGGCTGCTGAGTGGTTGGCAAAGTGCATAGAGTAGGGGCACGTTGTGTTGTTGGGGGCAGATGATGTGTATAATTTTGTGCAATTTGAGTGGGAGGTGCTTGTGGAGCATCCAAAGGCAAATGAGTAGTAGACAGTTGGACAGGAGGGTTTAGAGAGAATTCTGGGCCAGTAATATAGATTTGGAAGCCATCAAGATGTGAAGAGTGGTTCAGTCTGTGGATGTGGATGAGATTGTGTAGGAAGAGTGAGTAGAGGTGTGATTTTTAGTCTTTTTACAAACTTTAGAATGTAATGAGGGGCTGGCCCGGTGGCGCAGCAGTTAAGTTTGCATGTTCTGCATCGGCAGCCCAACATTCGCTGGCTCGGATCCCAAGTGCGGACCTATGCACCGCTTGTCAAGCCATGCTGTGGCAGGTGTCCCACATATAAAGTAGAGGAAGATGGGCGCCGATGTTAGCTCAGGGCCAGCCTTCCTCAGCAAAAAGAGGAGGATTGGCAGCAGATGTTGGCTCAGGGCTAATCTTCCTTAAAAAAAAAATAATGTAATGAAAGGTATGGCTCTTTAACTCCATAAAAATGCATGTATGCCACATGAATACAAAGTATATGTACAATTTCTGGGGGTGGAGGGTTGTTTCACAGATCCTCTGAGGCCCAAGGTTAAGGACTCCAGGTTTACAGTGAAAGATAATAGAGTCAAATCGACAATGCTGGGAGATACCAACATTTAAGGCAGTGTTTCTTAAGGTATGTCCTGAGTTCTACCTGCATCAGAATTACCTGGGCTGCTTATTCAAAAATACACTTTCCTGGGACTCACTCAATGCTAATGAATTAAGATCTCTTGGGGTAGGACCAGGGAATCTACATTTTTGAACTACTGCCCCAGGTGATTCATAATGCACCTTAAAATTTGAGATCCACTGATAGAAGGGGAAAGCAGAGGAAGAGGAGTCTGTGAAAGAGGCTGAGAAGGAATTGCCAGAGTTAGGAGGAACCAAGGAAGAGGCCTATTGAAAAAGTTAAGAGATTTGTAAGAAGTTGAAGTAGTTGGCACTGTTAGCACCTGTGATTCAAGGCAGTGGTCTGTGAATAGGTCAAGTAAAATAATATCCAAGCTCTGTCCATCGCATTATTAGGGGGAAGGTTAATGACAACCTGTCAGGAAGAAAGGAGGGAAGAAAAGGAAGATGGAGACTACCTCCAATCCCATGAGGAAGCAAGTCAGATGGAATCACAATTTATAGAGTATTTGTTGTTTTTAATTTGTTGATGTTAGCCTAAATTTTGTTTGGGTTTTTTTTGGTGAGGAAGATTTGCTCTGAGCTAACATCTGTGCCAATCTTCCTCTTTTTTGGCTTGAGAAAGATTAGCCCTGAGCTAACATCTGTACCATTCTTACTCTGTTTTCTATGTGGGTCACCACAACTGCATGGCTTGAAGAGTGGTATAGGTCTGCGCCTGAGATCCCAACCCGGGCTGCTGAAGAGGAGTGTGTCAGACTTAACCACTACACCATGGGGCTGACCTCCTAAATTTTAAAAAAACCTTTAAAAATCGCGCAAAAGAAAGTATAAACATGCACACACAATTTAAAGGATGTTTATAAAGCAAATACCCATTTAACCACCTCCCAAGTCAGACTGTAGAACGTGGCTAACATCCCATGTATCTCTCTCCCTGATCAAAATGTCGTATGTCCCTTGGAGGTAACTACTATCCTGACTGGTTTGATAATTGTCCCCTTGGTTTTCTTTATACTATCTATGTGTTTATTCATAAACAGCATAGCTTAGTTTTACCCACTTTTGAACTTGATATAAACAAAATCGTATTTTATGTATTTATATCTTGCTTTATTAGATGAATATTTTTGAGGTTCTTCCAAGTTGTTGCATGAAGCTATAGTTAATTCATTTTCATAAATTTCCATTTTATGGATATATCCCGTTTTGTGCATGCTAGTGAAAGAAATTGTATTTTTCTAGGAATTTGTCAATTTCATCTAAATTTCCAAATTTATTGGCATAAAGTTTGTAAACTCATTTTATTGTCTGTAGAATCAGTAGTGATGACCCTTTTTTCATTCTTTATATTGGTTATCTGTGCTTTTTCTAGGTTTTCCTCTTTTTCTTGGTCAGTCTCACCACTGGCTTTTCAATTTTAATAGTCTCTCAAAGAATTAATATTAAGCTTTGTTGTTCTCTTGTATGCATGTTTTCTATTTCATTAATCTATTTTCCCTCTACTATTAGGTTTATTTTACTTTTTTAAAAAATAATTTTCATCCTCTCTTCTTTTCTAATATATGCATGTCAGGCCATAGTTTCCCTCTAAGTACTGATATATATTTATCTCCCCCAAGTTTTGGTATGTATTTTCACTATCATTCAGTTCAAAATATCATCTAATTACAATCTTAGCCTCTTGTCTGAAATTTTGATCTTTTTGACTGTCTTTATTATATTCTGGTTATTTTTTTAATCTGTTTTACAGATTAATAGCTTTTTATTCAGCTGTGCCTTAATCTGTTAAACCTATCCATTGAGTTCATTGTACTTCCTTTATTTTTCAGTTCTAGAATTTCTGGTTGGATGTTTTTCAAATCTATTATGTCAGTTTTTATAATTTTCTGCTGAAATTTTCCATCTTGGCTTTTATTTATTTCAGCATTATAAGCATAGTTTTCTTGGTAATAGTCTGTTTTGGATACTTCCACCGTAACATGTCTTTGGGAGCCTGTTTCTATTGTCTGTTTCTTTTGAGTTTTGTTTCCTTGTATGCCCAGTTATTTTTGACTGTGTGCTGGACAGATTTGCCTACATCAGCAAGCACCTTCCATGTCCCAATTACTTCTATGAGTTCTTGTTTTCATTAGATATTATATTGGTCTGGTAATTCCCTATTATCTTGTGAGCTCTTTAATGCTTAAACAATTTTTTAAGCAATATTTTATCCAGCACTTTAATTTTCAGCAGGTGAGTTGGTTCTTGCTATATTCCTGGAAACAGAAGTTCTGGTTTATTTTTTATTTGTTTTAAACATTTTATTCCATAATCCTCTCCACCTTCCCCCACACAAAAGCTAGACTGTTAATTCCTTGAGGGCAAGGCGTTTGTCTGTTTTATTTTGTTGTCTAGCATATGCTTGGTCTTAGAAAATGTGTATTGATTGGTTGGCAAACAACTGATGAAGTTTGTGGATAGGAGGGGTGGGTAACTAATTGGAAAAGACTGTTTGGTGATCCGCTTAATTTTCTCCCCACAGTTTTTCCTTTACTTAGAGAAACCCCCCCCAATACTGGCAAACAAAATCTCCCTGCTCAAAAGTGCCCAGAGTGTGGCAGAACATCTTACACTGACATCCTGCTTTTCACTCCTATCTCTCTGGAGACAGAAGGAGCTTCAAGAGCAGGGGGAGATCAGAATCGTCCAGCTAGGCTTTGACTTGGATGCCCACGGAATTATCTTTACCGAGGACTACAGGACGAGAGTACGTGTAACTGTGTGTGTGTGTCATGGGGAACGAGCAGGGCAGGCAGGGAAATTAGCGGGTGGAAGTAAAAAGAAAAGAGACAATTCCCCCACCCCATATCCTGCAGAGAGGGCTCAGGGCTCTAGTAAGTAGTAATATGAGGGAGAGGAAGACGAGGAAAAGTATGAGAAGTGGAAGGACCTTAGCAAAAGGGACAACACAGGAAGAGATGTCGTCCTGGGGATTGAGGTCAGTGGAGGGGGAGGGTGGGGCCAGACCATGTCTCTCTTCTTTGGTTCCAGGTCCTCAAGGCCTGCGATGGCCGACCGTATGCTGGGGCGGTGCAGAAGTTTCTGGCTTCAGTGCTTCCAGCCTGTGGGGACCTTAGCTTCCAGCAGGATCAAATGACACAGACCTTTGGCTTCAGGGACCCAGAGATCACGTGAGAGTTGGGGGACCAACAGAATCAGGCATCTAGCACCTCGCTGCTTCCCTCCAGTCTCATCCAGCCTCGTCCTTTTCCTTTTGGTGAACCTGCCAAGAAGGCTGACTCTTCTTTTTAGTAAAATGACCTAAGAGAGGAGATCTCCCCCAAGAGAGGAGGCCTGTTTTACCTGGGGCCTTGGGAAGAGCCCTGGACTAAAATTCAGGAGATCTGCATGGCTAATGAAATGCGTATAGAGGCCTGGCAAGAACCATAAATGCCTGATGTGAATCATTCTGAGACTAGAGAATAGAGGATGTTAGGAGCTATGAAGGCCCTAAAGCATTCATATTCAAAAGAACAACAACTGGACAAGGACTAAATAAAAATATCATTTCATGGGTCTCTATCTGGCTCAGGCTCCCTACTTCGTAATCCATGGTGTAGGTGAAAGCATTTTATAAGCTTCTTTTCAGTAACATGTGAGTGAAGCCGTGGTGCGGTCCTTGTAGGCCGTGGCAGGAGCGCAGAAGAAAGACCTTATTTCTCCGCTGGAGATGGGACTGAGCATGTATCAGGGCATGTGGTCAGGACAGGCTTCTGAGAGGAGAAGCTGTTTTAGGGAACAAGTAATAGTAACAAGAAAAGGAAGAGTGAGGGGAGAGCAGTCGGGTAGGGGATGGAACAAGCAAGGTGCACAGAGGCAGGGAACAGCACAGTGTGAGCAGAGAACCGCCCCATGGTGGGCCTCTGTTATCCAGTCCCTTTGGGTGGTTGCCCATGTTTCTGGAGAGTTAGTGTCCAAACATTAGTGGATGGGGAGGAGAGAGGGCTCTCAGAGCCAATAGCTCATCTCTTCTTGCTTCCCACCCCCCTTAGGCAGCTGGTGAACGCTGGAGTTCTCACCGTCCGAGATGCTGGCAGTTGGTGGCTAGCTGTGCCTGGAGCTGGGAGATTCATCAAGTATTTTGTTAAAGGTATCCTGTCTGCAGCTGAAGCCCTCAGCCCCTCAAGAACACCTTTTGGTGGCTCTTCAGACCTTACTCACCTTTCCCTTCTCCTGTGCCACCTCTCCAGGGCGCCACGCTGTCCTTGGCATGGTCCGGAAGGCCAAGTACCGGGAGCTACTCCTTTCGGAGCTTCTGGGCCGGCGGGTGCCTGCTGCGGTGCGACTTGGCCTCGCCTACCATGTGCATGACCTCATTGGGGCCCAGCTGGTGGATTGGTGAGTTTTTTCCCCAGCCTCTGGCAGATGACAGAACCATGACCCAAGATTGGATTTCCTCCTTGCTCATGCTTCATTCATTAGTGAAGCCCAGCTCCTCTCTCATTCTCTGGAACCCTGGAATATCCTGGCCAAGTTCTGAGTTCTCCCTAGGCCTTGGACCTACGTATCTGGCTCCAGCCTTGTCTTTCTCTTGCACAGTGTCTCCACCACTTCTGGAACCCTCCTCCGCCTGCCAGAGACTTGAGGATTCTGCTCGTCCTTGCGCATCTCCCCAGAGTGGGGCAAGAGGGGCCCAGGAGTGCTCCCCAGCAGTGGCTGAGACGGGATCACCTTGGGAAGGCTTGGGATCCAGGATGAGTGTTGGGCTTGTGGCCATGCAAAGAGTCAGGGTCAGACATGACTGTTGCTGTTTACCTGGGCTCCGACCCAGTGGTGGGGTTTGGGCAACGCTTCTCTGCCCTTCCATGGAGGTGGAGCCAGAATCCGTGCCAAGGCCATGGCTGCTGCCTTTCATGTAAAAAGGTGCTGTTGTTACTCTGTCTGGAGATAGGAAGGTGGGCTTTCTGGGGAGGGTGGTGAAGGAGGGCAGGGTTCTGTTCCCTACATGTTGGGTTGAAACTGCCAAATAAAGTACTTCTGCCAGTGATATTTTCTGGATGTCTTTTGTTTGATGTGTGTGTTCTGGCGCCTCGTTTATGGGTAGAGGTAAGGCCAGACTGGGCCTGAGCTGTACCTCCTTGTTTAGAGAGGAAAAGGGACGTTGAGTCAGTTGCCTCTGTGGTTGGGAGGTGTGCTTGATCTCTTAAACCACGGGATTTCTGTTAGGGCCTACAAAAAGCAAAAGCCTCATATAGTTCAGTTTTTTGGGGGGTTATAGTAAGAGACAAGTGTCTTAGTACCTTGTTTTGTTAGGACCTTGACAAAGGAGCCACGTGTTTCCAGCCACGTGCCGAGCCACTTTGGGCTCTCCTACGCCCGCGTATACTTGAGCATGTATATACATACACACACCCAGATATACCCGTAGGGAGTGGTGCCCCGCACTGGGATGAAAGGGGTTAACAGGAAAGGATAGGGTCTGTCTCTGGGCTATGATTTCTTCAGAGACCCAGGTGTCCGGGGTGCACCCCCCAATACTGGGCCTGAGGCCAGTTCCGTTTCTTGGCTATCACGTGGTTTCCCAGCTTAGCTGGACCAGGGGAGGAGCAAAGTCCAGAGTTAACTCTGCTCCAAACCCTAGGTTGGCCAGAAAGGAGCAGACAGACAGACGAGTCTGATCCCTTTTAGGTCCTCCAGCCATGAGGCTCCTCTTGGGGCTGATCTGGGCATCCAGCTTCTTTGCTTTGTCTCTGCAGAAGCCCAGGTCCTGGAGGCAGGATGCTGGTGTGCTTGAGCAGGGGCAGGGCTGCTGATGGCAATGCAGGCGTGGGGGAACCTGATAGAGGATCGAAGGGTGGAGGGGCCCAAGTGGAGCCTGACTGCTGACCCTCACCTGTCTTCCCCAGGTTGCTCCTGTTTGCTCCTTCTGTGGTTCACCTAGGGGTTCCCCTGTCAGTGGGACTGCAGCTCCATGATGCTCCCCGGGGACAGGTGGTGAAAGGATCTGTGTTCCTGAGAAACCCATACGGCAATAATGCCCCCTGCTCCCCAAAGGTGGGCTTCACCCTCACCTCAGCAGATGACTTCATACTCCTCAACCTCCAGGTAACTGGACGCCACTGCCACTTCCTCCTGCTGCTTCTCAGCACCTCTCACTCTGTCATCGTGGTGTCACGTCCACTCCCCCGCCCCGCCCCAAGTCTTGTAAATGTCTTTGTCTTTTCCCTGGCCTCCCTCCCTCCTTTCCTCCCTGCAATGATCTCCTTCCCTGTTTCTGTCTCAATCTCTCTGGCTTTTTCCTTCTGCTCTGTCTCTGACCCACCCCCTCTCTTGACAGATCCCCCTGAACGGTGCAAAGAACTGTGGCCTCTTTCGTCTCCATGGAGGTCCCCAGGTCCAGCTGGTGGCTGAGTCGCCATGGCTAAAGGACTCTCTGTCCAGAAAGACAAACATTCAGGGTGTCAACCTGCGCTTCTCCTCTCGCCGAGGGCACCTCTTTCTGCAGACTGACCAGCCCATTTATAACCCTGGCCAGCGGGGTGAGTCTCGGCCCCAGAGCCTCACCTTTAGCTGCCTCCCAGCCCCTTCAGTGAGATAACCTAAAAGTGCTGCATAGGAAGGCTGCTTAACAAGTATTTGTTCTCTTCCTCCTCACTCCCTGGAAGGGGTGGGGGGACCAGGGCCCACCTTCCCTTTGTGCATGAGCTCCTGCTCACCTCTCTCACCCTCCATTCTCAGTTCGGTATCGGGTCTTTGCTTTGGATCAAAAGATGCGCCCATCCACTGACACCCTCGTGGTCACTGTGGAGGTGAGTCCCTGACCTCTGACCTTCCGGATCAGCCAGGGCCCGTGATCTGACCTCCCACAGATGACCATTTCTACTCCCGTTGCAGAACTCTCATGGACTCCGTGTGCGGAAGAAGCAAGTGTACACTGCCACATCCATCTTCCAGGATGACTTTGTGATCCCAGACATCTCAGAGTGAGCTCTCCTCACCTGAGGATTAGCCCCCAGCTACACCTCCCTGGTTCCAACTTTCCCACCCCTCCGCCTCCAACACAGAATCAAATCCCAAGCTCCCCTGAGCCTCTGGTTACCCTCATAGTCCTCTTCCCAGGGACCCGGGCCACTGGCTTTCCGTGGCTTCTTGCACAAGTTGGCTGAGTCCCTTCCTTGTCTGTCCTCAGGCCAGGGACTTGGAAGATCTCAGCCCGATTCTCAGATGGCCTGGAATCCAACAGCAGTATCCAGTTTGAAGTGAAGAAATACGGTGAGAGCTGGAGACATGAGGGACAAGGAGCTCCTTTCCAGAAGGGAATAAGGAGTGGAAGAAGTGGTGGGACCAGGGCAGGGTCGGAGATATGGGTGCCACAGCCCTGAGGGGAGACGAGTCTTTAAAGGATCCTTTCGCTAGAGTTTGACCTCCCTATCCCTTTACCCCTGGTCAGTCCTTCCCAACTTTGAGGTGAAGATCATTCCTGGAAAGCCCTACATCTTGACAGCACCTGGCTTTCTTGGTGAAATCCAATTAGATGTTGAGGCCAGGTAACTCCCCCCACCCCACCCCTGCTGGCCCAGCTCCCAGGGCTCCCCACTCAGTAGGAATGTGTTGTGAAGCCCCGCGTCCTTCCCTCGTCCCAGCCCCCCTCCCTCCCAGACCATTCCATTACCACCTCCAGCCCTTGGCCCACCATCTTCCAATCTCTCCATGGTGGCAGGTACATTTATGGGAAGCCAGTGCAGGGGGTGGCATATGTACGCTTTGGGCTCCTGACTGAAGATGGTGTCAAGACTTTCCTTCGGGGGCTAGAGAATCAGACCAAGGTAGGAAGGAGGGTTGGGGGTGTGAGGAAGGTGAAGGAGGAGAAGGACGTGAGATGGAAGACGTGTCTCACGCCATGTCCTGTTTTCTTCTTTGTCCCAGCTGGTAGATGGTCAGTGCCACATTTCCCTTTCAAAGGCTGAGGTTCAGGATGCCCTGCAGAAGCTTAATGTTAATATTGCTGACCTCCCAGGGCTACGCCTCTATGTTGCAGCAGCCATCATTGAGTCTCCAGGTGGGTGGCTTCCCCTGATTACAACCCCAGACACTTGCCTCTGACCTCTGAGCTGACCCTCTGTTCTCCAGCACCAATACCATCCCCCCTTCTTACCCTTATCTTGGACCCAAAGCCAGAAAAGACCCAGGAGACTGTCTCTCTCCAACTATGTTTCTGGGGTATGGGTACCTTCCCCGATTTCAGTTTATTTTTTTGCCCAGCCAGCCAGCCGGCAGACACACTTTATGCACCATCTGTGTGCTGGGTCCTGCGTGGGCCTCAGCAAACGTAGAGATGAATATGAGATAGCGTGTGTCCTGAGGAGTTCACTGTCTTGTGGGCAGGAAACACTCACTCTGCATCCCCCCTTGCTCTCCTGTGCCTCTTTTCCTGGGTCTCTGTCCTCCACCTCTCTCCACCCCTTGTCTTGCAGGTGGGGAGATGGAGGAGGCAGAGCTCACATCCTGGCGTTTTGTGTCATCTCCCTTCTCTTTGGATCTTAGCAACACCAAGCGACACTTCGTGCCCGGGGACCCCTTTCTGCTGCAGGTTTCTTTTGGAGGGAAAGGATGAGCAGGGGAGGGGGGTGTTGGTGAGGAGGGCACAAGCCCTCACTGACCGCTCGCTGTTACCTGCCCCTCCCCCACCTACCCAGGCCCTGGTCCGAGACATGTCAGGCTCCCTGGCCTCTGGCATTCCTGTCAAAGTTTCTGCCAAGTTGTCTTCTGGATCTGTTTCTGAAACCCAGAACTTTGAACAAAGCACAGATGGGACTGGCCAAGCCATAGTCCCCATTGCTGTCCGTAAGACTGTGCAAGAACTGCAGCTCTTGGTAGGCCGCCTCTTCGTGGGAGAGGACAGGGGAAGGAAGGAGGGGCCAGCTGGGCCCCTGAGGATCTGTGTCCCAGGCTCGGGGGAGAAGCTGGGTGCCTGGGTCCTTGCCACTGACCCTGCGCCTACCTGCCCCTCTTTCCAGGTGTCTGCAGGCTCCCCCTATCCAGCCGTAGCCAGGCTAACTGTGAGAGCCCCACGCTCAGGAGGCTCCAGGTTTCTGTCCATTGAGCGGCTGGATCATCGACCCCCTCACATCGGGGACACCCTCAGGCTGAACCTGCGAGCCGTGGGTGTCAGTGCGCCCAGCTTCTCTCATTACTACTACATGGTGTGTATGAGCTGGGCTGTAGAGGAAAGCAGGGGTGCAGGGAGGGGCTCAGGCAGGAAAGAGCCCTTGTGTGGGGGAATGGTTTCAGGGCTGGGATGTGCAGTGAAGCAGAAACTACTCTTGCTCCTTCTCTTCTTGGCCCAGATCCTATCCCGGGGCCAGATCGTGTCTGTGAATCGAGAGCCCCGGAGGCCCGTGACCTCAGTCTCGTTGTTTGTGGACCATCACCTGGCACCTTCCTTCTACTTTGTGGCCTTCTACTATGAGGGAGGCCTCCCAGTGGCCAACTCCCTGCGTGTGAACGTCCAGGCCGGGGCCTGTGAAGGCAAGGTAATTGGCATGGGAGAGACAGCATGTGTATGTGTTAGGGGTGTTAAGAGAGAAAGAAGACAGGGTGATTGTGAACAGGGCATGGATTTGGTTTGGGGTGCACTGAGGATGCACCGAAGGAAGCTCTCCCCACTGACTGACCCCTACCTCCCCCTTCTACCAGCTGGAGCTGAATGTGGACAGTGGCAAGGAGTATAATCCTGGGGAGAGGATAAAGCTCCACCTGAAAACTGATTCTCCAGCCCTGGTGGCACTGGGAGCTGTGGACACGGCTCTGTATGCTGTGGGTGGCAGGTCTCATAAACCCCTCGACATGGGCAAGGTTTGTCAAGACCCTTTCCCCAGCCCTCCCTCCCTGCTATGGCTCATTTTCCTGCTACCCTGAGCCCAGCCCCTAGATCTCACTCTGGATCCCCACAGACTCCTCCTAGTCTTCCCACAAGGCTTGGCCCCTGTGGTCTCTTATTTCCCCACTCTCTGTGTGTCTTACATATTTGTCCATATCCCATCCTCTCACCCATCCTGCCCCTCGGTCACTCTTGTCTCCACAATATCCTTGCCTTTTCTTCCAGGTCTTTGAAGTTATGAACAGCTATAATCTTGGCTGTGGTCCTGGGGGTGGAGACAGTGCCCTTCAGGTGTTCGAGGCAGCTGGTCTGGCCTTTTCTGATGGAGACCAATTGACCTCAGTCAGAGAGAGTGAGAACCATGGAGGAAGGGGAGTGGGTGGTGGGAAGATAAGGAAGGGGGAGGCGCCTGAGGAGGTAAGATAGGAAGAAGAGGAGTGGGGAGAGGAGCAGGGAGTGGAGGTGGGAGGCCACCCACCTTACAGCTTGGCTGCAGTCCTGCTTTCTGCCAGGTCTGAGCTGTCCCAAGGAGACGAAAACCCGGAAAAAGAGAAATGTGGACTTTCAAAAGGCGATTAATGAGAAGCGTAAGTTGTGGGTGCCTATGAAGCAGTGTAAGATCTCCACTTGGGCCCAAGGGTCAGGATGAGGGGCCTGTTGCTTTGCTGCTCTGCTCCCGAGTGAGCCAGTCTATGGTATTTGGGGCCAGAGATCCAAGTTCAGGGGTTGAAGGTGGATGGGCAGGAGGCTGTCTCCATTGGCCTCTCTTGAGTTCCTGGTCTCTCAGGGTGAACCCTTGTGTATCTAGAGGTCAGGGTGGGCGATGAGGTGTGTCTCTTTTCTTTTCTTTCATGCTTACTCTCACCTGGCCCTGCAGTGGGCCAGTATGCTTCTCCTGTAGCCAAGCGCTGCTGCTTGGATGGGCTGACACGGCTGCCCATGGCACGCTCCTGTGAGCAGCGGGTAGCCCGTGTGCGGCAGCTAGCCTGCCGGGAACCCTTCCTGTCCTGCTGCCAGTTTGCTGAGGGCCTCCGCAAGAAGATCCGGTCCAGGGGCCCAGTGGGCCTTGCCCGAGGTGAGGGGCTGGCTGGGGCTGGGGGACAGGCAGGGGTGCCTGGAAGGGCAGAATGGCCCCCTTCTCATTCCTGTCCACCCTGGTCTCCCAGCCATGGAGCTCTTGCAGGAGGAGGACCTGATGGATGAAGATGACATTGCTGTGCGCAGCTTCTTCCCGGAGAACTGGCTCTGGACAGTGGAAACAGTGGACCTCTCCCGCCTGTGAGAGCATGTGGTGGGCCTGGCCTTGTCTCTGGGCCGTGTCTGGGACCAGCCCAGGGTGTGATGGGACTTCTCACCTTTCCCACCACAGGTTGTCACCGCTGCTCCCTGACTCTCTGACCACGTGGGAGATCCATGGCATGAGTCTGTCCAAAAGCACAGGTGAGGTCGCCCTGCCTGAGCCTCTGGCCACCCCTCTTCCATACCCCCTCAACCCAGGCTCCCTGCTCAGCCTTTTGCTTTTAGTATAGGAAGTAGGGGGTGGTGCAGAGACCTGGGGAAGTCTACCACTGTGCACCTGGGCTGGGAGGCAAGAGAGCAGGAATGGGCCGGGGGCAGAGCTGGGTCACCCCGTGTCCCTCTGTCCTGGTACCCTGTGGCCATGATATCCCCAGGCCTCTGATCTCTGTCCCCTTCCCCAAACTCCCACATCCATCAGGCCTGTGTGTGGCCACCCCTGTCCGGGTCCGAGTGTTCCGTAAATTCCACTTGCACCTCCGCCTGCCTATCTCCGTTCACCGCTTTGAGCAGCTTGAGCTGCGGCCTGTCCTCTACAACTACCTGGATAAAGATGTGACCGTGAGGACCCTCAGGAGCACACAGGGGGGTGGGAGCTGAGGCAGGTGAAGGGTGGGGAGCCTAACTGGGCTGGGCCTCTGGCCATCTCTGTCTTCCTGCCCCTAGATGAGTGTCCACGTGTCCCCGGTGGAGGGGCTGTGCCTGGCTGGGGGCGGAGGGCTGGCTCAGCAGGTATTGGTGCCTGCGGGTTCTGCCCGGCCCATTGGCTTCTCTGTGGTGCCCATGGCGGCTGCTGCTGTGTCCCTGAAGGTGGTGGCTCGAGGGTCCGTGGAGTTCCCTGTGGGGGACGCAGTGTCTAAGATTCTGCAAATTGAGGTGAATGGAGCACCCCTGAATCCAGGTCCCCAGGCTCCTTGATTTACCCCCGACCCCCGGCACCCTCTTTGCTGGCCAGGCCAGAGGCCTAACACCCAAACCCAATGCCTTGGTCTGTTTACATCTTCTACAATTCTGATCCACCTCTGTCCCTGAAGTTCAAATGCCAAGTCCTGGGGAGTCTGCACTGGGAGGCGCAGGCTGTGTTCCTGTGTGATCTCTCACGGCTGTATTTCTCCTGAGACAGAATGAAGGGGCCATCCACAGGGAGGAGATTGTGTATAAACTCAATCCCCTGGGTGAGTGACCTCTACCCCTAGCTGTCAGTGTCCTAAGGGGGTTTGTAGGTGGTAGGAGATGTGGACAGCAGGACATACTGCCAACTTCCCCCATCTCCCCAGACTACCGAGCCCGGACCTTGGAAATTCCTGGCAACTCCGATCCCAATATTATCCCTGATGGAGATTTCAGCAGCTTTGTCAGGGTCACAGGTGGGAGTGTCCTCCAATCCCTTCCCAGTGGCCACCTCAGATTCATGTGAAGCCGTAGACCCCTGTTTGATCCTGTGACCCCATGACCCTCTGACCCTGAGTCCTCAGGCCTGCTGTCTGATCCTTAACTCTCTTCCTCCCCTGTAGCCTCAGATCCACTGGACGCTTTGGGCTCTGAGGGGGCCTTGTCACCAGGAGGCCTGACCTCCCTCCTGAGGCTCCCCCAGGGCTGTGCGGAACAAACCATGCTCTACTTGGCCCCCACACTGGCTGCTTCCCGCTACCTGGACAAGACAGAGCAGTGGAGCAGGCTGCCCCCTGAGACCAAGGACCACGCTGTGGATCTGATCCAGAAAGGTTCTGGGTTCAGGAGCAAGCAGGAGCGGGGGCTGGGAGAGGGCAGTTAATGGAAAATTGGCAGCCCAGGTGGCTAGGGGGCGCAGAGAGGGAATGGGGAACATGGCCTTGGGCATAAATAGTGGGAGAGTGAGCATCGCTTTAGCAGCCGCCTCTCCCCCCTAAGGCTACATGCGGATCCAGCAGTTTCGGAAACAAGATGGTTCCTATGGGGCTTGGTTACATCGGGACAGCAGCACCTGGTGAGGTTGGGAGAGTGGTTTTGGGTCTCTGAGAGGGGCCAGGCTGGTGGGGGCAGAGCCAGGTACAATGGGAAGGTGAATAACCAAGTGCCTGGGGGAGTGGGACCATGTCCTCTATAGGGACCAGTCCCTATACCCAGCCATCCCTTTAATCTCCTCTAGGCTCACTGCCTTTGTGCTAAAGGTACTGAGTTTGGCTCAGGAACAGGTGGGCGGCTCACCTGAAAAGCTGCAGGAGACGGCCACGTGGCTCCTGTCCCAGCAGCAGGCTGACGGTTCATTCCAGGACCCCTGTCCGGTTATCCACAGGGCCATGCAGGTGCGGGGCTGGGAGGCTGGGCTGAGGAGCACAGGTAGGAAGACTCTCTTGTCCCTTCCTGTTCCTGGTTGATGACTTCTTTTCTCTTCACTTCAACTAGGGGGGCTTGGTGGGAAAGGATGAGACGGTGGCGCTCACCGCCTTTGTGGTCATCGCCCTTCATCACGGGCTGTCCGTCTTCCAGGATGAGGGGACACAGGAGTTGAAGCAAAGAGTGGTAAGGGCACCTGTGGGTCTGCCCTTCACTCGCCCCCAGCTTCCCCCGTTTCTTTTCAGGAACCCAGGTGTCCAGCCCCGAGACCTTCCTCCCTACTTTCTCCTAGGAAACCTCCATCTCAAGGGCAACCTCATTCTTGGGGACGAAAGCAAGTGCTGGGCTCCTGGGTGCTCATGCAGCTGCCATCACAGCTTATGCCCTGACACTGACCAAGGCCCCTGAGAACCTGCGGAATATTGCCCATGACAACCTCATGGCCATGGCCCAGGAGTCTGGTGGTGAGAGTCAAGGGGGTCCTGGCAGTGATCATGGGACTTGAGGGACCCTGGGACCCATGAGTGTGCCCAAAGGGAGAAATTGAACAAAGACCCCAAGAAGGAATGAAAGCATAAGCAGGGATGATTGGGGTAGAACCAGGAGAGCCTGATGGGGAGCGTCAAAGGGCCCAGTGACTGGGACCCCCCCCCCCCAACTACTCCCCCTTCACTGTGGGTCTCCCTTCACTCTCAGATTACCGGTACTGGGACTCAGTCGCCAGTTCTCAAAGCAATGTCGTGTCGCCCACCATGGCTCCTCACAGCCCAGCAGACCCTGTGCCCCAGGCCCCGGCCCTGTGGATTGAAACCACAGCCTATGGCCTGCTGCACCTGCTGCTTTGGGAGGGCAAGGCAGAGATGGCCGACCAGGCTGCAGCCTGGCTCACGCACCAGGCTGGCTTCCAAGGGGCATTCCGCAGCACTCAGGTAGCAGCTTCCCTGGGGGCTCTGTGTGGGGGAGGTCCTGAGTCCAAGCACCTGAATCCTGACCCAACCTCCCCAGGACACGGTGATGGCCCTGGAAGCTCTGGCTGAATACTGGATTGCTTCCCACACCACTGAGGAGAAGGAGCTCAATGTGACTCTCAGTTCCCTGGGCCGCAGTGGGCTCAAGTCATATGTAGTACGGCTGGACAACCACCAAACTCGGGGAATAGAGGAGGAGCTGCAGGTGAACCACTCCCTCACCTGGGTTGCCATGACACCTGGGCCTACTGCGACTATGGCCATCCCCAGCCCCCCACCCCTGCAGTATCCCCACGGCACCTCTTCCTGATAACCTTGCGGGAAAACTTCCTGGCTGTGTGACCCAGAGAAAGTCACCTAGCCTCTGAGCTTCATTTTTCTCATTTGAAAATAATACGTGCAGAGTCTACCCAACAGAGTTTTTAGAAGGCTGAAGAGAGATAATGCATGTGAAGATGCAAACTTTCTGGGAAGTGAGGTGGGGTGAAGAGGCGGGGTTGTTTTTAGAGAGGGGGTAAGCTGGAGCAACAGTGTGCCCTTCTGACATCTCTTTCCCTTTTCTGTTCCTTGGAAGTTTTCCTTGGGCAGCAAGATTGATGTGAAAGTGGGAGGAAACAGCAAAGGAACCTTGAAGGTGAGAGCCGGCAGCACGGCCAGCCAGGGCCCAGCAGGGAGAAGCTGGGGTCTTGAGTGAGACCTGTGGGCAGAGCTCATGGTCAGGGAAGGAGAAAGATGTTCCCCCTGCTCCCTCCTGGGCCTTTTCCCCTCACCGTGGTCTCCACCCTCTCTGGGCACCTGTCATTTCCTTTACGCCCTCAGTGCGGATGGCCTACACATCCAGCGCCTCAACCCAGGCCTCTCCCCTGGCCCACAGCAGACATGTCGTGTCCCAAACCCCTTCTTCTTCCTGTGTCCCCTCATCTGGCTGATGGAGCCCCTTTCCCACAAGAGCCCAGCCACCACTCTGGAGGGTGTCTTAGTGCCCCCCCATCCTGAGCCCCTCCTTATTGCCCTGGTAACTCCTCCTCTGCTCCCTTGCTGCCTGGGTCCCTTGTCACTTGTTTCCTGGACTCTGTTCTAAGATGGTCTTAGAACTTCTCCCTTCCTTACATCTCACCCAGAGGGTGATCCATTGTCCGTATTGCAGCAAGATTGACCTTCCGAAGACACCAGTCAGATCAGCCTTGGAGAAAAGTCAGGCTCTTCCAAGTACAAGATTGGGCCCCTGCCCCCCACCCCAGCCAGACAGATCCAGTCATCTATCCAGATCTCCTTGACTTGAATGACCTTCCCCTGCTTCTTGTCCCACGTAACAAACTCATTCTCCTCCTTCAGACCTTAGCTGGAAGCCTTTCCTGGACTTTCCATTCCAGCCTCCTCTGTGCACTGTGTAGAGTGCTTGCCCCTGGGGGCAGGTCCCTGCTCCCCTCTCTGTCTCTCGTCTAACTCAATACCTGTGCCCATGTGTATTTCTGGGCTGGTCAGGGAGGGGGATGAGAAGGGGCCAAAGGCCTTGAGTTCCTTAGCCCAGGGAGATGCCCTTAGATGTGGCCCTGGAGAGAGGTCTGTGACTCCAAATGTCCCATGTCCTCTCCCTGCCCCTTGCTGAGCCAGATCCTTCGTATCTACAATATCCTGGACATGAAGAACACAACCTGCCAGGATCTTCACATTGAAGTGACGGTGATGGGCCACGTGGAGTACATGAGTGAGCGTTGGGGTCAGAGGCCATGGGGCCCTGAGGGGGCTGGTGCCAGGGGTCAAGCCACAATGCCATCTCTGTGCAGTGGAAGCCAACGAGGACTACGAGGACTATGAGTATGAGGAGGCTCTAGCTGGGGATGACCCCGGGGCCCACTCCCAGCCAGTGACACCCCTGCAGCTGTTTGAGGGGCGGAGGAGCCGCCGCAGGAGGGACGCGCCCAGGGCGGCCGAAGAACAGGAATCCAGAGTGCAGTACACCGTGTGCATCTGGTGAGTGCTGCAGGCCGCCCTGGGTGTGTGGGGCACTGCTGGGCCGAGAGGGGAGGCAGGACTGAGACTGGGGCTGGGCATCTGTGACCCGGCGCAGGTAGAACCCAGACAACAGGGCATGTCTCTCTGCAGGCGGAACAGCAAGGTGGGGCTGTCGGGCATGGCCATTGCGGATGTCACCCTCCTGAGTGGATTCCATGCCCTGCGGGCGGACCTGGAGAAGGTGTGGTCAGCCATCCAGGAGGACCCCTTGTGCCCTCAGGAGCCCTGCTCCATCCCCGCAGTACCCCCAGCTACTGAGCCCTGTCATGTGCAGGGCCCAGGGCTACCTGCCTGTGACCGTTTCCCTTCCCCACAGCTGACCTCCCTCTCTGACCGTTACGTGAGTCACTTTGAGACTGAGGGACCCCACGTCCTGCTGTACTTCGACTCGGTGAGCAGGGAGAGGTGACACGAGGGAATGGGTGGCGCCAGGTTTACTGAGCATATGTTATGAGGTTTCCCAGAAGACACTGTATCAGCGGCCAGTGTTCCTAGAAAGAACTTGTGATGTGGGCAGGAAGACAGGACCAGAGTGTGCCAGAGCAGAGTTAGGGATGGGCCACCAGGGAGGCAGCGCTGCCTGCAGGTAGGTGGCGGCCGAGCCCCTAATGTGGCCTGGGGGGCCAGTGCCAATCAGCAGGGAGGGCCCAAGAGTGAGCCTTTTCGAAAGATGAATTTATTCAACTTGATGGGCTGCCTTTCTTTTTCTTTTGACCTTCCTAGTTTTTTTTTTGGTGTTTTGTGTTTGATATTAAAGTGTATTTTCTTTGATGAAGTGATGGTAGTCCTAGATGAGTTTGTTTTTGTCTTTTTGTGGCCTTGTTTTGCTAAAACAGAGAATTATCAACCTTCTGATGGCCTTCCAATTTCTTTTTTGAACATTTACTGTAACCTTTTGGAGAAAATGTGAAAAGGGCATGTTAATACTCTAGCACCATTAGCCAGGTGTTTGTGGGTCAGAGAAGACGCCCCTGCCCAGTGTATGCAGAGGGGCCAGACCCTATTAGCCTGAGAAGCCAAGCAGAAGAGTCTGGTTGAACACAATGGAAAACGAGGAGCCAGGAAGATTTCTAGGTAGGGAGCCGACCATGCAGCAGCCTAGCTTAGGAGGGAAACTGGCAGGGTAGCAGGCTGGATTGGACCAGCGTGGGCATGAGGAGAGGGTTCTGGGCCTAGGACACAAGCAGTGGGCTCACAGAGGACAGGTGTAGCAATAGCACCTGCTGTTAGGTTATAGCAGATAAAGGAGGCCCCAAGTTGTATCAGTGATGAAGCGAGGCCATCAGGAGGGTGAGTGGGTTTGCAGGGCAGACAGAGTAGATCTGGAGAACTAACATGTCCTGAACAAGTCCTAATGCAAGAATAGGGCTGAATGTTCAGTTTGGGAATCAGCAGCCTGGAAGGGTTAGGTGACAGCCAGAGAGTGTCTGAGATCTCTGTAGGGAAGCACAGAGGAAGGGAAGAGGCAGGGCCGGGGACTGTGCCTCTGGGAAGGAAGAAGAGGGAATGTCAGAAATGACCAGGTCAGAACCACGGATGGTCCAGAAGCTAACCCTGAGCTTAGGGAGAGTTTCACGCAGAATATGTCCATGATGTGGGACTCTGCAGAGGGGCCCTGGAGACTGGGATGAGGTCACCATCTGGACAGTGAAGTCAGCAGAGACCTTGGGAGGCAGTTTTTAGAGTTACTGGAAGGTAACAGAATGTGAAGGACACTGAAGATAAGAACCAACAGGAACCAAACAGAGACAGGCAAAGGAAGTGCAGCACAGTGGCCTGCAGGGCCCTGGGGCTGAGTCCCTGACCTCTCCCCTGCCCCCCTGCCAGGTGCCCACCTCCCGGGAGTGTGTGGGCTTTGGAGCCGTGCAGGAGGTGCCTGTGGGGCTGGTGCAGCCGGCTAGTGCGACCCTCTATGACTACTACAACCCTGGTGAGCACTCCGGGACACGTGGAGGTTTGGGATAGGTTGCCTCCATGTGGGACATCAGGAACTGGGGCAGTGAAGGGTGGCAGGGGGTCCTGTGGCTCCATGGGACTGGGGAGGCAGAGAGGGGGCTTGTGGCCTAATTCCTCTCTCTGCTTTTCTTCAGAGCACAAATGTTCTGTGTTTTACGGGGCACCAACTAAGAGCAAACTCCTGTCCACGTTGTGCTCTGCTGACGTCTGCCAGTGTGCTGAGGGTGAGACCCAGGGCCTGGGGGCAGGGGTGGGAAGATGGCCTGGCTGGGGCCTGCACACTCATCTGGGTCCCTGACTTCAGGGAAGTGCCCTCGACAGCGTCGTGTCCTGGAGCGGGGGCTGCAGGATGAGGATGGTTACAGGATGAAGTTTGCCTGCTACCATCCCCGCGTGGATTACGGTCAGTCTTCCCCCGTCCTGACCCGCCCTCAGGGTCTCTTTGGTTGTGTTTGCTCCTCTCAGGCCTGCAGGTGGCCTCCTTGCTCGGACACCACCCTGCAGCCCTCTCAGCCTCTGGGTAACTAACCTTGTCTGCCCTCTCCTAAACTCCCTCTTAGGCTTCCAGGTCAAGGTTCTCCGAGAAGATGGCAGAGCTGCTTTCCGCCTCTTTGACACCAGGATCACCCAAGTCCTACACTTCAGTATGAACGGAACGGAGTGGGGGGCGTGGAGCAAGGGGATATAGGGGAACTGAGGTCTGGGTTTGAGACCTGGCTGCCTGGAATCGTGAAAATTCAGACGCGTCTGAGCTCAAATGCCCTCAGCCTCTTAGAAGCTCTGGGCTTGTCCATAAATAGGGAAGCAGTAGCACCTCCCCGTTGGGAGTGGTGAGGGTTCAGTGAGAGGATCGCCCCGTGCTCATCCTGCACTTTCTCTTGCCCTCTGACAACTCTTGTTCACGTTATCCCGTCAGCCAAGGATGCCAAGGCCGCTGCTGGTCAGACCCGAAACTTCCTGGTTCGAGCCTCTTGCCGCCTTCGCTTGGAACCTGGGAAAGAATATTTGATCATGGGTCTGGACGGGGCCACCTATGACCTCAAGGAAGAGTGAGTTCTCTGGGCCCCTCGGTCTCTAGCTCTTCTCACACCTTGTGAGGGAATGGATCTTCAGTGCCTAGGCCCTGCCCCCTCAGAAGCTAGGTGCCTCGTGCTCTCCTCTCCTGCCTGTCCATCCTCCTGACCCCTGCTGACTGCCCCTTTGTCTCTTCAGTCCCCAGTACCTGCTGGACTCGAACAGCTGGATTGAGGAGATGCCCTCTGAACGCCTGTGCCGGACCACCCGCCAGCGGGCAGCCTGTGCCCAGCTCAGCGACTTCCTCCAGGAGTATGGCACCCAGGGGTGCCAGGTGTAAGGGCTGCTCCCCCACCTCCCCCAGGAGGAGCCTGAGCTGGGGAAGGGTGATGCCTGGATTGTTGTTGTGCCTGGACACAGCCCCAGGGCAGGGCCAGGGACTCAATAAAGGCCTTTGGCAGCAAAGTGTCAGTGTGTGTCTCAGGACTGAGAGCTGTGCCCCCACTGTCCCTTCCAGGATCTGGGGGGCCCAGAGCAGGGTTTGCATAATCTTAGGCTTTCAGAGCCTGGATGACTCTTGGGGTGTCCAGCTCTGCCTGAACTCTCCCAAATGTCTCACTGGGAGCTCAGTCCATCATAGGACCACCCCGAGCAGACTTGTGACCCAACAGCCTTCACTCTGAGGATCCAGCGTCCACACTGAGGCCTCTCTTCTCCTATGCCTGCAGAACACTCTACTGCTCCAGTGTAGCCAGTCATTGCGGCCTCAGGTGCTCAGCTAACACCTCAGCGCTTCTGCCTTGTGAGCGGCCGTCCAGCCGCACGTCTCCCACTCTGTCCTTGTGCAGCTGGCAGTTTTGGGGTCTGTTGCTTTTAGCTGAGACCTGGTCTGTTGAAAACCTGTTGACACTTGATCCTGTTGCCAGTGGCATTGGGTAATTTTCCTAGAGTTGAGCAATCCTCTAATCTGATGTCTCCATCCAGATACTGATTTTAAACAAGGCAAAGGCTGACTTTGGTGTGTTGTCAGTACTCTGAGACTGCTGTTCCCTAGGGGTCAACCCTCCCCACCTGCCCGCCTAGCTCTCCCCCATTTGGTGGCACCCCTTGGGTCTTGAGGGCTGACCTAGAAATCCAAATAGAGGAATTTGCTGAGATCGGTTTTGAGGGAAAGTGGGATGGTTTAGCGGCCTGCCATTCAATCACTCAACAGAAATTCATGGAACTCTCACTCTGTGCCATGCCCTGTGCCAGGTCCCTATCCTCTGTGAAAGTTGTGATGTTGGGGAACTGCATGGTCCTGTAGGGCACATAGCTGGGCATCTGACCCAGTCTAGGGGAATGTGAGAAGGGGGAAGGGAAGGCTTCCTGGAGGAAGAAATGTCTAAGTTGGATTTAGAAGGCTGAGGAGTCAGGCAAAGAGAATGGGGTTAGATGAGGGCATTTGAGACAGAAGGAGAATATAAAAGGCCCAGAGGCTGGGGGCAGGGCAGAGCACATTAAGGGGCACTGCGTGTAATTCATCATGTCTGGAATTTGAATTTGGAGGTGGGGTGGAAGGCTAGCAAGCCAAGTGGAATCCGTTCATGAGGGGATGTTCACAAGCATGCCAGCTGTCCAGGTCACTCCTTTTGAATGGAGTCCCCTCCTAGTCCATGCAACTTTGAGACGTTCTGACCAGTCTTTCAGAAGCTTCCTAGGGCTGTTGTTTACATGGCCCTGCAGTTACGCGTCAGATCTCTCGCCCAAAAGCCAGTTAGCATGGTGGTGGCATAAACCCATTTACGAGAGCCATGGATTCAGCTGCAGTTGTGGCAAGATGTGGCCTGGGTCTGGGCGGTCAACTGTGAGGAAGGTGGCAGCTGTTGCTGCTCAGCCCCAGAAATCCCACCCCTGTTTTCTCCCTCCCAGTCCTGGGCATGGATCCAGACTGAGCCTGAGCCTCTTCCCCCAGGACCACCAGCAGTTAGCTCTTCAAGCTGGTGGGTGGTATAGCTGGGGTCTCGACAGTGGCACAGCCTGTGCTCTGGGTGAAGCTCTGAGGGGGCAAGGACCCGCATCCCCGGGGACAGGGAATTGGGGATGGTGTGGGCTTCAGGTCACCTCCAAACCCTCACTCACACCCCCAGGTAGCCCTAATCTCTCACTGAGCCCTGTCACCCATGTTTGGCATGACCTTTCCCCAAGCTCCTCCTCTAAGCCTCAACTGCCTCCTCACCCATAAAAGTGGTCCCTGATAGCCCTACTTGGTCCAGTGGGACCCCACCACTTATGGCTGTGGCTCCCAGAATAGGGCTGGACCTCTGACCCCAGCTGTGGCTATTGAGTTCTGACTTTGGAATCGATGGGGGCGTGTTCAGTCATGCCGAGAATCCCTACTTGCCCGGGGCTGGACCTGTCCCCTGTGGACTGTGACCCCAAAGGCAGTCCTGTTCTGCCTGCACCTCAGAGCACAAGCAGCTTGACTGCAGAGAGAGAGGAGAGGACAGCAGACAAAGAGCAAGAAACAAAGAGTGAGGAAAACGGCCTCGTCTTGAGGGCTTTTTCTGTTCCCTATCCTCAGCCTTCCAAGGCCAGTGAGGTCCCCTCTCCTGCTCTCCTGCTCTCCTGCTCTTGGGTTCTGTGAGATACCCCTGTATTTTTATAATAATTCTTAGTTTTGGCCCAAGCCAGCTCAAGTTGGTTTCTTTTTCTTGCAACCAAAGAGTATCAGGTACATGGTTAGAGCTCCAAATTGGGGGACCACGTAATCCTTCATGTTCTTCAACTTTTGAGAGTGAAATGGCGCACCAATAACAAATCATACTGGGACTGCAGGTATAAACTGGGACAACCCAGCCAAACCAGGCCATATGGTCACCCTATCTGCAAGTTAAAAGAAAAACACACATCACTCTCATCTCATTTTGTTCTTCAGGCAATACTGGAGGGCATATTAGGCAGGGACTGCCATTTTCTCTCTGAGACAAACTCCAGAGCAATAAGCTGATCCAAGGTGGGGTGGTGGGGGATGAGGGCTCAGGCCAGAGAGTGGACACATTTTCCTGCATGGTTGATGTGGAGCCAGAAAGCTGATTCTGGCTGTGGGAGAAAGGTCAGGGTTTCCTTTCCCTTCCTTTCTTCTTGATGGATGGTTCTTTGAAATATGGACTCTCCAAGGCCAATGGGACTTATGCCATTTCAGAAGTGTGCCACTCTGTGGGAAGGACAGTGGGTAGGGACCTGAGGGGAGCCCCAGAACAGCCGGAACAGCAAGATGGATGGGGGGGCCTCAAGAGCTATAAGTGGCTGGGCCAGGGCCTTTTCATGGGTCTCCGGCCATGCTACTCCTTGGGCTGCTGCTGCTGCTGATCTTGCTGGCAGGCGCCCGCCTGCTCTGGGGTCAGTGGAAGCTCAGGAGCCTCCACCTTCCACCTCTTGTCCCTGGCTTCCTGCACCTGCTGCAGCCCAACCTCCCCATCTATCTGCTTGGCTTGACTCAGAAACTTGGGCCTATCTACAGGCTCCGCCTCGGGCTGCAAGGTGAGAGTCTGTTCCCTCCCTGGCCCCGTCACGGTGGGGAGGTGGGGTCCTCTCCCTGCTGACATCCTGCTTTGGCTGTCTCCTAGCTGTGGTGGTGCTGAACTCCAAGAGGACCATTGAAGAAGCCATGATCAGGAAGTGGGTGGACTTTGCTGGCAGACCCGAGTTACTATCTTGTAAGGGATGGGGGCATTTCTTGAGAGAAGAACAGGGGCTCGGGGAGGCAGGGGAGGTCAGGTCTGCGGCTTCCTTCATCAATTTGACACCTCCCCTGCCCCCCACACCTACTGGCAGATAAGCTGGTGTCTCAGCGCTACCAGGATCTCTCACTAGGGGACTATTCCCTGCTCTGGAAGGCCCACAAGAAACTCACCCGCTCAGCCCTGCTACTGGGCATCCGCAACTCCATGGAGCCCCTGGTGGAACAGCTGACCCAAGAGTTCTGTGAGGTGAGGCTGGACTCCCATGGCCATCCCAGGTCAGCTTCACCTCTGCCAGTAGCCCCCCAGCCTGTTTAGTTCATGCTCCTTCTCCACAGCGCATGAGAGCCCAGGCCGGTGCCCCCGTGGCCATCCAGAAGGAATTCTCTTTCCTCACCTGCAGCATCATCTGTTACCTCACTTTTGGAGACAAGGTTACGGCTCTCTTGCCCTCATATATGCTTGGGCCCACCCCTCAGCCCCTCCCTGACTGTCTCCTGGTCGTGAACTGAAAGAATTTCCTCCTTTTCTGGCAGGAAGACACCTTAGTACATGCCATTCAGGACTGTGTCCAGGACTTGATGAGAACCTGGGAACACTGGTCCATCCAAATTCTGGACATCATTCCCTTTCTCAGGGTGAGGAGGTGGAGCCCAGGGACATCTGGGTCCTCAGAGAAAGGGTGAGGGTGGGGGAACAGGCTTCCTTCCCAGCCGCTACGCTCTCTTGCTCCCTGCCCCAGTTCTTCCCCAACCCAGGCCTCTGGAGACTGAAGCAGGCCATGGAGAACAGAGATCACATCATAGAGAAGCAGCTGAGGCAGCACAAGGTGGGAACTGTGCGTGGACCGGGCTCTCCCTCAGCCCACAGCCGGTGATGCTACTGCCCCAGAACTAGGCAGGTTCTTCGGCATATGCCACCAGTCCTGGACCTGTTGGCCCCTCCAGACCCCTCTTCTCAAACCAGGCACTCAGGCTGGCTCCTCTTCCCCTCCCCAGGAGAGCATAGTGGCAGGCCGGTGGAGGGACATGACAGACTACATGCTCCAAGGACTGGGCAGGCCGACAGTGGAAGAGGCCCCTGGACAGCTCCTTGAAGGGCACGTGCATATGGCTATGGTGGACCTTTTCATCGGTGGAACGGAGACCACTGCGAGCACCCTCTCCTGGGCTGTGGCATTCTTGCTTCACCACCCTGAGGTATGACCCGGGGGGCAGGCAAAAGGCTCCTTTCTGGCAGCCTGGCCCAGGCCTCAGGAACCCAGCTCACTCTGCCCCGAGGCAAGCTGTGTGGCGGGGGAGGGGGCCCTCCTCCTAACTGGCACAAAGGCTCCCGTGAGTTGCTCCATGGTGTCCAGAGACCGGGCAACCGTGGATCCATTTGCGGCAGGGCTCAGACCCCAGACACCAGCCTTGCCCCCATTTCTCAGATTCAGCAGCGACTGCAGGACGAGTTGGATCGTGAGCTGGGCCCCAGAGCCTTGGGCTCCACAGTCCCATTCAAAGACCGCGCACGGCTACCCTTGCTCAACGCCACTATCGCCGAGGTGCTGCGCCTGCGGCCGGTCGTGCCCCTGGCCTTGCCGCACCGCACCACGCGGCCTACCAGGTGACTCCCGAGAGGTAGGGAGCAGTGGGGAAGGCCCAAGTGGGGTCCTCGCAGGCCTCTTAATTCCACCCTTCCTCAGCATCGTCGGCTACGACATCCCCAAGGGCACAATCATTATCCCCAACCTCCAAGGCGCCCACCTGGATGAGACGATTTGGGAGCAGCCGCACGAGTTCCGGCCGGGTGCGCGGCGGGGCCGGGTGCCCGTGGCGGGGGGCGGCGGAAGGTGCAGGGAGGGCGGTCGCTGAACCCCAGGTCTGTCCCTCCGCCTGCAGACCGCTTCCTGTACCCTGGCGCCAGCCCCAGCACGCTCGCCTTCGGCTGCGGGGCGCGCGTGTGCCTGGGCGAGCCGCTGGCGCGCCTCGAGCTCTTCGTGGTGCTGGCGCAGCTGCTCCGCGCCTTCACGCTGCTGCCGCCCGCCGGCGCCCTGCCCTCTTTGCAGCCCCAGCCCCACTGCGGCGTCAACCTCACCATGCAGCCTTTCCAGGTGCAGCTGCAGCCCCGTGGAGCGGGGACCCCGGGCCTGGGCGAGCGCCAGTGACGGAGCAGGATGCGCACCGCTCACGTGCCTCAGTTTCTCCTTTTATTGCTCCCCTATAAACCCCTTCCCTCCCCCCTGTAAACATGGTGCTGTGAGATCGCGGGTGGAGAAGGCTTCCTCCGGTGGGTGGGTGGTGACGGTGGCCCCTGGCTCTTCTCCCAGCGCGACCCCTCAGTGCTCGGCAGTCATACTGGGGCGCGGGAGGCTGAGCAGAGGCTCAACCTCCCCGGGCCGGAGGCCTGTAGCTTCTTGGTCTTAGTTTCATTTCCGTGAAGGGCACGGAGAAATCGAAGCCCTTCCAGTAGTACCAGCTCACTCCCTGGGAAAGGGGTTGTCGGGAGAGAGTCACAGCTAGACATCCCATCTGCTCCCACCCCTGCACCTTTGGGGAGATGGTTCCCAGGAATCAATAAAACGTCTTCCCTCCCTGCTCCCTTCATAACCCTCAACTGCAGAGGACTGAGGCTTAATCTGGAGCTGGCCCTTTACATCCAATAAATCACCTCCTCCTCAAGACACCTTGGTGAGATTGGATTATTGTCCCATTTCACAGAGGAGGGCCCTGAGGAACCCAGCAGCTCAGTAAACTTGTCCTGTCACACTGCATGTCACACCCAGGCGGGCCAACCACCCAACCTCACCCAGCTCTGTGCTGCCTCCCGGGCCCCTCACCTGGTGGTCCACTGTGCTCCCGTAGAGCCCGTTGAGGTTGGCATAGTGGCAGTTCCTGTACCACCAGGCCCCTCGGTAAGAGACGGCACAGGAGATGAGCAAGTTGTTGGGGTCTCGATCACGAGCGGAAAAGACACTGCCGCTGTGGTAACTCATGGAGTCCCCTAGGCAGGGCGTGGGAAGGAACAGTGAGGGCCTCCCCTCTCCCCATCCCCCCTCCCCGCCCCTCCCAGGCCCAGCCCTCACCTGCGGTGCCATGGTAGCCCTCCAGGTGGAGGCGGTAGTAGTCAGCGGCTGAGTCTACTCGGAAGGAGTCATACTGGGCAAACACGGCCTCGTCCCCAGCCCGCAGGTCCACACGCATGGAGTAGTCCCCGGCTGTCGTCAGGCTGTGTAGGGCCTCGTTGCCTGGGGGTGGGCAGTGTGCTCTCATCAGGGTCCTGGTGTCCAACAGGGTTCCCATCCCTTCCCTGGTCCCCCAATCACTGTGAGGCACTGACCCAGCCAGAACTCCCTGGAGATGTTCCCAAAACCATGGGCATAGTCCTCCCAGTCCCTCCAGAAGTCCGTTTGTCCATCCATGCGGCGCTGGAACACCTGGGAAGCAGGTGGGAGCACCATCAGCCTCTGGCTCCTGGTGCAGTAGTCCCTGCCCTATGCAGACCCCTGGGCTTCCGGCTGCCACCCACCAGCCAGCCACCCCCATCGGTCTCCATGTCACAAAACACGTTCAGGGGCCGCTCGCGGTTGCCATTGAGGAAGATGGTGGTGGTCCTCGAGGTGCTGGGCCCGTTCTGCATCTCCTCCCCACAGTCCCGGGGGAAAGGGATTCTCAGTCCACCTGGGGAGACGACAGTGAGGGGCCAGTCCTTTTTCCAAATCCTACAGCCATGCTGCCCACTCAGTCCCCAACCTCAGGTCCCACCGCCTGAGTACCAGTGGTGAAAGAGGTGGACACGGGTGGCGTGAGGCTCTCGCCCCACATGGCCCGGAGCCATGCGCTGTAGGGGGTGGAGGGAAAGAGGCCCCGGAGCTGGTGAGAGGTGATGCCTCCTGGGAGCAGGATCTCCTGTGGGACGGACAAGGGACAGGTCAGGAGAGAGGGAGGGGGAGCCCCACCGAAAGAGGCAGAGGCAGTGCCTCCTGGAATGGATCCCAGGGAGGGGAGTTGGCCAGTAGGGCAGGGGTGGGGGCACCTGGATCTGTCCGCCAGGGGTGTGGAAGCTGAGCAGGTAGCCAGTTGGCGGGACTTGGGGCTCTGTCCAAGTGAGCACGGCCGTGCGGGGGGTCACTTCCTGGGCTTCTAAGTCCCGAGGGGCTTCCAATCCTGGGAGGGGAAGGTGGGAAGAGAAGATGGAGCCCATCCTGGTTCTCTTGAGCTCCCCTTCCACCATCCCACACATCTCATAGGCTGTACCTGTGGTGAAGGTGATGCTGGCTGGGGAGGTGAGGTTGGGGCCCCGAAGGCCACGCACGGTCGCCGTGTAGTTGGTGTGGAGCACAAGGTCGTGCAAGGAGTAGTCCACAGAGCTGCCGGGGGCTGAGGCCTGTAGAGGGGGGGCTGGGAGTGGGGGTGCAGCGTCAGCATCTGTCCCCTCCATGCCCAGCCTGCTCTCTGTTCTCCCCACCTTGAACAAGTCCCCTCCAGAGGCCTCAGCCCTGCTCACCCCTTGGGGCTGTGACTCTGATGTCATATGTGTCCACAGGGGCCTGGGGGGGCTTCCAGTGCAGCAGGGCTGATCCGTCAGTCAAGTTCAGTGCACGCAGCTGGGTGGGGCCGTCAGGAACTGGGAGAAGGGAGGGGGGTCAGAGCCGTCCCCTGCTGCTCTCCCCACCCCTCCCCTTCCCAAATTCTGCTGGGCCTCTTGTCGACGCTTGGAGCCTCGAATCCAACAGCCCCTTTCCCCCTCCCTGTTCACTCTCAACTCCCACCCACACCCTCATTTTCTCCTACTACCTCCTCTCAGGTCCCCGTCCATCTCACCTGTGGTGAGGAAGCCTGTGAGAGGCTCACTCTCCTCAAAGCCGCGGACAGAGACCACGGTCACCTCGTACTGAGCCCCTGGGATCAGCCCCTTGAGTCTCTGGGTCCGGGTTCGGCCATCCACCTGCACGCTCTGTGGCTCCCCTGAAAACACGATGGGCTTGGGAGGTTGGCCGGGGAAGCAAGGAGGTGCGGCAGGGCAGGCAGAGTGCAGGGCACAGGAGAAATGAAAGCAAATGAGGACATAGGCAAAAGGCTGTCACCTCCATCTGCCAGCTGGTAGGAAACTTTGAAGCTGTCCACTCTGGACGGTGGGGGCGTCCAGCTGACTTTGGCTGAGGTCTCCCCAATTTCGCTGAATTGAAGGTCACGGGGGCTCTCCAGAACTGAGGGGACGGGTGTGTCAAAGAGTGATGGTGAGGGCACAGGACAGGGGCTTCCTGCCCAGGAATCCTACCCCTCCTTCTCCCCGGGCCCCACTGGCTCCAGACATGCTCAGCACCACCCTTTTCCTCTAGACCTAGAAACGGAAGTCACTCTGTAGATTCCTTCAAATCCTATACCATTCACCAACCCCGCCTCTGGTTGAGGCACTAGGTCTCACCCTACGAAGTACAAAAAGCCCCCACTTTGGGGCAGTGTGCATATGTGCCCAGCATGGGGCCCTACCTGGGCTGAGGGTACGGGCGGTGCCCTGGATGCTGTCTGCCTTGTGGGGCCCACGCAGCCCATACAATGTAAGGCTGTACAGGATCCCTGGACGTAGGTCCCGGAGCACGGCTGAGCGCCGTGTCCCCGGCACTGTCAGCTCCCGCTGCAGCAGGGGACGCGGATGTGGCTCCAGAGTGCTTGGTGACGGGACCCCGTAGCGGAGCAGGAAGGAGTCAAAGGCCCCAGGTGGGGCCTCCCAGTTGAGCCGCAGTGAACTTGTGGTCACGTCAGTCACAGACAGCTGGGACAGGCGGGGCCCTGGCTCCCCTGGGGTCTGACCAGGAGGAGCTGACCCTGCACACAGTTGGTGGGAGAGAAGGGTTTGGAGATAGCAGCACACCAGCTCGGTGACCTAGGGTAGGTCCTTTCTGACACCCCCCCCCGGCCCCTATTTCCTCATTTGTAAAGTGGAGATGATGAGGGTCTGGCACCCACAGGCTGCCAGCCATAGTGACAACGTGTGTGTGTAAAGCCAAGGGCTGCTTGTCCACCCCTTCCTCCCTCTATGGTACCCTCCTCATGTTCTTGTCCTACAGTCACCACTTCTGGGCACTCCATTTCGCCCTTCCCAGGCCCAGACTAGAGGTAAGCGAGGCCAAGATGCAGGGCCTCCGCCTGGCAGTACCTGTGGTGCCCTCGGCTGAGACAGGCCCCAGGCGCTTCCCTTCATGGAGGCCATAGAGGAAGAACTTGTAGGAGGTGCTGGGCTCCAGGCCTGACACGAGGACTTTGTTCTGGTCGCCACCCACGAGCAAGGCCTGGGGCTGCCCGTCTGTGTCCCGATACTGGACCACGAAGGAGTCAAAGGGGCCCTGGGTCACACTCCATGAGAGGCGCAGGGAGTCTGGGGTTCCGTTGGTCACTGCCAGCGTCCCTAGGTGGGGCCCTTTGGGGGGCTCTGGGGCCTCTGTGGCAGGGCGCCAGGGGGCTGGCGTGTCTTCTTCTGGGGCTGCATGGAAGAAGCCCAGGGAGAAGCTGAGCGGGGGCTGTGACGCGGGCCCTCCCTACTCCTAACCCTCCAAAGAGGGGGTTCCAGGGCTGGCCCAAGGCTGAAGTGAGGACTTTACAGGTCTTGGCCATGGCAGCCAAGTAGAGAGAAGAGAGGGACTGAGGCTATTCTAGCATTTTCCTTCTCTTGACTCTGCCATATCCTTGCTTTGCCTTTGACTCCTG
Organism: Equus caballus; assembly: GCF_041296265.1. Lineage (NCBI taxonomy): Eukaryota > Metazoa > Chordata > Mammalia > Perissodactyla > Equidae > Equus > Equus caballus. The sequence continues at coordinate 35,042,254 of NC_091703.1, forward strand.
CCAGCTCTGGGCCTCTTTGAGCACCAACACGGTGGTCCTATCACTCCTCTGTGGGGCTCCTTTGCTGTGTCTGGATCAGGTACTTGCTTTCCCCTTCTCCACCCCAACGTCTTATCACAACCCGTCTTATCTAGGTGTCTGCACAGGCCATACTCCCTCCCCATCTGGCCTGGGACACCTGTGCTCATGGCCTGAGGCAGGAAGAGCTCAGTCACTCCCTGAGCTCCTAGCACTGGGTCTTCCCTTCTGAGAAAAGCTGAGGATGGAGTTGGCTGGTGACCAGAGAGGGCAAAGCAGGCCAGCAGGTGGGGCCCCGCGCCCGCCAGGCAGATCTGAGGCGGGTGTCAGTAACCTCTGGAAGAGGAGCCTGCTCCATAAATGCAGCCACTTCTATTGGTTTCTATGCCCCTTCTCATTTTGTTTTCCAGCAATTTTCCATTTGAGAAAATGCTCCTGACTCATCCACGGCGGGGGGGGGGGGGGGGGGGGGGGGGAGGTTTGCCCCTATCTGGGCAAGGCCACCCTGTGGGAATGGTAAGAGCTGCCCCAGCAGAGTGATGGGGACAGCTGGAGTGCTGGGATAGGGTGGGGGTCAGGAGATTGGGGAGCCCCGTCAGGGCCTTTCCTTGCCTCCTGTCCAGGCTCCTACTTTTGCCCGACCCCTTGGTCACCGTCAGAGCTGACCCTCCTGCACTCTTCCCTCTCCTGTGCCAGAAGGGCTCCCCAGTGCCCCTGCCCACTCCTGCCAGTCCCTTCAGCCCAAAGGCACAAGGAAACTCACTCAGGCTGGCTTGCTACAGCCAAGCAGGCCAGCTTCCTGCTCACCTGTCACTCCCAGGACAGAGACGGGGCCCAGGCGCTGCCCTCCTAGGAGCCCATACAGCAGAAACTTGTATTTCCTGCCAGGCTCCAGGCCTTCTATGGTGACCTCCCGCTGGTCTGCGGCCACAGGTACGGCCCGGGGCTGTCCGTCTGTGTCCCTGTACTGAACCACGAAGGAGTCAAAGGGGCCCTGGGCCATCGTCCACGAGAGGTGCAGGGAGTCTGGGGTCTCATCCGTCACCGTCAGCTCCCCCAGGCGGGGTGGGGGCTGCTGCTCCTTCTCCAGGGGAGCTGTGGGCAGAGGGGGGGAGAAACTCTTAATCAAGAGCCACTTTTACCTCAGCCCTGGCAACTTCTGGGAGGTGTGAGGGTCTGGACAAGGCTCCCTGAAGTGTGAGTCCAGGGACAGCCACCTGAGATAGGCCCGCTCCAGTCCTGCCCTGTAGGAAGGAGGGTGAGCAGCCCGGTCTCCTCCCCCGGAGGCCACCCCCCTACTCCTTCCTACTCCCACTCTCTCCCCACTGTGATCAAGGGTGCAGTAAATGCATGAAAGGTCACCTTGTGAGAGAGGGATGGCTAGGGGTGCAGAGAAGGGCCTCAACTTCCCCCTGACCCTCAGCCCCCTGAGCAGGGATGTGGCCAGAGCTGAGAAAGGCTCCCAGAGGGCATCTGGGTTGTCAGGGAGATGCCCCCAAACAGTAAGAGCTGGGCTGGGCAGCCAGCCAAGCTCACAGGCTCCCACTGCCTGCCCACGACCTTCCCCTCGATCACCATCAGCCTGGGCCCTCCTTCCACCGGCTTCCCCAGCCCTGCACTAACACCACCGGACCAGGGCAGCCAGGTGGGGAAGAGGGAGAAGCCAGGGGCAGAGCTGGGAGAACAAAGGGCAGAGCAGAGCAGAGCACGGAAGAGACTTGCCTGGGTCGGGGGGAGGGGTGCTGACTGATGGGGTTGGAGGAGAAGCCTGTATCCAGTCCCATAATGAGTTTGAGGAGGAGAATTATGGAGTCTGAGGACCCCAGGCCCCAACTGGCTGTGTGCCCCATCCCTGTCTGGCCAGAGTGACTCATGATCCTGGAGGTGGGGTAAGGGTCAGTGACCCACCTCCACCCCTTCCTTGGGGGGCTGAGTCATGGACACAATGACACCAGATTTTTCCATAGTCTTTTTGCAGCCAAACCCTCCCATATTTTCCACCTCCTGCCTCAGAGTTGGGATGGAGGGAGGGGAATGTGAACACTCACTGAGCACCAGTAGGTATTATTCACAACCATCATGCAGGTGTGGAAACTGAGGTTCAAGGGAAAGAAGTGGCTTGTCCCTGGCCACCCAGCTGGCAATTGGAATTTGAACAGAGGTCTGCTTGGCTCCAAAGCCTGGGTTCTTTTTATTACATCGGCAGTCAGTGAATGAAGGAAATAATGCATGTAAAACACTCAGAGCAGTGCCCGGCACACAGAAGGGACTCCATAAACCTTTGCTTTTGGTGTATGATTGTCATGCCAAGCCTAAGACAGGAGTATGAACTTCAGGGAAAGGCTTCGGGGCCAGCTCTGGGGGCTCGGATACAAAAAGGTGGGAGGCAGGCCCAGTGCTCACCTGTGGTGCCGTCAGCAGAGATGGGGCCCAGCCGCTTCCTGCCTGCCAGCCCGTAGAGCAGGAACTTGTATTTCCTATTGGGCTCCAGGCCGGGAATGGTGACCTCATGCCGGTCTGCAGCCACAGGCACCACCTGGGGCTGCCCGTCCCTGTCCTTGTACTGGACCACAAAGGAGTCGAATTCACCCTCGGAGACAGTCCATGAGAGGTCCAGGGAGTCAGGTGTTGTGGCCGTCACTGTCAGCTCCCCCAGGCGGGGAGAAGGTTTCGTGTCTGGGACTGGAAAAGAGAGAGAGGTGCATGGAGAGTGACAGAAATAGAGATAGAAACCAATAGAGCTTCCTCGGGATGCAGGGGCTCTGGGAGCTGGGAGAGATTGACTAGGCCACATGTCAGGAAGCGGGCAGGCAGAGGAGTGACAATGAAAGAGGAGGCAGGGAAGAGAGTAAGCGTCCCTGGGATGTCAGAGGAGCAGGGAGAAGGATGGGAGTGAGAGGTTAAGGGGGAGCTCAAGACCTGGATTTCACCGGACACAGTAAATAAATGGGTCTGGGGCCCTGAAGTCTGGAGTGTGGAGCAGAGAAACATGAAATTCCAACTGTTGCCACAAGGGGGCGAAGGACGGTCAGGAGGCTCCAGGGGCAAAAGGGGCCTGCAGCCCTCACTTACGGGTCTTTGCTTCTGCAGAGACCGGGCCATGCCGTTTCTCATCCTGGAGTCCGAAGAGAAGGAACCTGTACTTGCGGGCTGGGTCCAGACCAGAGATGGTGACCTCGCGGAGGTCTTCACCCACGGGCACGGCCTGGGGCTGCCCCTGCACATCCCTGTACTGGACCAGGAAGGAGTCGAAGGGGCCCTGGGCCACTGTCCACGAGAGGCGCACTGTGTTCGAGGTCACGGCTGCCACAGCCAGCTCCCCCAGGCGGGGTGCCACTGGGGGCTCTGTGGGCAGGGAGGCTGGAACAGAGCAGAGGAAGCTGAGGGGTCAATGGCAGGACTCTACACAAGACAGGGAGTGCGTTCCCCAGGCTGTGAAGTGAACATTCTGTAGCAAACTGTGCTCACGAGCTTACTGTGTCCCAGGCACTGCTGTAAGCAGTTCACAGAGAGTAGCACATTTATCCTCACGCGACATATGAAGCAGGTACTATTGTTATTATCTGCATTTTGCGGGGATCAGCAGCATGGGAAAGTTAAGAAACATTTGCAAAATCACACAATCAGTACATTCGGAGCAGGATTCAAACCTAGAGAACCTAGTTCCAGAGCCGCGCTCTGAGCCACTAAAATGCCCAGTCAGGGAGCCTGAGGAAGCCACACGTGAACAATGGAGCACATCTGAGGTTCCAGATCATGAAGGGAGGAAGAAAGCAAAAATGTGGGAGACATAGGCTTCATGCCCAAAGGACCCTGAGCACAGGCTCCATCTGTCCTCATTCAACGCAAGGACAAAGCACGATCATTAGACCCTATGAGCAGAGAGGGACCCAGAGGCCATTTGTGAGGAGTGCTGATTCCAAAGAGGGAAACAGCAGAGCAACAGAGGGAAACGTGGGGGTCACGGCCTGCCCCTCACTCACCAGTCATGCCCACGGTGGACACGGGGCCCACGCGCTGCCCCTCGTGCAGTCCATACAGGTGCATCTTATACTTGCGCCTCGGCTCCAGGCCCCCAATGGTGACCTCCCTCTCCTCGCCCCTGACACGCACCACCTGGGGCCGGCCATCTCTGTCCTTGTACTGAACGGTGAAGAAGTCAAAGTGGCCCTGGGGGACAGTCCAGGACAGGCTCAGCGAGTCTGGGGAAGATCCTGTCACCATCAGCTCCCCCAGGAGAGGCTCCTCAGGGGGCTCTGGGGCCTCTGTGCTGGGTTCCGTGGGGCTGGGGGTCTCCTCCACCACTGTGGGGCTGGGGGTCTCTTCCTCTGCAGCTGAGAAAGAGAGACACAAAGAGGGTGAGGCAGGGTCCCCAGGAGATGTCCTTGGGTCTTCGGGGGCCCTGAGGTCAGTTCGGAGGGACCTAAGGAGGCTGGGTGGTCCTGCTCTGTCCACACTTCACAAACATGCCCAGGGCCTCTGGGGGCAGCTCTGGGACCCAGGGCAACCACCAGCACAGCTCAGGGTGGACCTTCTCTGCCCAGGAGGACCTGTTGGTCCTCAGGGACCTAGTGGTTGTGGCGTGGGGCACAAATGGCCCCAAGGCTCAGCCTCCAGCAGAGGCACTCCTGTATCCCACTCACCCACCACCAGAGAGAGGGTGATCCTCCCACTGGGTCCCACCCTGGGGCTTCCACCGTCCATTCACCTGTCACCCCGATGACAGAGACGGGGCCCACACGCTGGCCGCCGTGGAAGCCGTACAGGTTCATCTTGTACTTGTGGTCTGGCTCCAGGCCTGAGACGGTGACCCTGTCCTCGTGACCCGGCACTCGCACCGCCTTGGGCTGCCCATCCCCGTTCTTGTACTGGATCAGGAAGTGGTCAAAGTGGCCCTCGGTGACTGTCCAGGAGAGGCCCAGGGAGTCGGGGGTGGCGTCTGTCACTGCCAGCTCCCCCAGGCGCGGCTTGAAGGGAGGCTCGGGGGTCATGGTGGGCGGGTCTGTTGGGGCTGGGCTCATTTCTTGGTCTGTTTCTGGGGCTGGATCAGGAGACAAACAGAAGGTGTGGACATGCCTCGTGGGCTCCCTTCTAACAGAGGATTCTGGGATTTCTCCCAGACACACCAGGGCCCTGCAGCCCAGATGCCAGTGCCCCAGGGTTGAGACATCATCTCCCCTGTTTAAATGGTTAGTGACCAGGGAACAGAGCACACTCTGATGGCAGGGTGGGACCCCATGACACTCAACGGTGCAGGCACCAAACCCTTGGAGCTTCAGACTGAATTTGTGTAGTGGGACAGAACTAAGGCTTTGTAACACCACCAAGCACAACAGACGAGTCACATCACGGGGTCCATCCACTCAGCTTTGGGATTCTGCTCCATGTGTGTTTTCCTTTAACACCGCCTCTGGTTTAGAAGGCTTTTTGGAGCGTGTTTAGAAAGCACTTTAGGTTTCACAGTTGAGGGCAGAGATGAGGCCACGTGAGCCCATCTTGGCAGCTGGGTCCTGTTTGGACGTGGTATTAGCTCTCCTGTTAACCGATGGCAGAGAGGACCCATCTTGGCCCCAGGGACGGGCTGGTTTGGTATGTGTGGTGTCATCTGCTTTGTTTTCTGTTCTCTGTAGGATTTTATTCTGCCTTATAGTCGAATTACAAAAGCATCGTGTGCATCTGTCTGTTCTGTTTGGGAATTGGGTCTTAAGCATCTCAGAGGTGACAGCTACAAAAGAGCCTGCTTCACCAGGTGACAGACAGCCCTGGTATGGAGTGATTCATGCAGGAAAGTGCCTGTTACATTGCACATATGACTGATATTAACTCTGGAAGTAACAGGATCCATGCCAGCAGGAGTCAGTGTTGATTTCGCATGAATAGGTATCAATTTGGAGCTTGGGGAACACATACAATTTCACCCACTGAAATCAATGAGAATTAGAGAATTCCCCCCAAGGGTTTTCAGGAACTAATTCTCTTCCTCAGAAGGGGAAGCCTGTAGTTACTTAACATAGTGTCCACACTCATGCCCACCCTGCAAGACAGATGTGCCTATTGCCTCTTTACAAATGAGGGAAGAGAGGCACAGGGAGGTTGAGTGACTCTCTTGAGGTCACACAGCTCAAATGTGCTGAGGCTAGGATCAGCCCCAGGTACGCCTGAGTCTGTGTTATTTCTCTGGTGGGCTGCCTCTGCAAAGACCGCAAAAGCCCATTGTAAAGGGTAAGACGGCTGGGGTGACACCAAAGGCTTGCAGTGAAGACACCAGCAGAACCGGTCTCAGGAGCTCTGGGACAAAAACACCCGAATACTGAGAATAAAAGTGAAACTGAGTCCAGCCTAGGGCAGGGCCCAGCATCCCACTGCACACTCACCAGTTAAACCAACAGTGGAGACAGGACCTATGCGCTGGCCGCCGTGGAAGCCGTACAGGTTCATCTTGTACTTGTGGTCTGGCTCCAGGCCCGAGATGGTGACCCTGTCCTCATGCCCCGGCACCCGCACTGCCTTGTGCTGCCCGTCCCCATTCTTGTACTGGACCAGGAAGTGGTCAAAGTGGCCCTCGGTGACTGTCCAGGAGAGGCCCAGGGAGTCAGGCGTGGCATCTGTCACTGCCAGCTCCCCCAGGCGTGGTTTGATGGGAGGTTCGGTGGCCTCACTGGGCGGGGCTTGGGTGATTATAGCTTCGTAGTCTGGAGCTTGACAGAAACATTCGGCGTCAGGTGAGATCTCCTCAGTTCAGCATATAAAGGGCGTGTATCATAAAAGTAAGGTAATAAGGGGCAGAATGTTGCTGTCCACAGTGGCTCTAAGTCATCTATTCTTTCTGGTCTCTTTAACGTCAGCCTTCCTATCATCTCATCCTCATCTACCACCTGCCAACACCCCTGTGACCTCTCCCTTTGTCTCCAGCACCCACCTCTCCTCTGAACCCAGGCCCACGTGGTTACTGTCCCTTGCGCCTCCCTCCAGTGGGGTCTCATTGGCATCTCACTCCCTTTGGTTCATGTCTTTGCTTCCAACTGCTCAGAAGCCCCTTCCCCAACCAGAAACTTGGAGGCCTCCTGGACCTGTTCCTGTCCCCATCTGCCGTGGGACTCAGAGTGTCTAACTCTCTCTCCTAAGATCCTCCGAATCTCTTCACTGCCCACAGCTGCAGCCCCATCATCCCGGTTTTGGCCACCCTCCCCTCTTACCTGGGTTACAACCTCCCTGCTGGTCTCTCTGCCTCCCTCTCACATCTGTTCTTCACAAGGCAGCCAGAATGAGCCTTTAAATGCATCTGATGGTGTCAATCTTAGCTTAAAACTGTGCAGCAAACCTCTTTTATCCCAGGAGGACTCTCTGGCTTCCTGAGCTGTCCCGACCTTTCCACCCTCATCTCAAGACTATCTCCTTGACTCAAAGGATTTCATACAAAATCGTCTCAGTTCTTCTCATGCCATGATGTTCCTAGTTTCCAGACCTTTGCACCAGCTGTGATACTGATCTGACACACTTGTCATCCCATGTCTAGCTGTCACCAAGCTAACAGCTCCCTGACCTTAGGTCTCGGCTGTCCTTTGAGCCGGCTGGCTTAGGTTTTGCTGCTAGTCTCGGCCTGGCCCTGGGGTTCCTGTCATACACACATGGCCTTTTGCCTGATTTGCTGGTCCACAGCCTGTCTCCCCACAACTGTGAGCCCCATTAGGATAAGAACTTGTCTCTCTGCTGTGTTCAAGGTTTACCCAGTGAACTCCCATAGTGCGGGCACCCACATCTTTGTTGACCCCTTGGAGTCATAAGTCTGGTAATACTCGAACCACGAGGCCTGGGGTGTTTCAGTGCAGACGCTGCATTCTGAGCACCTTCCATCTTCCTTCACAGCCTCCAGACAGCTACATAGAGGCTGAGCCTCCATGAGGGATCACGGAAGAGAGTACAATTCTCTCCAACACATTCTAAGAAAGTGTCCAATTCCTTTGTTGTGAAGAGTTTTGCTACTCAAAGTGTGGTCCTCGGACCAGCAGCATCAGGATCACTGAGGATCTCATTAGAAATGCAGAATCTGTGGGCTCAGCCCAAACCTGCTGAATCCAAATCTGCCTTTTAACAAGATCCGGGCCATCTGATATGCAAAAGAAGACATGCTGCCAAGAATACTTATGTTTTCACGAAGATGGTAGTAAAGGGAAAGTCTTCTAGGGCTTGTCTTCCCCTCCCTGCCCCACCCCGGCTTTCACTCACCGGTCGTGCCCACCGTGGACACAGGCCCCACACGTTGTCCCTCGTGCAGGCCATACAGGTTCATCTTGTACTTGCGTCCCGGCTCCAGGCCTCGTGCGGTAACCTCGTTCTCCTCGCCCCTGACACGCAGCACCTGGGGCCGCCCGTCCCTGTCCTTGTACTGAACGGTGAAGAAGTCGAAGTGGCCCTGGGGGACGGTCCAGGATAGGCTCAGCGAGTCTGGGGAGGATCCTGTCACCATCAGCTCCCCAAGGAGGGGCTCCTTGGGGGGCTCCGGAGCATCTGTGCTGGGTTCTGTGGGGCTGGGGGTCTCCTCCACCTCAGTGGAGGTAGGGATCTCTTCCTCTGCAGCTGAGAAAGAGAGAGACAGAGAGGGTGAGGCAGGGTCCTCAGGAGACGTCCTTGGGTCTTCTCTGAAGCCGGGGCCCTGACTGGGGGCCTTGAGGTCAGTTCAGAGGAGCCTAGGGGGCTGGGTGGTCCTGCTTGGGCCACATCTCACAAACATGCCCAGAGCCTCTGGGGGCAGCTGTGGGACCCAGGGCAGCCACCAGCACTGCTCATAGAGGCTCTTCTCTGCCCAGGAGGACCTGTTGGTCCTCAGAGATCTGGGGATGAGGACAGCACAAAGGGCCCAAGGCTCAGCATCGAGCAGAGGGTCTCCTGCATCCCACTCACCCATCACCAAGATAGGGTGATCCTCCCACTGGGTCCAACCCTGGGGCTTCCACCGTCCACTCACCGGTCACGCCCACCGCGGACACGGGGCCCACACGCTGCCCCTCGTACAGGCCATACAGGTTCATCTTGTACTTGCGCCCCGGCTCCAGGCCCCCAACGGTGACCTCACTCTCCTCGCCCCTGACACGCACCACCTGGGGCTGCCCGTCCCTGTCCTTGTACTGCATAGTGAAGAAGTCGAAGTGGCCCTGGGGGACGGTCCAGGACAGGCTCAGTGAGTCTGAAGAGGATCCTGTCACCGTCAGCTCCCCTAGGAGGGGCTCCTCGGGGGGCTCCGGAGCATCTGTGCTGGGTTCTGTGGGGCTGGGGGTCTCCTCAACATCCTGGAAGGCTGAGAGAAGAGATGGAGGATGCAGACTTACGTGGCAACTTGCTTTGCTCGTGATGTCAATAGGGACAACAAAGGGCATCTAGCAAATATACTCCTTGGGCTCCTGTAGCCTTGGGATTAGCCATTAGGTAACTGATTGACAGACAGCTAAGACAGGCTCCCAACAGCCATCACGTCCTGGCTGGCAGGCACCACAATTTGGACATATGTGTCAGGAGCCAAAATAATGCTCATTTCCTTTGACCCAATAATCCCATTTCTGGGCAGCTATCCTAAGAAAATTATTAAAAACCAGGAAAAAGTTGTGTCATGGGAGTTCATCATGGCATTATTCACGACAGCAAAATGTGTCAGGGACCCAAATGACCCAGAGAAGATGATTAATTTTGTTATGGCACTTTCACCGTGAAGCATCAAACCCCCATTAAAATGATGATTAATGCAGGTTGTACAGCCACAGGATAAATGCTCACAATGTACCTTGTATACAAAGAAAGCAAGAGCCAAGAATTACATGAACACTCTGCAACTTTAAAACAGGCACTGAGTGGAAAATGCAGAAAGAGAGGATGTAATGCACATTGTTACTAATGACGGCTATCAATCAGCTCACATGGTGGTCTGATGAGAGGTTTTCTTCCTGTTTTCCAAACTTTTCATCATGTTGCTATATTCTTTTCACTAGAAAAGACTTAAAGACTTAAAAAGAAACCCAGGACTATAAAAATTAATAATCCGGTTGGGGATGTGGAGTGGGAACACGGGTCCCTTCTACTGCCCTCTTTGTATATGCTTGTAATTTGCCAAAATAGAGAGGAAAAATAACTGAACAGCAGATGAAACTTAACCTTCCTTCAGGGTGTGAAATATACTAAAGACCATTTTCTGAAGATTCTCTTGGTACCCCCCTTCCTGTGAACACGTAGAAACGAGGCCCATCCCCCAGGAGTCAGGCAGGCTGAGTGAAAAGAGTTTCTCTGTTGGAAGCTTCTTCAGGACAGGAGAGCAAACCTCGCAAAACCTCTCACTCGGTGTCAGATGCAGCGACCGCCCTTAAAACATTGACCCTCAGAGGGGCTGGGTCCCCGTCAAGAGGGGCCCTTGTGAAACACTCGCACAGGATGAGAATCTGGCTGACGATGACTTAGAAAAGCCAGCCTGCGTGCGTTTCTGGAATTTAATTCACCTTGTGATGTTTTCCCTAATTTTTTAGGGACCAGAAGTTGTAACTTTTATACAATTAGAAAGGAAATAAGTTGCAAGAGTGACGGGGGGAAAAGCAAGGAGTACAAGGGAGGAGAAGATATTATATAAAAAAAATTGTTCCCTGATTATAAAAGAAATGCTTGTCATTTAAGAAAATTTGGACAACACGGAATAGAATAAAACAGAATAAAAGTGCTGGAACATTCTATTCTGTCCCACAAACTATACACCCATGGGATATGTGTCCTTCTAGCTTTCTTGCCATGCGCGTTATTTTCAGGTGGTTGTGATGAGCATCTTTATAAAACTTACGGGGATTTTTTCAAAGTAATGTTATGAAGTAATTGTCTTAAAACATTTCAATGATGACATAGCTCATCTTAGAGATGTCACCTAATTATTTAAACATCCCAGTGTGGTTGGATGGTGGGTTGTTTCTTTCAGATTTTTTGTTTTTTTTTGTGGTGGTTATAACAAAGAATGCTGTGATTAAGACGGAAAGAGAAGCAAATTCTGGTAAAGTCAGACTTGGCTGTGCCTGAAACATTTCACCTCAGAAGTGGCCAGTGGATGACCATAAGAAGGAGGCTCTGAGTGTGGATGATCAGATTGAAGCTGGCAAAGGCCAAACCACTGGACTGGGGCCCTGGAGGGAGGGCATGAAAGAGGAGCCAGGCCTGAACTCTCAGGGGTGGCGAAAGAGAACAGTCAACTGGGTTGCCCAGGAGGAGAAGGTGATGCTCCCCTGAGACCCTCAGCCCTCACTCACCGGTGATGCCCACCGTGGACACAGGGCCCACGCGCTGCCCCTCGAGCAGTCCATATAGGTTCATCTTGTACTTGCGCCCTGACTCCAGACCCCCAATGGTGACCTCGTTCTCCTCGCCGGTGACACGCACCACCTGGGGCCGCCCGTCCCTGTCCTTGTACTGAACGGTGAAGAAGTCAAAGTGGCCCTGGGGGACGGTCCAGGACAGGCTCAGCGAGTCTAGGGAGGATCCTGTCACCATCAGCTCCCCAAGGAGGGGCTCCTCGGGAGGTTCCGGGGCCTCTGTGCTGGGCTCTATGGGGCTGGGGGTCTCCTCCACCTCTGTGGGGCTGGGGGTCTCTTCCTCTGTAGCTGAGAAGGAGACAGAGAGAGGGTGAGGCAGGGTCCCCAGGAGATGTCCTTGGGTCTTCCCTGAAGCTGTGGCCCTGACTGGGAGCCCTGACTTCAGTTCAGAGGAGCTTAGGGGGCTGGGTGGTCCTGCTTGGTCCACACCTCACAAACATGCCCAGGGCCTCTGGGGGAAGTTGTGGGACATAGGGCAGCCACCAGCACAGCTCAGGGTGCCCTTCTCTGCTCAAGAGGACCCACTGGTGCTCAGGAAGACAGGGGTGGGAAGGAGCACAAAGGGCACCATGGCTCAGCCTCCAGCAGAGGGTCTCCTGCACCCCACTCAAGCATCATCAGAGGGTGACCCTCCTACTGGGTCCCACCTTGGGGTTTCCACCGTCCACTCACCTGTCACCCCGACGACAGAGACGGGGCCCATCCGCTGGCCGTCGTGCAGGCCATACAGGTTCATCTTGTACTTGCGCCCCGGCTCCAGACCCCCAATGGTGACCTCGTTCTCCTCGCCCCTGACACGCACCACCTGGGGCCGCCCATCCCTGTTCTTGTACTGAACGGTGAAGAAGTCAAAGTGGCCCTGGGGGACAGTCCAGGACAGGCTCAGCGAGTCTGGGGAGGATCCTGTCACCATCAGCTCCCCAAGGAGGGGCTCCTCGGGGGGCTCTGGGGCCTCTGTGCCGGGTTCCGTGGGGCTGGGGCTCTCTTCCACCTCTGTGGGGGTGGGGGTCTCTTCCTCTGCAGCTGAGAAGGAGACAGAGAGAGGGTGAGGCAAGGTCCCCTTGGGTCTTCTCCCAAGCTGTGGCCCTGACTGGGGGCCCTGAGGTCAGTTCAGAGGGGCCTAAGGAGGCTGGGTGGTGCTGCTCCGTCCACATTTCACAAACATGCCCGGAGCCTCTGGGAGCAGCTCTGGGACCCAGGGCAGCCACTGGTACTGCTCAGGGTGGCCCTTCTCTGCCCAGGAGGACCCGTTGGTCTTCAGGGAGCTGGGGGGTGGGGAGGCACAAAGGGCCCCATGGCTCAGCCTCCAGCAGAGGGTCTCCTGCATCCCACTCACCCACCACCAGAGAGAGGGTGATCCTCCCACTGGGTCCCACCCTGGGGCTTCCACCGTCTACTCACCTGTCACCCCAATGACAGAGACGGGGCCCACACGCTGGCCGCCGTGGAAGCCGTACAGGTTCATTTTGTACTTGTGGTCTGGCTCCAGGCCTGAGACGGTGACCCTGTCCTCGTGACCTGGCACTCGCACCGCCTTGGGCTGCCCATCCCCGTTCTTGTACTGGATCAGGAAGTGGTCAAAGTGGCCCTCGGGGACTGTCCAGGAGAGGCCCAGGGAGTCGGGGGTGGCGTCTGTCACTGCCAGCTCCCCCAGGCGCGGCTTGAAGGGAGGCTCGGGGGTCGTGGTGGGCAGGTCTGTTGGGGCTGGGCTCATTTCTTGGTCTGTTTCTGGGGCTGGATCAGGAGACAAACAGAAGGTGTGGACATGCCTCGTGGGCTCCCTTCTAACAGAGGATTCTGGGATTTCTCCCAGACACACCAGGGCCCTGCAGCCCAGATGCCAGTGCCCCAGGGTTGAGACATCATCTCCCCTGTTTAAATGGTTAGTGACCAGGGAACAGAGCACACTCTGATGGCAGGGTGGGACCCCATGACACTCAACGGTGCAGGCACCAAACCCTTGGAGCTTCAGACTGAATTTGTGTAGTGGGACAGAACTAAGGCTTTGTAACACCACCAAGCACAACAGACGAGTCACATCACGGGGTCCATCCACTCAGCTTTGGGATTCTGCTCCATGTTTGTTTTCCTTTAACACCGCCTCTGGTTTAGAAGGCTTTTTGGAGCGTGTTTAGAAAGCACTTTAGGTTTCACAGTTGAGGGCAGAGATGAGGCCACGTGAGCCCATCTTGGCAGCTGGGTCCTGTTTGGACGTGGTATTAGCTCTCCTGTTAACCGATGGCAGAGAGGACCCATCTTGGCCCCAGGGACGGGCTGGTTTGGCATGTGTGGTGTCATCTGCTTTGTTTTCTGTTCTCTGTAGGATTTTATTCTGCCTTATAGTCGAATTACAAAAGCATCGTGTGCATCTGTCTGTTCTGTTTGGGAACTGGGTCTTAGGCATCTCGGAGGTGACGGCTACAAAAGAGCCTGCTTCACCAGGTGACAGACAGCCCTGGTGTGGAGTGATTCATGCAGGAAAGTGCCTGTTACATTGCACATATGACTGATATTAACTCTGGAAGTAACAGGATCCATGCCAGCAGGAGTCAGTGTTGATTTCACATGAATAGGTATCCATTTGGAACTTGGGGAACACATACAATTTCACCCACTGAAATCAATGACAATTTTGAGAATTACCCCCAAAGGTTTTCAGGAACTAATTCTCTTCCTCAGAAGGGGAAGCCTGTAGTTACTGAACATCATGCCCACACTCATGCCCACCCTGCAAGACAGGTTTGCCTGTTGCCTCTTTACAGATGAGGGAAGGGAGGCACAGAGAGGTTGAATGACTCTCTTGAGGTCATACAGCTCAAATGAGCTGAGGCTAGGATTAGTCCTGGGTCCGCCTGAGTCCGTATTATTTCTCTGGTGGGCTGCCTCTGCAAGGACGCCAAAAGCCCATCGTAAAGGGTAAGACGGCTGGGATGACATCAAAGGCTTGGAGTGAAGACTTCAGCAGAATCTCTCCCAGGAGCTCGGGGGACTCATTCTCAGGGACAGTGGGACAAAAACACCTGAATACTGACAATAAAAGGGAAACTGAGTCCAGCTCCAGGCAGGGACCAGTGTCCCACTGCATACTCACCAGTTAAACCAACAGTGGAGACAGGACCCACACGCTGGCCGCCATGGAAGCCGTACAGGTTCATCTTGTACTTGTGGTCTGGCTCCAGGCCTGAGACAGTGACCCTGTTCTCATGTCCCGGCACTCGCACCGCCTTGGGCTGCCCGTCCCCGTTCTTGTACTGGATCATGAAGTGGTCAAAGTGGCCCTCGGCGACTGTCCAGGAGAGGCCCAGGGAGTCAGAGGTGGCATCTGTCACTGCCAGCTCCCCCAGGTGTGGCTTCCAAAGGGGGCTCGAAGGGGGTTCTTCTTTGGGGGCTGGGAAGAGATGCAAACAGAATCTTTCCTATTGCTGGAAGGAGGTGTCAACACTCTCCTGGATTCAGGCCAGAAGGTGGATTGGCTCTGTGAGCCTAACCTAAGATCCATTTATCCTTATAATCATCAAAGTCTTTTGTGGCCTCCTTATGGTCCATCAACCATGCCAGGCAGCCTCCTACCTCAGGGCCTTTGCACTAACTGTTCCCTCTGCCTGAATGTTCTTTTCCCAGATATCTGCATGGCTCATGTCCACATTTCCTTTAAGTCTTTGTTCAAATGTCACCTTCTCTTTGGGGACTTCCCTGACCACCCTATTTAAGATTCCGACTCTCCAACTGTAACCTATCCGTATTTGGACCTGATTCCAGCAACAAAAAGGCAAAACAACAATTATGAGACAATCAGGAAACAGTAGCACTACCTGGATACCTGATGATATTAAAGAATGATTGTTCTTTTTTTTTCAGTTATTTTTTACTTATGTTTACAATTCTTTCTTTCTTTTTTTGGTGAGGAAGATTGGCCTTGAGCTGACATCTGTTGCCAATCTTCTTCTATTTTGTATGTGGAACACCACCACAGCATTGCGTAACGAGTGGTGTGTAGGTTTGTGCCCAGGATCTGAACCTGTGAACCCCAGGTCACTGAAGCAGTGTGTGTGAACTTAATCACTACACCACTGGGCCTGCCCCTGTTCATTTTTAAAGGTACAATCATTGTATTGTGGTTATTTTAAAATAGTCTCTTTAGCAGCTGGCCTGGGGGCATAGTAGTTAAGTTTGCACACTCTGCTTCGGTGGCCTGGGGTTTCGCAGATTTGGATCCCGGGTGTGGACCAACACATGGCTCATCAAGCAATGCTGTGGCAGCATCCCACATACAAAATAGAGGAAGACTTGCACAGATGTTAGCTCAGTGACAAGCTTCCTTAAGCAAAAAGAAAAAAAGAGAAAGATTGGCCACAGATATTGGTTCAGGGCCAATTTTCCTTGCCTAAAAAAATAAAATAAAATAGTCTCTTTAAAAAGAGCAATAGGGGCTGACCCCATGGCCAAGTGGTTAAGTTTGCATGCTCAGCTTCGGTGGCCCAGGGTTTCGCCAGCTCGGATCCTGGGCATGGACACAGCATCTCTCATTAAGCCATGCTGAAGTGACGTCCCACATGCCACAACTAGAAGGACCCACAACTGGAATATACAACTATGTACTGGGGGGGCTTTGGGGAGAAGAAGGAGAAAAAACAACAGAAAAAAGAAGATTGGCAACAGATGTTGGCTCAGGTATCAATCTTAAAAAAAAAAAAGAGCAGTATATTTAAATATGTGATGATGAAGTATACAGTGTCTGGATGAGTTTTAAAATATCACAGTGGTATAGCCATACAATGGGATACTATCTGGCTGTAAAGAATGAAGTTCTACTGCATGGTACAAACAGGTGAGTCTCAGAAACGTGCTCAGTGCAAGAAGCCAGACACAAAAGAACACATACTGTAGGATACCATCTACATGGTACATCCAGAAAAGGCAAATCTAGGAGACAGGAAATAGAATAGTGGTGGCCTAGAACTGGGTGTAGGACTGGATGTGGACACCAGGTTTCTTCTTGGGGTGATGGAAAAGTTCTAAAAGTAGACAGTGGTGACAGTTGCACAACTCTGTAAAATTACTAAAAATCGATGTCATATACTTAAAACAGGTGAATGTTATGGTATGCATATTATACCTCAATAAAGCTGTTAATGAAGAAAACTCTCCAGTGGGGGAGGGCAGGAAGGAGTTGGGTACGGATGAGCCAGACTGGCCGGGAGTCAATATTTGGTTGAAGCAAGGTGATGGATACATGGGAACTCATTACACAATTCTTTCTCTTTGTGTATATGTTTGAAATTTTATATAATAAATATTTGTTGAATGAATGAATGAATATTTCATGGCATTTGTCGTAACTCCAAAAAGAAGTTCTTTCCAGAGTTCCCAGGCAAAGCAGAGAGCCATAGACCGGTCAGTGCGTTAGTGCCTGGAGGCCTCAGTCCCCCAGGGCCTCTCTCAGATGGGCCTGGTACTCTCTGGGACTCGCTCTTGCTGCCTCCACATCACACCTGTCCTGAAGTGTTAATGGACAACGGATGGGTTAGAGGTTTGGGGTTTTGGGATCCTGGGTTTCCAGTGGAGGAGACTCTGGAGGCTCCACTAAAGAGAACTTTCCAGAGACCCCCAAGGGCCCTTTAGCAGTCACTTACCCGTCACGCCCACCGTGGACACAGGCCCCACACGATGCCCTTCGTACAGGCCATATAGGTTCATCTTGTACTTGCGCCCCGGCTCCAGGCCCCCAATGGTGACCTCCCTCTCCTCACCCCTGACACGCACCACCTGGGGCCGTCCGTCCCTGTCCTTGTACTGGACAGTGAAGAAGTCAAAGTGACCCTGGGGGACGGTCCAGGACAGGCTCAGCGAGTCTGGGGAGGATCCTGTCACCATCAGCTCCCCAAGGAGGGGCTCCTCGGGGGGCTCTGGGGCCTCTGTGCCGGGTTCCGTGAGGCTGGGGGTTTCCTCCACCTCTGTGGGGGTAGGGGTCTCTTCCTCTGCAGCTGAGAAAGAGACAGAGAGAGGGTGAGGCAGGGTCCCCGGGAGATGTCCTTGGGTCTTCTCCCAAGCTGTGGCCCTGACTGGGGGCCCTGAGGTCAGTTCAGAGGGGCCTAAGGAGGCTGGGTGGTGCTGCTCCGTCCACATTTCAAAAACATGCCCAGGGCCTCTGGGGGCAGCTCTGGGACCCAGGGCAGCCACCAGTATTGCTCAGGGTGGCCCTTCCCTGCCCAGGAGGACCCATTGGTCCTCAGGGAGCTAGGGAATGGGAGGGGCACAAAGGGCCCCATGGCTCAGCCTCCAGCAGAGGGTCTCCTGTATCCCACTCACCCACCCTGGGGTTTCCACCGTCTACTCACCTGTCACCCCAATGACAGAGATGGGGCCCACACGCTGGCCATCATGGAAGCCGTACAGGTTCATCTTGTACTTGTGGTCTGGCTCCAGGCCCAAGACGGTGACCCTGTCCTCGTGCCCCGGCACTCGCACTGCCTTGGGCTGCCCGTCCCCGTTCTTGTACTGGATCAGGAAGTGGTCAAAGTGGCCCTCGGGGACTGTCCAGGAGAGGCCTAGGGAGTCAGGGGTGGCGTCTGTCACTGCCAGCTCCCCCAGGTGCGGCTTGAAGGGAGGCTCGGGGGTCATGGTAGGAGGTTCTGAAGGTTCATCCTCTTCCTCTCTTGGGACTGAACACAGACAGAGAGACAAGGACCTGAGAGGGGGGCAGGGTGTCCATGGTACTGTGCTCTCCTCCGGCTCTCACAGCCATCTGGAAGGGAGCAGACAGGGAGGAGTTCTTTTGCCCACCTGTCAGGGCCTCAATCTGAGCAGGACCCACACGCTGCCGGCCGTGGAAACCGTATAGGTTCACGAGGTATCTGTGGTCAGATTCCAGGCCAGAGAGGGTGATGTCATTCTGGTCGCCCCCTAAATTGACCACTTGGAGTCGTCCATCTTGGTCTGTGTACTGGACCTCGAAGGAGTCAAATTCTCCCTGAATCGCTGTCCAGGATAGACGCAGGGTGTGCGGCGTGGCCTCCTCCAGGGTCAGCTCTCCGAGGTGGGGCTCAGACGCTGGAGGGCTTGGGGCCATGGTCTCAGCTTCAATTTCTTCCCTGGGGGCTGGTTCAGAGAGACAGGTAGAGATGGGTGACGGGTCTGTCGCAGCACCAAGACTCTCCAAGAGGAGGGAAGGCGGGAGGGAGGTGAAGGCAAGAGGTCAGTAATAAAAAGGACCAACTATTGATACACAGGGATGAATTTCAAAAGCATTATGCTAAGTGCAAGAAGCCACCACAAAAGACTGTGTATTGCATGATTCTGTTAGATGAAATGCTGAAGAAGGCAAAAGTATGGGGCTGGCCCCGTGGCCTAGTGGTTAAGTTCGCGTGCTCAGCTGCAGGCGGCCCAGTGTTTCGTTGGTTTGAATCCTGGGCCTGGACATGGCACTGCTCATCAAACCACGCTGAGGCAGCATCCCATGTGCCACAACTAGAAGGACCCACAAAGAAGAATATACAACTATGTACTAGGGGGCTTTGGGGAGAAAAAGGAAAAAAAAATCTAAAAAAAAAGAAGGCAAAAGTGTAATGACAGAAACGATTGGTGGTTGCCAGAGGCTGGGGTTGGGGGATTGATGGCAAAGGGGCACAGGGATACTTTTGGGGTTAATAGAAATGTTTTATATCTCAGTTGTGGTAATGATTTCATGACTTCTACATTTGCCAAAACTCATTGAACTATTCTCTTAAAATGGGTGAATTTTATCGTACGTAACCTATGCCTCCATTAAGCTGATTCCTTCCCCCAAAAGAAGGGAAATAGAAATCATGCGGTTTGGTCAGACCAGGAGAGCCAGGCAGGAAGGAGGAGCAGCCTGTTCCAGCCGCAGCCTCACTCACCGGTCATGGCCACAGCTGAGATGGGACCCATGCGCTTGCCCTGGTGCAGCCCGTAGAGCAGCAGCTTGTACCTGCGGCCAGAGTCCAGGCCCGAGATGCTGACCTCCCTGAGGCCGCCCTCCACGGGCACCACCTGGGGCTGCCCGTCCCTGTCCTTGTACTGGACCACAAAGGAGTCAAACTGGCCCTCAGGGACTGTCCAGGAGAGGCCCACGGAGTCCGGTGTCACGCTGGTCACCTGCAGCTCATCCCCCAGACGAGGTTTTGGGGGACGCTTTGTGCCAGCATTGTCCGTAGTATTCCGGGTCTCTGAGATGGAGACACAGAGAGGAAATGGCTGAGCTGTTTCTGGAAGGCTGAGTGACCTCAAAGGGCTGGACTGAGAGGTCTAGGGACAGGGCTTTGCCATGGCTGAGTCCTACAGGGCTGGCGCTATGAGCTTGTGCAAGGAGAATTTGGGGCTGGATCCTAGCCGGAGTGGCTGGGGCCAAATAACAACTGTGATGGCAGCCACCAAAAGTGATCGCCTGCTGCCCTGGCCTGGCAGGGTGCCACACACTTTCCCCAGGGGGCCTCTGGGGGCAGAGCCGGGCCCTGCAGGGGATGCCCTCACCTGTGGTGCCGTCTGCAGTGAGGGGGCCGTGGCGCCTCTTGCCCAGGAGGCCGTAGAGGAGGAATCTGTACTTGCGGCCGGTGTCCAGAGGGGTGATGGTGACCGAGCGCTCATGGCCCTCCACAGGCACCACCCGGGGCCCATCCCTGTCCTTGAACTGGACCACAAAGGAGTCAAAGTGGCCCTCAGGGACTGTCCAGGAGAGGTGCAGTGAGTCTGGGGTGGGGTCTGTCACCCACAGCTCCCCGAGGCGGGGTGGGGTCCCTGGGCTGGCGTCACCTTGGGCAGCTGACAGAGAGAAAAGGTCTTTGCGTTTATTTTTTTCCACAGTGACTCCTTGACTGCCTCCTGCTGAGTTGGAAAAACCAGAACTACCCAAATGCTCAGTGTTTCCCCAAAATATTTCCATCACCCTCCCATCCGTGCCACCATGCCCAACTGGCCCATGCCTCTGCCCACTCAACCAATGCAGGGAGAGGTCTTCTGTCCTGAGTCATCTCTGGGAAAGGAGATTCCCTAGCTTCCTGCTTATCTTATTCCTCTTGCTGTCCAGATTCTTCCCACCTATCAGAGACTATTTCCTTAGACGGTATAGCTTATCACAGACTTGCTCTGTTTATTTCCTTTTACCAAGGAGCCTACTCTTTGTGATTTGACTGGCCCCTGGGGAAATCTGAGGGTCCTAGGGACGTCAGAGGGGGTACAGGATCTCTGATGGGGGCAGAGAGCAGGTGAGGAGGCAGGATATTATGATGGAGGAGACCCTTGTAGGACCTGATGGAAAAGTGGGAGCTGCCTGTGTGTGGGGGGGAAGTAGGGGGAAAAGAAGGGAAGCTCAGACGAGGAGAGGATCTCGTGTCTGCCCAAGGAGCCACCCCGAGGCCTGAGGAGGAGCTGGCCTGCTGCCTTCCTGGACAGCGAGGACGCTGACGGCATTGTTATTGCGAGAGTTTTCTGGCAACAGGGAGCCCCCAGAGGCAGGGGAGGGCCTGGACCAAAACCCAGGAAAGGGGCACAGCTGGGCAGCCAGCCCTGGGCTCCTCCGGTCCCCAGTTTCTGAAGCTCCAGGAGGAGGGCAGAGGAGGAAAGGGGTCCTCTTGGGGAGGGAGATGTGGGACCCAATGGGCCTGAGCCAGTAGGGTGAGAAACTGGGTGAGAGTGAAAGGAGAGACGGCAAAACTCACAGGATGTGATGGCCACAAAGGGCTGAGGACCTGCAAGGCCCAGGGAGGTGGGAAGGGCTCCTGGCTGCCTTCACCCCCTTTCCCAGAACCCCCAGCTTCCCATGTTCCACCTTCCAGGAAGGGATCCGAAGGAGCTTCCCTCATTCAACAGAAGTAGGAATTATGAGGAGAGAAGAAAAATCAGCAGGGGGAGCAGATCCAGCAACTGGCCCCATTTGTCTGCTCTCATCTGCCTTGGACAGGAGCAAGCAGTATTGTTCTTTGAATGCAACAGAAGAGTTGACAAAGGGGAGGCCTTGCAGAAGGGAGTGGAGATCAGGAGTGTGACAAAGGGCAAAAGCTGGGGCCTCAGGCTTGGCTTCCTGGGGGTCGCTCTTACCCGTCTTTGCCTCCACAGAGACTGGGCTGCGTCGTTTCCCATCCTGGATCCCAAAGAGCAGGAACTTGTATTTCCTACTGGGCTCCAGGCCAGGGATGGTGACCTCGCGCTGGTCTGCAGCCACAGGCACCACCTGGGGCTGCCCATCCCTGTCCTTGTACTGGACCACGAAGGAGTCGAATTCACCCTCGGGTTCTGTCCACGAGAGGCCCACGGAGTCCTGGGTCACATCTGTCACTGTCAGCTCCCCCAGGCGTGGCTCCTGGAGGGACTCTGTGGCTGGGGCTGGCAGGAGGGGAGCTAGGAGCCAGGAAGACAAAGAACATGGCTGAGACCTCTGGCACAAGAACTCCCCACTCCCAGGGCTCCTGGGCTCTGAGGGCCTCCAGGGGGCCTTGAACTCAGAGGGGAAATAGGTCTTTATTTTCTCTGACCTCTAACTGAAATGTAGCATTTCCTTCAATGATGAATTAGGACACCAACCACAGTGGTTCTAGCAGTGTCTGTCACTTTGTCATCAGTAGGAATCACAGATGTTTTCACATCCCCTTAGAATGACTGCAGAAACTTCAAAATACCATTTATACTCATCACTACTTCTAAACGTGGGTAAGTTATTACACATGCCACTGAGTCTTGTGACTTCATGAATAGAGAAGGCTCTGTATTACTAAGTCATAAATTTGTATTTAAAAGTATTTTGATAATTGTATATCAATACAATTGGTTTCCTTTGTAATCCTATGCATTTTATATTATAAATTTTAAAATGTGGCTCTGAGAGGGTTCCATGGGTTTCACCAGACGCTGTGGCACAAAAATGGCGGAAACCTGTACCCAGGAAGCCTGAGGGTGGGAAGGGGCTCAGAGCCCAGAGCAAGGGCCACTTCCTGAGGGGAGAGACTTGGCAGGCTGCAAGGGAATGCAGCTCGGGCCAGGGGGCTGAGGGCCTCCGAGAAGAGATTCAAGGGATGTGTATCATTTAACCCCAATAAAAAAGGGCAGCAGGGGGAGGCGGCAGCTGTATCCAAGTCACAGCAGGGTTATAAAGAGAAGGGGAGGAAACAGCTGTGGACAATCAGAGAGGGAGAGACGAGAGAGTCTGAGACAGAAGGAAGACACTCCTACCTGGAGGAGGGGGCAGAGTGGAGTTGAGGACTGGAGGGCAGGGAAGGTTCCAGCCTGAGCGGGGAGCCAAGGGGTCAGGATACAGACTAGATGCCTGTGACCCCGAGAAAGACCTGGTGGGGGCCACTAAGGCAGGACCCGAGAGAGGGATTATGGGGGCACTCTGGGTAACCAGGGATGGGGATGGCCTTACCCCGTCACTCACCCGTCACAGCTATCACAGAGAGGGGGCCCATACGCTGCCCACCATGTAGCCCGTAGAAGTTTATCTTGTATTTGTGTGCAGGCTCCAGGCTGGGGACAGTGGCCTCACGCTGGTCTGCATCCACAGGTACCACCTGGGGCTGCCCATCCCTGTCCTTGTACTGGATCATGAAGGAGTCAAATTGGCCCTCAGGGACGGTCCATGCGAGGCCCACAGAGTTGGGAGTCACATCCGTCACTGTCAGCTCCCCCAGGCGTGGCTCCATGGGGTGCTCTGTGGCTGGAGGAGTCTCTTCTGGCTGTGGAGCTGAGAGAGAGAGGGGGGGGCTGTTAGGAGAAACCCCTGTTTCTCTTGGTTGTAATTATGTCTGTAGTTTTTGTGGTGCCCATGAGGTGGTTCTACAGTAATTGGCAATATCTCTCCGGTTCACAACCCTTCACTAAGTCCCTGCCAGAATCTGGGGCTGTGCTTGGGCGGAGGGGTGTCAGACATCACAGAAACCCTGGGAAAGTGGCTGAACTTCCATCTGTACGTCAATGCGTCCAACACCTCTTTCCAGACCTCCCCGCCTCACCGTGTTTGCTCAGCATCTTCCTTGGGTGCCTAATCCGTGTCTCAAACTCAACAGGTCAAAAAACCGAGCCCAGGGACGCCCTCCACAGCCTTCCCGCCTCAGCGACATCACAACTCCATTCTTGGAGTCATCCCTGCGTCCTCTCTTAGACCCCACATCTGGCCTGTGAGTAAGTCCTGTTGGCACTACCTTCAGAAGCTGACCCCTCCTCATCCACTCTGCTCCCGCCGCCGCCGCCGTCTCCAAGCACCAGCGGCTCTTACTGGATTATATAACAGTCTCCTGAACCATCTCCTCCCTCCTCCACCCTCACTCCTTTCGCTCTGTTCCCCGCTGTTAACACATTCATCAGAGCCTGTTCCCTTAGTGGCTTCCATCTCAGAGCAAAAGCCAATGGCCTCCGAGGTCCCACATGTTCATCTCTCACATAAGCCCCCCACCCCCCATTCCAAAACATTCCTCCTGGTCCACAGATGATCAGGACACCTTCCCTCTGCCCCAGAGGCCTACGTGGCTTGAACTCTCCCTTCAGGTCTTTCTTCCACAGGCCCTTTCCTGCTGCCTTCAGGCCCACTCACCAACTCACCTACTGGCCTTTGCTTTGCTCCCCAGCTTTCATCACCATCACATACAGCACCACTGATATGTTTGTGCACTGTGGTGCCTGCCTCCCTCTGCTAGAATGTGAGCGCCACAGGCAGAGCTTTGCTGTGTTCACTGCTGTGTCCCCAGTGCCCAGCACACAGTGGGTGCTCCACAGATGTTTGTTAAATTAAGATGTGTCTGCACACTGAGCTGGGAAAGGCCAAGCTCAAGACCTGCAGGTCCCCGTCGCCCGAGAATGAGCTGAATCTGGGAGGCCTTCCTTATTAGTGACCGAAACTGGAAGGTGGTCCCAAGAGGTAATATGGCAGAGGGGGTGGCTGGGTGGGTGGGGTTCCCAACAGCTTGTTTCTCTGGCTCCTGTGGGAGGATAAGACTAGGCTCCAGACAGATAAAATCTGCTTGAAAAACGGGCTGGTGATGAGGCCTTAGGAAGATGGAAATGAGTCTGAGAGGGGGAGAACAAGGATGGAGGTGGCTGAAGAGGGGTGGGAGTGACCACCATGTATTGACAAGGTGGTCAGTTGACAAGGGGGTACCTGGTATACTAGGCACTAGGTGCCAGGCCAGGCATGGTATTTCATTTCATTTGCCTTCTAGCTCTGTTAGTTCCTGTAGCATCCATGTCCTGCTAATTTTTGCCCTCTCTATACTCCTTTCCCTGAGGGAGAGAAACTGTCCCTCACCATCAAGCCTTACTGTTGGTGGTCTGGCTTAACCAGGAATGGTGAGATTAGAACTCCCAGGAGTGTAACAGTCCCCATGCTGCATTTGGGAAAATCCTTTTCCAACTTAGAAATGTTTCTAACTAGCTCCATGTGTTTCTTCTCCTAGCAACGGTACAGTGTGCACTGTGTGCCAGGCGCGGCCCCTCAGTCAGCTCAGTGGTCTCACCTGCCTGCTCTGATAATGAATATCATGCTTGTTTCTTTCTTAAAGGGACACTTATATTTTATCCAGGATAATACATGTTTTAAAATTTCCAGGATCTGTACACAGATATACAGTGATTTCTCCACAGAGGGTTTGAGCAGAAAGTTGAAATGAGCCAAGAATGTGCTAGGCAGGTTACATCCCCACCTCTAACACTTACGACACGGTGGGTGTTGCTTGCCCTACCTTGAAGATGAGAAAGCTGAGGTTCTTAGAGAGAAGGTAACTTTTTCAAGATCATGCAGCCAAGAACCGGGAGAAGCCGGGAATGGAATTCAGTTTGTCAGATTCCAGAACTCTCTTTTCCTCTATTGCACTGCCTCAGTCAGTGCCCAACACAGCCTATCCTTACCTGGGGACCAGGGACAGGGCCTCACAGAGCCCAGTGGGACTGCCAGGACAGAAGGATGGACCGAGGGTCACCCCAGGAGAAACTCTGGCAGCATGTTCTGGGCCTGGCATGAGCCTCCCTTCCTCCCTCTACATCAGGCCCACAGCACAGTAACTCAGGGTGGCTTTACCCTCTCCCTCCTGTCACTGCTGACTGAGGCAAAGAAAGGAAATTGGGAGGGGAAGGTTCTGGAAACTAAGCCAACCAAGTCGCTGTGAGGTTGGGCTTGTGGAAGCACAGAAACACATGCTCTGGAAACCTATCTGTTTCTATGCTGTTAAGTTGTTAATCTTTCTCTTATTAGTAAAAGCTGCTTTTGAAAAAGGTTGTTTTGCTCTCAGTGAGCAAAGGGGAAGAGAGATGCCCCTCCTCGTGAGCAGGCTGGGCTGGTCAGCAAGAGGGTCCCAGAGGCCTGCCTGGGACCCTGGCCCTCGCTGAGGCTCTAGAAAGGAGGTGCCCAGGCTGGGTCCTTTGTGGTGGCTGAGGTGGCCCTGTACCCAGCCCGAGACGGGGTGGAAGGGATGTTTCTCCTTGTGGTAAAGAAAGTTCCTAGCTGCACTGACGAGGAGGCCAATGTCTCATGCACATTCTCACCATCTAACCAGCCAAAGGGGACAGAGCAGACCCCAGAATAAGGGTAATTATAATAATCGTAGCGGCAAACCCTGACAGCATGTTTCTTCCATGCCAGGCCCACTCTTAGTGCTTTATGTCTGCTAACTCATTTAATCCTCATAACAGTTCTGTGAGGTGGGTGGTGTTATCCCCATTTTACAGATGAAGAAACAGGCGCAGAAAGTTTAAAACTTGCTCAACCTGGTTGCAGCCCAGTCCCCAGCAAACTGCTCTTTCTAGGTCTTCCCCAAGCAGGTGGGAGCTTGTGTTTCCACTGCAGCAAAAGAGAGCAATTGCCACAGAGAGACTGGGGGCCACCAGCGGGAGGAAAAGGAACCAGGCCCCATCTTCACTCACCGGTCACGCCCACCGTGGACACGGGGCCCACACGCTGTCCCTCGTACAGGCCATACAGGTTCATCTTGTACTTGCGCCCCGGCTCCAGGCCCCCAATGGTGACCTCGTTCTCCTCACCCCCGACACGCACCACCTGGGGCCGGCCATCTCTGTCCTTGTACTGAACGGTGAAGAAGTCAAAGTGGCCCTGGGGGACGGTCCAGGACAGGCTCAGCGAGTCTGGGGAAGATCCTGTCACCGTCAGCTCCCCCAGGAGGGGCTCCTCGGGGGGCTCTGGGGCCTCTGTGCTGGGTTCTGTGGAGCTGGGCGCCTCCTCCACCTCAGTGGGGCTGGGGGTCTCATCTGCAACATCCTGGGGGGCTGAGAGAAGAGATGGAGATACAAGCTTTGCTGGTGATATTAACCATGACAATAAAGCACACCCAGCAAATACAGTCCTCAAGCTGTAGGCTTAAGGGCTAGTGAAGCCTTTGTAGTAGCCATTCAGCAACTTATCGATGGAGACAGGCCCCTATCCCCCATCATGTACTGCAGGCAGGATTGTACTGGTGGGCTCCATGGGGGCGGGGGTCTCTTCTCATGTCTGAGAAAAGGAGCTGAGATGGGAAGAGAGGAAACTGAGAAACTCTTCTATACTGTGCTCACTGACAGTGCTGACCTCAGGGATGGGAGGGGGCACTGAGCCTCTTTCCACCTGTGTTCTTCCCTTTCACCTCCTGCCCCTCCCAGGGCTTCCAGCTGCTCCCACCCTGCTTAGCAGGACAGGGGACAGATGTGGCCCCTGCAGCCTGGCTTCTCCCTCCCCTCTAACCCCCAGGAATGGATTGCTAAGGCAGGGCTTCAGACAAGACTGGGAGAAAGATTTAGGGGTAGGGGCTAGGGAGGGCCATGCTCTTCCCTGGCTGGGTCTAGAGTCACAGCCCCGAGGGCACCAACCACCATCTGCTGCAGCTAGATCATTGCTGAGGCTGCATGGAGTCGGGGGACTGTCCAGCCCTTGTGACCCCCTTCCTGGTCCATGAGGGACTACTTAAGGGACAGGAGATTGAGGAGGGAGCAGGCAAGAATGACAACCCAAGCCAGGATGGGGAAGGTAGGGAGGTGAGGAGAAAAAAAGGCTCCTGGGAAGTGAGGGTCAGGGAGAAATAGAAGCTCACTCTTAAACAGCAGTTTTGACGTGCCAGGCACTGTTCTAAGCGCTGGATGCACATTAACTCATTTAATTTTAAGAACTCTGTGAAGCAGTTACATTATCCCCATTTGGCAGATGAGAAAGCTGAGGCACAGAGAGGTCAGTAACTTGCACAAGGTCCCATAGGCAGTAAATTGCAGAGCTGGGATTAAAATCCAAGCAGTTGGTGCCAGAGCCCATGCTCCCAACCACGATGCTACACGACCTCTGAGATGGCGCTGGACAGGGGGAGGCTGGGCACGTGGAGGAATGCAAGGCAGGGAAGCTGAGAGTGAGCCCTCCGCCCTGATCCAAGCTGGCTGGGAGTCGGGGGTGGGGGGCTGGGAGGAGCCCTCTTCATGCCAGAAAGAGGCTGGGAAGCATGGTGCTCCTGTCCCTTGCATCTGCCACTCTGAATGGAGCAGGAATGGCAGGACGATGTGGGCAGTAGGCAACGGAGCTCAGAAATGACCACAGCCGAGCCAGGCCATGGTAGGGGAAGGAGCCCAGCAAACCGAGGGGAAAGAACACAGTGGCTGAGCACATCAGTGGGGAGGACAGCCCGGGGTGGAGGGATGATTCCAGGTGCTCGGAATGGGGAAATGGGGCCTGTTCTTGGAGATGGAGAAGCAGGGCCAAGAAAGAGGTGAGGGGCTGGCGGCTGGGTAAGAAGTCCTGGGATGTGGAGAAGTAGAGGGTGGAGGCTTGGCAGAATTGGAGCCCAGAAAGAGAAGGTGGAGGGTGGTTTGAAGGAGCCCCAGGCCAGGGCTGGGGGCAGAGAGGGATGGGGGCCCCTGCGGCCCTGACTCACCGGTGGTGGCCACCACAGACACAGGCCCCACACGCTGCCTGCCATGAAGCCCGTAGAGGTTCATCTTATACTTTCGGTCGGACTCCAAACCAGCGATGGTGACCTCATTCTCATTCCCCTCGATGGGCACTGCCTGGGGCTGCCCCTGCGCATCCTTGTACTGGACCATGAAGGAGTCGAAGGAACCCTGGGCCACGGTCCAGGCCAGGCGCAGGGAGTCTGGGGTGACGTCGGTCACTGTCAGTTCCCCCAGCAGGGGCTGCTCGGGGGCCTCTGGGTGGTGCGGCTCCTCTCTCTTCTCTGGGGCTGTAAATAAGAGGATGCAGCCTGGACTGAACTGGCAGCCCGATACTGGGGCTTGGGGTTTGGACAGGTTGTCACACCTGGGGGGGTCACTATTCAATTAGTGTGAGTACTGAACTCGTGAGGAGTCTGGCACAGCCAGGGTATGACACACCTTCTGGGCCTTGGGGAGCAGCTAAATGGGATGGAAGGGGTCCAGCAGTCTGGGGGAGGCTGGCTGCCCCTCAGCCCGGGAGCAGGGCCAGGATTCGGAGTCAGCCGTCTCACTGGGAGGCCCAGCTGGTTCCTGGCTGAGGGCAAGTGTGCGGAAGGCTGGGAGGGGTCACGCGGCGGCTGAGGTGACTGCCACTCACCAGTGGTGCCATCAACCGTGAGGGGGCCATGCCGCTTCTTGTTGGCAATCCCAAACAGACTGAATCTGTACTTGTGGTCGGGGTCCAGGTGGGAAACAGTGATGGAGCGCTCGGGCCCTTCTACAGGCACCACCTGGGGCCGTCCATCCCTGTCCCTGTATTGAACCACGAAGGAGTCAAACTGGCCCTCAGGGACAGTCCAGGAGAGGTGCAGCGAATCTGGTGTGGGATCTGTCACCCACAGCTTTCCCAGGCGGGGTGGAGTTGCTGGGCTGGGATCACTCTGAGGCACTAGGAAAAGGGGGTAAAGAGAAGGAAGGATACAGGTCACAGGAGAAGGGGGAATCAATCTCCCACATAGGGATGCTATATGAGGTTGTGCAGGCTGTTCACTGCACAAAGGTGCACGGCTAAGGGAGGACTGAGGGACTAAAATCGGCTAGCACTCTGCTTGCCAAGCTGTGTACCCTGGCAAGGGGCTAGGCCCACCTAGAGAAAGGGGTGTCTTCTTCTAAATGGCACAAAAGCACTGTATGAACTAGTGTGGCCCTGACCCTATCCTCAGCCTGGGGAGGAGCTTCAGAGAGACGGGAGCCCAGCCAGCCCTTTCCCCATTTTCATGGCCAGGGAAGTCTTCCCGGACAACCTCCATTGCTTCCAGGCCTAACCACTAGCTGGTTTCTCCTCCAGGAGAGGGAAGCCCGACCCTTGGAGCATTTTAATGTGGGACGGCCTCCCACACCTGTGCTCCGAGCCCACCTCCTCCTCACCCACCCTACACCACCAACCCCTCACTCCCTCCTGCTGTGCCACAGCATTGGCACGAGCTCCTCCACTCAGCTGTATCTCCCTCCAGCCTCCGCTGCCCTCTTTTCTCTCTCTTTCTAGCCCAGATTCCAGAAAGAGATGTCTACACTAGTTGTAGCCTTGTCCTCACCTCCATCACCCTTCCAACCCAGCTCCACCCTCTACCAGCAGCTCTGACCAGGGTCAGTGGGGACCTCACCATTACTAAGTCCTGTGGACACTCTGTAGCCCTGAATCACTCTTACGGAATCTGATGTCTGACCGCGCCCTGGGTTGGCGTCTAGGACACATTCTCCCTGGCTCTGCTCCTCTCTCTAAGTGCCCCCTCAGGCTGCCCTGCGGTCTCCTCTTCCTCTGCTCCTGCTCTGAGTGTTGGCCATCTCCAGGGTTCCAGCGGCCCTCTCTCTGCTTTCCCTAGCACCCTCACTGGGCCCCTGTCCATTGGCACTGATGACACCCACACCCCCTCTTCAGGCCTTCTCTCTGTTCTCCAGATCCACGAGGGTAGCAGTATGACTCCATGGCCCCATCACTTTGTGCTGGAGGGACCTCTCCCTCTCTGTGCCTCCATTCTCCTCATCTATAAATGGGCATGCCTCACAGGGCTGCTGGAAGGATTAAGTGTGATCATACATTTAGAACGTCTTGAACACATCTTACACTTAAATGCTCAAAATATATTTATCTAAGTGTCCCACATGGGGTGACTAACAAGGAAGTGTTGTTCCTCACCTGCACTGTTTCTTGTCTCACAGAATTCGACTGATCCAGAAACACAGGGGTGCCTGGGCCTCCTCACTCTCCTTCACTTCCCACATCCAGCCTCATTGCCAACACCCCAGACAGGCCACCATCATTTCTTCTCAGCTCTTAAGTCACCTCCCCACCTATCCTCTGCAGCAGCCTCAGTGTTACTTCTAAGATAAATATCAAACCATGTCACTCCCCCACTTAAAACCCTTCAGAGGCCCCCTGGAACCCTCAAATGAGACCAATCCTCTCAGCTCCCCAGGTGCCCTGCTCTCCATCCAGAGGGAACAGACATCGATTCTCCTACAGGGCCACACTCACTCCTGCCTCGCTCTCCATGGCTCCCTCTGTCTGTGCTGCCCCCCTCCACCTCTCTGCCTGACCCACCTCTATTTCCCCTTCAGGACTCATCTCAGGCACCAACACCTCCCGGAAGCCTTTGTGGAGTTCCCAAAACAGGTTCCAAATCACTGGGAAGATCTCCTCCAGCACCATGCAGAGGGCAGGGCAGGCGGGTATGTGACCACCCTCGCTCACCTATCTTGGCTTCAGCCACTAGGGGTCCGTGCCTCTTCTTGCCCACGAGTCCATACAGGACAAATTTGTACTTTCGGCCGAGGTCCAGGTTGGTGATGAGGGCTGAGCGCTGGGGCCCCTCCACGGGCACCACCTGGGGCCCATCCCTGTCCTTGTACTGGATCACGAAGGAGTCAAACTCGCCCTCAGGGACTGTCCAGTGCAGAAGCAGGGAGCTGGAGGTTGCATCTGTCGCTGTCAGCTCGCCCAGGCGTGGTGGGACCAATGGCTTCCCAGGCTTCTCCCCATCCTTGTCTGGAGTGTGGGGGGCAAAAAGCAAAGCAGGTGGACTCACCATTGCCTTGCCCCTGGTCTCCTTCCCCGTCCTCTGCCCACTGGTTCACTCCATCCTGGACAGCTGCCTCCCTCGAAGCCTCCTTTTTCCCACCCCTCAGCCCTCTGTGACCAGCTTTTTGGGGAAGGCGGACATTTCCCCTCCATTCTCTGAGTGTCTCTTCAAACCAATCAAAGGAATAGCTGTGGTCCTTCCTTTGTGACAGCTTCCCCGCCCCTCGCAAAGGTCTCAGTCCCTCTCCACACCAAGATCTTTGGGGGAGTTTCAGGTCCCCTGTGGTTCTCCCTGTTTTGAACCTCCCCATTGCTGCTTCAGAGCAGTCTGAAGGCTCCTCAGTCCACGTGAACTTCTCTCGCTTGCCACACTCTCTCCCAGTGGTGAGCTTGACCTAAGGCTGCAGGGAGAGCCGGCTACCCTGGTCCCATACAGAGCGACCAGGTGGAATGTGAGAGCCAGGTACCCCAGGCCCTGTCCTTCACTGGTTCTGCAAACCTCACCCATCTCCGAAGTCCTGATGGCTGTGAAGCTCCCTGCTCTAAGGAACCTCCACTCCCAGCAGAAACTGGCTGATGGGACCATGGGGCGCTGTCCACTGCAGGCCAGGCTCCCAGGGTAGGGGGCAGCACCACTGTCCTAGCCTGCCCAGTGAGGGGTGGTGGTGGCTGTGGGGAAGGGGAGGAGGGAGCCGAGGGTCAGTACCCTTGGGGCCAGATGCCTTCCCGCACCCACTCTGAGAGACCTATGGGGTGGGGTAGGGCAGAGGAGTGACCAGGAAGTGGGGGCAGGACACAGGACAAAGAAAGCTTCAGGTGGAGAGCCAGGGCCACCAGCTTCTCTCCTTGAATTGCTGTCCCACCCTCTGACTTCTCTTCTCCCATCTTCTTTTCCTGGAGTACTCCCCTCCCCAACCCACTCTATCATCATTCTAAGACCACCCTCCATCCCTCTTTCCCCTGAACCCTCAACTCCTTTTCTCTCCTTGCTTTCTCCTACCACCCAGACCCAAACACTAGCCCTGCCTTCAACCCTCATCCCACCTCTGAAGTCCTGATGGCCCAGCTCCTCCCCAAACCTCAGGACACTGGCCTGAGCAGAATCCAGGATGTACCCATAATGCCTTGGTAGATGAGAGGGGCAGAGGGCTCGCCCTTGGGAGGGACCCCACGAAGTGACAACTCATAGGGGGCTCCAGGAGGGGGTGAGGGCACCAGAGCCTGGCGGACATTCCCTGGCAGTAGTTCCTCATGAACTTCCGGCCCTTCGGGCACGCTCAGGCGCAGCTGGAAGTGGGCAAAGGTGTCAGGCTGGGCGGTCCAGGCCACGCGGAGGTGCCCTGTCTTGTCTTTGCCCAGCACCCGCAACTCTGCCAGCTCCTGGGGGCGCTGCTGCAGGACGGGAGCCCGGACCCCTTGAGTCGTTGAAGGGCCGGAGGGAGGAGGCTCATCAGTCGCCCCCAAGAGGCCTGAGGGGGAGGACCCTGGGAAGGGGCAGGGTGAGAAAAACAAGAGAATCGAGTATTAGAGCCAGAAAGAAAACCCCAACCCCCAGGGTGTGGCCCCTAGCCTCTAAGAACCTACAGACCCCCCTTTTCTGTTCCTGGGACCACTCCCTGGGCCACCTCATCCTCCCAAACGTCTGTGCAGTCCTCTGAACACCCCTGTCCCCCACATTTCTGAACAGACAGGCCTGTAGGTAATAAATAAAAGAAATAAAGCCTGCCACCCCTTCCCTCACAAGGCTCCAGTGACTGCCAGCACCCACAGACTTCCACGTCCCTCCCTACACGCATCCCCCTCCCCAGTGGGTGGTGGTCGTGGCTTCCATTAATGCTGCAGTGAGAAGCCTGGAAGAAAGGAGGAGATGGTGGTGTTAGGGAAGGAGGATGCAAGAAGAGAGAGGGTAGTGAGAAGAGAGGGAAGAGAGGATGTGTGTGGGGGGGGCATCCAGCTCAGGTGGCATCTGGGCCCTATGGGGGAAGAAGAGGCCCACAACCCTCCCCATGGCAGCCACAGAGCGCCCCATCCCCGAGCCTGGACATCTTTCCTGTGGGAGAGACAAGCATGAAGTGAGCCAGGAGGTCTGGAAAAACAGCTCAAAAAGCAGTGGTTTCACCTCTCACACAGACATGCTGCCTGATGGATGGCCTCAAGGCCACCCCCAAGCAGTTCCGATGTGTCCCTTTGCGGTCAAGGCCAAATTGTGGAAAACAGTAACCACTGACCACGGTCTTTAGCCACCTTCACCACAGTGAGTCAGAGCAGGGAACCTCTGGTTTCACTCCCAGCCCCACCCAAGCTGCCCCAGTGAGTCTTTGCAGGCACTGCCCCACCCACCAAATGCCCTTTCTATTGCCTAGAATAGCAATCCTGGCAGAAGTGCCCTGGGAACTGAAGTGAAAATCAGGGAACCCCAAGACCAGTCTCCTTGGCCTTGGGTATCTGCCAGGACCCTGGGGGTGGAGGTGGCTTCTAGGGACACAGAAGGACGTGCTTTGTTGTGGGTCCCCTGGAGCCTGGACCAGGTAGTGCTTGAAGGCAGAAGGGTGTACTGGGGGTGGCAGTCTGAGCAGTGAGGCAGTGGGAGGAACTCATGGATGTAGACTCCAACGGGCAGGTGAGGCTGGGCAGGGGATGGGTGGTCCGGCGCCCCAGCCCACGCTACCTGTGGTGGTGATGAAGGCGTAGGACTTGGAGGTCTGCCCTGCCCGCACCCCATGGACCTCCACGTGGTAGGTGGTGCCGGGCCTGAGATCGGGTAGGCTGACGGTGCGCGTGGTGCCCGGCACGGTCACCTCCCCGCTGGGGCCCTCTGCGGGCGGCTGGGGCCGCCAGCGCAGCACCACGCGCTCGAAGTGGCCGCGGAGCCCATCGAGGGATACGAGTAGGGCGCCGTCAGCGGAACTGCCCAGCACCTCGGGCTTGGGGTGGCGGGGCGCAGCCACTCGGTCGACGCCTTCGGGTGAGAGGCCGTAGATGCCCTGGTTGGAGTCCCGCTTCCAGGTGCCTGAGTCGGGGCTGGTGGTGGGGTGGGGGCGACGGGGCTGGTGTGCGGGGGAGCCGACGGGGGCGGCAGCCGTCAGACGCCGCCGCTGCAAGTATTCATGGATGTGGCGCGCCACCGACGTGTAGGTCTGGTTGGCCCGCAGTGGGTAGCCGTGGGCCCGCAGGTGGCGCTCCAGGTCCTGCACCGTGCCGCGGAAGCGGCCCAGCTCGGCCGTCAGGTTGGCCCACGACCGTCGAGGGGGCAGGGGCAGGCTAGGCCCAGGCCGAGACTCCTCCTCCCCCTCCTCCGCCGGCCGTGAGGGCCGTGAGGGCCGAGGGGGCCGAGCAGGGCGCGGAGGCCGTGAGGCCGAGGCCGGCCGGGGCCGGGACCTGGGGGGCGGGGCTGGGGGGCGCACCTCCGGGTAACTGTAGTGACCTGGTGCTGCCGGGGGCAAAAAAGGGGGAGGGGGAGAGCAGGTCAGTGACATCCCCCCAAACCCTGCACTCCTCCCCACGGCAGTCCCTCCCTCCGCCCCTCCCTCCGGAGCTAGAGGCCTCTTCCCTGTGCCCCAGCCCCACCTGGAAAGAGAACCAAGAGAAAGGAGTTAGTGTCCCAGGAGCCCCTCAACCCTTGCCCTCCAAGCCCGCCACTCTTGGTGCCCTAGAAAGAAGAGAGAAGCCAGCGGGTGGGGCCCTGTGTCTGAAGGAGAGAAAGGGGAGTGGGAGGAGAGAATGTGAGCTACAGCAAGGTGGGCGTCCCTCTGTCACAGGAAAAGAAAAGAAAGATCCAGGCATCTGTTAAGAGACCTTGAGGGTTAGTGGAAAATTACTGCTATCAGACGTAACTCCCCAGAACCTCAATCCTAAAGTCAACAGGAGTGCTGATCTCTGATCTGCCTAATTCCAATCCCTGCAGGATCTGACCACTGACTGTGAGCCCTAGGGTGTCCCTGTACCTAAGTTTGGATCAGAACCTCCAGCATCTTGGTGGGTCAGACAGTATCTCCTATTTACTACTTCTCTCCATGGGGCAGCCCCTCCCATACTCCAACTGCAGCCCCCCTTTAGGACTCCAAGCAGCTGAGGGCTCTGTCTCCCCAGTGCCCTTGGTCCAGGGCAAGGCTCCCAGCAGGTGCTTTGGGACCCCCAGACACCCTGCCAAGTGCATTCAGAGGAGCCTGTGAGCCCTAGACGAGGGCTCCCAAGGAAAGGGCTCCTAATTGGAAACTCAGCCCTTCCTGAACCCCTGGCCAGCCATACCTGTGTTAGCCCTGACAGAAGCCGGGTAGCTTACTGCCCGGCCCCGCTCTGCAGTGACAGTCACCACATATTCCACGCCTGGCATCAAGTCAGTTAGCAGCGTCCCGTCTGCCTCAGGGGGCACTTCCAGCCGCACTCTCTGGTTGCCAGCACTAACGTAGGACACCACAAATCGGTCCACCTCAGCCTGGGGGCGCAGCCAGCTGAGTTCCAGTGTGGTTGGTGTCACACCCACCACGCGGAGGTCCTGGGGGCCATCGATCACTAGCCAGGTTAGAGAGAGGAGGGATCAGGTTGGAGTCTGGTTCTTCAGTCACCAGCTTTCCTCCTAAGAGCCCTGCTCCCACCCAACCCCTCCCCTCTGCCCTCCTGGAGGGCAGATGCCCAATCACTCCTCTCAGATCCAGATCTCCACCCGGTCCCCACCCCACAGCCCCAGCTCTCACTGGTGGTGATGGTCTTGGAGGCAGGAGGGCCCCAGCTAGTCCCTCGAAGAGCACGAACAGTGACCTGGTACTCCTGACCAGGGGCCAATCCTCTCTGGTCATAGACTGAGGCAGAGCTGGGCACCCGTGCTGTGAAGGGGGGGCTCACTCCCTCTGTCTGTAAGAGAGAGAGCACCAGGTGGATCAGGGGCTGGCACTCTCGCCCCTGCTGCTCAGTCCCCCTTATCTCTCTTTTTTCCAGTTCCAAGCAGTGTCAACAAGGGACTGTGCAGAACTTGGTACTATACAGCTAGGGAGCATGCGTTCTAACAGCAAACACATCTAGAGCACTTACTCCATGCCAGCTACTGTTCAAGGCAATTTATGTACATGAACTCACTTAATCCTCATAAGAACCTTATGAGATAGGTCCTATTATTCCCATTATACAGATGAGGAAACTGAGCTACAAAAGGATTAAGTACCTTGCCCAAGGTCACCAACATCAAGAAAGTGGCAGGGATTAAAACCCCGGCAGTGTGCCCTCAGGGTCCCCTGTCATGGGCACTATCTTTTTCGTCTGTTCATCATCTGTCTGTCAGAATTCTACCCGACACACACCAGGGCTCTTGCTTTGGATTTCCCCTGGCAATCCTGATTACCTTGGCACAAGGAGGCTTCTCCAGGCTCATTCCTGTCATAACAGATGAAGTGGATGAGGGTGCCCCTTCAAGTCTCACTTCCTCCTCAAAGCATCTGTCCCGGCCCAGCCTCCCCACAGACACCGGCCCCCGCTGTGTAATTTGAGTGTGACCCATGTCACAACATTGTCCTTTAGGCACATTTCCTGTCTTTTCAGCAGAGTTACAGGCCCCTCAAAAAAAGGCCCACCTGTTCAAAGTTCCACAAATATGTTTCCCTGATTTTGTATCTGGCATCATGCTGGGTGCTGGAGACACAAAATAAGAGATATGGTCCCTGTCCTCAGATAGCTCATGCCCCAGTAGCTAAATGTGTGGCCACATCTTAAGTTTTATTATATCCCTACCCAAATCTCTATGTGAAGTACATGCCTGTGAGCAAACACTCCTCCTCCAAGTGTACATTTAAGGTATTATGATTATTTGTGGTGACCCTATAGGAAATCGGCCAGCGCCTGCTCCAGGTGGGGTCTCCTGGAGAGCCAGTTGCTGGGGAGGAAACGGGAGGAACTGGACATCTGGGAGCAGGCTAACAGCCCTGAATTTCACTGGGCTGTCCAGCTAGGATGGCTAATAAGGACGCTCTGTTCTGCTTAGCTATGTTGGCCGTGATGGGGACACCTCCATTCAGCCAAGTAGGATTGGAAATTTCAAAAGGTACTCTCCTAAACCAAGAGAATTGTGGGGAAATCAACATAGTAAATACCGAAGTATAAAACCAGATGAGAGGCCACGTAGAGATTTCTGGGTTGAGGAGGAAATAAAGCTATGTCAGAGTTTTCTTGGCTGAAATGGTTTCCTGGTCACACAGGACCCCCATCCCTCTCCTACTTACCCTGCCCTAGGATACCTTAGCCTAGGAGGCCTTGGGTTAGCTTCAACTCAAGACCTGTGAAGTCTTCATCCTTCCCAGAACTTATGCTCTCCCTCTCCCCTTATTCCCCCAACCCACCACACACACACACACACCCTTGGGTACTCCCTGATGATGTCTGGTCCTTTCAGCAAGACAAGGCCAACCCCAAAAGCTCTCCTTCTCCCTTTAGATCACCTACATGAAGCTTTTAGACACTTCTTTGTCCCTCCTGAAGTCCATTTGGGAATAGCCCCCAGAAAGGCCCACTGTCAGTCTAACCCATTTCTCTCTCTCTGGTCTGAGGCAGGCTCTCTAGCCAGATGCTGGCCCCTGGCTCTGCCCCTTGGTGAAAGCTTGGCCGCTTCACAGATTGTCCTTGGTCAGTTTCTAACCCTATTCTTGAGATCAACCTTGTGGCCCCGGGGTGGGGGGGAACTCCACCTTGGCTGGTCTCTAAAGCTTACCTCACCCTCATCCCCCTTTTCAGACTCAACCCAAACACAAACTTTTCTGAGGCTGTGAGGTCTTGTGTCCCAGTGAAAATGTGGCATAACCCCAGTTTCCAGACTGCAGAGTACACCCAGACAAGGAATACCTGAACCTCTTTCTGTTCAGAGGCTCATCTCCCTCAGTTTCCTCTTGCTTTCTCTTACATTCATAGAGAAGCCAGTATTTTGCACAAGAGCAACATTCCTTAAGTAAGTGGCCCTCAGGCTTGGAGTGCATCAGAATCACCTGGAGGGCTTGTTACAACACAGGTCACTGGGCTCCACGCCCAGAGCTTCTGATTCAGTAGATCTAGGGGGAGAGTTCATCAATTTTTATGTCTAACAAGCTCTCAGGTGATGCCAATGCTCCAGGTCCAGTTTGAGAACCACTGAGTCAGAGTAACACAGCCACGTGTGCAGGGAAAGGAAGAAGGTTCCTCTTATGCATTCTGAAAATCATTCCAATAACTAGGTGTGTCCCTTGGCCAGGAATGGCAGAGTTTGGGCTTTGAGAGAGAAGAGCTCCTGGAAAAGGGGAGGAGATAAGGTAGAGACAGGCTTCTAGGAAGATGGCAGTGGCCAGAAGACAGCTAGCTACTGAATATACTCTGTGCCAACAAAAATGGACAGAGAGCGCTGGCCAAGGCAAGAGGCACAATTCCAGGGGCCAGCCACAGAGAACGTAGAAAGTACAGTCTGAGGGCCAGTAGCACACGCTGATGTGGAGTCCAAGAGAGGTGTCTGGGGACCAATTTTACAAGAGCATTTTCCACACCCAGGCTCAGAGAGAACCCAGAATGTGACAGAGGCCCATACCCAGAGCAGAGCTGATGAGCTGAGAGCATGGCCAAGCTGGGCACAGGCCATCTCAATACCACCCTGGCCACACAGTGAGGGAGAAAGGCTAAGGCTACAGCTGCGAAGCTGCACCTCTTGAGAACATCCAAGGATGGGTTCATATTTACGGAGAGCAGGAGACAGTGCTGCCCTGCAAGCTCCATCCATCTCAAGTGTTTATTTTAATTCTTCTTTCCCTGAAGTTTTTTCAGAAAGTTCCGTCTCAAAGTCCCACCCTCTCAAGATTAGAACTATGTAAACAATATACACACAGAAGAAGAGAGTGGGAGAAACACTTAAAAATGTTAAGAGTGCTTGTTTGAGTGTGAAGCAGCCAAGAATTATTTGTTTTTTTCTCTAGTTGCCAAATGCTTGTCTTGTGATTAAATTATTTTTAACACAAAAAAAGAAATGTTTTTTAAACAGAAGAGACAATCTTGGTTGAGCAGCAAAATAGGGATTTCTGCCTCTGCTTCTACCAGGGAGTGAGGAAAGACAGCACATGGTTGAGGTCTGGCCCTGGGGGTATAATAAGGAGACTTAGAATGACCAGGCCAGTTGGGGTGGGGATGACAGCCAGCACCTCTGAGCTGTTCCTGCTGTCCTAGAGCCTTCCTAGGGTTCAGGTCCTGGGAGTTTATTTTTCTTCCAGAGTCCTAGCTGGGCAGAGATGAGGGTGACATGGCCTACCCTCCCAAGTCATTTGTGGGATGATGCAGGAAAACATGAGCTGGACGGTAGAAATGTCAGATGATTGGGAGCTGGGAGACCAAACACATCATAAAAGCCCCGTCTGCAAAAGGGAGGTCTCTAATGAGAGGCCACAAGGCTTTGTCCTTAGGATGCCCCCCAAATACTTTAACAGTGAGTTGGAAGGAGA
This sequence comes from Equus caballus, assembly GCF_041296265.1. NCBI lineage: Eukaryota > Metazoa > Chordata > Mammalia > Perissodactyla > Equidae > Equus > Equus caballus. The sequence goes on from NC_091703.1 coordinate 35,081,958, forward strand.
CAGAGAAATGATGCTTTGCAATGCACTGACGACATGGAGGCGGGAGAGCCAGTTCACAGACTCAAATCATTGCAACAGCCTAGACAGCTTGGCCCAAATCAAAAAAGATAACAATGAACCAAGCCAAATGTAAAGGCCTATATTTAGGCTAAAAGAGTATATATAGTTGAATGTCATCTTTTTTCCTTCTTTCTTTTCTTCCTTCCTTTCTTGTTTCTTCTTTCCTTATCTATTTTCTAAAGTTTCTACACTAAGCTTATATGACTTTTCTAGTAAAAAGTTACTTAAAAAAATATGATCAAAACAGCTGACAGTTTGTGTGACACAAGTTAATATACGTTAACTCTGAGAAAAATGCCAATGTGTCCAGAGTTTTAGTCAGGTGAACGACTGGGCTCCTTGCTGCCCTCACATTTTGGAGGACACATGAAAAGCAGGAGGCACTAGAGGAGGGAAATCAGGAAGTGAAGGATTCAGAGAACAAAGCCTTAGGGAAAAGGGGTGAAGAGACCAGTGGGTTCAGCCTGGAGAGAATGAAGGGTGATGTGATGGCTGATGTCTCCAAATACCTGAATCCTGTGGTGAAGGATGCAGGGACAGCAAAAAACATTCCCACTGCTGTGAACACCCAGCCAGGGCCAATGGATGGACATTAGAATGGGGAAAACTTGGATTCAGCAACAAAAAGAACTGACTCAGAGTGATAACCAACAACACATTGGACAGCCTTAGGAAGTACTGAGCTCACCGTCACCAGAGGTGTTCCAGCAGCAGTGGACCAATACTGCAAAAGCCTTCTGCACCCAGTGGAGGGCAGGATGAGAAGGCCTTTACAGCAGCTTCAGGAACCCAGCGACCTGGACTCAACCACTGATTACCTGGAACTTCCTGCTTGAGGTAAGCATCTACCCCCCGAGTCCAGCCCCTCTGCCCCCTCTTGGAGCTTGGCTCTCACCGTGGGGATGAACTGAATTTCATAGGCATCCACAGGGCCAGGAGCCCGGGTCCACTCTGTTCGAACTGTCGTCTCCTCCAGGAGGTGCATCCTCATGCTCTCAATGCCGGGCACCTCTGCCCAGGAGAGTGGGATATGGGAAGCTGGTTAGTCCAAGGCAGCCCCCCAACCCCTACTCCCACCATCACAGACCCCCATACTCAGTGCCATACTGAGAGATCCATTCCAGTTCCCATTCCTCTCTGGGGGTGGGGCAAAGCTGATAGAGGCCTGAACAAGCCCTGGTTCTCCTTCACCTTCCCCCCATCTCCAGGAACACAGTGTCTCTCTAAAAGCAACGAAAGGGGCCCCTAACCTGCTCATCAGAGATCTGAAAGCAGGTCCTGCCTGCAGGCATGCCCCCACGGTTCTGCTGCCCCTGGTAGACACTGGCTCCCTGTCTCCTCTGACTGCGGCCTGGCCCCAATATATGACCTTTCTTCACTCTTCTCCAGGTCCTTGGGCTCCTAGGCCTCAGGCTCAGGCCTTCCCACCGGCTCCAGTTCCCAGTTCCTGACCGAGCATATAGGGAAAAGATGCCCGCTCACCTTCCCCGCAATCCTCCCCTGCATAGCCATCTTGGCAGATGCAGCTGCCCTCACGACACTCTCCCCGGCCGCGGCAGTCCTCGGGGCACGTCTGGATGGCGCAGTCGGGGCCTCGGAAGCCCTCGACACATACACACTGGCCTGCTCGGCACAATTCCCTGGGCCCGCAGCCCCCAGGGCAGGCGCTGGCGGGAGGTTCTTCTTGCCCACAGTCCTCGCCGCTGTAGCCCGCGTGGCACACGCACACTCCCTGCACACAGCGCCCACGGCCCCGGCAGTCGGCCGGGCAGGTGCGGGTTGAGCAGGAGGGGCCAGTATAGCCTGAGTCGCACACGCATCGGCCGTCCTCACAGCGGCCACGTCGGTGGCAGTTGGAGGGACAAGTACGGAGGCCGCAGTCCTCGCCCGCGTAGCCCTCCCAACAGGTACACACACCGTCCTGGCACACGCCGTGCTGGCTGCAGTCGCGCGGGCACCGCCTCTCGCTGCAGTCCTCGCCCGAGTAGCCGTCGTCGCACACGCAGCGCCCGTCCAGGCACTGGCCGCGACCTCGGCAACCTCCGGGGCAGCTGCGCGCGCCGCAGTCCTCGCCCTCGTAGCCTGCGTCGCACACGCACACGCCATCCTCGCAGCGGCCGCGACTGCGACAGTCCCCAGGGCACCGACGACTCCCGCAATCCTCACCTGTGAAGCCCGGATTGCATACGCAGCGGCCGTCCACGCACCGCCCGCGCCCGCGACAGTCGCCAGGGCAGGCGCGCGTGCCGCAGTCCCGTCCTGTATACCCGGGCCAACACACGCAGCGGCCACTCTCGCAACGGCCCCGGCCGCGACAGTCCCCGGGACAGCTGCGCACGCCGCAGTCCTCGCCGCTGTAGCCCGCATTGCACACGCACACGCCGTTCTCGCAGCGCCCGCGGCCCCGACAGTCTCGCGGGCAGGCGCGTGCGCCGCAGTCAAGCCCTGTGTACCCTGGCCAGCACACACAGCGGCCGTCCTCGCAGCGGCCCCTTTGGTGGCAGTCGCCAGGGCAGCTACGTACGCCGCAATCGTCCCCGCTGTAGCCTGCGTCGCAAATGCATTCGCCATCCTCGCAGCGCCCACGGCCTCGGCAGTCGCGCGGGCACGTCCGCGTGCCGCAGTCCTCGCCCGCGTACCCCGGCCAGCACACGCAGCGGCCGTCCACGCAGCGTCCGCCCTCGCCGCAGTCCCACGGGCAGCTCCGCGAGCCACAGTCTTCGCCAGCGTAGCCGGGGTCACAGACGCAGCGCCCGTCCTCACAGCGCCCCTTCTGGCTGCAGCCCCGGGGGCAGCTCCTCACCCCACAGTCCTCGCCGGTGTAACCGGGGTTGCACACGCAGCGCCCATTCTCGCAGCGCCCCCTCTGGCTGCAACCTCGAGGGCAGCTTTTCATCCCACAGTCCTCGCCAGTGTAGCCGGGGTCGCACACGCAGCGCCCGTCCTCGCAGCGCCCCCTCTGGCTGCAGCCCCGAGGGCAGGAGCGCAGGCTGCAGTCGCTGCCTGAGAAGCCCGACCGGCACACGCACACGCCCTGCACGCAGCGCCCGCGGCCGTGGCAGTCCTCGGGGCAGGAGGGCCAGCCACAGCTGGGGCCAGTGTAGCCAGGGAAGCACACGCAGCGACCGCGGACACAGCGACCCTGATCGTTGCAGTCATCTGGGCAGGACCCGGTCGCTGAGGGTGGGGAGGAGGAGGGCATCTCGTTGTCTGTGGGATCCGAGCAGGTGGGCCCACCCCAGCCCGGCTCACAGGAGCAGGAGCAGCGGCTCAGGTCAAACACGCCATGGAGACTGCAGAGGCTACGAACGTCTGTCTGGCCTGGAGTAAGAGCGAGAGGAGGGCGTTAGTTTTTCTGGGGGCGAAGCTGAGCCCCTGTAGTGCTCCTCTGAGTCGGCCCCTCCAACAGGCCAGCCTCATTTCATAAGGCCATCTTCGTTTCCAGCTGTTCCTTGTCAATATATGTGACCTGCCAGGGCCCTAGCATAAGCTTAGGGGGAGGGAAGGGCTGACGTCTAGCCAGGTGGCTCCTCTCAAAGTTGCACCCTGGGCTGCACTCACCACCCCCAAGGTCAAAGAAGGGGTGCCTTTTTCTCACTCATACCAAGGTCCTTTATGGACAAGCAATGCCCACCCAACCCTAACCCACTTCTCCGCCTTCCTCTTTGTCTGTGCCTCTCTTGTGATCATCTGCTCACCTGTGCCAGCCTGGGCAGCAGCAGGACAACATCCGCCAGTGCACTGTTCCTTGAGCCCTTTCACCAGCTCCTCCAGGATCTCTAGCCGGATCCTCAGGGCCTGCACCTCTGAAGCAGGCACCGGGGGCTCAGTGCCCGGGGGACAGCCACAGCCAGATGAAGGGGGCAGGTTAATACGGTGGGTGAACACCACCTGCTTCTCTCCTCCTTGGACAGTGTGCTCATAAAGCTGAGAAGAGGGGCTTCCCCTTCTTGGCTCCTCGGTGCGGCCCCCAGGCTGGGGAGGGGGCCGTGGGGCTGGGAGTGTCACATTGGACCGTGGAGAGAAAGGGCCTGCTTGCACTGTGCCCAGCAGCACCAGGAGGGCCAGGTTGGAGGTTAGGGAACATTGGGCTGCCATCATTCAGGAGGCTGTAGGGAGAGAGGGCACGTGTGAGAGCAGCTTCACAGAGAAGGAGACAAGATGGATCGCCTCCTCTTCCCCAGTACACACACCCACAGTCCCACCACTCACAACTAATCTACAGCTCACGTGTATGTAAAAATCCACTTCAGTCCAACTCTAAGTGATACCTCCTTAGGCAGATTTGGTCTCTACTTCACTTTCTGCTGTCATTTGGTTAATCTGGTTGCCCCCCCCCCCTTTTCTTTTTTACTGCTCCACTCACACAGGTCTTTTGTTCCATAGACACTACAAGCTTACACAGCCTAAGGGCTTTTGCACTGTATGTTCCCTCTATCTGGGATGCTCTTCACTCAGCTCTTAAAGGCTGGCTTTCTTGTTCAAATCTTAACTCACACGTCATCAACTCCCAGAGGATTTCCTTGATGCTCAGTCAGAGCAGTCTTCCATTACTCTCTATCCTGCTTCTGCTTTTCATGGCATTTACTGCTGCCTGATCGATCATCTGTTTGTGTGGGTACTTGTTTATCTTTCTCCCATCACTAGAATGGGAACTCCATGAGAACAGGGACCTCATGTCCTGGCACTGCTGGATGCCTGTGCCTGGTGCACAGGGGCTACCCAGTACATTTATGGTGAATGGATTACAGGATGAGTATGTAAGGCCAATCCTTCCACAAGCACCTGGATGTCTTCTCAGAAACCTTACAGTATAGATTATCCTCTCTCTCTCTTTTATTCAACCTCTCACTCTCAATTAGATCTTTCCCATCAGCTTTTTTTTCTAAGATTGGCACCTGAGCTAACAACTGTTGCCAATATATTTTTTTTCTGCTTTATCTCCCCAAATCCCCCCGGTACATAGCTGTATATCTTAGTTGCAGGTCCTTCTAGTTGTGGCTCCCATCAGCTTTTATATGAGCTCAGATACCTCCTCTTTTTTTTGTTTTTGTTTTTTTAAAAAAACTCTCTTCCTCAGGACTTACACTACCAAATATCAAAACTTATTATATGGGGCAAGCCCGGTGGTGCAGCAGTTAAGTTTGCACGTTCTGCTTCGGAGGTCCAGGGTTCACCGGTTCGGATACTGGGTGCGGACCTATGCACTGCTTGTCAAGCCATGCTGTGGCAGGCATCCCACATATAAAACAGAGGAAGATGGGCACAGTTGTTAGCTCAGAGCCAGTCTTCCTCAGCAAAAGAGAGGAGGATTGGCAGCAAATATTAGCTCAGGGCTAATCTTCCTGAAGAAAAAACTATATATATATATAAAGGTGCAAGGATAGACAGAACAGAAGAGGGTGCAAAAATAGACCCACACCTATGTGGCCACCTGATTAATGACAAAGGTGCCACTGCAACTCAGAGGAGAATAAATGGTCTTTTTGATAAATGGTGCTGGGTCAATTGAAGATCTATATGGAGAAAATCTATCTCTATCTTATATCCACATACAGAAATTAATTTGAAATGAATCTAGTGAACCTAATTGTGAAAGGTAAAGCAATACCTTTCAGAACATATCTTACAGAAAAAAATATGGAAGAAAATTTTTATGACCTTGGAGCAAGCAAAGACTCTTAATACCTAACCACGCAAAATTTAACCATAAATTTCACACAAAACTTAACCCTAAAGAAAAGATTGATACATTGGACCTCATTAAATTGACAACTTCTGGTCATCAAAAGACACCATGAAGAGAATAAGAGGGCAAGCCAGAGACTAGGAGGAAATATATCTCCATATATATATGGGGAGAAAGAAGGACGGGGCAGAGAGAGAGATATTGATTGAGAGTGGGAGAGAGGATTAAAATCCAAAATAAAAAACTCCTTCAAAACAAAAAACAAGAAACAAAAGGCAGGCCATCCAGTTTTTTAAATTGGCAAAAGACGTGAACAGGTACTCCAGAGAAGGATATATCCCAAGGGCCAATAAACATACGAAAAATAAACATAAATATGTGTAAAACATATTTTAGTATGTTTCAGTAGTCAGGGAAATGCGAATTAAAGCCACAATGAGATGCCATCAAATATCCACCAGAATGGCTAAAATTAAAGGAACTGTCATTGCTCAACATTTGGCAAGAATACGAAGCAAGTGGAATTCTCACTTACTGTAAGCAGGAGGATAAATTAGTGCAAACACTTTGGGAAACTGTTAGGCAGTATCTACTAAGGCATATAGCCTATATTCTGGCACTTCCCACTTTTTGGTAAATATGCAACAGAAATGACTGCATATATCTCCAAAGAACATGTACGAGAATGTTCAAGAGATTTTTTTCATATTAGCCCAAACTGGAAATAATTCAAGTATGCATTAATAGTAGAATGTATAAATAAATTGTGACAAGTCATACAATGGAATATACAGCAATGAAAAAACACCCTCTTGCTACTTGCAACAACATGGACAAGTTGCACACACATAATGCTAAGCAAAAGAAATCAGACACAAAAAGAGAACATTGTGGGGCCAGCCCTGTGGCTGAGTGGTTAAGTTCGTGTGCTCTGCTTTGGCGGCCCAGGGTTTCACTAGTTGGGATCCTGGCCAGGGACATGGCACCACTCATCAGGCCATGCTGAGGTGGCATCCCACATGCCACAACTAGAAGGACCCACCACTAAAAATAAACAACTATGTACCGCAGGGCTTTGGGGAGAAAAAGGAAAAAATAAAATCTTAAAAAAAAAAAAAAAGAGAACATTGTGAATGATGTTATTAATGTGAGGTTCAAAAACAGGCAGAGCTAATCTTTTCTATTAGCAAATAGGATTCAATTGCTGAGAATATTTTGTACCTTTATCTTGGTGGTGGTTAAACAGATGTACACATATTCTAAATTTAATTGAGCTATACACTTAATATTTGTGCATTTCACTATATGAAAGTTATACCTTAAAAAAACCCCAAACCTCCCCAATCTCACTTTCCCTCCAGCTACCACATATTTCTCTTCTCTACCTCACGGCCACAGTTGTCAAAATATTTATCTGTACTTGCTGTTTCCATTTCCCCACATCCCATGCACGCCTCAATTCACTCCCATCTGGCGTCCCCACCTCCTTTCAACCCACCAAACAGCTCTCCCTAAGGTCTCCCAATGATCTCAGCATCACGAAATCTAAAAGACGTTTGTCTTCATCTCACTTGACCTCTCTCAAAATCACTGGATACTGCTGACCACATCTTCCATCTTAAAGCATTCTATATCTGTGCTGTCGACATGGTAGCCAAGAGAGACATGTGGCTCTTGAACACTTGAAATGTGGCTAGAATGATTGAGGCACTGAATTGTATTCAGTATTCTTTAAAGGCTCCCCAGATGATCGTAATGTGCAGCCAGAGTTGAGACCTATGGCTCTAGTCATTAGGTACCTTCATCCAGACCTGACTTTAATTTCCAAACTATACCCCACTTTATAAAACCAGCCTGGTCATCTCTTAACTGCAAACAGTATATCCACTTGCTTACTTGGCATCTCCTCTTGGGCACCCTAAATTCAACATGTCTGAAATTGAACTCATGATCATTTCTCCTGTACTCCATCCCCCTCAGTGTTCTCCACTGCAGCTCACGCCCCCACCATTCATCTGGCTTCACAAGCCAGAAACCTAACACCCCACTCAACACTACCATATTTTCTCATAACCATCTCTTTAATTTGCTTGCTTCTCTCCCTCTTACCATCATTATAGTCCAAGCTACCAACCACCTTTTGCTCGACAACTGCAATTGCCTCCTCACTGGTCCCTCTTGCTCCTTATAATCTCACAAAGGCAACTAGGATGTCCCTCTCTCCCTAAAAACTCTTCAGTGTCTCCCTTCCAAATTCTCTTCAAACACTGACAAATAGCTCTGCATTATCTGGCCCCTGCTGACTTCTCCCTCCTCATCTTCCATAACACTTCCCTCTCTCACTCCACTCCAGCCCACTGGCCTTAAGTCCCTCGCACTCTTCCCAACCCCAGACCTTTTGTATATGCAGTTCCCTCTATGTGTAATGCTCTTCCTTTTTCTCTTGGTCTCCTTATTCTTCGGGTCTCAGCCCCACATTACTTCCTCAGGAAACCTTTCCTGGCCAGGTCAGGTTCCCCCTATCATGTGATATCACACACCATGTAGTTCTCATTTGTAGCATTTATAACAACTTATAATCAATGTTTATTTGTGGGATTACTTTGTTACTTTCTTGCCCACACTCCATCTTGCCTGCTAGACTGTAAGGTCCATGGCGGCGGGCATGGCACCTGTTTTTTTCTTGGCTGCTGTCTCCTTGCATCTGGCACATAATAGGTGCTTGATAAATATTTATTGACTATATGAGTGAATGAAAAGTTCAATTTAAGACCAGGACTAACATCAGGGCTGGAACCAAGGACAGGACCAAGGTCAGGGCTAGGACCACGGACAGTGTCTGGGACTGGAAGTTGGTTAGAAGTAGCAGCTGGGCAGAAGCAGAGCCAGAGAGCAGGCCAGGTGTGGATCCTGGCAGGCCCAGACAGTACAAGCACTTTGGAAAGCTATTTGGCAGAATTAACTAAATCTACTAGAGCTATATGCAAACCCTCTGACCCAATAGGTCATCTCCTAGGAATATGCCCACCACAGCAGGACTGCTTACAGTAGCCCCTCACTGGGAACTACCCAGCTATCTCACCTCAGTGGAATGGATTAAAGTGTGGTTTATCCCACAGTGGAATAAAATAAAGCAATGAGAACAAACTACAACTATATGCAATAACATGGATGGAGTTCACTAATGTGGGGTTGAGCAAAAGAAGACAGACACAAGAGAACATGCTGTAAAAGTCTATTCATACAAAGTTGGAGGAGAGAAAATGTTAATCTGTAGTGTTACAAGTCAGAAGTGTGGTACTCTTCGGGGAGCAGTGACCAGGAGGGGCATGGTGGGGGAATTCTGGGTTGCTAAGAATATCCCGTTTCTTGATGGAGGTGCTGGTTACCCAGCTGTGTTGGTTTGTGAAATCCATTGAGGAAAGGACTGGGGAGCACGGAGACACAGGGTTAGAGAGGAAAGGCAGGGGGGCACTCTCCTGCCTCTCTGGTCTGGAGAGCTGGGTACCTGTGGTACCCTCTCCTTAAACCTGGGCCTGAACTGAACCTGGCCAGCCCTTCCACACTCCTTTGTGCACCCCTCTCCTGGCTCACCCACACAGGCCATATCCCCGAAGTCTCCTTCCCAATTCCCCTCTCCTGCCCTGTTACCACCCCCCAGCTCTCCACCTCTAACCCTTGGAAGAGTTCCTCTCAGCACTCGGAAAGCAAAGAACTTGAGTGTCTCTGTGTTTCCTCCTCCTCCCTCTCCTCAGACTACTGTGTCTGGGGCGCCTTTCTGCAGGGGGAAGAGGGGGATGGGACCCACATCCTCTTGGCATCCTTCCCACAGCTGGAGGGCTGGCAAGGGTGGGGGGCATCTTCCCAAGCTGTGACTTAGCTTGTTGGGTATTTATGTTGTGGCCAACTTTGACACTTTGCTCATCAGGGACTGTAGATCCCAAGAGGTGGGGAGAGGGGCTGGCTTCCACAAAGGATCTTCCAGAGATTCGGGATTTTGGCCCCACCCTCATGCTTCCCTCTGCCCCTCAGGCCACATGAGGGGTGAAGGTAGAAGGATTCCAGGAGTGTGAAAGGAAGGAGGGAGATGGAGGAGAGTTCCAGATATTGGGTTGGAACCAGGTGGCAAGCAGGTGCCAGTGAGGGAGGAGTTGGGGAATCCAGATGCTCCTTATTCTGAAGAGCTAATGGGCCAGAGGAATGCAAAAAATATGAGAAAGGATTTCCCGACCCCTAGTGGGAAAGAGTTGGGGGAGGCGGGCAGAGAGAGACAGGCAAGCAGGTTCTGGTTCTGCATCGAGTGACCAGGACTCAAGGGAAAGGAAGTTTGAGGAATTGAGGTGCTGGGTTCCCCAGGATTTGGAGGCAGGGCCAGCGAGAGAGGGAAGGGGGCTGAGGATTGGGAAGCGGGTAGGGACTGGAAGCGGACAACCGGCAGCTGCGGTGTTTCCTAATTGCTTCCCACTAGTTCCTCTCAGTTCCATTTCCAGTTGTTTCCAAGCTATTAAATTCTTTCCAGGCCAGATAAGGGGCCCGCCTGCCCCACCCGGGGCAGGTCACGTGTAGAGGGGGGAGGTTCAGACGGACAGAAGCAGGGGGAGCCTGGAAGGGGGATGGAGCGAAGACGGAGCCCCTGTCCCCTGGAGGCATCTCTCAGTCATCCCGGCCCGCTGAACCGTGAGTCATGGGTGCAGAGCTCTCCGCCAAGAACAAGTTTTAGGATCCTCTCTGTAGGCTCTGTGCCCTTCCCAGACCTGGGAGTCCTGACTCCGCTCCATTTCAGCATTTCCTAAAGGCTCAATACCACCCAGACCTCCTTCCCAGACCCTGCAACCCACGTGCTGTCACCTGGGGAGTCCCCATCTGGATGCCCAAAGGAGCTCCCACTGGCACCTTCCTAGAGCTCTGGCTCAGCTGCTCTAGCCAGAGCACTTGGGGTTCCACTGGCACTTTCCTCCCAAGGTTGAGCTGGACACTAGCTCAGCCTAGCCCCTGGTTTCCCCCAGCGCCACACTGATAACCACCTCCACCCTGATGCCGCCACCCAATCCTGTCCAAACTCCGGCATCCACCCCCTACAAACGCACTGACCTGTCCTCCCAGTCACACCCTCCACAGAGGGTCTGGTCCCCAGCGCACGGTCCTATTTCCTCTGCCCCAACAGAGGGTCCCTTCTCCAGAAGGCTCTCCTGAAAGGTCTCCTGCCAACTTGTGCCTGGGGTGTAGGGATAGGATAGAAGCCCCAACTTCTCCTGGCTCTTCCTTCTGTCTCCCAAGAGCTCTGTTCCTTACCTGGGGAAGAAGCGGCTTCAGTGCCTCTGCACCTGCTCTGTCCCCGACTTTGGGAGGGGAGGTTCTCAGGGCAGGGCAGGGTGGGCTCCCCGTAGCAGCCCTGGGCTCCCTGGATGTCCCCCTGCTTGTTCCCTGCAGCAGGGGCTCACTGAGCCACGACCCGACCGACCGTCGATCTCAGCAGCGACAGTGAGAAGGAGGGAGGCTGCAGTGAGCAGGGGGAGGAGAAGGGGGAGGACCAGTGTGAGGTCAGGGAGGGGAGCGGAGATAGGGCAGGTCCTCCCACCCCTCCCGCCCCTGCCAGGCCCTCCAACTTCATCACTGCCACCCCTCCCCTCCTCCCCGCTGTCACCCCAACCCCCTCCCTGTCTGGGATTCCCACAATGCCCTCATCCCGCCGCTACAGCCCTGGTCCTACCTCCTGCGTCCTTCCCCATCCCATCTTAACTCTTCCTCTCTGCCCTAGTTGCCCAACTTGACACCCGCTCCCTCGTGCCAGCCTTCCTTTCCCCACCATTTTACCACCTGTTGCTCCTCCTCTCTACCAACACCCTGCCCCATGACCCTCCTCCCTCCCCTGCACCTCCCCTCCCACCTCTTCCTAGCTGCCACAAGGCTCCAGCTTGGATCTCGCCCCATCCATTCGTTGCCCAGCACCCACTACTTCCCCCCACCAGTTCTCTCCTGGCAGTGCAGGGCAGGAAGCAGAGGTGGGGGGCGGGAGGAAACCTTCCTCTCAAACCTAAACCCCACTCCAGCGTGGGGCCTTCACTGGGACTCCTTGTCCCCACCCCTGCTCCTGTGCGGTCCCACTGCTCCCACCTGCACCCTGTCTCTTCCTCTCCTATTGTCTCTGCTTGCCCTGTCCCTGCACTGCCTCTCCCAATCTATTCTGCTCAGTCCACCTCCTGCTCTCAGCTCAGGATCACTGCCCCTTTTTCATTCTCCCACCTCAGCAAATTCCTAGAGAAATGGTAGATGAAGCTTGGGCAGTGGCTGGGCAAGGGCTCCGCTGAATAACAGGACATACAAGACTTGGGAAGGAAGTTGGGGTTCAGGGGAGACAAGGAAGGGAAGCCTGAAAGTTACGAGGGAGGTTTTAGGGATGGAGAAAGAGCTAGAGGCATGAGGCAGACATGGGGGTGGGGACACGAAAGGTGGGGTGAAGTTGTGGAAAATGGAAGGAGGCTAATGTCTAGGTGCTGCAGGGGAGCAGGAGCAGAAGGGAGAGTTGGAGGCTGGAGGAAAAGGGCACTTTGATCTCGGGCAGAGATAGGGAGACTGACACCAGAGGGCAGGGTGGCAGACACACCCACGTAAGGCTGCTGGCTCTTTCTCTGGCCTCATTTCCCCATGTGCTTGCTACCCTGATGAGGGGCTGAAAAGGAGACTTTTGCCACAGTGAAGTATCCAGGCTGAGGGAGACTCCACTCCAGGTTTCACACTGAGGATAGAGTTCTTGCTACCCCGCTACAAACCTCACCACTGAGGAGTAGCGTGTCCAAGTCACAGGTGATGGGTGAAAAGGATGTGCAGGAGCCCTGGACAGGTATGTGCAGGACACGTATGTGCCAGATATGTATGTGCCTGAGTCTGCCATTTGGGTTGGGGCACAGATTTGTCGGCACCACAGGTCAGATCCCCTTGGTCTCAGGTGTGAGGTGTTCCTGGGTGAGGGCAGGCTGGCACAGCATGTGGCTATGTCAGATGCCCAGTTATTTCCCTGTGGCTGAGGGCAAAGGCTTGCCATGGGCTCTCGCGTGGGTGTCCCCGTGTGTGTCCGTGCGTCTGGGTGTGTGTGTGGCTGTTTTTTTCCTGGCTTTGATGGGGAGGATGAAGTCAGCATCTTGGATGGAGCTGGGCTCAGCTTCCTTCCTCTGCCTTGGCTGGAAGCCCCCAGAGCCTGGAATAGGTAACAGCTTCCACCAGGTCTCTGGGTGGGGGTTGGGGGAAAGTAGACGAAAAAGTGAAGGAGGGTCTGAAACAGCATTACACGTGGAGAGTAAACTGCACAGCAGATGGATTTTCTCTGATACCCTCAGATTACAGCAATTCTGTCCCATGGTCAAATCCATTTTTTTTGGTCCTATGCCTTATATCTTGGTTTTATTATTTAAGGAAGTATGGGCATCATAAGTACACTTGGCCCACAGTGGCCAGGAGACCCTGGAGAGAAGCAAGAGCTGGCAGGATGGCCCTGGGGTCTTTTGGAAGTCCACTGCTGGGAGACAGATGGGATGCTGGAGTCTCAGAGAAGAGTGTGGGATTCCAGACAGTTACACACTTACAAGGCATTTAAAGAAGCTACTGGAAGCTTGACAGACAGAATTCTAGGTTCTGAGATAATCATTGTCTAAAATTTGATTCACCCCCTGTATTTTAGGCCCTTGGAACTCATGTCTTATTATGTTTGCATCTCATCAGAAAAGCACCAGGCCTTGCATAGAGCAGGTGCCTAATAAATGCTTGTCAATACTGAATTGTCAAAAGACTGGGAAAGGATGGGGAAAGGGTGTCTGGTAGGGAGCCCCAGGCATGAAGGCAGGGAATGGTCAGAGCCAGGGTCACCTTCACCAAGGTGTCCCGGGTGATGAGTAGAAAGGTCAGGGTGTTGTTGAGAACTATCCACATGCTCTGGCTGTTCTCTGAATCCTCAGTCCAGGTGTCTTCAGCTCTGGGCCTCTGTCCTTGAATGAACCTCCAAGCTCCTCCTGTTCTGACCTCGGCAGGATAAGGGATAAAAGATATAGATAGCAAGGAAGGAAAGGGAGAGACAAAGAGAAGGGAAGGAAGGAAGACAAGGGTGAGGGCAATTAAGGGCAAGGAGCTGAAGGATAAAGAGAAGGAACGAGGAGAGGCCAGGGGCTGCGGTCCAAGGAGGCAGTCCCAGAGAGGGGAAGATAGAAAACAGTTGTACTGGGCTTCCGTTTACAAAGCACTTCCCTACACTGCAGGCATTTTATTAATCCCACTTTGTGGCTGAGGAAACGGAGGCTCATAGACGTTAAGTGACTTGTCCAAGGGACTTTGCTAGTGGTGGTGAAGGTGGGCCTCAGTCCAGGTTTTCTCATTCCAAAGCCTGTATTCTCCCCCTCCCCCAAGAAAAGCCCTGGAAACATTGAAGACTTAGGGCAGAAACCAGTGAAGGGGCTTCTGGAAGGACTTGTTTGAGAAGGAAAGGTAGATGATCTGGATTTTTGAAACTTCTTTCTGCATCCAGTTATTACGTAGATTCAGTTGGAAGAAACTGCCAAGTATAAGACAGGGGGTCAACATTCCATTATTGAGAATTGGGGGTGGGAGGTGTTGAGGAAGAAGAACATGGAGAGAAAAGACTGAGCCTGAGATGAAGGATGGGAGAGAACTAAGAAGCTAGGGCTGAAAAGGGGGCAAGAGAGCCACAGAAGGAAGGGTTTGGACCCTTCAAACTTCCTTTGCCTGGAGACATGGGTGTGGGGAGAAGGGAGGAGGGAGGACATTTCTATCTCGTGACAAAAGAAAGTCACACAATTGTTTTGTTCTCTGTTCTGGGGCGGGTGGGCGCCCGTATTTACCAGAGGGACTAAGGTCGCTGTGGCAACCACACATCTGGGCCCCGGAATCCAGATGTGCTGTATCCAGAAGCCATAGCAGAACGATGAGGCAAACATTAGGCTCCCCAGTCCTGGCCCCCATGGCTGGGAAGAGGACGTGAAGGGAGAAGGGGGAGGAAAGAGGAGGAGAGGGCTGAAGCGGGGGAGAAGAGAGGAAGTCATGGAAAGGGACAGAGAATGTGGACAAAGGAGTGCAAAGCGGAAGAGAGAGGGGTGGCCTGGAAAGAGAGGAGGTGAGCACAGGGTCAGCAGCAGGAAGAGAGAAGAAGCCTAAAAAAAGACAGTGAAGTGGAGTGGGGAAGAAGGGAAAAGTGTAAAAGAAGTGAGAAACAGAGATGAATAAAGAGAAAAGGGACAAAAAAAGGTGATGACTGTGGCCAAGAAGGCAGGAAAGCAACCTAGAAAAGAGAGAAGAGGGAGGGACACAGGGTTAGAGAGAAAAAGAGGAACAAAAGATGGGATCCTGAGCAAGGAAAGCAGCAGAGCAGAAAGACAAAGAGGGCCTGGGACAGGAAGGGCCAACCGGAGGTGCAGAAGTGATAGTGGCTGGCATGCTGAGGTGGCCTTGGATGGGGATGTGGCTGAGATCTACACGGCCTGTAGTGCAGCAGCCCAGAGACTGACCTGTCTCCACTCCCTCACCTGCCCCACCCCCATGGCACACCCACTCGCATGCCTCTCCTAATCCTTCCCACCACCCGACTCCCTCAGCCAAAAGTCTGGCTCTCAGTTCACACCAAAGCACCAGCTGTCCCTCGTCACTCAGCCAGAGGTGCTGCATGGCTCACTCCAGAGCCCCCAGTCTGAGGTGTCAGTACTTCAAGCACCTTCTTGAGCTGGGGTCAGGAAAGAGAAAGAGCAATGGGACAATAAAACCGTGATGGAGCCACAAAGGATACAAGCAAAATAGAAGAGGAGAAAAGGACAATGTAAATGGAGAAAGGAGCAAGGGATGAGGGAAAGGTGTGTCTACTATGGACCAGGCATTGTGAACATCATCTTTCATCCTCACATCAACCCTGAGAAGTAGGTAGGAGTATTCCATTTTACAGATGAGCAAACTAAGGCTCTGAGTATTTAAATTACATACCAAGGACATCCACTAATAAAAGGCAAAGCAGGGAATCCAATTCAGGTAATCTGCCTCCACAATCCTTGTTCTTGCATTCACTGCCTGGAAAAGGCTGGATAAGGCTGGAGGGATCTTGAGACAGGAAGTGCTGGCAGAGAAGCCAGGTCTGCCCTCTGGAGGGAGGAGAGGCCTAGTTCCTGGGAGCCCTAGTTCCAGGTTGCCATAGTTACTCGGTCTGTTTTCACCCCAAACACAGTAATGGGGAGGGGGTAGCCTGGCTGGACACGTGAGGTTCTTCCCCCTCCTTCAGGCCTGGGCTTGTGGCCCAGGAGGCCCCTGTCCAGTCATCTGGGCATCGAGCCCAGGCCCAGCCCACACCCTCTAGCTGACCCAGGACACTCCTGCAGGGCTGGGCCTGAGGCACTGCTGGACAGGAGCTGCTGACGGAGATCCCCCCAGGTTGATGGCACTTGGCCCTACACCCTTTGTCCTGCTCCCCCTTCCTCCTAATTAGGAAGCACAGCCTTTTCTGCTGGACCCCTCTGTTCCTCTTCTTTCAACTGGACTCTCAAGTCTCAGGCTCCTCCAGTTTAGGGCTAAAAAGATGCTCCTCAACACAGCCCTTCCTTCCAAACACCGCCCCCTTCTCCACTGCGGCCCCTCCTTTCTGGGCTCACAGCCCTCTGGCCCCAGCTCTGTTGTTTGTTCAAGCTGCTCCTCCTGGAAAGTGAGGGGAGGGAGGGAGAACCTGCTAGAATGCAGGGGATCCAGGGAGGCTGCTCACCCTAAAGGGTGTGGGGCCCCCTGTCCTTCCTGTTTACTCAGACACATTCCAGGGATCTGTATTCTCCGGGCTGTCACGCCATGGGACACCCCTCCCCTATCCCCCTGCTAGACACAGACATAGCCTAGTGTTGCAGGGGCGGGTTAAAGGGGATGACATGAGGTCTGTGATCCCACACCCAACCCACCCCAGAGCCAGCTATGTCTTCAGTGCTTGGTTCTCTGATATACTGGCCCTATAGAAGCCACTTCCCCCAAATTCCCCATCATGAGCCAGGAAGGCAGTCACCATTCCTTCAACTCCCTCCAAGTTGTTTATTTAATAATAAAAAAGAAGATATGCATATACATAAACCTGATGTCCCTCCACCACCCCTCTTTTACTCCCAGCAACTAGCTCCAAAGTGTAAAAACATCCCTTGTCCCGCCTGGGGACTAAATTCCCACCTCCACCCCCCAAACAGAGAAACAAAAGAACAAAGGGGGTGCAGGAGCCCACCCGCCCCAAGACTTAACCTCACTCAACACCCTCAGAGAAAGAAGTAGGGACTGGGGGTTCTGAGAGGAGCCCTGTATTCCAAAAAGAGGTGAGAAGAGGGGTGAATCCATCACCTCCAAATAAGTGCTTAACCCCCACACCTTGTCTTTCTTTACCAAGTGCCCCAAGCCCGGGGATCAGGGAAATTAGAAACAGTCCCACTTGGTCACCCTTCCCCTCTGCCCGCCTAGTTCTAAGTCAGTGTGAGTCACAGAGGTCAGGGATGATTGAGGTAGAGGGGCCGATGGGTGGCCTGGTGGGCCTGGCCAGCTGCAGAAGCTGGCAAGGGGCCACCTGTGGCATTGCCTGGGGTTGAGGACGGCTGTTTTCGGAGCGAGGGGGGCACTGTGGAGGTCTTGATGTGAATCACCCTGGTGTCCATGACCTCACACTCGATCTGCATCATCTCCTCATAGTCCCCTGGGGCCCCCCGGCCTGACAGGGTCTCTGTGAGAAAGGGAGAGTTAAGGAAGAGGGGGGCAAACAGAGAGGAGGGGTTGGAGAAGTGGAGGTGAAGAGGGAGGAAAGGGCAATGGTGAGGAGGTGGATCCACAGTGGGGGTTAATCGAGAGGTCGGGATGGAGTTGGTGCAGGGAGAAGGACAGGGGTAGGAAAAGAACATGACATTGATGAGTGTGAGGTCACAGAGGAGAGGACATCAAGAGAAAAAAAGGAGGTGAGAGTCTGGCAAGTTCCCAGCCCACCGCCCTCTGCCCAGCACCTACCCAAACACCTTCACCGAAGGAGGACCCGCACCCTCATCTTCCTCTCATCAGTCTCCTGCATTTAGTTCTCCTCTCCACCCATTTCCTGCTTCTTCTCACCCATGCATCTAGCATCTCTCAGGAATGCCCCACTCCTCTCCCTGGTTCCCTCCTCAGCTCCTCCTGCTGGGTCTCCCTATCAGAACTTCCCCCTTGCTCAATTTCTGGATTCTTCCCCATGCCCGGCAGGGAAAGAATTACCGTTGGGCGCCATGGCAGGCATCACCAGGGACATCTTGGGCCGAGAGGTCTTGTTGTGGCTGATGGCTGGGAGCAGCAAGTGGTCCTGGGAAACAGAGGGGCCAGTCCAGGAGGATGGAGAAAAAGATGCTGGCAGGCTCTCTGGTCCTACTCTACAGCCTCAATTTCAAGACAGACTGCTGGGGAACCCAGGGTGACGGGGACAGGGCAGGGAGGAAGAACTCACCCTTCGGAAGGAGACAACATAAAATGTGTCTTCCCGTCGGTCAATTGCATCCAGGAACTCTGGCTGTGAACGGTCTGGGTGGCGATACAGCTGCAGCTGGCCCACAGAATCCCTAGACAGGTGGGGAAACGGGATTGGAAGGAACTAAGCCCAGCCCACTTCCCACTAGGGAAGCAGGGAGAGGATGAAAGAAAAAGAGACAGGAGACCCCAGGGGATGAGGGACGCATAATGCCATTGGTGGCACTGATGACAAGCACAGGACAGCTCCAGGGGTACAGCTCTCTAGAGTAGAAACTCACCTAATAAGTAAGCAGCCCCCCAGACTCACCTTTCTGGGGGCCCGGGGGGTTGGGTGGGGACTGCCTTAACTGGAGGCGACTTCTTCCGTAGCTGAGACTTCTGGAAGGAGAAGTATCTAAGGATTTGAAGAGGGTGAAGGGAAAAGGGAAAGAGACAGACAGCCCCTGGAAGCTGATGCCACCTCACACCCACCCTTCCACTTCCCAAACAACCCCTCAAACCTCCACAAGATGCTCACTAAAAGTCCCCAGGACATTTAGCCCTTGTCTTCAAGTGGCCTGCCTTGAACTAGCCCCACCCTCTCCTACCTGTTTCTCCTGGGCCCTCTGGGGGATCTTCCGCCGGCCTCTCTGGTGGCGCTGGACCCAGCCGCTCAGCTCGTCAGCAAGCCTGGGGAAGCAGAGGAGCGGTGACACCTCCGTGCCAGGCCAAGGCCCCCACTTTCCTTGCCCGCACACAGGAGGGAGAAGAGAGGGCAAGGAGAATTGGTGCTTCAGCACACAAGGACAGCCAGGCCGGCCGTGGAGGGCCTCAGAATGACAGGGAAGATGCCTCAGCTGTGAATCCCTCACACCTCAGGGACTCGGTTCGGTTGAAGTGCCGGCAATCAGAGGAGAGGAAGAGCTGGTCCAGGTCTCTCAGCAGCAGCTCCTTGGCACCCCCAGGGAAGGCTGTCAGGTTCCTGGGTGAGGCAGGGAGAGGCCATGATCCAAGGCTGCCCAGCACGCCCCATCAACAGAGACGGCAATGATGGCGAGAGAACAATCTGGCTCCCCTCAAAAAGAAAAGGTAACTTTGGGGAAGAAGACGCACTCAGCACGCCCAAAAGAGAGAGGCCCTCTCCTTACCTGAAGCTTGGCCTGCTTGCGGGGCTGGGCTGGGGCTCCTCATGGCTCTGAGTGGAGCCCTGGAGGGCCTCAACTCCATGAACCGGCTCTTGTGCTGAGAACTCCAGCAAGTGTCTCCGAGGTCGAGGCTCCTCTCCGTTCATCTGAGGAGACACGGGAGCCGAAGGAGGCTCACTGATGCTGCGGATAAGGAAGGACGGAGCATGAGGAAGAATTCCAGCTTTGTCTAGGGGCTAGCTAAGAGCAAGGGCTCTGCAGACGGCCTGCCCGGGTTCCAATCTGTTCTACAAGCCTGACTCTTCATCTGTAACATGGGAATGAGAACAGTGCCTACCTCATAGGGCCAGGAACCATGAGAAAAGGAGAGTGCTTAACCTAGAGCCTAGAACTCAGTAAGCACTCAATAGTCAGTTACTATCTTATCAGTATTCTCACCACCATCTACCCCAGGACATACCAGTTAGGAGAGAAAGGATGGAACAAGAAGGGACTAGCTGGATACTCCATCGGTACTAAAGACACCAGGGCTGTCTGTGTGTAAGGGGAATGAAAGGGACTGTGCCAAAGCTGGCAATCAGGAGGATTCTGAGGGTAGGCTCCACCCAGAAGCTTCCAGGAAGGCAAGGAGGGTCTCACCTGACAGGCCCGAAGTTGAAGGCAATGAAGAGAAGGAAGACCATGATGCAGACCACCTTCCTGTTTCCAGACCCTAACTTGAGCTCGCTGTTCTACGATACAGAGGAAGAGACAAGAGAGAGGGTGAGTCATCCCAAGGAGCCTACATTCCTGCTGGTCTCCCAAGGACAGACCAGGCTTACCTCAGCCAGCAGGCCCTCCAGCCGCCGCCGGAGGGCAGCATTCTCCCGGCGGAGCTGTTGGTTGTCGGCCAGCACAGCCTGCAGTCGAGCCTCCAGCCCCTGCAGATACTCTTTCTTCTTCCTCCTGGACTGGCAGGCTGATTCCCGGTTCTTGATCATTCGCTGCTGCCGCTTCAGCAGCTTTGCCTAGGCACCCAGAGGGTCAAAAAGAGAAAGAAAGATGGGAAGGAGAGGGAAACCATGTCCCCCAACTCCAAGGACTGATTATCCAAAGCTAACATTGGCCATTCTCCTGCCTTCGTGACCTCTACCTACACAGCCAGAGAAGGGTTGTTCCTCTCTACTAAAACATTTCAGGGAAAGGGCCCTTCTCTCAACCACTCCCCGTCCCTGTTCCTCAGAGCTGAGAGAAGTGAGACTGTAGGAGGAACCATTTCTCCATCTTGGTTCCTTTCCTTGGTGGGTGGTCTTCCTTCTTCTCAATTCTCGTTTTTGGGCCCAAAGTTTAACCTTGCTATAATTAAAGAGCAGTTTTCCTCTAGGAAGCAGCCTCCCTCTTCCAGCTACTACCAAAACTGTAACACAGTATGACTCCCCTGCCTTTGATTTACTGAGACCACCCCCATTTCTCCAATTATCTCAATGACAGCAATCCTAAAGATCATAAAACTACATGGAGTTTACATTCATATATAAACAGGGGTCCACTCTGACCTTCAGGATCATCTTATGTGTCTGCTTCCTCATTTTTTGCTCCCTCTTCATTCCACAGTTCTTTCCCAAGACAGATTCTCCTCTTCCCTTCCCATTACTAGCCCCACTCTTCCCCTCTCCAATACTTACATCCACTTCAGGTGGACAGGAGTTCCCAGGCATAGGAGCTGGAACAATGCTCTTCCTCTCAGGCCTTGGTGCAGGGGGGGCTGGCCCCTCAGGCTGGACTCGAATAGCACCTTGGATGAGGACAACTGGGGACACTGGGGCAAGTGAGCAGAAGAGGAGGTCAGAGAGCTGGAAGTCAGGTGGGGTCCTTGTGTCCATACCCACACCAGATCACCCAAGGGTTGGGAGCCTCAGTGGCTGTGAGCTCCCTGAGAAGGTCAATCCAGTCCATCTCCTTCTATCCTTCTTTAGTACCTGGGGGTGGCTGGACAAGGGGCTGCAAAAGGACAGTGGTGCTGGCAGGCACAGCTCTGGGTGGCATTGGGACAGTGGTTATCACCACGGGTTTGGGCTGCAGTGGTGGCTTCCGCGTGGGCAGGGCTTTGCCTGAAGGAAGGAAGGAATGTCAGGACTACTGGCCTCTTGCCAGGGACCCCAGGTGTCGGGAGGCCCTGTTACCTGAGGAGCCATCGGGGGACGGGCCCATGCTGATCTGGACAGCTCCAAGTGGGGGGCCTGGGACATCCCGCAGGAGATACCCTTGAGGGGACAGAGACTCTGTCTTCACTTCCAGTACCTCCTCTCCTATGAAAGCCTATAGGCGTTCCAGAAGATATGTGAGTTAGGAAGAGTGTGGAGGAGAAGGAAGAGAAAGCTCTCCTACCTCTGAGAGTCAGCAGGAACTCCCTGGAGTGGCTGCAGGGAGGATGGGAAGCTTATGCTCACCTGGTTGGGGGACTCTGCTGAGAGCAGGGAAGCCTCAGAGTTGATGGAAGAAGACGGAGAGACAGGCTCTATCTTGGTCTGGACATCTGTGGGGTGGTGGGATGAGACAAAGAGCTGGAGATCAGATCAACACTGAAGGAGAAGAGGGTTAAGATGGGGAAATGTGAGACATGGTCATTTTTCCTTGTACCTGAACATAAAACTATTCTGACCCTAGGCAGGCAATCCAGAAGGAGGAGCCATGGGGCTGCCACTCTGCTGGCTCTCCTCCTACCTGTTTACCCAGTACGTCCTTTCTCCTTCAGTGGCTCCTTCATTTTTTTCACCACTGCTCAGTTTTCCTCAAGGATATCCTTGTCCTTCTGTATTCTCTCTTTCTTTCTCACAGACCTTGTCCATTCACTTAGAGGAGGCCCAAGAAGGGGGAGTCTCCAGCATTCATATGGGCCCAAACTCCTATCTGGCTGGATGTTCACCACATCCTGGCCCAATGCTATCATGCATCTCCATGCTGACAACTGCCAAGCCTGCATCTCTACCCTTGATTGCTCCCCTGCATCCATACTACCCGTTTTGGTACTTAATTATACAATCGCCAATATTGCTATTTTAAAATTTCAAATCAATTTATGTTTTTGAATAGGTAATACACATATATGACACAAAATCCCAAAGGAACAAAGGAGAATTCAGTGAAAACTGAATCTCCTTCCCTTCCTTGTCCACCAGCCACCCAGATCCCCTCCTCAGGGGTGACCACTGTTTGAGCTATTAACTGCGTGTTATAACCCTCATGAGACTCTCCAAAAGCAAGAGCTATGTCTTATGCTTCATGTCCATCAAAGCAATGGGTAAAGTACAGGTTCTCAAAAAGTACCTAAATAATAGGAGACAACCTGACTCCAGTAACACCCTCCTCTGCAAAGTCATCAACAATCTTTTTTCTGTTAAAGGCTTTTCAATCCTTATTTTGTTTGTTCTCTTTGTAACTTTTAACAATGTGCTGGATATGATCTGTTTATCCCTCCAAATCCACTCTCCATCCTTCCTTGTCCAGCTCTGAGGCCAAGGAGGAAAACATGAATGGACTGCATCATCAGCCTCCCTTGCCCTTCAGCTTCTGATTGGAGTTCAGTGAGACAGGCAGTGCCAGGAAACCGTGAAGGCACTTTGAAATCAACAATCAACACGTCCAACACTGACTTCACCATCCTCCCTAAGCAGAGGCCTCCTGCTGTTGCGGTCACTATCCAGTGAAAGGTACCACTGCCCACTGGATGGTTGCCCTGGCCAGAAACCCAGACATCCTCTTTGACTCCCACCTCTCTCCCATGCCCAGAAGGTCACTGCAACTCATCCATTCTACTTCATTCTTTCTGCCTTCTTCGTGGCATCCAAATATCTTACTTGATTAATTGCATGAGCCTCTTCCTTGATCCTCCTCTTCCTGCCTCTCTGCAACCCATTCTCTCTTCTGCCACCAGAGTCATCTTGCTAATCATATTGCTCTCCTACTTGATTCTTCAAAGGTTCCAGACTGCCCACAGGATAAAAGCTAAGAGTCCCTTAACAGGGTTCCCACCTGGCTCTGCAGCCTCTGCAACTCTGCCATTCCCCACTCCCTCCCCAACTCCACTCTGAAGAGATGCAGGTTTCTTACACACACATACTCCAGTTCCCACATTCTTCTTCTGGCTAATTTCTATGTGCCTCTCAAAACTTAGCTCAAGAAACCCTTCCTCTAGGAGCACATCCCCGATCCAGCCCCAACTGGGTGAGATGCCCCCTCTTAGGGGCTTTCATGGCACTTGGATGATCTCTATCCTTGAATTACCACACCTGTATTGACTGGTACTTGTCTTTTTCCCCCACCACACTACAAGATTCTCAAGTCAGTGTGGTAGTCATGTCTTCTTCATCTCTGCGTCCCCAGCACCCTGTCTAGTATCTGGCATGGATTAGGTACTCAATAAATGTTTACTGAATAAACATATAAGAGTAAATAGGTGCCAGCCCAGTGGCACAGTGGTTAAGTTCGTGCACTCTGCTTTGGTGGCCTGGGGTTCGCTGGTTCAGATCCTGAGTGTGGACCTATCCACACTTATCAAGCCATGCTATGGCAGGCGTCCCACATATTAAAGTAGAGAAAAATGGGCACAGATGTTAGCTCAGGGCTGATCTCCCTCTCCCTCAGGAAAAGGACGAGGATTGGCAGTGGATGTCAGCTCAGGGCTAATCTTCCTCAAAAAAAAAAAAAAAAAAAGGCAAATAAACTGAATAACAAAAAAAAATAGCCCAAATCATGTTAATTGTAGAATCTAGTATTCAATTTTTCTGTATGCTTGAAAAATTTTATAATAAAACATTGGAGGGGAAGTAACATAAATAAATATGCCCTAAACTGTCCACAGTTTTTAAAAAATGCAAAGCAACAGGATACTAGGAAAAAGAAAGAAGAAAAGTCATTCTCATATCTTTAGTGCTGCCCTTGCTGTGGTTTCTTAAAATTCTCCCCACCCTCCTGGCCTCTCTCCTGGTTATCTGCCATTTCCCCTCCCCACCCTTTCTTCCCTGTCCTGCTCCCTACACGTCCCTCCCAACAACAATCTACACCCCCTCCCACACACACCTCCACACTCAATCTTGCTAAAGCCTGGGGCTGGTGCAGGCTGTTATTACCTGAGGGATCATCAGAGGTGGGGCCCACATTGATCTGGATGGTTTCAAATGGGGACGTTGGGTCATCTCCTAGGAGGCAGAGTGGAGGTGCCAAGGACTCTGTCTTCACAACGAGCACCTCCCCTACACCAGGACCCTAGGTGAGAGTAGGGGTGAAGCAGGAGGGAAGAAAGAAAATAAGCGAGGTGTTGAGAGTGAGAGCAAGAACAAAGTTTAAGAGCTTACAAACCACCTGTTATTAACATTCTGGTTTGAATGGTGCTGAGCATCTCCCTGAGCTGTCTCTGGCCCCTGTTCTGTCCTTCTGCTTTATTCCTGGGAAGGTCAATGAAGTCTCATGATTTCAAATATTGCCTTAGAGTGGACAACTTGGGCAAGAACAGTTCCAGAATTCTCAGCAGTTAACAACTCTCTTCTTCCCAGCTCCACCATGGCTGCCACATATCTCTGTACATTAAAAAGACTCCATCTGCACTTCTAGACAACCACAGTGGAGATGTGGAAAATGAGGATATTAAAGAAAAGGCAGAGGCAGGGAAGACTTCACCCCCATGACTCATAGCACACAAATCATTTCCTTAGCACCTATGGGTGAAAGGGATGGAGCAGAGGCCGTGCCACAGAGAGCAGGAGGGAGATGGGTCTCTCACCTGGCTGGAGGGCTCCGTAGAAAGACGCGATGATTCAGAGGTGAAGGAGGAGGAAGAGCAGGGGGAAGATGGCTCAGACTTCACCTGAAGATCTGGAGGAAACGGGGTTAGAAAGTAACCAATAAGCAGAGTCTGAGAAGAGCCCCAGAAGTGTCCATGGATGTGGGGACCCCTCACTGGGCCAAGGGGGAAGGAACACGTGAGAAATTAAAAGAGAGAGGAGTGCACAGGCACTCATGTAGAGGAGGCGTAAGGATACAGGAAATTAGGCAGTTTCTGGAAAACAGTGGGAAGATGAGAGTTTCTGGAAGGATTAGGGAATCAGAAAGGATTTCTTACCTGGGAAGATAGGCACGGAGTCCCAGGGGGGTTCCGGGGGGCTGACATCCATTCCCACGTCCAGGGAGCTGCTGCCAAACTGAATAAGGCAGTATATTAGACGGCAGGAGAGTAAGGAAGGGACGGCTCCAGATGAGCTCTGGCCTGGGAAGGACTCCTGGTTCTGAGACCACTCTCGCCCACCAAGAGTTAGAGACAAGGCTGGGGGAGCAATACCGGGACATCCTGCTCCGGGCAACGGAAGAGCTGCGTCTGTTCCTCGGCCACTTCATCCAGACCAGTGTACAAGGTGCTATCTACAAGAGGTGCGGAGTGTCAGGGAGGTGGTCGGGTGGCCCGGCCTACAGTTCCACACAGAACCCTCGCCCCATCCCTCATTGGCTTGGCTCGGCCAGACCCACCGCCCGCCCACTTGAAAAGTGATCCAGCCAAAGAACTTCAGCCCCTCCCTCCCCGACCCCGGAACAACTCGACATTTCCGCGGAGCGGAGGTCTTCCCCAACTCCCGCATCCCCCGAATACACAGCGAGCCTCCCTGCTCCGCCCTCCTTCGGATGGTGGGTTCCGTATTTGCCCAGCCTTCCTCTTTGGGCTCCGCTTCCTTCCCACGTGCCTCAGGGGCACAGTATGCCACAGCCCTCTCCCCTCCCCGAGGCCTCACTCCGCAGACCCCAGTCCTCCGGGCTCAGCAAGTTGTCGGTGAAAAAACGGGTCGGGTCCGCAATCTCGCTGAGGAGCATCAGCTCCGCCATCTTTTCCCCCCCGCCCCCCAACCCTGAGACGGTTTCCGAGGCCCGCCTCTCCGCATCATCAACTAATCAGTTGACTCTTAAAAAAAAAAAAAAAAAAAAAGGGGGGGGTCGTCCCGGAAGTTCTATCAACCAGTAAGAGGCCTGGGGGATGAGCACATGAATCAATAGAAGAGGTGGCTGTAGAGGCCGGGCCAATGGGAGCACAGCGGAAGAAGACGGCACTTTCAAAGTACCCGGGTGTGAAGCCTGCGCATGCGCCAAACAGGACCAAGCGAGAACGAGCCTGGGAAACGTAGTTCTCAGGATTTAAAGGTCCGCCACCCTCCTCTTCAAAACCAGTTCTAAATTTTTAAGTTTGGACGGCTTCTGTTCATCTTCGGAGATGGATAAGCCCCCCAAAACGTACCACACGTGACCATATGGCTTTTTAATGGTAAAAAAAGGGAAAGAGGCGCACTGAGACCATTGTTAGCTCCCCTAGGAAGGCAAAAGCTGGGACTGGGATACGGGCTGAAACCCTCCCTGTAGGGCCCCCCCCAAATCTCACAGCATAGACCACAATTCACAGGTTCCTGTCTTTTTTAAGGTTTAACTTTTAATCAGCCGAACATCTTGCGCAGACCCTGAGCCAGCCCTGCATCCTGTTTCTTCCCCTGAATGATCACCTTTCCTAACTCCTCCTGGGCTGCCCGGTTTTTTGGGTCTACGGCCAGCACTCTCCTAAGGTCAGCAGTTGCTTTTTCCAGGTTCCCAAGGGCAGCCTGGGCAACTCCCCTTCGGTACAAGGCCTTTAAATGGCCAGGCTCCCGCTCCAGCACCCGGTCACAGCTCTGGGCTGCCAACTGGGGCTGGCCTAGCAGCAACTGACAGGCAGCCAGGTTGGCATGAAGGACAGTTCGTTCTGGAGAGCCAGGCGGGGGTAAAGTCAGCAGCAGCCGAAGAGCCCGTCCATAGCATCGGGCAGCCCCTTCAGGGTTCCCAGCTCGAAACAATTCTGTGCCCCTTGCACGTTCTTCCCTGGCCAGGGCCTCTTTCTCGCTGGCCTCCAGCTCCCAGGAGTCTCGGCCCTGAGTGAAGGAGGCCAGTGTGAGCCTGACAAGAGGTCCAGAGTGTCCAGGGAGCTGAACCTCTGCCTCTTCGCCTTGACACATGGACTCCAAGCATTTCTCTACGAGCTCCCCCCAAGTTTCCTCCCTCCATGAGCCTAACCCCATAGTTAGCTCTGTCCAGCCCTCTGACAGCCCGGAGCCAAAAGGAAACCCAAAAGCCAGTACCCGGCAGCGGGAGCCCAGCTTGGGTTTGTCCAAGCCATGGCCACGGATTATGATCTTCTTGACAAAGCTCCCATCCGGACAGTACCAGAGATCAGAAGCTTGATGGGGCTCTGGCATCTCACTGGCTGATCCATGAGACTCATCAGAATCTCCTTCAAGTCTAGAGGCTAGTTTTTCAGTTCCTTGAGGATTCTCTAGAATTTGGCTGGCTGTATCTGGGCTCACTGTCAGTTCAAGGATTTCAGTGGGATAGTCTTGGGGCTGCTGCCTAATCTGAGTAATGGAATCAAAGTTCTCCCGGGAGTTCTTTTCCCATTGTTCTTGCTGTTGAGAGGTGTCCTTCTCTCCCACTGGACTGACTGGTAGCGTCTCCATATGGCTGCCTGTTCTCTTCCACCGTGGGTGAACAGTTTTGGTAGGAAAGGGATGGACCAGGTTCAGGTCAGCACCTGAAAAGAAAATAAAAACAATGCTAATGGCAGGAATCTTATTTAGACTCCTTTCTCGTCCTTTCCCGTCTTTCTGGGACCCGGGTCCCTGGTCCTCAAAATCCTCATTTTTTCCCCCTACAAAAATCTCTGTCCAACTCGAGCCGTTCCACCCAGAACTCATCCAGAACTATAAATTCCACAATTCTCTGCGGTTCGGGTAGCAGCCCCAACTACGGACACCCGAGCGAGTCAAAAAATACCTGGCGGCCGAAGGGCCTAGCCTGGTGGCAACAGCCGGACCATCCGAATCACCTCTCCTTCCGAAGCTAAATGCTTAGTGAGTACTGTCCTCTGAGTCCTGCTCCAGGCGGAGAGGACGGCCGAGGGGCCGGTGCAGCTGGGCAGAGACACTGACAGCTAACCCTGGAGCCCGCGAGGCAGCGAAGTTAGTCAAATTCCTCATAGCCAATCGAGAGGAGGGAGGTGTCTGGTTACCCCGCCTTTTGGACGTGACGTCATTTCCCGCCGCAACCGGGAGGCCCCAGGCCGTAGCAACCGAGCTAGGCCCAATCGAACCGAACTAGGTGAGGTCGCGCCGGCCGGGTTATTGAGAGTCAAAAAGTCTGGAGGAGCCCCGGAGTGGGAGATTGGAGCGAATAGGGGTAGAGCGGGGGCTCGCGGTGAATGATAGCGGCAGCGGACCCTCAGGCCCACTTGTACTATTCTTCTATCTCTATGTTCCGGGCTCCCAGCAGAGTCAACCTGTCTGCTCCTCCGCCCATTCAATCCAGGGTGCTCCAAGGTAACCCCCAGGCCTCTTTCTCCCCAACGGGTTCTGTTCCCTTAGGGGACCACTTGAGGCTTCTCCTTATCTTTCCCCTCATATTCGTCATTGCCTTTCAAGCCCTTCTTCCTCAAGAAATCTTGGTGCTTTTCAAACGTTGATGTGCATACATGTCACCTGGGGACCTTGTTAAATTGCAGGTTCTGATTTAGGAAGTCTGGGATGAGGCGTATGATTCTGCATTTCTTTCTTTTTTTCTTTTTTTTTCTTTTTGCGAGGAAGGCTGGCCCCCAGCTAACATCTGGTGCCATTCTTCTTCTTTTTGCTTGAGGAAGACTGTCGCTGAGCTAACATCTGTGCCAGTCTTCTTCTATTTTGCATGTGGGATGCCACCACAGCATGGCTTGATGACCGGTGTGTAGGTCTGCACGCGGGATCCGGACCTGTGAACCCAGGCCGCCAAAGTGGAGCATGCAGACTTAACCATTACACCACCAGGCCAGCCCAGATTCTGCATTTCTAACAAGCTTTTGGATGATGATCCTCCTGGCCCATGGACCACACTTTAAATGGCATGATTCTGAATAACCTCATCCCATTCTCTTCACCCCTTTATCTGTGGCCTTTCGGTTTATCCTATATTTTGCATATATAACTGGTATAACCTGCTCCACTGGGTGTATCAGTGGAAAACTGGTCCTCCTCCTAATAAAAGATGTAGGTCCCTTTTGTGATTCAGCCTTGCTTGTCCAGCTCCCTGCACAGGCTGGGCCACCATGCCTCTTCAGGACAGGAGAATCCCGCTCTCATTACCTCACTTTGACTCCTTCTTCAGTTTTCTCTCCAACACCCTGCCATTGTGCTCCAGACTACAAGAACCATGCCAGGACAGCCAGGAGAGGAGGGAGTTTCATCATTAGCCACAGACTTGTGTCAAGACCGTCCTCTCCCTGTTTTGTGTTGAGCCTCAGATTACTAACCCAGACTTTTTTCTTAAGTTTTATTTCTGGGTTCTGTGCCAAAGTAACCTTAGTTTAGTGCCAACCCCTGCCCCTATGGCTAGATACTCTGATTCTTGGAATCCCTGGGCTCTTATTGAAAATGAATCCACGTTTTCTCCCTCCCTCTGCCGCTTTCCATTTCAGAGATTTCTGGGAAAGGCAAGAAGTCTAGAGTTAGTCACAAAAAGTTTGATTACACCCTAATCCTTGGACAAAGATTGCTAATTAGTATTATGTATGTCTTAATTGAAAGGGCCGCTCCAATGATCCTTTGGAGACCAGCTTCTCTCAATTAAAAGAAACTGTACTCTGCTACAAATGTATTGCTTTGTAATGTTCTCTTATTGTTTTGTGTGTGTACGTTTTGCTTCCAATAGACTCCACAGAGCAAGGAACTTGTCTCTCTTTCTTTTGTGTTTCATCTCCTTTTCCATTCATTCATTCAGCAAGTATCTATTGAGCACCTGATGTGTTCCAGGTACATGCTAGGAACTGGGGATACATGGATGAATGAGACACACACAGTCCCTGCTCTCATGGAACTTATAGTCTGGCCAAGGAGAATAAGTAATTACAGTAATGAAAAGAAGTGTGAGATGCTATGAGAGTGAATGAGGGATGAGGGAATATTCCTTGAGGATGAGACGTTTTCGCTGCCATTTAAAGAACAGGTTAGAACTGAACCTCAGAGAACAGACCAATAGACCCCATACTGAGAAGCTTAATCAAATGATCAACTTTGTCTCTTTAGGTGATCTCTTGCCACCATTGTGACTGTAAAAACAAATACAAACATAGACACTGAAACCCCTAAAAGAAAGTAACCCAAATCATCCAGAATGAAAATATTTTTATTTTTTGAAAGATGACCCATCGAAATGAAAACACAAAGTTTTATAAGAGGACTCGAAAGTCCCCAGAGAAGACGTTCATGGATCTCAGCTTGAGAAACACAAGTCGAGGAAGGGGCCAATATGTGAAGACTCAGAAATGGGAATGAGCATAGGCTCTCCCCCAAAGTGTGAATGTTGACTGACTCACACTGCTTGGTCTTTCCCAGTTTCCTATCCATTGAGTCTCAGCTCTCTGGGGATAGTCACCAAGGAATCAGGAAGAAGGAGGGAAACAAGCCAGAAGGATTATATCCCCAGACCTGGCTAGAGAACATGGGATCTCAGAGGGTCTGGCCATGTTTGGCTACTCACCTTGCCCTAGCACACAAGGGCATTGTTTTGCCTCCATTAAAGACCTAACCTGATAGCAGAACCCAAGGAGAGGGTCAGGAGCTGGTGTGAGCTAGCGCTTTATTCTATGTTGTCTCCACACACACAGAGCATATGATACTTGCCCTCTAAATGGGTGAACTAATATTCTCTTCCTGTTCATTCAATAATCCTGAGTACTCAGAATTCACAATGAAACATGGAGGTAAATACAGCAATCCCCATCAGTAGTCTAATAAGGGTAAAGAATCGTAGTTAACAAAAGCTCCAGATGCAAGGGCAAAAGTGATAAGTGGCAGGGAAGTTATTACCAGCTAGGGGTAATCTGAAAAAGAGTGCAGAGTGTTGAGCACTGGAGGGTGGCCATAATTTTGATATGCAGAGATTGAAGGGAGTTATTGCAAGTGGAGGAAGCAGCACAAGGCAGGAGTGATAAGGAAAGGAAAGCCACTTTATACCCAGTATTATTCATCTCCAGCTTGTCAATCTCTGCTTTTCCAGAGTATTCCAATACCCATTTGTGCTGCCCTGTCACCAGGCATCAAGCTGGCTGGAAGTTTTTACACCCGCACATTCTCCCGCATTCCATACTCACTACATGGAACCATATGCTGTACTTACTCTCTGCCATTTGCCATCAGCATGGGAGACAAAAATTCTAGCTTTCCAAAGGCTAAATAAATTTCCCCTTCTGTTTAGCTTTGGTGGTTTCTGTGGTTTTTAGTTCTGCTGAAATTTATGTCAAAATTGTTCCTTCCTCCTCTTTGCTCCCAAAGCATTTTCCTCATGCTTTCCTTGTAGGCAGGGTTTTCAGGCAAGATGAAGCAGTGAAAGGCAGCCAATATTTCCAGTGAAATATTTAATGATAAGAGCTGCTCGTTACTGAGCCCTAGCCATGCATTATGACCACAATACCAGGCATTGTGCTAAGAACTCATGTAGATTTCCTCATTTTCTCCTCACACAACTCCATGAGTTACTTATTTAGCCATTCAACAAATCTTTATTGAGAGTTTCCTGTGTGCCAATCACTGTCCTAGGTTCTGGGAATAAGGCAGTGGAAAAAAAGACCTGGATCTCTTGTAGCTTATATTCAAGTAAAGATAATCGGCAGTAAAAATCAATCAATAAAATATGTCAATTTTGTACAACAAGGTGGTATTGGATAAATAAGTATATCAAAAAGGAGAAAAATATGTCAGGCAGTAACGAGTGCTATGAACACAAAGAAGCAGGGTAAGGAAATGGATAGAAAATGCCCCTGGTATGTGCGGTTCTGTTTTTAATTGAGTGATGAGGGAAAGCCTCCTTGTGAAGGTGACATTTGCACAAAGACATAAATGATGTAGGGGAGCAAGCACGCAGGTATCTGAAGGAAGCGTGTCCAGGAAGAGAAAGACAAGTGCCGAAGCCCTGAGGCAGGAAGGAGTTGGATTTTTGTGCTAAATTCATTGTACCTAGAAGAACAGAAAGGGAGCCAGTGCAGGTGGAGCAGAGTAAGCAAAAGAAAGGGTGGGAGGGGATGAAGTCAGAGAGGTG
This sequence comes from Equus caballus, assembly GCF_041296265.1. Classification (NCBI taxonomy): domain Eukaryota; kingdom Metazoa; phylum Chordata; class Mammalia; order Perissodactyla; family Equidae; genus Equus; species Equus caballus. The sequence continues at coordinate 35,114,424 of NC_091703.1, forward strand.
GGGAGGAACAAGGCCAGAGAGGCTTTCTGGGCCAAGGTAAGGGTTTTGTTCTGAGTGTGATGGGGAGCCATTAGAGGGTTTGAGTAAGGTGACTGATATCAACTGATAATTTAAAAGATCACTCTGGTTTCTGCATGGTCTGGTTTTCTGAAAGCAGAAAATCCAATTAAGAGGCTAGCCAAGGGACAAGGGTAGCAAGGGAGCTCGGATTAGGGTAGAGGTGAAGACCAAGGGTAGAGTCTGGAGGCCCTCTAATATTTAGGAGTCTGGAAGAGGAGTAGGAGCTGTCAATGAAGACTGAGAAGGAGCAGGAAATAAGGACCTAGCAAATGCTTTCTTTAGTTGGATCCGGAAAGAGTATTTGAAGTGAGGAAAGAATTTGAAGGAGGAGGGAGGGATAACTGTGTCAAATGTTGCTGATGGGTCGAGACCAGGGTTTCTCAACCTTGACACAAATTACATTTAATTACAACATAGTTAAATGAGCATGATGCAGCTTAAGAAACAACATCTTCCTGCCATTGTGGAAACTCCTCCTGTGTCCCTCTCCCATCAGATTTCCCCTTCTGTCTTGGGGTAACCACTATTCTGAATGTTGTACTTTTACCACATAGGGGAGTAGCAAATTAGTTTTTTTCTTCTTCTCCTTCTCAAAGAGGAGCTATGTTATTATAGCATGTTTGTATGATGATGGGAATGTTTCAGTAAAGAGGGGAAAATTGATTATGTGGGAGAGAAGGGGATGATTTCAAAAGCACCATTTTTGAGCAGGTGAGAAGGGATGGGATCCCACTATAGAGATGGGATGGGGGCTGGGAGCAGGTCAGCTTCTCTCCAGTAACAAGGGGAAGACATTGAATAGGATAGAGATGCAGGTAGCCTGGTAGATTTGGGGGTGGGACCATGAGGAAGTTTCTATGTTCTCACCGAAATAGGAAGAAAGGTCATCATCTTCTGAAATTGTGGTCTCAGAATTGGGGAATGTGAACCAACTGGGGAAATGTGGGCTTGCAGGCCATGCTGAGGGCCCACAGGAAGTGAAACCAGTTTGTATGACTGTGTATTTTTCCCTAGACATATTCAGCTGTTGGGTGCATGTGTGGATTTATCCAGGGATAAAATGTGTCTGAGGGAGAGGGGCCAAGAATACAAGGCTGAGAGGCAATTATGGCATTGAACTTGCGATCTACACTAGGTAATGAGGGAAGTGAAAAACTGAGGGGTTCAAATAACAAAGAGGAATGAGAGAGTCAATGGATGGAAGGTCCAGGTGGAGCTTAAGAATTTTTGGAATGGGGATGCTAGGTGAAGGGGGGGGTGATATGAAAAGACTGAAGAAGTGTTGGAGGGGCAACAGTTATTGTCTGTAAGCAAACTGAAGAAAGGACACAGGGAGAGAGTGGCTGAGGAGGGAGAAAACATGTTAGAAGGAAGGAAGGCACGGAACTGACCAGGGTGCTGGATGGTTATCTATACAGATATTGAAGCCATCAAAAATAATGAAATGATAGAGGTGGTGGTTAGCTAGGTGCTGAATCTTCAAGGAGCGGGGAGTGATGGCCCAGAATTGAATCATAGGGGAATCAGAGCTCCCAAGTAGATGTTAGAGGGGCAGAGCCTCTCCTGAAGGATGGAATCTCTGTCGATAGGGATGCAAGAACGAAGGGCATCTTGTTTGGAGGGAGTTGAGGTAAGGTGGGAGGAGAATTAAATTGGAATATGCCTCCTGAGGAAGGAGTCTGGGTGAAGAGGTCTGGGAGAAGTCATTTTCGTTCACTTCTTCCTCTGCCTAATTCCTTTCAATTCAATTGAGTTCAAAGATTGGTAGAAGAGGGTTTTTTTCTGAAGAGGATCTGAAAATCAGAGATAAGCCAGATTTGGCTCCTGCTTTCAAATAGCTCACAAGGTAAGGTGAGTACATCAAGATCTCAGGTGGGAAGAGATGGGAAAAAATGCAGACGATGTGAACAAGGAGTAGGTTTTAGACCCAGATATCTTCCTCCTAAAGAAAGTTGCTCTGTGTGAAGCCACAATTTCTGGCATCTCCCATCCCCCTTGGTGGTCACTAAAGTGCCTCCAAGCCTGTAATTCCCAATCTTGGCTGCCCTTTAGAACGATCTGGGGATGTCTTAAAAAATATTGGTACCTGAGTCCCACCCCCAGAGATTGTAATTTAATTGGTCTAGGATTCGACCTGAGCTTTGGGATTTTTAAATGCTCCCAGATGACTCTCATGTGTAGCCAGGGATGAGAATCATTGCTCCAAGCAACGCCTGCAGGTCTATTTAGAAACCCACTGTTTTAATTCAACCTGTAGGAGAGAGAGATCCCTTCTTGCTGGAGTGAGGGGGTGAACTGATCTGGGCCTTGAAGGATAGATAAATTTTGACCAAGTGGAAAAGCAGATGTGAAGGAGGAAAGAACGTTATGAGCAAAAGCTTAGATGTGGTCTGAAACACAGGACAAGCGGCAATTTGGTTTATAATAGGCAGAGATTGGAGAAAAAGGTCTGCGATTTGAGAACAGCTGGGCAAAGACAGGAGGTGGGAATGATGAGTAATTCAGTTTGGTTGGAGATTAGGTTGAAGAGAGAAAGCTGGATGATTTTAAATTGTAGAAGGGGTTGAAGGCCAGATTAAAATTCTGAAACTAGGGGCTGGCTCTGTGGCCGAGTGGTTAAGTTCGCGCGCTCTGCTGTAGCGGCCCAGGGTTCGGATCCTGGGCGCGGACATGGCACCGAATCGTCAGGTCACATTGAGGTGGCGTCCCACATCCCACAACTAGAAGGACCTGCAACTAAAAATATACAACTACGTACAGGGTGGGTATGGGAAGATAAAGCAGAAAAGAAAAAGAAAAGATTGGCAACAGTTGTTAGCTCAGGTGCCAATCTTTTCTTAAAAAACATTTTGTAAATAATTCAGTAAGCAACAGGGAATCTTGAAGGGCTTTTGAGCAGTGGAGTTACATGAAGTGTATTTAGGAAGGATAACCTGACTTGGAGTGGGGAGAGGTGGGAAGTAGGAAGACCTGTTAGGGGAGCTGTTGCAATAATTCTAGATGAGGTCATTTTTCTGGCAAGGGCTGGGGAAAAGTTACACATTCAAAAGATATTGTAATAGTGGAATTGACTCTGCTTGACAGCACACCAAAAGTAAAGGCAGGAGGGAGAGGGAAGAGGCATCACATTTTCAGATAAGGGTGCTGGGAAAATGTTGCCATTAACAGAGATAGGGAAGCAGGTTTTTGGTGGCATGTCATCAATTTGGTTTGGAACATGCTGAGTCGAGAGGACCATGTGGCTGTGTTCCACAGACATCAGAAGAATGTCTGCATATAAATACATTGGTTGGAGAATGTCTTAGTCAACTTGGACTGCTGCAACAGAGTACCATAAACTAGTGGCATATAAAGAACAGATATTTTCTTTTGGAGGAAATATTCTTTTTTGAGGAAACATTTTTTTTTTGAGTTCATAATAGTTTATATCATTGTGAAATTTCAGTTGTACATTATTTCTTGCCTGTCACCACATAGGTGTTTCCCTTCACCCCCTGTGCCCACCTCCCACCCCCCTTCCCCTGGTAACCACCGAACTGTTTTCTTTGTCCATGTGCTTGTTTATATTCCACATATGAGTGAAATTAAACAAGAGATATTTATTTCTCACAGTTATGGAGGCTGAGAAGTCCATGATCAAAGCGCTGGCAGATTCAGTGTCCGGTGAGAGCCACTTCTGGTTCATAGGCAGTCATCATCTAGCTATGTCCTCACATGGTGGAAGGAGCAAGGGAGCTCTCTGGGGGTGTCTTTTATAAGGGCACTAACCCCATTAATGAGTGGATGAATGACATACTTACCTCCCAAAGGCTGCACCATCACACTGGGGATTAGGTTTCAACACACGACTTTGGGGGAAACACAAACATCCAATCTATAGCAGAGAAGCATTTGGTTAGAAATGATGTCTGAGTTTGGAGTAGATGAGATTTTCAAGGGGAAGCCTCAGAGAAGGAAAAAATCCAGAGATAGACACATAAGGGAAGAGTGAAAACAACGAGGAGAGAGGGAAGGCAGGATGATTGGAGGTGTGTGTAGAGGGAGACGGGGAGGAGATAATATGTCCCTGAACCTGAGGGAGTGGGGAATCCAGGGTCGAGGGACAGACATGGGAGTGTTGGGAGAGGCAGAGTACTGTGAAAATGCCTTTGATTTTGGCTCCTGGTAATTTCTGGTCATGGTTACTATTTGAGAGAGCAGTTTCAGTAGAGTAGGGAATGGAAGCGTATTTCAAAGGGTTGAGAAACAGTGGGTATGAAAAGAAGACACAGACACATCTCTGACAACAATACTCCCTATTTAAGGGGGAAAAAAAGTGAGTAGGTGGTGAGGAAGTGGGAGCTGCAAATGTGAGTTCTTTTTTCAACAAGTCTGGTGAGGAAGGCACATTAAGCCTGAACAGTCAGAAGGAGAACACTTGATTTCCATAGCCCATCCCATCCTCATCCCATGTCTCCTACCTCAGTGCATGACTTTCCTTCTAGATTATCAACTCCATGAGATTCAGTGTTCACGTCTGCTGTCTGGAAAGATCTGTCACTAGCTTCCTGCACGGTGTCTGCATGTTGTATGAATGGACAAATTCAGGACAGGACCCTGTCCTGCAGGTGTACAAAACTGAAGATACCAACTCCACTGCTGTGCCACTCCCGCCACCTCCTTAAGAGGCCTCCCAGTTGACCTCAGGGTAGGAGAGGGCAACTACCCCAGTTGGACTTGAGAGGCTATTGACCTTCTCCTTAGGGCTTAGCTGTGGTCTGAAGGTTTGTGTTCCCCCCTAAATTCATATGTTGAAATCCTAATGCAATTTGGTGTTATTAGGAGGTGGGACCTTTGGGAGATGCTTAGGTAATAACAGTTCGGCCTTCATGAACAGGATTAGTATTCTTAGAAAAGAGAGCCCCACAGAATTCCCTAGCCCCTCCCACCATGTGAGCATACAATGAGAAGTCCACAACCCAGAAGAGGGCCCTCATCTGACCATGCTGGCACCCTGATTTCAGACTTACAGTCTGCAGAACTGTGAGAAAAAAATTTCTGTTCTTTATAAGCCACTCACTTGAAGGTAATTTTGTTATACCAGCCAGAATGGACTGAGACAGGCTCCCACAGCTCTCTACTCCCTTTGTTATGGGAGTATTGCAGTATTCTTCGCTATGCAGCATTGGTACAAAACAATAGGTAGGGTTATAATCCAAGTTGTCTGCTACTCTCTGCCCACAGGCATGAACAGCTGTGGGAGTTGGCATCTTTTCCCTGCTGCTGCCACCCTATCCCTGACCAACTTCTTCAGGATGGTCTGCCCTCTTCTTTCCTCCTGATTTCCTGGAGGTCTGGGGATGGATCCCTGGATCTCCTTGTAAATCCTCCCTCTCCAAAGCCCTAAACCTCATCTGGTAGGGAGTGGGAAAGTGGGCTGGGGAAGGAAATCCCCACCAAGAAGGGACCACAAGGTCACAAGGTCTTCCCGGGTAGGATTCCCAGCCCTGCCCTCGCCCCCCCCCCCCGCCCCCCCCGCACCTCCCCAAACTCCCCCCCTCTTTTGTGTCTGTCTCTCTGGTGTCCTGGGAATCTGTCTCCTCCCACTTTTGTTTCTGTCCGTTTTCTTTTTTTTCCCTGGAAGGGGTGGTGAGGGGAGGTGAAAGAGGGAACCAAAAGAGCAGGGTCTTTGCAAGGCTGCAGTCTTCGGAATTGCGGGTGATAAATCCACTTAGTCTCTTTAATATTGTCTTTCAGAAATTCACACACACTCACACACAGATCAGAACAACGTGGAGACCGCCAAGGGGTGTGGGGAGAGGGCCGGCTCCCTCCCGACATTGGGAGGTCTGTACCCTGGGTTCCCTCCTACCCGGCTGCCCAGGGGTTGGGATAAGTGGGAGTATTTACAGAGAACGGGGACGTAATCTTCATCCCAAGGTGAAGGGTCTTAAGCTCGGAACCTCCCAAATCTCATTCTTAAAAAGCACAAAAGTAGATAGAGGTTCCGGGATTAGCAAGAAAATAGGCGGAGACCCTGGTGGAGGAGAGACAAAACTGTACTAGCAAAAAGTGGAGTGAGCGTGGGGTCCTGGCTACCCCGGGCCTCGGCCCCCGCGCCGGGAGAAGGGGAGGAGTTTGTCGGTCTGGGGGCGAGGCTTGGCGCCACAAACCCAATCACCGGACTGAATCACCCCGCGGGGAAGAAAAGAAGGCGGAGCCTGCCGACCTGGCGGCGGGGTTTTGTCAGAGCCGGGGCTGAGCCTACAGAGGAGGCGGGGCTTTAGGGAACAGTCTCCAGGCTGCGGAGCAGAGACCCAAGGAGCTCGACTGGGGGTGCTGCTTTTAGAGAGGGTGGGGGCCTGGGGCAACTGAGGGCCCCGCATTTGGCGGGGATCCCGGGAAGCGGCGTCCCTGGGGGTGTGGGCTTCTTCGGGGTTCCTGAGGAACTGGATTCGGAGCGTGCCCGCAAGGCGAGAGGTTCCATGGAGGCCAAGTTTAGGATTTATGGAAGTCCGGTGGCCCCAAAGGCGGCTGTGCAAGGCGCCCATTGGATCCACGGCGTGACTGCAGAACGCACTTGGGAGGTTAAGGGGCGCAGGGTGGGGCCGGGCCGGGGGCGTCCTTACGGATCCCAGTAGTTCTCGTGGTGCTGAGCGGCAATGATGATGACTACGGTGAGGATGGTACAGAGCACCATGGCTGCGATGCCCACCGCCAGGGAGATGAAGGAGAAGTTCCGGGCCTCGCGTGAGGCGATCTCGGCCGATACCATGTCTCCGCGGGCCAAGGCCGTGCGCACCTGCGGGGCAGGGGTGGAGGAAAGCGGATCAGAGAGCTGCTGCCTCGCCCGCACACCTCAGCCTCTGCCTAAGATGCTCCCTAGAACGCCCAGCACTCCCTGGGAATACGAAAAATCGAGTGAGCCCTCCTCCCCATACACCGCCCCCTCCCCCCATCCTCACCTGCACTGCCTTGAAGATGGCGATGATGCCGGTAGGCCAGAAGCAGCAGATGGTGGTCAGCACCGCGATGGGCATGTAGTCGTGCGGCGGGCGCCTCGGCTCCAGCAGGGCCAGCCCTGGACCCTGAGGTGGCGGGGGGAGCGTGGAGGTTACTCCCGTTCCCCCAGGGGTCCCACCTGCGTAGGGCTGTGGAAGGAAGGTTGTAGGGAGAGGATGTCACTCACCCTCTCTGAGCCCACCACCATTCTGCGTCTGGCAGAGCAGTTTTTAAAGCACAAATCTTATGCGTTGCTTCTCAAAGAACCTGATCATCCACTACCCTTCCAGGACACCCATAAATTCCACCTGGGTCCCTCTCCTGCCTTCATTGCTGTCGCTAACCCTATATTCTTGGGGATCTCCATACTCCCTCCCCCAAGGTATGGCCCCACCAGCGCTGCCCTGGCCTTACTTCAGACCTGGTTTCTTCTCTCCAGATATCTATCTGGCCTCTCGCTCACTCAGACCCGGGTTTCTTCTCCCTCATCCTCCTTGGTTCCTAGGTTTCATTTCTCCCCCTTCCTCCAGGCTGTTTCTTTCTTTCTAACCTCTGGACATCTAGGCTCTGTTCCCCTTCCCAGGCCCTGATCTCTGACCCCAACTGACCACCAAACGCCCCAACCCTCCACTCCCAGGCTTTTCCTTAGTCGCTCCTCTGTCTAGGCTTTGGCCCTAGAACAGGGCGTGGTTTCTGTTTCTCTATCCCACCAGCCCTCAATGTGTCCCCAGTTCCCGGTCCTGTTCCATTGTGCCCCCACCCCCTCCTCCCAGGCCCCTGATTGCCCCGTACTCACCGTGCCCACCGGGTAGACTGGCACGTAGGCAGTGCAAGGCTGCAGCTGTAAGGGGTAGCCGGGGGCAACGTAGCCCCCTAGCGGCAGCGTGCCCACCGCCCCCGTATGCGTGGGCACCACGAAGCCTGGGGCCTGGGCAGTGTGAGCGGGCGCCGGCGGGGGCGGGGCGGCGGCGGCAGGCGGCGGCGGGGGCAGTGGGCCCTCGAAGCGAGTCTCCTGCAGGTAAGGGTCGGGTGGCATGCGGGGCAAGGTAGCGCAGCCCGGTGGGGGAGCCCCGGCTGCTGAGCCTGGAGGGGCATGGTGTGGGGGCCGCGGCAGAGTGGCAGAGGATGAGGGACCGCGCTGAGCGGTTGCCGCGGAAGAAGCCAGGCCCCCTGCTCCTAAGCGCGGAAGGGTGGCCGTGCCAGACTGGTGGTAGTGGTGGTGGTGATGATGGTGCGAAGAGGCGGCTGCCTGTGGGGGTGGGGCAGGGGGTTCGGCCGGGGGCTGGGGGGCATTGTAGGGTGGTGGAGAGGTATGAGGGACTGAGTCCGGGAGGCCTGGAGGCGGTGAGCAGAGGCGAAGGTATGGGGAGAGAAGACAGACAGAGATGAGATAAGGAGGGGTAGGGGGAGACACAGGGTCAGGGATGGAGACAGTCAGGGGAAATGGGTGAGAAATCATGTCTCATTCTTGGGGCAGGAGAGGGGTTGTATCTAGGCCATCTGTCCCCCCCCTTTCTTCCTTTCAATCTAGTTTTGAGGTCACAACTCTCCTCTGCTCCTCTCCCTTCTTCAGCAAGGTGCACACAGCTTTCACCTGCAGACCCAATCTCCCACTTCCTTGGTTTTTGGCTGCCTTTGGACTTGCCTATCTGAGCTGCTCCTGTGTGTGCACATGTGTACACATGCAACACTATGTTAACATGTGCTCAGTCCGACAGTTGTATAAACATATGTAGGATGACATGTTCCACTCTGCCGTTCCTTCAGTGGGGAAGGGATGCCCTAGCCTCTCTGGGAATCTCAGTAACTCTTTTAGGGCTGATAAAGAAGGGTCCTCTGGATTTTACTCCCCTGATAACCCCCATCTGATCATGTCTCCATATTTCCCCACTGTATGTCTCCATGCGAGCCAATGTCATCTGTCCCTCTGTCCCTCCCAGTGATGCTATCCCTGCAGTACCTGGCTGAAGCTAAGCTACTCTTCTACTTCCCTCACCCTCTCAACCTGCCCCCTGCCCTGTTGCTGGCAAGGGGCCGAGGCTGAGACTGGAAGGAGGAAAGGAACAGAAGAGAGGGTTATAGAAAGAGGAGAGGGATTGGGGACGGGGGAGGGGGAACGTTGAGCGCAAGATAGAAAAGGAATGAAACAGAACCACCCGCTTGGGAGGGGTAAGGAAGGGGGTTTGGGCCAAGGGTTGGGGAGAGTCAGAAGACGGTGGAGAGGATGGGAGATTTTGTTGTTATTTTTTACCTGACTTTTCGGATGACATGCCTGCGGTATCGCTGGAACAGGGTCCCTGCAGCCGGAGTCGGGGTCCCCGGCTGGCGCCAGAGTCTGGGTGCGCGGATTGCGCAGCCCAGCCGGCAGCAGCGCAGAGATGGAGAGATGAAGACAGCGGCGGGGGGCGGGGGTAGAGCGGCAAGAGGGGGAGCTTAAAGGGACCGAGGCGAGGGAGGGGGAGCGCTTCAGACGTAACCCCGCTCGGTCTCTCTCCGCTTTGGACTGCGTCTCTCCTCCTCTCACCCCGGCATTCAAGCCCCCAGTTTGGGCTCCCTTGGAGTTGTCATGGAAACAGGGAGGCAAGCAAGACCAGGCAAGGCGGGTGGGACTAAGGGAAGGAAGGCGGGAGAGAGAACTCTCTAGAGTCTTCCCTTCCTAGACTGGCTCTAGCAATGATATGATGGGAGGAAGCGAGCAGGTGCTCAATGCATTCAATATCCCATTTCCCTCCGGATCTGGTTCACCCTAGTCAGGTCTCCCTTCCCTCAGTTTCCCTCACAGTCCCTGTAAGGTCCCAGGATCTTCTCCCAAATCCTTTCCTTAGTTTCCCCCACTTTAGGAGCGATAACTCTGTATGAAAGAGAACCGTGTGCAGAGTTGAGACCTGCGATGGCGTGAAAAGTTCCCAGGGTTATGGCCTCGACCTGTCCCCCTGGCCTGGGGTGAATCGGAGGTAAAGTGGGAGGCTCGGGTCTACAGTAGTTCGGAGGTAGTCGGGCCTGCAGTTGGGGCGGGCGGGTAGGACGGAGAGAAATGAAGAGCTCCAGGGTGAAAGAGCTGAAGAGCTTCGGGAGAAAGAGAGGATGAATCGATTGCTCATTTCAGGCAGCTCGGTTTGGGAATACTGGCTTGGTTCCCCTTTCCCGGTTTGCTTATTGGTTCCTTAGAGTTCCTGGGCCCGTCAGTGTTCAGATGCATTCCTTAAATCCCACCCACCCACCACCCGCGCAGAGACGCAGCCCCACCTCCCTAGTCGACCTTTGGGCTCAGCGATAATTGCAGTCTTTATTTGCTTAGTGCACCCTGGGAGCGCGTAGTTGGGGAGGGGAGGTGAAGACAGGCAGTCTACCGAGACTTACAGAGTTGGGCTTTTTGCAAAAACGCAGTCGGGGAATTATTCCCCTCTCCTTAGTCTAGTACTCCCCCCTGACCCCGTCCCCCAAGGCAGTAGGTCTCCTGGGCTGTCCTTCCCTCCGTGTCCAAGCAGAAACGACTGGGCTGTACAGAGGCCCTCGCCTTGGCCAGTCCCGGGCCCAGAGATTTAAATCACGGTCCTGTACCTGTCGTTCTGGTTTCTAAGGCATTCGTGTGAGCCCTTAACCCTCTACTCCCACGCATCCTCACTCTACACAACTCAGGGCGCAAATTTGTTTTATTGGGAGAGACTTTGACCGGCAAAGACCTAGTGAACAGAGGGTGGGGTTCAGACAAGCTGCGAAATCCTTTTCTCAAGGGAAGCGTCTTTAATGCTAAGTAAAAGCCGTAACCATCTAAGTATCGGATAGGCGTCGCAGGCGGAGAGATGCGGGACGCCGGGAGCTCGGAAGTCTGGTGGGAGGGTCTGGGTCGGGAGCCGCCCACAAGGAGTTCCCTGCTAAGTGCCGGATGATGGGGTCGCCGAGGTCTAAAGCCTGGTCATAACCAAGCGAGTGTGAGTCAACGCTGCCCCGGGCGCCCTCCGCCTCTTGGGGCTGGGTAGTCTAGGAGGAACAGAGTAAAGCAGGGCAGGAGAAACTGGGCCAGGCTGCGCTTTTAGCTCGAGGGACCTCAAGGACTCTCTGCGTCTCTAGAGACAAGGACACTACAAGTACTTCAGAATGAAGAGTTGTAAGACGTCGACCTGGGGCAGGCGGGCGGGCAGGGGGTGGGGGTGGGGTCCGCCCGGGCTGGTTTCAGCCCTCCTCCCGCGGACGAGATGCGGGGGATGCCTTTTCTCAGTCTATCCCCCAGCGCCTTCCTGGAGAACTTCATGTTCCTCTGCGGAGACGGACTCCTGACTTGGGAAGTGGGGCGAATCAAGGCAGGGAAGTCGGACCCTTGGGTCGCTGGTGCAGTAGGGCCTGGAGAGGCCTTCTCTCGATTCCCAGGATATGTTTGCTACTTCTTCCTCTCCCCATCGGTCTAAATGGATCGCTCCGCCTACCTCCTCCCCCCGCTCCTAGGGCGCAGTGGACTGTTCCATTGCCCCTCCGGTCCCGGGCCTGCGTTGGGGGGGACGCAGGCACTGTTGCCAGGGAAAGCCCCGGACGTGACGGCTAAGCGCGACCCCGAGCAGCCTCCCCTCTCCCATCCGTCATTCCCCTGCGCGCACTGTCCTCACACCCTCCCCCTCCCCCCCGTGGGTTCCAGACTAGGGAGCAGTAAACAGCTGGCGGAGCGAGGCTCGCGGACGCAGGCCAGGTGGGAGTTTGCACTCTCCGGGGGGTGTGCGTTGCTGCTCAGGGGTCTTTCTGGCAAAACCCCAGGTCGTGGATGGCTAGGATGATGCTTTAGGAAGATCCCGGGCCTAGGGACCGAGTCCCTGCTGAGTTGGGGGCGGGGCTTCGGGTTCACGTAGGTGCGTCTGCGTGGTAGGGGTGTGTGTTTATGGAGAGAGGACTGGAGTAAGTTAAAAGTAGGTTATTTTGTGACAGGTGCCGGGTGTGGGCATGGGCGGGGAAAGCTTGATTGCCGGGTGTCTGTTCCGAGGGGAAGGGGTATTGTCATTTCTCTCACAGGCCCTCATCGCCCCCTTCTCAGGCGGGAGCATGCTGGGGCTCCGGGGGCCGCAGCTACCCCCGGCAGGGATCCTGCTCCTGTTGCCATTCCTGCTGCTGCTGCCGCCCGCAGCCCCCGCGCCCCATCGGGCTTCCTACAAGCCGGTCATCGTGGTGCACGGGCTTTTTGACAGCTCGTATAGCTTCCGCCACCTGCTGGAATACATCAATGAGGTCTGGCAGAGGACACTCAGTTGTGGGGCGTTGGAGGCGTCAACAGTGGCTGGGAGGGAGAATGCGGAACTGAAAGACGCTCCTGTGGGCCTGCCTAGTTCTTCTGGGAGCTGGTGGTGGCATGGGGAGAGCTGGGGGACGAGATCCCTGGTTCTAGCAGGGCACAATAGGCATGTGGGCGCTGGCCAGGGGGTGTGTGAAGGGGCTTCATAGTCCATCCCCGTTGCAGCATTGCCCCCTTCCCACAGACACACCCCGGGACTGTGGTGACAGTGCTCGATCTCTTCGATGGGAGAGAGAGCTTGCGGCCCCTGTGGGAACAGGTGCAAGGGTTCGGAGAGGCTGTGGCCCCCATCATGGCACAGGCCCCTCAAGGGGTGCATCTCATCTGCTATTCGCAGGGTAGGCACTCCCCTCCCCCCGCCCAGCTCCTAAGCCCTGTCTGAGGCTTGATCCTTATCTGGGGGACACTTCCTAGTGTCCTCTTTTTCTGAACCACATTGCTCCAGCCAGAGCCTTGGTACCTGAGCCCTCCTTTTCTGACTTCCCTCAGCACCAGGTCTTGACCGTGTGTTCCTGAATGGGTGGGAGTCTCCCTGTACTGCTGCCCCTTCTTTCCCCATTACTCATGGTTCTTGGACATGAGGGATAGGGGGGTAGTAAAAAGCACCCTAGAGTTAGAGTCAGAAGACCCAGAATCTATTCTGGTTCTGTCACTTACATGATGTGGGACCGTTTGCCACAGGATGAGCCTGTGTTCTCTGGACCTCCGTCTCCTTTATGTACATTGTGGTAGTGGAGGGCAGAGTAGGGAGGCTGTTGGCCTGGTTGTCCCTAAGTCCCTGCCCAATGTGGTGTCCTGCCTACAGGGGGCCTGGTGTGCCGAGCACTGCTCTCTGTGATGGATGAGCACAATGTGGATTCTTTCATCTCTCTCTCCTCTCCACAGATGGGACAGTATGGAGGTGAGTGGGCATTGTGGGCTCCATAGGGCACCCTGAATTTTGGGGGCACAAGGGTTTGGGGCCACTTGGCACTGCTGTTCTTTTGCCAGACACGGACTATTTGAAGTGGCTGTTCCCTACCTCCATGAGGTCTAACCTCTACCGGATCTGCTATAGCCCCTGGGGCCAGGGATTCTCCATCTGCAACTACTGGCATGGTGAGTAGGGGGTGCCAAACTGGGACCTCCATGGAGAGGGCACCCTGGATGGCAGGGCCTGCTATCTCCCCCTCGCATAGCTAACAGCAGTGATAATGATGATAACTTAGATTTATTGAGCACTTACTGTGTGAACAGGCACTGTTTAAAATGCTTTATGTGTATCACCTACTGCCTCAGAGAGTATAGTCTGGTGCAGGGGTCGGCAAACTTCTTCTTTAAAGGACCGAATAGTAAATATTTTTGGTTTTGCAGGCCATATAGTCTTTGTCCACAACTACTCGATTCTGCTACACTGTGTGAAAACAGCCATACACCATATGGAAATGAACAAGTGTGTCTTTGTTCCAATAAAACTTTATTTACAGAAGCAAGCAGTGGGCTGGATCTGGCTCATGAGTCATAGTTTGCAAATGCCTAGGGTAGTTTTTAAGACCATGGATGCTGGGCCCAGGCTACATGGATTGGAAACCTGACCATGCTGGGTGACTTTGGGTGTTACTTAACCTTTCTGTGACTCAGTTTTCCTCATCTGTAAAATAATAATACAGTATTTACCTAATAGGGTGGTTGTGTGGATTAAATAAATGAATGTAATGTACTTTGAACAGTACCTGGCTCATAGTAGGTGCTAGATAAAGGTGTTTGCTGTCATGTTTACAGTTATTATTGCTACTATTATATTGCTGTGCACCTTGTCTATTACTGTAGCCTCCTGATTGGTCTTCTAGCCTCTGGTCTTGCCTCCTCTTCCTGCTCCTCTGACTATCTTTCTAACTGCTGTTTGTACCCAGACCCCCACCACGATGACTTGTACCTCAATGCCAGCAGCTTCCTGGCCCTGATCAACGGGGAAAGAGACCATCCCAATGCCACTGGTGAGACCCCAGGCTCCCATTTTCTGCTTCTCTGACCCCCTGTGTTCCCCTCTCCAACCTGGCCTGACTCAGGCTCTCTTTTTTCCAACCTGCAGCATGGAGGAAGAACTTTCTTCGTGTGGGCCGCCTGGTGCTGATTGGAGGCCCTGATGATGGTGTTATTACCCCCTGGCAGTCCAGGTAATAAAGGACTGTGGCCTGAAGATTGGCTTAGAATACCCCTTAACCACCACCATTAATTTCATGGCTAAAACTGACCTGTTCAGTTAATGCCCCCCACCCTCCATTTATCCTGTCACTCAAGACCAAAACCTGCGAGTCATCCCCTAACCCCTAGCCAGTCACTAGGTCCTGCTGACTCTGCTTTCTCTGCATCCCTACCAGCCCTGTTTTGTAAAAACGTTTAACTTTGAAGTAATTAGAGATTCATAAGAAGTTGCAAAGTTAGTTTAGAAGTCCTGTGTATCCTCTGTCCAATTTCCCTCAGTGGTTGCATCCTATGTATCTATAGCAAAACCAGGAAACTGACATGGGTCTAATATGTGTGTATAGTTTCTTGCCATTTTATTACATTTCCTGCCATCTTATTTACTTACCTGTACTACTGTAATAGCCTCCACCCTCATCCCCTCTATCCTATTCCTCAGGGAGATCCATGGCTGTATGGCAATATGTGCATGCCTCTGTTACAGATCATCATGAATGATCTGAAATGCCACCTGATCTACTTTAGTCACTCAGCAAATACTCTTTGAGCACTATGTGCCCAGGCACTGTTCTGGGCCATGGGGATGCAGCAGTAAATGAAAGAGAAGTCCCTGCTGTTATGTAGCTTACATTCTCTTAGGGGAGACAGATAATAAATGTAAATATATATATGTCAGGTGGTGATAAAATAAGGCAGGGAAGGGATTAGAGGATGAATGGAGCCTCTTTTAGATATAGAAGAGCAGTCCTTCTGGAAGAGTTGCCCTTTGTGCAGAAACTGAAGGAATGAGGGAAGGAGTTGTGCAACAATCTAGGGGAAGAATGACCCAGGGAGAAGGAGTAGCACCAGCAAAGGCCGTGGGGCAGGTATGAGGAATAAGAAGGTCATTGTGGCTAGAGCACAGGGACGTGGTGAGAGGGTAGGAGAGGAGGGGAAAGAGGTAGCAGGGAGCCAGTCATGTTAAGCCTTTGTATGGCACAGTAAGATCCTTGATTTTTTTTTTTTTTTCTAAATATGGGTAACATAAAATTTACCTTTTTTTTTTTAAGGTATACTTTTTGGTGAGGAAGATTGACCCTGAGCTAACATCTGTTGTCAATCTTCCTCTTTTTCTTTTTTTCCCCCTCTCCAAAGCCCCAGCACATAGTTGTATATCTTAGTTGTAAGTCATTCTAGTTCTTCTGTGTGGGATGCTGCCACAATATGGCTTGATGAGCAGTGTATAGGTCCATGCCCAGGATCCGAACTGGCAAACCCCGGGCTGCTGAAGCAGAGCATGCGAACTTAACCACTTGGCCATGGGGTCAGCCCCCAAATTTATCATTTTTAAATGTACAGTTCAGTGGTGTTAAGTACATTCACATTGTTGTGCAACCATCACCACCAACCATCTCCAGAACTTTTTTTTCTTCCCAAACTGAAATTCCACAACTGTTAAATGATAACTCCTCATCCTTGCCTTCCCCCACCCCTGGCAACCATGGCCCTTAATTCTTCTGAGTGAGATGGGAAGGCATTGGAGGGTTTTGAGTGAAGGAGTAACACCCATTATGTAGTAAGGGATGGGATTTATTTATATTATCTCATTTCATATTTACAACAACCCTGTGAAGATAGTAATAGCTCACAGTTACAGAGCACCTTTTATATATCAAGGCACTATTCTAAGTACTTTTCAAATAGAGCTCATTTAATTGTCACAACAACCCTATGGGGTAATTATGATTATCCTCATTTGACATATAAGGAAACTTACATGCAAAGAGATTAAATAACTTGCCTACATTCATAGAGTTAGTAAGTGGTGGTCAGGCTATCTGACTTAACCACAATATTTTACTTCCTCTCTACAAAGGAGGTATTCTTATATGGGACAAAGATGATATGTAACATGCTCAAATGCACACAGTGGGGAGAGTGCATGGCAGAGCTGGAGTTCAAATCCAGGTCTATGTGCCCCTGTTGCTTCCTCCACCTTGTGAAATCCAGCCCCTCAACATGGCCTGCAGGCCTCCAACCCAGCTCCCCCATGTACCCAGTCATGCCTCACCTCTGCCTTCGCTCTTGCTGTTCCATTTGCCTGAGTCAGCCTTGCCTTGTCCTAGTCATTGCTGGGAAGCCTTTCTTGATGCTCTAAAACTAGCACAGTGGCCTGTCTTTGCTCCTGTTGCCCACTGGACTCAATACTGTTAGCATTTGTTCAGTTATTCATGGCTAGCATGCCAGTTAAATATTTTTAATTAAAAAATTTTTAAGAACTTTTCATTTTGAAATAATTTCATACTTAAGAAGTTACCAAAGTAGTACAAAGCAATCTTGTATACTCTTTACCTAGATTTCCCAAATGTTAACATTTTACCATGTTTATGTTAGCATCCTTGTTCTCTCTCCATCTCTCTCTCTATATATGTAGAGAGAGAGAGTATGTATATGTGTGTTTGTGTGTTTGTGTGTGTGTGATCCATTTGAGCATAGGTTGCACATGTGATGTCTCTTTAACCCTAAAACTTCAGTATGTTTATTTCCTATATACAGGACATTCTTTTAGAAATCCACAATATAATTATCAAAATCAGGAAATTAATATTGATACAGTATTCTATAGACCTCATTCAAATTTTTCCAGTTGTCTTTATAGAAAAACAAAATCCAGTGCAAGATCCAACTCAGGATCACATGTGGCATTTAGTTGTCGTGCCTCTTTTGTCTCGTAATCTGGAATACTTCCTTGTCCATGACATTGATATTTTTGAAGTGTATGGGCCAGCTATTTTGTAGAGTGTCCCTCAGTTTGGGTTTGTTGGCTATTTCCTCGTGATTAGATTCAGGTTATGCATTTTTGATGGGAATTCTACAGAAGTGATGCCATATCCTCAGTATATCACCTCCTAAGGTACATGATATCCAGTTAAATATTTTGAGTGTCCACCCTGCTGCCTGTCTCCCCAACAGGCCATGAGTTCTTGAGGACCCTAGCCCACCTTGATTTTCTCCAGCTCTACTGATAACCTCCCCCACCCCTCCAATCTCTTTGTAGCTTCTTTGGTTTCTATGATGCAAATGAGACGGTCTTGGAGATGGAGGAACAACTGGTGAGCCTCCTGGGATTTCTTCCCCTGTCTTCCTGCACTGTCCCACCTCCGGCTGTAACCCTCCCTGCCACTGACCCATGAGCTGAAAGCTTCACCCTGTGGGGAGTGGGCCTGGGGCACCAGCAGGAACTCACTTTTTCTCTCCCTGTGTCTTTCTTCCATGCCCCTTCACCCACCTCGAAGGTTTATCTGCGAGATTCCTTTGGGTTGAAGACTCTCTTGGCCCGTGGGGCCATAGTGAGGTGTCCGATGGCTGGGATCTCCCACACAGCCTGGCACTCCAACCGCACTCTTTATGAGACCTGCATTGAACCTTGGCTCTCCTGAGGATGTCCCCAGGATCCCCCAGGATCTCCCTGGCCCAGAGACCAAGTGGTGGCCTTGGAAAGCAGATGTCAGGCTCTGGTGTGCCTGTGACCACCTCATTGCTCCCACACTGCCCCCACCAACCAGGGCTCCCAGGAACCCCCTCCTCTGCTCCTCCATGAATGACAAATCCTGGTCTCCCCACCTCATATCCTCTCATTTGGGGGTTGCTCCATGCTCTCCTATCTTCCCAAGGCCTAGGTTGGGAAGTGAGAAACCAGGTTTTTAACTTGTGGCTGCTCCTGCTGCTGCTGCTGCTCCTCCGTCTCTGGCTATATAGGAGGAGAACTCAGCCCCTGCCTATCACAGGGGTCTCCTTCCAGGCCACTCAGGACATTTTTAGCTTCTATTCTTCCATGTTCCCTTTTCCTCTGAACTCCCCTGTCGTTAGCCCTCCCAACCCCCAGGAAGGGACTACCCATTTGAGGGGTTCTGAGGCTCCCCTATGGGGACAGTTCCATCCTTGAAGTGTCAGTGTTGGGGAATATCTGTGGCCTGTGAGGCCCATCTCAGGTTTGGGGATCCCCCAGTCCCTATGTTTAGTGTTGGGGTACCCCCTGGGAGCCTAGTTTCTTTGAGGCCCCAGCCCCTCTTTTAGCTAACCTTGAATGGGTGTTACCCCTGTATTTATGGAAATAAAGTTCCATTTCCTCAGTGTGGCTTGGCTCATTTCCAGGTGAGGGGGACCTGGCTCCCCAAGGAGGGTGAGGTTGGAGAGCCTGAGGCCTGGGTACCCGGATGCCTGGTGTGGGGTGGGACCCCCTTGGTGTTTCCGCTCTCTCAATGCCCATTCTGTGTGGGTTCCTGATTCTCTGCGGGTTCTTTCCTGCTGAGGACAATTCTCTTCCTGTCTCTGCCTAAGATTGGGGGGCTGAGCCCAGGGCTCCATTGGTTTGTGCCCAAGCCTCATGGGTGGAATGTCTGTGCCACCCCAAGGCTAGACAGGGGGCTAAGGGTCAGGGTGGGCATTTGTTGGGCCCCTTTTTGACCTTTGCAGACCAGAGCTGGGTGAGGGGCTGGACAATGAGCCTCCTCTTCCTTGAAAGAAGGAATTTTGGTGGAGACAATAGAGCCCTGTCTGCTCTGGCATGGGGGGTGGTAGCTGACTCAACTCTGCTCCCCCTAGGCCCTAACAAATGTCATCAAGAAATGGGGGCAATCTTTCCCTAGTGCCCTGGGCTGCCTGCCCTGCCCCTTTGTGACGACTTGCCCTTCTTTTTTCCCCCAGCTGATCTTGCCTCTTCTCCCATGACCTGACCCCTTTGTTCTTTGCCAGCTCCGTCTCTCTCCTTGCCCCTCAATCCTCCCCTAGTCTGTGTTGGGTTGACGTGGGAGGCGAGGGCCAGGGGGTACTGGTGGTGTTACAGAGCCAGTAACCTCTGCTGATTTGGGGGGTCCTGAAATAAGGGGCCCCCGAGGGTTGGGAAGATACTTCTGGGGGCCCTTTGCTGGGGGGGGGTGAGGGTAGTGGGAGTTGGACCCACTGAGCTCACCAAGCTGGAGCCCTGGAGGTGGCTTGTGGGAGGGGGCAGGAATGGGAGGACTCTGTCTGGCCCGGCCCCTCCTCTCCCTTGCAGCCTGCCCAGCCCGCCCACCAGTCTGAGCTGCTGCTGCTGAGGCTAGTCTGCCTGAAGTCTCCGGGAGAGAGGGAAAGAGGTGGGGAGAGAATGTCAGTGGGGAAAGAGTGGGTGTCAATCAGAGCCTTGGAGGCAATGTGAGTTGGGGGGTGTTGGTTTGAGGGTGTGGGTCCGGGACGTGAGGGTAGTAGGAATGTGTTTAAGGTGTGGAGGTTCCAGGTATGTGGGTTTGTGTGCAAGGTGTGAGGGGGTGTAATGGTGACCATCTGAGGTTTTGAAGGTAGGAAGATTAAGAAGAGGGCATGTCAGAGATAAGAGGGTCATGAGGGGAGGGTTAACTGTGTGTAGAGAGGATTGGGTTTAGATAGGTTGGAGGAGAGGTGCGAGCAGTGTGTCAGAGTGTGGGCTTGTATGATGCCGCATGGACCATGATGTGCTAAAGTGTTAGTTAAATGTACATGCAGGTGTAGACAATCCTGGTGTCTAGAGCAAGTGTGTACAAATGAACATCCTGCTCTCCTTAGAGGGCACCAGCAGACTGCTCTTGGAGGGCTGGAGCTGGAGAATTTAATAGGAGAGGGGAAGGGCCTCCAATAACCTCTTCTTGCCCGCAGCTGGCAGAGTCTGGTGTCAAGGAGAATCATGGGGTCCAGGGCTGAGCTGTGCACTCTCTTAGGCGGACTTTCATTCCTCCTGCTATTGATGTCTGGCGAGGGGGCCAAGGGTGGATCCTTCAAAGAGAGGTGACAACAGAAGGGGCGGGGCCAGGGGTGAGGTCTTCAGGAAACCTGCTGGGGTGGGGCTTCACAGGTGGCAAAACAAAGTTAGAAGTTTAGAATGGGGGTGAGACTGTCACCTTGAGGGACTGGGGGGCCTCAGTGGACCCTTGAGGGAAGTGGGACTTCTGGCTCCCCAGGGCCTGGCCCACTCAGTGTCTCCCACCTTCTCCCACATGGGTGCAGTCAGGGAGTCTGCTCCAAGCAGATGCTGGTGGTCCCACTCCGTTACAATGAGTCCTACAGCCAACCGGTGTATAAGCCCTACCTGACTCTGTGCGCTGGAAGGCGTGTCTGCAGTACCTACAGGTGAGGGATGGGAGCCTGCACCCTGAGGTCTCTCAGGAGGAACCCCAATAACCCTGACCAGGACGCATATGCAAATGTCCAGAGCTGGGCGCTGTGTTCCAGGACCACTTACCATGTGGCGTGGCGGGAGGTGAGGAGAGAGGTGCAGCAGACCCACATCGTGTGCTGCCAGGGCTGGAAGAAGCGGCATCCGGGAGCGCTCACCTGTGATGAAGGTGAGGCTGGGTCTTCCCAGCCTCTCGGGAGAAGCACTGGGTGAGGCTGGGGAGCCAGGCTGTGGTCCTGTAATGAACCCCCTTCCTGCGCCCGCAGCCATCTGCGCCAAGCCCTGCCTGAACCGAGGCGTCTGCGTCCGGCCAGACCAGTGCGAGTGCGCCCCTGGCTGGGGTGGGAAGCACTGTCATGTGGGTGAGTTAGCTGGCCCTCCCCTAGCGGTGGTGCCGGGACCTCCCTACCCGCCGGGGCTCCTGCCCCCGTCCCACCCCTCAGCCCCCTCCTCTTTCCGGTAACTAGACGTGGATGAATGCAGGACTGGCATCTCCCTCTGCTCGCACCGTTGCCTCAACACAGCAGGCAGCTTCACCTGTGGCTGCCCCCATGGCTTGGTGCTGGGCCCAGATGGGCGCACCTGTGCAGAGGGGTCCCCAGAGCCCCCAACCAGTG
This sequence comes from Equus caballus, assembly GCF_041296265.1. Taxonomy (NCBI): domain Eukaryota; kingdom Metazoa; phylum Chordata; class Mammalia; order Perissodactyla; family Equidae; genus Equus; species Equus caballus. Next base: position 35,135,707 of record NC_091703.1, read on the forward strand.
GCAGTATCCTCAGTGTGGCTGGTGAGCAGCCGGGAGTATGGGCAGCGGGGAAGGCTTGGGCTGCAGCAGGGCCCGGGCTCTGGTTATGTTCTCCTTTGTCCCAGTTCGGGAAGTGGAACAGGATGAGCACGCCCTGAGGCAGGAGATGCAAGAGCTGCGAGGGCGCCTGGAGCAGCTGGAGCAGGTGGGTGGAGGCACCTGTGGCCAGGCCTACAGGGCAGGGTGCGCCCCATTCCCCAACACCCTGAGGCTTCTTTCTTTGTAGTGGGCTGGGCAGGTAGGGGCCTGGGTCCGAGCTGTGCTGCCCGTGCCACCGGAAGACCTGCAGCCCGAACAGGTGGCAGAGCTGTGGGGCCGGGGCGACAGGATTGAGTCTCTCAGTGACCAGGTGCTGCTGCTGGAGGAGAGGCTAGGCGCCTGTGAGTCCCCATCCCCCAATAACTGCCCCCAGCTTTTCCTGACACCTTTCTCCAATTCAGTTTTCTTTTCCTGAAACCCTTCCCCCATCACTCTCTCCTCATACCTTCCCCAGATATCCGCACTTCATCACCCTTTCTTGTACCCTGTCCCCAACCCAGTGGTTCCATTTATTCTTGGTGCCCACGGTCCACTCCAGGCCGGAGGCAGCCCCGGAGGTCCACTGCCAACGTGTCTGCCCATCTCCTTGTCATTAACCAGGCTCCTGTGAGGACAACAGCCTGGGCCCAGGCCTCAATCGGCGAAGATAAGGAACCTCTGCAGAGCCCCTGCCCCCTAATTTATACAGAAACTAGACCCACTAATCCTCTGGGATTGGCTGCTGGGGGAGCTGCAGATAAGGTTAGCTGTCACTAAGGAGCAATGAGCAATGGAAACTTCGGAGAACTGAAGAAGGGGAAGGAAGGTTGTCTTGGCCCGTGTCCCTGAGTCTTCCGGCTGGGGCAGAGCCCCTGGGCGAGAACTGCTTCTTCAACTCCTTAACAAATGCAGCCAGAGAGTGCCCAGATCTCTCTCTCAATCTTTATTCTTGGTTTCTTGCTGTTAGCCAGATAATTAATAAAAACCAACCACGCAAAACTGGCTCCCACCCTCTCCTTTTGCTCCAGCCCACCTCCCCGGTTGTGGGCACACGTCTGGGTGGGAGGCAGGGAGAGGCTAATGCCACAGGGAGGAAATGAAAACTGGCTCAGAGAGGGGCAGCCTCAAAAGAAAGAAAAATAAATTAAAAGCCCTCCCATCCCCTCCAGCCAGGGTTCAGTTCCTTTTCCCAACTCCCCAAGGAGCGGAAGTGAGTGCAGCACCTGAGGTCTGCCTCTCCCCTTGTGTCTGCTTAGAATGGTACAGCAGGGCTGCAGGGGGCTGGGTGTGGCCAGGACCACTGAAGAACTGTACCACGGGGATAGGAGAAAGCAGAAATATGGACCAAACTGGCATCCAAGAGTGTGCTCAACCCTGGGCACCTGGGCATGGGCAGGGATGAGACCTCTGAGTGAGAAGAGTCCAGCCTCCACTGACAGGAGGCTCCAGGGGAGGGAGGGTGAAGGTGCCGAGGATGAGCCTGGGAGGATTGTTCCAGGCGTCAGCTTCCAGCCGCAGCATGAGTCTTCCTCCTCACAAACGATTGAGTCCATTGAGTCCATGGACTTGGGGTCGGGGGGGATTGTTCCATAGAATGTAGGGTAGAGAAGGAGAGAAGACCACAGAGGAAGAGGGGACACTGGGGACAGGATGAAGTGTTCCCACCGTTGTGTAGGCTGAGCCACTGGAGATGAAGGGGAGACAACCGTTTCACAGACAAGATGGCACAGGAGGTGAAGGTCAGAGTGGAGACTGCACCGAGGCAAGAGAGTCTGTAGGGGGAACTGGGCAGGGGCAGGGAGCGGTGCTGTTTCCACATTCACTTCAGAAGTTCAGAAGTTGAAGATTCCAAAGAGGAGAACAAATGGGGAGAAGGAAAACAGGGAAGAGGGCTTGGCCCTGCTTTAGGGCCCATGGGGCTGATGGTGTGGGGAGGAACGTAGGGGTAGATGGGAGGGGAACTCAGAGCGGGGCCTCGCCCATCCCTCCAGGCTTCTTCAGATAGTCACCACCACCCCGGCCATCAGTGGAGATTTCCCGGAAAATGGTCAGCATGGAGTGCCGGACTCTGTCAGCCAGAGCTGGAACGTCATCTGGTGTCAGCCCTTCTGTGGGCACTGGGGGCAGCACCCGTACCTGACATCGCCCTGGATGGGGGTTGAGCACCATCACAACCTGTCTACCCTGCCCTCTGCCCACAGGCGGGGCCCAGTTGCTGAGCTCTCCTGCTACTCCGCTCCTTAACCTTTCAGCTCTCTTCCCCCTACCCTGGACAACTGCTCCTCGGCTTACCAGCTGCCACCTGTTCTCTGAGGCCCTCCTGCACAAAGCCTTCCCCAAGCCCCAGTCCGGACACTTCCTCAGCACCCTTCCAGCCCCCATTGTTTAGGTTTAGCATTTACTGCCAAGTGTGACTCATTATAACTTTGCACACACAGATGTTAGCTTTCCCACCAGACAGTAATGGTTCCTCCTGGAGGCACCAAGTGTTAACCACCTAGCAGAGTATGGCAGGTGCTTAATAAATACTTATTGACTTATGGGGGGGGTCACACTAGATGATCCTGTGGACATCTCACAGTTCTGACACTGACTGATCCTCCTGCCTTATGGCCATGTCCCTCTAGCCTCTCCCATGGCCTTTTTGGCCACTCCCAACCCTGGATCTTCTCCGAGCCCTCACCTGAAGTGAAGCGGCGCTCCTTCTTGCAGTAGAAGTCTTGATAGGAGGACATGACTATGGGGACAATGGGAACCTGGGGAAGGGGAAAAGTGGATCAGCCCACTGCTCCCTCCTGAGACCCCAAGACAAGCCTCTGCTAAGAGAGGAAAGGATGGTGGGGGGCTGGGGGCTCAGCAGCAGAAGGGGAGGTAGTAACCACCTGGGCCTGCACTGCAAGGTGGAAGGCGCCGCGTTTGAAGGGCAGCATGGAGCCATTGTGGTTTCTTGTGCCCTCGGGGAAAACCCAGACCCGGACCTGGGGAAGAAAGAGGGTCAAGGAAGACACATACATATGGAGTGGTCAGAAAAGGGTGTGGTGCTATAATGGGACCTCTGAGGCCCATTGGCCCTGCATATCAGTTTATTTACAACTGTTCGACTCTATAACCCCCCATCCCCATTTCCCCAAGGTGACTCACGTCCTGGGTAAGCAGTGTCTGGGCAACCTCAGACATGACACTGATGGCATCCCCAGTGCGCTTCCGGTCGATGAAGATGACTCCTGCCAGCCAGCAGGCCAGCCCAGCAGAGCCAGCCCACAGTAGCTCACGCTTGGCAATGGGCACGCAGCGGCCCGGCAGAACCTCCATCATCCCTTGGGCAGAGGTGGGGGTAGGGTGAGGATCAGGGTGAAGGCAGAGTGTCACAGGAGGCAGCCCACTTTGCCCAGGTCATCACTCACACCACTAGGGACTAGAGATAAAGGAGGAGGGAAACCTGGGGAGGGGGCAGGGAAGCCCCGAGTGGAGGAAAGGGTGCCTAAAGGTATATAACCCTGCTTAGGAGGGCAGCTGTGCCCCAGGGAAAAAAGGCCTGGAAAGGGAGCAAAGGGGCAATATCCCAGATGAGGGGGAGTTAAAGATCTCTAGGGGAGGAGATTCTGGGGAAGGTTTCAGGAGGAAGGGCATGGCAGGGGGAGGTGTGCCCTATGGAGGGGTCTCACCAAGCAGGTCGAGGGAGCTCTGGTGGTTGGAGACAACGACGTAGGGTTGTGAGGGAGGGAAGTGGTGAGCCCCTCGCACCTCCACTCGGATCCCGTACAGGTATTTGATGTGGAGCAGCATCAGACGCAAGATCCTGTGGGGTCATGGCAAGGGGTTCTGGCGAGATCCCCTGACGTCCACCTGTATGCTTCAGCTCCCCCTACCCTACTGTCCTTCTGGAGATCCTTGCGGTCCTCTCCCCTTCCTTGTCCCTGGGCTTTCTCAATCTCTCCTACACACTCCATGCCCTCCCCATTTACTGCTAACTTCTGACCCTTAGGTTCCCTCATCACCCAGCAACCCTTGCCCCTCACTTCATGTTCTCGACGTTGCGTCCTCGCACGGCACACACAGGGATGGCGAGCACAGCCAGAAAGAGGATCCAGCCATTGTAGAAGGCCATCTTGAAGAAGTACTTGGCACTGGGGCTGCAGAACCACAGGGTAGGCAGCAGGAAGAGCAGCAGCAGGAAGAGCAGCAGCAGTACCGTCCACGCCCCTGGCCACAGCTCCATTCTGGCCACCTGCAAGGGACCGGGCAAGGGAGAGTGGGCCTGGTTCCTGGAAGGAAGCAGGGCAGGCAAGGTGTAGAAGGCAGAATTTGGGGGCCTATGAGGACAAGATCCAGAGACACAGGATGGGGTCAGTGCTCCCATTGAAACCTGCCCAGGAAGGCTCTCTAGGAAGGGAGTGGTGGGGATGGGAGCTTAGGATTGCTCTTTCACCCTTTTCCAGATATATTCAGACAGACAAGAGACACAAGACATGGACATCCAGGATCCACGACTAGAATATACAACTATGTACTGGGGGGATTTGGGGAGAAAAAAGCAGAAAAAAAAAAAGACATGGACATCCACAACTCACAGATACATGATAATAAAAAGACAATATAATGATAGCTAACACTTGTAGCTGGTAAGGGTCTTATGATGGTCTATACCTGTGCTATCTACTATGGTAGCCACCAGCCACATGTGGCTACTAAACACTTGAAATGTGGCCTAGTCCGAACAGAGAGGTGTTGGAAGTGTAAAATACACATCAGACTTCAAAGACTTTGAATGAAAAACAGAATGTAAAATATCCCTTTACTAATATTTTATATTGATTACATTTTGAAATCATAAATTGGAGATACTGGGTTCAATAGAATATATTATTAAAATTAATTTCACCCAGTAACTTTTATTCTTTTTTGATGTAGCTACCAGAAAATTAAAAATGACATATGTGGCTCACATTATAATTCTGTTGGACAGGCCTGGTCTATATACTATGTTAAACACTTAAATATGATCCATACAACTTACATTTTATAGGAAATAGGCCCAGAGCAGTTAAATAACTTATCTGAGGTCGTACAGCTCCTAATAGGCAGTTCCTAGCTTAACCCCGGCAGCTTGTGCTCCTAACCACCTGGTCACACTGTCGCTTGTATTTATATATGTATGAGTACACACAGCAGACACAGTGACAGTGACAAAACACCCACAGACATTCTCAAGGGCTCACTGGCAAGAATAAAGGCTTTGTCACCAAGGCAAACACAGACATACACAGTCATACAAAGACTGACCTATTCACACACACACACAAATCTACAATCATATCCAGTGACAGATAAAGGAAGATACACGCATACCCAGAAAAACCCCTCTACCCAGGCAGCCACCCCTGTTCCCAGATAAACCCATGCACATACCAGGAGTAGCTACAGCTACCAATCCTGCCTCCACAGGCAGGCAAAAAAATCCTACAGCTCCCTTCTCTCCCTTCCAACAACACCGGAAGCAATTTGGTCCGGCAGATACTGTGTGTGAGGCCTCAACAAGTGAAAAAATGAGGGCAGAGAGTAAAAGGGACATAACACCACCTGCCCTGGGAGAGCAACGAGCTCAGGAGGAAGAGGTGCAGTCATGCAGGAACCAGCCTTCTCGGCTCTTCCTCCTTCCTCCACTCTGCCCCACTGCTGGGGGCAGGCTCCCAATCACAAAAGGGGTGTTCTGGCAAATACCTGTCAATCTCAGCAAGGCCACAGGTACTCCCTTCCAATGACAGGAAGGTCTGTGCTCAAAGGTAAGCTCACTGCCAAGGGTGAAGGTAACAGGCAACCGAGGAAACAGGAGCCCCTGCCAGCTCTGAAGCAGTCAGCTTTCTGGGCTGCTCCATCCCACTGCCCTGGCAAGTTCACAACAGCGCCTATCTCTTCCCCTCCAACCCCTCTTCCACACAGCAACCATAGAGATTTTTCTGTAACACAAATCTGAGCATTTCCTTGTCTTGCCTAAAGGCCCTTCTTGATAAGTTGACTTCTGCTTACGCCTTTGGCCGCATCCCCACAAAAGCTTTTTTTGCTTCGGTTCCTTAGACACCCTGTGATCTGTCATGCTTCTGTGCCGTGACGTGCTGTTCCCTTTGGCTGGAACGCTCTTCCGCCTCTTCTTCTCTTGCTTCACACAGCTCAGTGTCACTTTTTGGAAGTCTTCCTGAATTCCCTGGAGCCTGAGTTTTCTTTACAATTTTATCTTGACTACAAGTTCTCAAAGTGTAGAAATGAGAATTCTTGGACCTCATCCAGATCTCCTGAATCAGGAATTCACTAATCTGTAGTTTAACAAGCCCTCCAGGTGAGTCTGATGTGCACATGAGTTTGTAAACCACTGATCTTGACACCATATTGTGTGTACCTGCTCTCTGACATTTTTGTTTCCCTTCCTAGTCTGTAAGCACCTTGAGGACAGGGACTCTATCTTATCCCCAATGCCCAGGAAAGGAGGAGGCAGAGAAAGCGCTCAACAAACATTTGCTGGACAGATTATAAGGCTGGATACATATCCACACTGCCATAATTAATGACATATATCTGATCACGAATCAGATAGCCACCCTCTTGAGGACTATTAACTACTATTAACTATGAAAAGAAAAGGCACCAGGAAAGCAATGAACACACCAAGCCTAATAGTAACTTACTCTGAATATACACATAGAATACACGGCCATGGTGAAGGCAGTGACAACAATCAAGAAAGGACCTACCATCTCCCCAACAAGAGAAACATACAGAATGGGGATCAACATGCCACAGGGGAAAGATGCTACTGTCATCAAATACATGTCAACAGTGCAGGGTCAGGGACAGATAATGTGCATGGCAGGACTGCCCTGTGGCATGCATTGAGCTCCATGGACACAGACACCGGAGAGATAATGTGCATGAAGAGACACAGGCCAGAGAGATCAGCAAAGTAAGGCATATGGGATGGTTCTTTGGGGACTCAGAGGCCCAGTTACTTTCTTTACTGCATGCTGTAAAGTGACCCTCTCCAGAGCAGAAATGTCCAAGGATTTATAAACACAATGGAGTGCCAAATCGGTTAATGAGCACAGGGCTCACAAAATATACTGCCAACAAAATTAGGACATATGTATTATCTGTAATGAGAAGCACACATGCTATGGCTGTGTCACATCAGTGCATCATGCAAAGTCACAGGCTTATTTGTGGTGTGAACCGTGACTGTGAAACACATACAGCAAAGAGGCCAATCCCATCACAACATGAGTGTGTGCTAGTCCGTGAAGTCACAGGATCCCACCCATGAAGAGTACTGTATACAGCAGGACCATGGACATAACACGTGAGCCGAAACAAGATAAGGTACAGTCTTTACACACTAAAGTAAACATGCATAAACATAAAACGTGCAAGAAACATGAAACCACATAATAGATGCAATATATGAAAACTCACACACTTGAACATGTCAAGACTGGACACGAGACATAAACATAACATGAGAATGAGCAATTCTGATGGAAAATAACATGATTTCTCCACAGCTCATGGATAGCAGAGGGATAACCTAGCCACACACAAGCCATTAAACATGTCAAAGGCACACCGACTCAGTGCAGAAAACATGGCCCCCACAAGGTATCTGTGTGTTAGTAAGGGTCTAGCACAGTGTGGAAGGCCACTGAGAAATAAGAGGTCCTGTGGCTAGCTGGAAATAGAGGTGTCTCAAGGCATTCCTAGGAAGCAAATTCTGTTGGGGAAAGGAGGGCAATAAACCGCCTTCTCCCCACCACAACCCCCCAAGAGTCAGTGGGGCCAAAGGACAAGAAAGGAATTGAGGAAGGTGTGGAGAATTCCCTCTCCAGGATTCTCTGTCCACACCCCCATCCCAAATTCAGAGTCTCCATCACTCCTCCCTCTTGTGTTTCTTCCATCCTTCCTCCCTCTCAGGCCCCCTTCTCCTTTCCCCAGCAACCCTCTCCCCAGTCAGCCTCATCCTTTTCCTAGCAACATCCTCTCCCCAGTCCGCCCTCCCAGACCCAATCTCTCCCCCATCCCCACCTCCACGTCCCTTTCAGCACCCTCCGCCCTCCTCCTCCCATCCCTTTCCCGCCCCCACCTCAGTGGGGTGGGGAGCCTGGGGGGCTGGCCCCCTCCCCAGCCAGGCTGCGGCAGCGGTGTTGGCGGGTGGCTGTGTCTCTGCCTCGGTCGGGGTGTCGGTGCCAAGGGGGCGACAGGATTTGGGGGTGTCCTAGCCCCGGCCGATGGAGGGGAGGTGAGAGTGGGAGGCTGGGCCCATAGCGGTAGGAACGGTGGGGGGTTGTCCCCCTAGCTCCCTCCCTCCCTCCCTCCCTTCCTGCTGTCTCTCTGAGGGCTGGGTCTGCTGCTGCCGCTATCCCCCCACCCCTCCCCACGCCTGCAGGTTTCCGGGGCTGGCCAGGAAGTAGGGGGCGGTGATAGGCGGCTTATTCTGCCAATCGCCTCCCAGGGCATCTTCTCACTTCTATCAGTCTCCTTTCGCTAGCTCCGCCCCACGAGAGCTCAGCTGGACTCAGCCTCTGTCTCTGGCCCTTTCTGGCTTCAGCTGCATGTTTTTTTCTCCAACTCCCTTTGGCCACACATGGCTTGAGTGTCCCTTGGTGCTTTATTCCTTCCTCGGCCCATTCCTTCTCCTCTTTCTCCATCAGCTCTCCTCTTGCTGCCACTTTTACTTGGTTTCTTCTGTTAACTCCCCTATCTGCTGCTTCCCTCCAACTCTTCTCCCAGACCCCCTTTCCTGTCCCCCGTTCATTTCCAAATATTTATCAAGCACCCACTATATGCCAAACACTGAGTTCTTCACCTCTCATCTTTTTCTCTCCAGGACCCCATCTTGCCCACCTTACCCTCCAGCCCTCTTGTCTGGTCTCTTTGCCCTTTGCCCCCGCCACTAGCTCCCAGCAGTCCAGGTCTCCCCTCCCCCTCTCTGATCTTTAAAGGGAAGGTTTACTCTCAGGCCCTCTCCCTGCCCCTGTCCTTCCATGCTTTTTGACCTAAGTACTTTTTCCTTCCTAGTTCCTTCCTATCAGTCTCCTTAGTCACCCAAGCTGAGACAACCCCTCTCCCCGACATAGAATTTGGTTGCATCTTTTCTTCCAATATAAATTGGGTATTAGCGTTGCTTCCTTGGAAAAAAAAGTGAGGAAGAATGCTCATCCCCCATGAGCATGCCTCCTTATTTTGTGGCCATGTATTAGCTCCCTTTCCAGCCCGTTCCCCTCTTCCCCATACTCGCATTATCGTTTTACCAGGACCATTCACCTCTCCCTCTCAGTGACTTTTTTCCTAAAACTCCTCAGGTCTCCTGAACCCTCACCTCCCCAGCCCTCCTATAGGCAACTCTCAACTTCTCATCTCGCCTCACTTGAGTCTGGTGGGGCCTTTTATCAGGGTGTTGCTGACCAGCCCTCAGTCTGTGGCTGCGCCCCGCCCCCGGGCACACCTTTGCTCTGCGAGTTTACGGGCCCTGAGGGAGAGAATGTAAAGAACACTGGGAGTGGGAGGACTGTTACCTAGTTCTGCTCCTTGGGCCACAGTGAAGGTCACTGACTGCAGAAAAGGCCCAGACTCGTACGAAAGGCTCAAGCTCTGAAGCAGCTTGCTCAAGTCCCAGGGGTCCAGCCCAGGAGGAAGACCCCAGTTCTGCTGGGCACAAGAAAGGGGCGGGTCTAACCCCATTCCGCTTGCGGGTCGCCTAGAAAGGGGCGGGCCTTGCCCTTTCTGCACCCACTCACAAAGGGGTGGTGCTAGACCTTTTCAGCTCTTAAGGTTTAAAACGGAGTCGAGGTCAACTCTGTTCTGTGTCACATTAAAAAGGGGGTGGGCCTTCCGTTCAGTTGTGCTCTGTAAATCACCTAAAGAGGGGAGGGCTGAGTCGTCCAGCCGAGGGAGAGAGGTTAACACCAGCGCCGCAGATCGATGCTCGCACCATTCAAACGTCGGGCTAATCCCAGTTCTGCTCCTTTTTTCACTGAGAGGGAAGGGCGGACCCAAATTCTGCTCTCTACGTCTCGAAAGAAGGCAGGAGCCATTTTGAACCCTGCGACCCTAGTATTTGCCCACTTTTCCCAGCTCTCCTCCGTCTTTCCCGATCCTGGCCAATGAGGGGCGAAAGAAATGGCCCAATCAGCCGAGAGAGACCACAGCCGGAAGACCCGGATGAGGCCGAACCGAGGCCTTTGAACCCCAAACCCCGCCAATTGTAAAGCAGTCACGAGGGCGACAAGATAAAGGTGAAGGGGTAGGACCAGAAAAGGTTCAACCCTTCTAGGATTGGCCCACCCCTTCCCGCCGCCCGCTGCGCACGCGCATTTCACCCAACCACCATTTTCAGTCGAGTTCTAGCCAATCAATTGCTTTGAAGCCGTACGCTCCAAAGTCCAATAGGAATCTGGACATTCTTTGAAAGAGGAAGTGAAAGAAAGAAAGGGGCTTATAGAGGCCGAGGTTATGTAGTCCCGAACCAATTGCTTCTGGCCTTTGGTTATGACTGGCAGCTATTCAGACGAATAAAGCCGTTCCTGGTCGGGCGACAGGACGTATGGAGTTGTTACCAATCTCTTGGCATTACATCCTGGCTGCAGCTGAATCAGCCAATAGTCGTTGTGCAAGGGCAGGACCGCGCGAACTTCTTCCCGCCCCTATCCTTTGGACCAATCCTTTCTTTTGAACCCTGTGTGACTGGCAGCACTCAGGCCAATCGTGACTTAAAATCCTTGAAGTCTGCCCAACGAGCGTGGGCAGGAGGCGGCTTCTCGCTTGTCGGGGCGTGTGCATGTGTGTTTTGGGGGATTAAGGGGTACGCGGGGGCGAAACAGAACCGGCCATGGCAGCAGCGGAGGAGGAGGACGGGGTACCTGAAGGGCCAAACCGCGAGCGGGGCGGGGCGGGCGCGACCTTCGAATGTAATATATGTCTGGAGACTGCTCGGGAAGCTGTGGTCAGTGTGTGTGGCCACCTGTACTGGTGAGAATCGGGGAGGGGGGCCAAAAGGATTGGGGCTCACCTCCGTACTCGGGAGGCTGGGGACGGGGGGCACACCATACAATCATACACATAATCGGAGGCCAGATCCCTATAGATGAGGCTCGAGGAGGGGACATAAGTCTTTTCAGTTGGGCAGAAGGGTCACGTCTGTAAAGACGAGACCTGTGGAAAGGCGAGTCTTAGGAGCTGGAGCGTATGGTGTGTTAAGACGAAGTGGGCCGGGAGTGGGTGGGCACTTCACATCTGTACAGGTAAGACCCGAGTCACCTTACCCTAGGGAAGCGAGAGGTCTTAGCTGTACAAGTGGAAACGGATTAGACTCAAAGCATAGGGGAGGCATGCACTGAGTGCTGACTGGGGGAGACCTAGGGAACGTGGGCTCACGTTCAGGTGAGAGATGGGAGGAGATATGGCAAACCTGAGGACAAGGGCCTTGATGGGTTAAACGGCTGTGCAAAGAAGGACTTTATTGGGCATGGAAGAGAGGAAAAGGAGTAGTCGGGGAAGGTGCTGGTAGAGGGATTTTGGTTTGAGACTGATGGGGGCAAGGATGGGACTGGGGGTGAAAGAGGAGATCTGAAAAGGGGTGGTTGAAGAGACCTGGAAATTAAAAGGCAGAGAAGGGAGGGCATGAGGATTTGTGAATGTGTGTGTTGGAGGAGAGGCGAGAGGAGAGAGTTGAGTGTTTTGAGGATGGATGTAGCTTTAGGTGTTGAAGATCAGAGAAGCAGGAAGGTCAAGTTGGCTGGCATGGTAGAGGTTGTGGAAAATAGGAAAAGAAACAGCAGGTAATACCTGGGAAGGGGGACGAAATGGGCCTCTGTAACGTCTGGTCTGTGTCTGTCTTTTCTGTAGCTAGTTTGACCTTTTTTTTTTTCTTCCCCCATCCAGTTGGCCCTGTCTTCATCAGGTGCGTACTCAGAGGAGATGAAGAGGGAAATGGGGAGGTCTGAGGAGCTGGAAGACCCTCCTGTGTACTGGAAACCACTTCATTTTTTCCCCCCAGTGGCTGGAGACACGGCCAGAGCGGCAGGAGTGCCCGGTGTGTAAAGCTGGGATCAGCAGGGAAAAGGTTGTCCCCCTTTATGGGCGAGGGAGCCAGAAGCCCCAGGATCCCAGGTGAGAGAGAGGAGGGAGATGGTGCTGAGGGAAGGTGGAAGGCTTCTGCACTGGGAGAGGGATGTGGAAGAGGAGAAAACATTTCCTGTTGACACTCCCTCTCTTCCTCAGATTGAAAACTCCACCTCGCCCCCAGGGCCAGCGACCGGCTCCAGAGAGCAGAGGGGTGAGTCTTGTCTGATTGTGTTCCTTCCTTGCCAAAGACTTGCCCAATTCCCCTCTGACTTTCTCCACCTCCCTAGGGATTCCAGCCATTTGGTGATACTGGGGGCTTTCACTTCTCATTTGGTGTTGGTGCTTTTCCCTTCGGCTTTTTCACCACCGTCTTCAATACCCACGAGCCATTCCGCCGGGGTACAGGTAAGAGCCTTCCCTCAGCCTCTACCAGGGAGCCCTCTGGATCCCCTCAAGCCCCCTCCCGGCCTAGGAGTGGATGCTTCTGCAGCTTTCCTCTCTCCCACAGGTGTGGATCTGGGACAGGGTCACCCGGCTTCCAGCTGGCAGGACTCCCTCTTCCTGTTTCTCGCCATCTTCTTCTTTTTCTGGCTGCTCAGTATTTGAGCTGTGTCTCCTTCCTGCCCACCTCCAGCCAGAGGAGAATCAGTATTGGGGGTCCCTGCTGACCCTTCCTTATTCCTGGACCCTCCCCCCAAGCCCCTCCATTTCTATTGGCTAAGGCCCACCCCAGCCACTCTCTAGGAGGGTGTGAGGAGGAGGAATGACATCTGTGCATAGGATGGGAGAACCTGCTCTGAACTGCTCACCCAGTAGCATCATAACTCCCAACTCTGGGAGAGGAGGACACACTGAAGAGAACGTTTGCTTCTCCTCTCACCTGATCTTTTGCTTTCCCCTAGATTTCTTGATTTGATGTTGAAAGGTGGGCAAGGCTCCCTCTGACTCTTCCCCTCTTTCCCTTTGTTGATTTAATTTAATTTTCCTCTCCCCAGTGTCTAATATGGGTTCTAACTCGAAGTGCTTCCTTTCCCTCACTACCTCCTTTATTACAAATTCAATAAACAAAGTGAGATATATTGATGGGAACTCTGCCCACCTTTGTCCTTCCCTGCTTCCTCCCAGGAAAGGAGCATCTTCTCCTCAACTTGAGTAGATGTTTGGTGTGGTGTGGGCAAGGGTAAGGGTGAGCCCCTTTCCTTGAAGGCTCTCAAGGGTGCAGGGGGTCAGGGCATCACAGACACACACAAGAGCAAATCGGACAAAATGTGTCAGGTGTTTACTCATCACTGGGAGGCTCTGGTTGTGGAAGACAGTTTGGCGAGGTGGGGTAGAGTTTATACAGGGGAGAACTGGTCTGGGGCCAGAACATAGTGTGGGAAAAAGAAAAGGAAGCTGATGGACGGGGTCTGGTTGTGGGCCTCTCAAGGCCCTCCTGCACTGCTCTCGGCTGCCTCAGGCTCCTCTGACTGATTCAGCTCTGCACGCTCCTCCTCCTCCTCCTGGTGTTCTGGGACCTTCCTGGGGAGGAGTATTGGGGAGAATTCTGCACATGGTTTCTAGCACTCCGTCATTCCTCACCCATTTCCCTCCTTGCCGACTGGAAGCCCCAAGTCTGAGGTGTCTGCCTTCTCCACTCACCGCTCCTTTCCTCGTTGTTGCCTCCTTCGCCACATGATGGCGCCGATGAGCAGGGCGGCTGTCCCCAGGCCTCCTAGGATCCCCAGGGCCAGGGCTAGGGTTCCCAGCCCCGACCCACCCACAGAGCCTGTAGGGAGATGGGGAGAATTGAGGGCACAGCCCCACCACTCGCCATTCCTCTCTTGTTGACCATCCCCCAAGTTATGGTGGGGTCTGTCTGCTGCTCTCTGACCTTATCCAACCCCTCACCTGCAGTTGGCCCCTCCTCGCCTGTTTCTGGAAAACAAAGTGGGAGCAAGTCAGAAGGGAAGGCTTCAATTGGGAGAGGGCTATTTAGTGGGAGTCCCAGTGGAGTCCTGCCCTTTCTTCAGTTCGGAGGGGTGAGGGGACAGGCTGGGCTCCTCCCTTGGTAGGGTTTGGGTGGGGCAGAGGAGGCCTAGGTGTGGGTGCACTGTGGGAGGGGTGGGGTGGCTCTTGGGGACGATGCCAGAATGGGGTGGGGAATTGGAGCCTGCACTGTCCCTCAGCCCAGTCCCGGGGTCCCTGGGCTTTGGAGAGAGATCTCCTCACCAATGATGCTGATGCTGACAGCACGGCTTTCCTGGGGCCCGTGGCTGGGATGGGTGGCCACACAGCTGTAGGTGCCCTGGTCTTGAGGCCCTACGTCAGGGAGGAGCAGCACAGGGCTGGGGGGAAGGGGCAGGGGTGTGCCCTGGTGGGGGGAAGGGAACAGGAGACTGTTAGAGCTCCTGTCCACACATCACATACTCCTGTCCTTTTGTCTCCGCATCCTCAGATACCCTGTTTTCCTCCCCAGTTCCTTGCCTGCCTCTTTCTCCATGAACCTCCTGCCCACCTAGTTGCCAATTATGTATCTACCTCCCAGCCCCCTCTCTCCAGGTAACTCACGTCCTTGATCCAGTGGATTTGAGGAGGGGGCTGGGCAGGGGCTTCACAGGTCAGGGTCACAGTACTACCAGGAGCTACTGCTCCACCTTCTGGCTCCACCATCAACTGGACCTCCTTCAGAGGCACAGGCTCTGGAGGTGGGAAGGGGCATGAGGTTGAGTTACACCTGTGTGTGGTCCCAGTGGCCATGGGCTTAACCCTTCCCTCCCTGAGGGCCACACTTTCAGAATGTGCTCTTCCGAGCTTGGGGCCCTCCCCACCTCTGCCCTCACCCCAGACAGTAAGCTGGAAGGGGGCCGTGTGTAGGGCTCGGCGCCGGGGAAGGCTGGGGCTGAAGCTACAGGAGAAAGTGGGGCGGGGAGCACCCCCCCGGGCTGGGGTCACCATCAGCTCCGACTGGAGTGTGAAAAGCCCTGTCTCAGGGTGTCTCCTGGTCTCTTCCTTCACAGATGCTCCTATGGTGTGGGGAGGACAAGGTAAGACATCCCAGGGTAGGTGTGGGAAAGGGATCAGAAAGAAGGCAGCTAAGAGGGCAGACCTTGGACTTACCTTTCCCATCAGGTATCAGGGGTTTCCCTTCCAAGTGCCAGCTAAGAGTCCCAGCAGGGTAGCTCCCCTCAGACACACATGTCCCCACCTAAGGAAAGAGTGATCTCATCATCTTTGAAAATAAGAGACTCCATACACATACACACAGCTACACTCCCCTCCCATGCTCAGGACCACTTTCTACTTCTCCCCCTTTCTCCCACTACCTTATTGGGGACACCAGCCGTGAGTTCAGAGGCAGGATCAACAATTTCTGGCTTCCCAGGAATCTCTGAAGGAGGGAAAAATCCAATCAGAGGCTGTGGCTTTGAAGATTCTCACACCGGGTATGGGAATGAGGGTAGCTGAAGTCAGAGGGTCTCACACCAGGGCCAGGGAGCCACTGGCTGGGGTTGAAGGCTTTTCCTTAGTTGAGGGGTGGGCCTTGGAGAAGACCCTGGAACCCTTACGGTAGACTCGGACTTGGTAGTTGGACTTGGTCTCCTTTCCATTCCTGCTTGTTGCCCGGCACCGGAAAGTCCCCTCATCCTGGATCCCAACAGTAGGCAGGAGGAGGGAGCCGTTGGGAAGGATACGAGCCACGCTATCCCAGGGACCTCCCTGGGGAGACAGGACCTTCCAAGCTTCTGTTCGGCCTGTGTTCTGGGGACAGAAGAGAGGGGCCTAAACAGTGCATGCCCTTTGGGAAAGGACTGATGAGGCAGGGAGGTGGGGATGGAAATCGTCACTGTTCTCTCCGGAAGTGGGAAGGTTGCAACAGGAGCCCCGCTTACCAGTTTCCATTCCAGCTGCTGGGGTGGTTTCTTGGGAGCCCCCTTACAGTTGAGCACCAGTGGCTTCCCGATCCGGGCTGTGATGTTTTGACTGCCGACTACTGCCCCTGGGAGACAGCACCACAGTAGAGGGGCAGGTAGAACATAGGGGCTAATAAAACTAGAACAGGGTGGGTGAGGGAGCTTGAAAAGCAGTGCCCGGGTTCCAGGAAAGTTCTGGGGAGATTTTGGGGGGTGGGGGGTGGAGTGCTTTCTGCAGGGAGCGTCAGTGTCGGCGGCAGTGGCTCACCCCACAGACTGAGCACCAGCACCCAGGCTCCGGCCGCTGCCCCTGCTGCCATCCTGCTTCCTGCCCAGGCTCCTGGCTCTGTCTGCCCCTCTCAGTGCTGTGGCCACCGCCCTAGGTTGGGCTTGCACCCTCTTTCCTGCCCCCTGCCCCCATCTCCCCATCCTCTCCCGTCACAGGGAATGCTAGGAATTCATGCTACTTGGACAAGAGTCCTTCAGGTACCAGGAGAAACAATTATCACCCCACCCCTGGGCACTGCCAGCCTCTGGGCACAGCCACATCCGTGGGGGTGGGGAGTACACCTTCTAGGGTCTCTTATCCCCTCAAGACCCCCAGCCTATTCCATCAGTCCACAGAGGGCGGGCTGCCTGGTGGACCACTGGGGTGCCATTTTGGCTAGGCAAGATTGCTAAGCAACAGGGTTCAGGCCAGGCTGTTTCCGTGGAAAGGAGGCGAGGGTGAAACGTGGGGCCTGGGTGGTGAGGGCAAGGCTGGGGGACTTGGGAAAAACCCCGTTTGGGGATTTTTGAGAAAAATATTTTTTTTTTCTGGGGTTTCTCATGTTTTTGAAAATAATTCTCAACTAAACCCAGGGAAAAAAGAAATTTCTTTATTTAAAACTGCATTTTTTTTTCTGTGAAACTACAAGTTTACAAGTGAGGAGAGAACTGCCCCCAGCCCGTGCCTCCCGCCCCCCCCACCCATCACACTCCCAACCTGCCCCCCAATCCTGCCCGGATCTTTGACGGGAGGGGTTCCCCACTATGACAGTCTTGTAAAATCCTGAGGCTGTTTGAGGGGTTCAGATGGTAGGGCTCAGGGCCAAGGATGGGAGAGTGGTGATTTGACTTTCCCCATACCTGGCTTTTGCAACCTCCCTCCTCTCTCTCCCCACCCTCTTGATTTTGGACTGAGAAAACAAAGATACCTCATTTCTGGGGAAATTGAGGGAGATACATACACAAGCAACCCCAACCCATATTTAACATATTTGGCAATAACCCCATCCCCATTCTTCCCCCTCCAATCTGCAAACAGTAGGTAAAACAAAAAAGACTTAAAGACATGTCACACACAGGGGAAGGTGGCATTTCCTCAAAATTACTAAGTCCAGCCCTGCCCAAGGGTCGTGGGAAGAGGGAGGAAGGCCAGCAGAACAAGCCCGACTGCCTCTACACGAAACGCGGCAGAAAGCTGCCTGCACAAGCAAAGATCACCTGGTTTTACGAGCAAAGGAGAACACTTAAGTCATTTTAGGGGGGCAGGTTTTGTGCCCTGCTAAATGTACTTTCTGATGGATAGGACTGGAGCCAGGCAGGCCTCTTCACCAGTTCTATTTGTTCCCCTTTGTCTTATGATCCCTTGGGCTATCACCCCTAATAGGGGAAAGCAAGAAATCAAAAAAAAAAAAGTCAACATATTTATAAAAACATCTACTTCCCCCAAACTAAATTAAAAATTAAGAACCAACAACAACAACAAAACAAAAAATCAAAAAAATACAGATGGATCCCAGGGTTTCTTTTTCTTTCATTAAAAAAAAAAAAGTTCAACCCCAAAGCCCAGTCAACAATTCCCTAAAGTAGCAGAAACTCCCTCCGAGGTAGATATCTGAGTCAGACACTCTCGTCCACCGAGCGATTCTATTGGTTTAAGATGAGCTGCGTATGAGGTAATAAAGCCGTCTGGAGGGGCAGGGGGTGGGGAGGCACAGGGGCGTGGCCCATGTCCTCTGTCCAGAAGTTGTGTCCCCATTTTTGGCATCTCTGGTCAGGCAGGGCTGGCGTCTCCACAGATCCCAGAGCAGATAAGTGGGGTGGGGGAGGGAGAGTGGGAGAGCCGAGAGAGAGAAAGAGAAACAGAATAGTTGTATGTGTGTGTATATGAGAGAGGGAGAGTGGGGGACAGAGAGAGGAGAAAGGGATCTGAAAGATAGGTGTGTGTGTTTCTGTGTAAGAAAAGGAGGGAGAAAAAAGACTGAAAGAAGGAAAAAAGGGGGAGACAGACCCCACTCTTCCTCTAGGGGACTCCATTCTCCCTGCTATGTAATCAGCACCCCCAGCACTGAGAGAGTCTGGTGGGGGAGGGACGACCCCATTTGCCCGTCTCTGTCTTGTGCTTCTCCTGTGTCTGGGGTTTGTCCTCTGGATGCCTGCGTCCTCTTCAAGAGTCGCCTTGTGAGCCCCACACCCCTGTAGCCCTGAGGGGCGAGATCAGTTGGAAGTGTCAGAGTGAACGCTCCCTGGTCCCTCTGTCGGGGATGTCACTGAGGATGGGGTCACAGCCTCCTGCCAGCCGCCGTTTGCCTGGGAAAGGAGAGAAACAGTTGGGGTAGGGCTCTGGGAAATCCAGTGTGGGGCACAACACTGCTACGGAAAAGGCCCTTCTGTCCTGGTGAGATGTGGAGAGAGGGGGCTTCAGGTATCCACTCACCCTCATTTCCCGAGGGCTGTACATCTGGCCTCCCCCGAGGTTATCCCCGTAGCCCCCTGGCCCCATTGAGTGTCGGAGTGATTCCACCTGCAGGTGGCAAAGGAGAGCATGACACAGTGAGAAGGCTCAAAAGAAGAAAATTCCAAATCATGAAGGGAGGGAAATCGAGTTTGGGAATGCCCTACCCAAGGGGACATGGGCCACCTGACCTGGGAAGCAGAGTAGGAATCTCCATTGAGCCCGGGCATCCCCAGAAACATGTCTCCAGATCCTGAGAGATTGAAAGAGCCGCCAGAGCCTTGGGGGAGCAGAGAGGGAATGGGGGAAGAGTATAACAGAGCCTGCGATCGCAGACAGGAGACTCACCGCAGCTCTCAGTTTCCAAAAAGCCCTCTGAACTAGCTCTCAGGGGGTATGCCACTACCCGCAAATTATCCACAAAACACTGCAACACTCAGAAAGAGCAGGCTGTTCCTGAGCCTCCCCTGGCCACTTGCTGGAAGAAAGGCAGAAGTAACTTTTTTGGAATGGCCTCTGTCCCCTGACATCCCCACCTCATCTCAGCTTGATCCCTCTCACCCCAAAAGGCCCCCTCTCTGCTATGATCCTGCTTAGATAGGAAGTGGGAACAAAAGCAGGAAGTGTGCAAAACAGCCAGCCAGGGTGGCAGTGGGATCCACCTGCGGAGGAAGGGGGTGTTGGGGAGCTGGTGCGGCTGTGGCCCCCCTGGGTGACTGACACGGCAGTTTTGACGGCATAGATGTTTGCCTCCTCTTGGAACTTTCCAATATTTTTCTTATAGCGAATCCGCTTGTTGCCAAACCAGTTGGAGACCTGTGAGGCATTGGGCAGAAAGGAGGGTCAGGTGGAAACCTTTCCCTCTGGAAGCCCCTCAGTCAATAGGATCCGAGAGCTTTACTGCCCGAAATTTCCTTCCCCAAGCCTCCCCAATACCTGAGAGACGGTGATTCCACACTTCTTGGCAAGCTCCTCCTTAGCCTCCTCACTAGGATATGGGTTACTCAGGTGAGAATAGAAATACTCATTTAGGACCTCAGTGGCTTGTTTGCTGAAGTTACGTCGTTTTCGTCTACAGAGGAGGAAGAAGGGTAGTGAGCACACTGGTGTTCTGGCAGGGCCTCCATGTTGCATAACTCCAGAGAGTGCCATGGTTATGGAATACTGTGTTGGGCAACATGGTGGCCTGGGGACTTGGAGAACACTGGGGAGGAGCCCAGTGCTGGGGGCCAGCCTGGGCCCCTGGGCCCCACCTGGCATCCAGGAAGCGGGAACGCAGGATCATGACCGCCTCGCAAGTGCTCTGCTTGAGCTGCATCTGGATGGCGCTGAACTTTCGATGGATGATGCTCACCATGCGTTCCATCTCCTTGGGTGCCACAGGCCGCGTGCGGCTCTGCTCCCTCAGCAGGTTCATGACGTGGGTCGTGAACTCATTACATGCCTGCAGTCGGGGCCAGTGGGCTGTGAGGAGGAGCCCTCTGGCTCTGGGATTCCCCACAAGAGCCCCTCCCTCCACCCACTCCAGCCTCCGCTCCTCACCTGCTCATACTTCTCCAGCTCTGAGTGGTAGATGTGGCGGATCTGGGCAAGTTTGCTGCGATAGTCTGAGTGTTCGATGGAGTTGTCAGGGGACACACCGCCCCCGGAGGCTGCAGCGGCTGCAGCTGCTGCTGCTGAGCCCCCCCCTTTCTCAGGCCCAGCCACACCCTCTGCCAGAAGCATGTTGTCCAAGCGCATCAGCTGTGGGTCCACCGGCTCTTCCTCTTGGGAGCTTCGAATGCTGAGGCCTAGTGTGCAGGCAAGTGGACTCAGGGACCCAGGGACCCCACACCCAGCTCTCAGCCCTGCTGGTGCCTCCTGGAGACCCAAGCTTCCAGGTTTTGGTTCCTTCTCCAATCCCCCTAGCAACCTTCCTAATCCCCACTTTCCTCAGGGCTCCAAGTTGTCAAGTCTTAGCTTAAATGCTATAGAGAACAGCATTCTATCCCCAGAGTTGAGGAATCAGAGGCGGACCCACATACCGGTTTTCTCCTTGATTTCACACAGGACGCTAAAGAGAGCAGGCTTCATTCGGTGGCAGTTTAGGGCATGTTTCCTTGGGAGGAACAGAGAGAAAAGTTGAGAAGCTACAGAAACAGAGTGGGAGTGCAGTGGGAGACCATGAGGGTGAGAGAGGGGAGCCTGGGAACAAGAAGGGAAACAAGAAAGCAGGACTGGGGGTGGAATGGAGCTGGGGGGGTTCTTAGGAAGACATCAGCTCATATAGGATGGAGATGTGGGGAAGCTGCTTGGCTTCAGGAAGATGGAGGGAAGGTGCAAGCAGCAGGCTAAGGACACCGTGGGTGGGCTGGGGGCTGTGGGGGATGGTCTAGAAGGGTTTAGAGGATGAATTTGGGGGTGACTGCAGAATTAAGGGTGACAAGGTAGATTTCAGAGGAAGAGAGATGGAGGCCTGGGAGAAGACTCAGAGTTTGAGGTGCCAGAGAGGAGTTAGGGGTGCTAAAGTGGGGAGTTCAGTATAGATGTGTATGGAGGGTCCTGGGACTGAGCAGGGCCAGAGGCTCTGATGCTCCTAGAGTCAGGCTGAGCAGGGGTGAAGGCTGGGTGAAGACCCTTGGAGGCTGGGCCATGGGTGGAGAAGGCTGGTAGGAGCTCTCGGGAGGGGTGTGGTGGTCCCCAGGTCTGGAGAGGAGTGGGGTGGGCTGGGTAGAGAGTTAGGGGAGAAGACAGCATAGCAGTTTCTTACTCTGGGAGCCAGAAGGGGGCTCTGGAGATGGAAGGATGTTCCAGAAGAGTATGGGGGTCAGTGAGAAGTTGGGGGGGGTGAGACCACCTGGGGGTTCCCTCTGGAGGTTTCAGGGCCTGGGGGTGAAGGGAGGTTTGAGAGGGATCTCTCATCTCAGCGCTCCCAGGGATAAGGGGAAGAGAAGAGAGCTGTAGGATCCTGAAGTTGGGGGGTGGGGGCTCCCAGAAGATTCAGAGCTTGTGAATGGGGCTTCTGCTGGCTCTGTGTGGGGTCCCGGGATGGGGGCACTCACTTGGCCTGGGCCTCGTCCAGGCTCTGGTCGGTGATGGTCATTATCTGCTGCAGAATGTCCCCGATGTCTTGCTTCCCTCGGCCTCCCGGGACCCCCCCGCTACCCCCACCGGGGTCTCCGCCACCGGGAGGCTCGCCAGGCCCCCCAGGTTCCCCACCCACCAAGCCCAGGCCCCCCCGGCCCCCGCCTGGAGGGGGCGGCCCCAGTAGCCGCTCGTCCATAGTTGGGGGGGGGCCCTGAGGCCCCCTCCCTGCTCCGCCCCTCCCCCCGCCTGGTTACTTCCCCCCCTAAACTCGCTGGGGCCGCTGCTCCCTCCGCCCCAACCCCCGCCCGTCTACCCCGCTCCCAGCTCCCCCGGGGGTTCACCCCGGCCCGGATGGGAGACCTGGGGTACCGGCTGGGCCCCCCACAGGAGACCCCGGCCCCCGGCGGCGGAGAAAATGGAGCCGGAGAGAGAGGAGGCCCAAGCGGGGGTGTGTGTGAGAGCGAGCGAGGAGGGAGGAGGGAGAAGGGGGGGGAGCGAGGGAGGGAGGCTGGGGGAGGGGAGCCGGGGAGGAAGAGGAGGGGAGAAGAGAGGAGGAACGGGGAGGAGCTGGGGGCGGAGAGACACACAGAAACAGAGGAACTGAGACCGAGTGGAGGAGGGGAGAGGGAAGGGGGGACGAGGGGAGGAGACTAGCCCATGGGAGGAAAAAAGGGAAGGCCCCGGAGCTGGACTTCTGTGTTGGGGGCTGGGGTCTT
This sequence comes from Equus caballus, assembly GCF_041296265.1. Classification (NCBI taxonomy): domain Eukaryota; kingdom Metazoa; phylum Chordata; class Mammalia; order Perissodactyla; family Equidae; genus Equus; species Equus caballus. Next base: position 35,158,263 of record NC_091703.1, read on the forward strand.
GCCGCCTGGGTTCTGAATCAGGGATCTCGGGGATGTGGTCTCTGGCCGCTGGAATGCCTGGGTTCACAGACATCCCAGTTCATATTTCTTGTCCTAATGACTCCTCTCCCTGTTCTATTTAATTAAAACCGGGAGAGGGGGGTTGGGGGGGGATAATTAGGGAGGTCTCCAGCCGCTGCTTAATGAGCCAGTAATTAACCAGCCAGGGAGGGGAGCTGGCCTATGGCCAGACTGAGGAGAGAAGCGGCCTCTGGCCTCACCTTCCTACCCTCCACCCGGCAGCCCCAGACACCAGTCTTCAGTCCAGAGGGGAATTATATTTATTCGTACAGTCAAAACATCAGACAGACTCAGAGCAGCAGTGGGGAGGGTGGGCAGGGCTAAATGTCCATTCACAGCCTGTAGGCCCCTCAGTCTTGGGACTGCGGTTGCTGTGGTGGGGGTGAGAGAAGAGTCTTTATCTCTTTGCTGTGCCCACTCTCCCTTCTTTTCTTATTGGGAAGAAGGGTGGAACACTCACTCAGGTCACAACCTTGGGAGATATGCCTTTTCTTGGGAGATGGAGGTCTGAGCCCTCAGATCCTGTCTAGTGGCTTGACTACTGGGGGTGTCCCCACAGCTCAGGACCAAGACTCCCAGCCACTCCCTGCGATCAGAGGAGGGGTTGTAGTATCCCTTGGTGGCTGGGATCTTCTCACTGCCTCAAGCTCCCATGTACTGGGGAGGGAGTTAAATGACCATCCTACCTTGACTATTCCTAAGGTTTGAGGACTTACACCCCCTCCAATTCCCAGGGAAGGTAGATGAAGGCGATGAATATTGAGATTTCTGATGAGTCTTCCAGTCTCTAGTGGCCCTGCCAAGCAGGGTTGATGGCATGCAACGGGCTGCCCAGCTTTGAGCCCCAGGAGTGCAGAGGGGCTGGTGTGGGGCTCAAGTCTCAGCAGGTGTGTGTGGGGGGCCGGGACCTTTGCTCCTCCATTCGACCCCCACCCTGAACTCTCAGCAGCAACTCCAGGAGCTCCTGCCCCCCTGGAGGTAGGGGAGGCTCTGACCGCTGGGCTTCCATCCGCTGGCACTGGAGGAGTGGAGGGAGGAGAGGGTGTTGGTGAGGTTCTAAGAGGAGCAAGCCTTAAAAGGAGCCAGGGCTGGTGTGAGGGGCATGTAGGACACCTGTGATGGGAATGGGGGGACTAGGGCCTGGCGAGGGGGCAGTTGGGGAGCAGGAGTGGTAGGTCCCAAAAGAGAACAGGGGCTAAGAGACCAGGAAGCCTGGATCTTGCCTCCTGGGAGGGTGGCTTACCTGGTGACTGAGGATGGTGCTATAGAGCTGTTCTCTGTCCTCAAGAGGCCGAAGTGGGGCTGGAACTCGGCTTGGGGGGTTCTGGGGGGCGTGGAAGGTGGCCCTCTGCTCCTCTAGGCGGCGGGACTGGGCCTCAGCCACCAGGTCCAGGAGGCGCTCAGTCTGCAGGGAGAGCAGGGAGGCCGAGCGGGGTCCCAGGGCTGGGGAGAGGAGGGAGAGGGCTCAAAGACTCACAGAAATTGGCAGACAGGAGTGGTGGTGGTGGTGGTGGGGGCAAGGTAAGGTGATTAGGGACTAGGGGACAGAGCTGAGGGGGTACGATGGGGAGTCCGGAGGAGGTGGGGAGAGGGTCCATGATGGAGTAGGCTTTGGTAATGGGATCAGGAAGGATATGGGCACCAGGGTCAGGGAGCCACCTGGGTGGATGGAAGTACCTGTGTGGCGGGTCCCTGGAGGAGGAGGGGACGGAGGAGCAGATCGCCAAGGCCGAGTGTTGGTGTTCACAGGGGGCCAACCATGCTCATCCTGTTGGGGGCCCTGGTGTGGAGAGACATCCGGTCCAGTCAGACGGAGGTAGGGTGGGCAAGGGGCTAGGCTAGCAGCTCATTTCCTCTCTCTGTCTCTGTTCTTGCTTCAGTGTGTCCAAGCCCTTCCAAGTTGCCTGAGTCCACCGTCACTAGGTCCTAGGTCCTCTCACCTTCCTCTCTCCCAGTGTCAGCCTCCCCGACCTGGTGCCCGGCTCACCTGCTCACCATCCTCTTCTTCCTGGGGTCTCTCGGCCTCCATCCCCTGGAGGGGAGAAACCGATGGGGGAGGGGTAGCTGGGATTTGGGAGGAGGGCCGGAACCCTGGGTTCCTGAGGGGAATGGGGGCTGGAAGGGGTGGGGGTGAGCCGGGGGCTGGATGCCTGGGTACTGAACAGGAAGCTGGGTTCCTGGTCAGCCCCCCCACGGGCCCCGCCCATCCCTGTCAACTTCCTCCAGTTCTCTTTTCCCACCCAAGCTGCTCGCTCAATTTCTCTCACCCCAGGGAAGCACAGACTGGGAAAAGCTGCAGTCGTGGAGGGGGTTCATGGTGGGGAAGGACTCTTGGCTTCTCATCTCCAGAACCTCAGTGGTCCCCTAACCCCGGGCTCTGTTCCCTCCACCCCCCTCCTCCCCTTCAGCTCTTTCTGTCAACACAGGAACTAGCTACACAGGAAGTGGTTTCACTCCTCAGAACCCCCCTCCCCCTTCACCCCCCAGGTCCCTTCCCTAAGATGGAACCTGATGTAGGATTTGGCTCTCCCCTGCTTCCTAGTTTCCCTCAGACTTATTGAGACTGGAGGGGCCTGATTCCAGTGGGAAGCAGAGGACTCAGACCCAGGGATGTCGGACCCTCAAACATATACATAAACCCCTAGCACTGGGTCCAACACAAAGTAAGTATTCAATAAACATGTTGAGTAGTTATCCTTGCTCTCCGGGTGCTTATTGTCTATTCAGGGGACAAGATACCTACCAAATGTGAGAGACAAGGGGCAGGGGAAACTTTCCTCTGGTCATGAATGAGGGATACAGAAATGGAAAAGGGAGAGATCTACCTGCCTGGCTGGGTCTTTGATCAGTGCTGGTCAGGCTGGGTGGCACCAGGGTGGGAGCAGGATAGACATTTGCAACCTCTCAAAGGCAACCTGTCACGTTAGGTTTACAGCTGAGTGACTTGGCGCATGAAATGTGACGAAAAGATCTGCTTCTGCCACTTAATGTCTTGCAATCTTAGACAAATAAAATCTCTGTGCCTCAGTTTCTGAAAGTAAAAGGGAGCTTTAATAACATGTACCTTATAGGGTTGATGTGGGGATTAAATGTGATAAGGCATTTGGCACATAGTGAATGCTCAGTAAATGCTAGTTATTATTAGCTTTCAAAATGCCTCATGCCTCCACGTCTAAGGCCCATCACTATTAAAGAGGTGTAACCACATTGCTGAAAGGTGGATAAAATTTAAGATTCTCTATCTCCCTTTACTTAAGAGATTCCTAAGGCCTCAAGTTAAGTGGCCATAACTAAATGCCCTTGGAAGAGGGACAGAGGGTGTGCCTGGTCTAGTGTGTGTGTGGTTTCTCCCTGGGCTACTAGAGACTCTTGGTTTCAGATGATACTCTAAATTAACATGTGACCCCGAAAGCTTCTTATTCTTGCTCTTAAACTATACTTAAAACCTCTATCCAAATGTTGAGCTTAGGGCACAAAATTCTGAAAACACTATGCATTCACTTCCCTATTTTTTCCCACACCTCTCTTGAACCCCTCCAAAAAAAAGTAACACTTCAAATCAGCTTTATTAGGGGGTGACAGATTTGGGTTTCTTAATTAGAGATAGCAGTGGGTAGAAGAGTGGCGCTTCATCCCTGCAGTGATTTGTTTGGGGTCCGAGGAGGTGGGGAGAATGCAAGGAGTCATCAGCTGGAGTGGCCCTTGGCCCTCCCTTCAGCACCTATGCAGTGCCTGGCACATAATGGGTGCTCAATAAATATTTGTCAGCCTTTTGTGGGTGGTGGGGGTGATGGGTGATAGAGGCTTCCTTTGGGAACCACATACAGGAAAGAACATCTTACATCCTATTTGTCTGCAGTTCTTGGTTACAGTTCAGGGGGTACTTCCCCCACTCCACCCTCTGTAGCCCCTCACCCTTATTTTCTGGGAGAGGAGCTGGGCTTACTTCATGCCAGAACCCTAAACCCTCTTTCCAGGGCTGCAGCTTCTCCACGTGGAAGATGATGCCGGTTCTGAGTGAGCATACACTCACTGTGGGAGAGAACTACACTCATAACCACTTTTGGGGTTCAAGGATATTAAAATCTGGAGGCTTTCCAGACTGCCTGTCATTTAATAGGTACTCACTTTTAGAATCCCTCCCTGACATGTAGCCTTCTATTTTTGACCCTCGCCTCCCGCATTTAAAGGTACTACTCGGTGGGCAGGGGGACCCCAGGCAACTTGAGGGGATCCCCGCTCCGGGGAGGGAGTAAGGCAAGGAGGCGGGATCTGAGTGTTGGAGGCGGCGCCGCAGGCTCCCAGGGCCACCCAATCGCTGGGCCAGTTATCAGCTGAGGCCACATCCCCGCTGCCGGCCGCGAGCCCGGATCTTCCTCGCACTATTGCAGGGTTGGGCCGCGGTCCGCGCATGCCTGCAGAAAACCTACGGCCGCGGTGGGGCAGGCCTCCTACTGCTCCTCCTTTCGCTGGGCTCCGGCAAGGAGAGTAGGCCCCGCCCCCATGCACGGCCAAGTCTACGGACAAAGTCCGGGCTTGCAGACATGCTCCGCCCCCACGGGGGCCTGCTCCGGCTGACAGCGTCCGGCAGCGCGGCAGAGCCCCGCCCCCACGCGGGGGCACGCTTGCCGACGCGGTGCGCGCGCGCGGTGGGGGGTCCGCCCCGCGGCCCGGCGTGGCTCTGTGACGCGCCTCCGGTGGCCCCGCCCTTTCTAGCAGCGTCAGCAGATCCCAGTGGTTGCGCTGGCGGGCGATGTCTTCGGGCCCTAGCCCAGCCTGGTCCCGCAGTCCTCGGTCTGCCCCCAGCCCCAGCAGCAACTGAGCTACTTCCACCGCCCCTTCTCGAGCCGCCAGGAACAGAGGCGTCTGCTCCTGTGTCGGAAGAAACAGCCAGGGGGCGAGGTCAGGGAAGGCCACGCCCACAGGACTGGCCCTTCAAAGGCCCCACCCACCTGGCCCCTCCCCCTTCGGGCTTTGCAGAGTTATGGTGCTTTCCGCTTCTCCCGCGCCCTTTTTATTTTGTGGGGAGCCCGCTACCCGGTCTAACCCTGCCGTCCTGGGCGTCTTTATCGGCTCCGGCCTGGAGAAGGCAGCGGGCGGCCCGGGCGTTGTTCACGGCCGCAGCCCAGTGCAGCGCGGTTTTTCCTGGGGGACGACGGGGAAGGTTGTTACGCTGAGGCTGCGGGCCAGATGCCTGGGTTCCTGTTTCCCACGGATTCTGGTCTTGGGGGAAGGGAACTCGGGCCCGCTGGGTCCCTCAAAGGCGGAAGCGTTGCCCAGGTGACCGCCGGCCGGAAGGAAGCGTTGCCCCTGGTGACGTCGTCAGCGGCGCGCGGGCGGGACAATGGGGCATTGTTCTGGGTCGGTGGGACCGGGAGACCACCTTCCCCCCACGAGACCCCTCCCCGTATCTCACAGACACTCCTCCCCCATCCTAGTTCCTAGTGGGCTGGCGCAGCGTGTGTGTGTTGCTGAGGATGATGTGGGAAGCCTTACCTGTTCCATACTGCCACCGCACCACAGATTTACCATCCTGGCAACAAGGTGGGAGGGAATCCCCCAGCCTCCAGTTGGTCCCTCTGCTGCTTCGTTACTTTGCTTATCTCACAACCCCTCTGCTCGACTTCTCTATAGCACATCATCAACCTCCCCAGATTCATACCCCACTTATCTCTGGCCCCCACATCTGCTTGGGCTGCAATCAGTTCTTCAACCAGGTCCTCCACTGCCAGTCTGGCAGCCAGCATCAGGGCTGTGGTCCCATCCTCTGTACGCGCGTCAACTGCAGTCTGTCTGCCGCGGAGTAGGAGCTGGGGGTCCAGAGAGGGCCAGTGACCCCTAGCATGACCTGGACTGCAAGCTCAGGTCCCTTACATTGTTAACCACTTCCCAGTCCGTATTCAGCCATCTGTTTTTGTTTCCCTTTCGGGTGTCCAAGCTCACATCACTTCCTCTTTGCCAAACCCTAGGGGATGCTTTGGCCCAGCTTCACTTGCAAGTTTGCCCCCTGTTCCCTTTAGCGACCCCAGTGCACACTGACCTGGCAGACCTCTCGAGCATCAGCAGCTACAGCAGTGTGAAGGGGGGTGCGCCCTGCTCGATCTGGCTGGTTGGGGTTGGCTCCAGCCTCAAGGAGGCGGCGGGCAGCGGTTGGCCGGGAGAATCGGGCAGCCAGGTGCAAGGGGGTCTCACCAGTGCCCACAGTGTGAGCCTGGGGACAAGCCCCTCCACCCAACAGAGGTTCCCAGGGCTCAGGGCTTCCCAACCATGGCCCTTGGAAGATCCTGGATTCTACTCCACCACAGCAGACTGCTGACATAAGGGGTGTCACCCCATCTGTGGGTGGGAGACATGAGGAATGGGAAACAAGTCAATCAAAAGGAAATAACTAGGGGAGGGGGAGAACACGGAGGCTCAGGGAAAATCATAGCCGGAGGTGTCAGGAAGTCCAGCTCTGGCTTTTCATTTTGTGTGGTTTTAGTCAAGTGAGTTCTACTTTTCTCTAGGCCTTGGTTTCCTCATCAATAAAAGGAGCCAGCAGGCCTTAATTCTCTAACATTCTAGGGCAGTGGTCCTCAAACTTGAGTCTGGATCAGCCTCACCTGGAGGGCTTGTTAAGACACGGATTCCCCAATATCTTGAACTTCTGAGTCGTTAGCTCTAGAGTGGAGCCTGAGAATTTGTATTTCTAACAATTTTGGTGGTGATGCTGATTTTTCTGTCCCAGAACCACCTTTTGAGAATCAGTGTTCTAAGGTACTAATTCTAACAGTTTCTCCAGTTCTGATATTAAAGAACTTTCTAATTCTAAAAGAGTCAAAGGGAGTTTTCATTTTCTTGGTCTGGGTTAGCTCACGTACCAGGTCCACGGGTGTCCACGTCAGGGACATCCATCTCAGATTCCTGAGGAGGAGTCAGCATGGCTGCCTGGGGGAGCTCCTGACAGTCAACGCTCAGAGGCCAGAGCTGGCACTTGGAGGGTGAGGCCATTTCTTCAGCCTCGGGGATCAGAACAAGAATCAGTGAAGAAAGGCTGCCTTGTCCCTTCAACCCCTCCATCACCTCAGGATCATTTCTGCCCCAGTGCTTTCACCTGGCCCACCTCCTCTTCTTCCTCGGGGACTGAGCACATCACAACTCCATCCTCACCAACTTCTGCCTCCAGTTTCAGTGCCCTGGAAGGGAGTGGGTGGGTAGAGGATCTTCAGGGTCCCAAAATTTCAAACAGCCTTCCTACCCCTCTCCCCTTCCTCTGTCTTCAACTTCTGCAATAACATCTTTTATGGCTTCTGATCATAAATATTTCCACAGGAAAGAATCCCCTCCCTGAGCCCCAGTTCCTCCCACTCTCACTTGAGGCCGATGCTGTCCTCGCCCAGGGGGGGCCGGCGCCGGTGAGGAGCCGGTTGAGTCCGAGGCCTTCGAGTGAACCCAGGGGGCAGCCAGAGGGCTCCATGCTCTCGGCGACGTCGCCGGATGAGCTGGAGGACGAGAAGAGCCCCAAGGGCCAGGAGAAGCACCCCAGCCACCGGAGAGCACAGCACAGGCCAGGGAAGCTGGTTGGCGGGGGGCGCTGGTGGGAGAGACACAGTCACAAAAAGAAGCCAATTCTGCTGAGGCTGGGTACTGCTGTGAGACCTTTGGCCAAGTGCAGGAGCCTCTTTTTGCTTCAATTTCCTTATCTGTAGTACCTGCCTCACGGGGTTGTTGGGAGGATTAAATGAGTTAGTCATGTAAAGCACTTAGTGCAAGGCCAGGCACATAGGAAGTGCTATGGAAGAGTTATCATTCTTTCACATGCTATGAGCTGTTCGATACAAGGATGATTGCATATGCCCTGTCTAGTAGAGAGGACCGGGGTTTGTAGGAGGTCTATGAAAGAGGTTAAGATAAAGTGCTTAGGGAAATCAGATGCGAGATTGCTGAGCAAATGGGCCACCAGGAGATCCAGTTAGAGAAAGAGGGGTTAACAAGGGTAAGGCCCCATAAAGAACATTTGGGGTCCCAGTAATCCTCTTTCATTTAACCTCCATTGCTAATTTCTGGCATGAAAGCTGGCCTGAGAGCAAAATCAAGGGAAACGACAGAGCATCACCTACCGGTGCCTGCACGAGGGTGGGCAGCCAGCAGCGGTCCTGGCAGTAGGGGCTCCAAAGCCCCGACTGCAGCCATCGCGGCAAGGAAGCGGAGCAGGAGCCCAGGGTCCCAGGGACAGCGGGATGCAGGGTGGTCAGGACCACAGTGGGACAAATCCACACCCATTACCACCACAAACCTGTGGGGGAGGCACCTCAGAGACCCCTGTGTTGGTCCCTGGCTCCCTTCCCTCTGCCCATTAAAAAACCAGTATCTGGCCCACCCTTCTGCCCAGCCTTCTTACCCAGTGCTGAGAGAGTCCGTCTCCTTGCCCACGGGCTTTGTTTGGGGGGCTGCTTTCTTCTGATGAGAGGGGTCTGGGGTTCCTCCCAGCTCCTCTTCGGCCTGGGCCCCAGGATAGGGGTACACCATGTCCCTGCCATCACTATCCTTCCTCACCCAGAGCCCTACCCTCAGAGTCAGGGACAGCACCCGGGCCAGGGTGAGCAGCTGCTGGTCCAGGGCCGGGGGGCTCAGCACCACCAGCAGGGCCAGGGAGGGCCCCCACTCTGAATGCCCATCTTCGGGCCTGCAGTCGCCCCCATCCCAGCCACATTCTGCGGTGTTGCAGCCTTTCTCGCAGTGCCCATTGTGGAAGTGGTCATGGCAGTACTGGTCATAGGCTGGACTATGGGGTGAAGAGAAAGGGACTCAGGACCCCCTAAGAAATCTGACTCCCTTCTTCACCCCAGAGAGGATTTCTGATATTCCACAGCCTTTAGGACACTGGTTGGTAAGTGGGGGCAGCTCTGGGGCAATGGGCTCAGTCAGGCCCTGGATAGTAGGTAGCCCAGAAGCTGACACCCTTGTTTCCTAAGACAGTCCCCTCTCCCTACCCTCTGAAGTTCTCTTGTCTCCCTGAAGGAGAGTCCAAGGTCCTTTCCCCTCAGGCGTACTGGTTGCTACGGGAGATATTCCCTGGCAAAAGGGCTTAGAGAGAGAAGCTTGAGGCCAGAGCTACAACTCTGAAAGAGGAGCCCAGACAGAGGCAGTGCCTTCTTTCCCCACATTAAATATTGATGCTGCCCTATCCCCCCAGGGTCAGAGTTTAGCATCTTCTACCCCTACTTAGCAATGGTTTTTAGGGTGGAAAGTCCATGAAGCTTTAGGCTGTTGTCACACTGTAACTCAGAGGCATCTATGTCCTTTCTTCTGCCCTCACCCTGCCCACCCCACCCAAGTCAGGGTTTCAGGCTCACGTGCAGGCTGGAGGAGTCTCACAGTCGTAGCCATCAAACAAACACTCTTCAGAGTCACACTGTGGGTGGCACTGCCCATCCCGGAAGAGAAGCCAGCAACGGGAGTGGGAGGGGCAGCCCTTCCAGGGGTCCGGGACCCCCAGGGAGCAGTCTCCCTCGTCCCAGTTTCCTCCTGGGCCACTGCAGCCAGCGTCACAGGCCCCATCTCCACCTCTGCCCTCGCATCCCTTTGCTCCGGGCCTCTGACACCGGGGCCCTGGAGAGCTGGTGGGGCAGGAGCATCGAAAGCCTGGGACCCCCAGCCCGGGGGTCTCTGAGCAGCTGCCATTGTGTAGGCATGGAGAAGGAGGGCCACAGCCTTGAGGAGCAGGTGGGGTCAGGCAGTCAGGGCCCCCATAGCCATTGAGGCAGGCACAGCGGGGTGGGAAGCCAGGCTTGGGGGAGGGCAGACACAGGCCACCGTGGTGGCAGTGATGGGTGCCGCAGGAGGGGACTTTGTGGCTGCAGGTGAGGCCTTCAAAACCCTGTGGAGAGGAGGAAAGATGTGGGGAAGGAGCTTGTATCATTCTTCCCACTTTCCCTCAGCAAATTGCCTGGGTTAGGATAGCCCAGAGGGTCCTAGATTCTCATATCTGGAGGGGACCTCAGAGAACATCAAGTTCATTATTTTACAGATAGTGAAACCGTATCCCATGGTTTTTTCACACAATGACATGTTACATAGCAGTGAAAATGGATGAACCACAGCTGTGTGCAACAACTGGATGAATCGTAGCATCATGATGCAATTTCTGGAAGACTAAACAGTTAATAGAATAGGACTAATATTATTATCTTAATCCTTGGAGATAGGATTATGTACTTTCTCTCCCTCTGGAAGTGTAACAAGATAGAGAAAGAAGTAAGTATATGTAAGTTATTGTTACTATAGTAATTCTTGGGTTAAGTTCATGAGTGTTATATTTTAAGAATAATAAAATAAAAGAAGGCCATGCACAAATCACTGATGTTAGTGTATCATGAACCAAGATTTAAGATTAATCCAATTTCCTGCATCTGAGGTACACACACACACACAGAGTTAAAAGAACTTATCCAAGTTCACCCACCTTGACCTTGGGGACTTTCCCTTAGGCAATTCCCGTGATTTCTAAAAGTTCCGTTCATGCTACCACCTGATCCTGCCTTTCCCTCTCAGCCCCCTACCCCGACTGCTTCTGAGAACCACTGTGAACATGGGATGGTTTTGTCCAATAATTCCCACTCCAGTGCTCCCTGGGCTCCCGTCTAGGATTCCAGCTCAGGCATTCTCACCTTGCATCAGTGTTGGGGGGAACAGAGAAGGCAGTTTTGTGATCACTTACCTGGGGGCAGTGGCAGATGAACCCCGGGGGTGGTCCTGGTCTTGCCTCACAAGACCCTCCATGGGAGCAGGGTTGGCTCTGGCAGGGGTCTAGCTCCACTTCACACCACTGGCCTGTGGTGGGGATGGGATTAGATGTCACACACAGCTTCAGTCACTGCCTTCTCCTTAGCTCATTCCTGGGAGTTTGCTCAGCACTAGATGCGTAGGCAAAGGGATCCTGGGGCATATTCTCTGGAGTGGGGCATAGAGGCAAGGGGATGGACAAGACGACTAGGTTGCCTTGTGGGTGCAGATTGTCTGGGTTGCCATGGTCTCAGCTGTGCCACAGAGATGCCTACATTCCCCATCCCAGGCCTCACCTGTGTGTCCAGGCAGACACTGGCAGTAGAAAGCATTAGCTAGAGAGTGGCAGGCTGCAGTGCCTGTGGGGTGGCAGGGCTGGTCCAGACACTCATCCACGTCTCCCTCACAGCGCAGCCCCACAAAGCCTGGAGGGCAGGTACAGTGGAAGCCTCCAGGTTTGGGGGTGCAGGTCCCACGGTTGTGACAGGGCTGGGATTGACAAGCATCGGGTTCCTTTGAGCAGTTCTGTCCATGGTAACCTGGGGCACACTGCAGGCAAAGAGGGTCAGACAGGAACCAGTAAACGAGTCCATCCCAGCACTACAGAGGACCTAGCTCAAGATGTCTGCCCAGCCCTTCTACCTTCCAGCTCAAAGCATCACATGACAGCCACGTGTAGCCGAACCCTTCTACCTCAACTCCATACGATACACATTTGTTCAATAACATACAATGTAACCCCTTATGGGTCCCAAACAATCTGACACATTGCCACTAAACATAGCTCCGTTTGGTAAAATCTCCCTCTCCCCACCACACACCCCAGCAGGCTTTGTCATACTTTATTAATTAATTTGTAAGCATTTATTGAGTGCCTGCTTTGTGCCAGGCACTGTTTTAGGCACTAGGAATACAAAAGAAAAGAAAACTCATCCCTGCTTACATCAAGTTCTCAGTCAACCAGAGGAGAGAGACAGTGAGCATTTATCGCATGAATTATATACATGACCTCATAAAACCCTCCTAACAATCCTCTATATGGATTATCTCATTTGATTCTCACTTTACAGAAAAGGAAACTGATTCCTTGAAAGATTAAGTGACTTGCACAAGTCACACAGTTAGTAGGTGGCAGAGCTGGGATTCAGTGCAAATCTATGACTCCATAACCAATGCCCCTAACAACTTTCTGATTGTTTCATATCATTCTGCTAGTGAGAGAAGGGTCGTTGATGAGGTCTGTACCAGGTGCTGAGTTTTTGCAAGAGGAAGCAGAGTATTCCAGAATGGAGTACCAGGAAGGCTTCAGAAAGAGGGAGAAAAAGGGATTTACAAAGAATCTGAGGAAAGGCCAGAGGGCTGGAAGAAGCAGATGCAGGGGGAGGTATTTTGGAAACTTCTGGAGGAGGTGAAAGAGGAGGTGAAGCTGAGTAATGGGTGCATAGGGGTTCACTACTAATCACTACACTGCTTTTGTGTCTGTTTGAAATGTTCATAATAAAAAGCTAAAAAATAAAATGAAAAAGTTAAAGAGGAGCCAGCCCTGATGGCCTAGTGGTTAGAGTTTTGTGCGTTCTACTTTGGTGGCCTGGGGTTTGGTTCCTGGGCGTGGAACCACACCACTTGTCTGTCAGTTGCCATGCTGTGGTGGCGGCTCACATCGAACAACTAGAAGGACTTACAACTAAAATATACAACTATGTCCTGGGGCTTTGGGGGAGAGAAAAAAAAAAGAGAGAGGAAGATTGGCAACAGATGTTAGCTCAGAGTGAATCTTTCCCAGCCAAAAAAAAAAAAAAAAAGTTAAGGAGGATGGTTATGGGATTTGTATTGTGCCTTCTGTCCAAAGTCAAGGTCCTGAGTACAGGGATCAGGCTGCTCAGACTTCAATCTCAGCTGTCTCTCCTGCTCAGTGACCTGAACCACCAAGGAGAGGCCCTGACCCAGCCTGGAGAGAAGTTAGGGACATTTTCCTGAGGAAGGCACCTCCTGGGCACCATCCAGTAGAAGAGGGGTGGGGAAGGCCACCAAAGAGCCAGTGTATAGGGAAGCCAGCAGCAGTCCTGTGTGCTGGAGCAGAGAATAGGAGGGTGGGGGTGGGGAGAGATGAGGCCTGAGAGGCAGACAGGTGTGGATCGTGCAGGGCCTTGGACTTCATTGTGAAAGAGGCGGGCAGCCAGCCACTGAAGGGTTTAAAGCAAGGGAGTGGCAGAGCAGCTTAACATTTTCTTTTTCTTTTTAAGATTTTATTTTTTCTTTTTCTCCCCAAAGCCCCATGGTACATAGTTGTGGGTCCTTCTAGTTGTGGCATGTGGGACGCCGCCTCAGCGTGGCCTGATGAGTGGTGCCATGTCCGCACCCAGGATTTGAACTGGTGAAACCCTGGGCCGCCCAAGCAGAACGCGCAAACTTAACCACTCGGCCACGGGGACAGCCCCTTAACATTTTCAATAGAGCACTCTGGTAGTGGAGTGAAGGCTGAGCCTATAGGAGGGTAGTGGAGGCAGGGATGATAGTTAGGAGGCTGATGCAGGTGTCTTGGTGGAATGCAACAAAAGCCTGGACTAAGGCAGTGGGATGAAGGGTAAAGGGGAAAGGACAGAGTTGAGAAATGTTTAGCAGGTAAAATGGCCTGACTTGGTCATTGGTTGGATGTTGGGATAAAGGAAAGGGACATGGATAATCAACCCCCCTCTAGGACTACTGTTTCCTACATCCAGCCCACCCTTGTCTCCCCTCCCACCTCTCTTCTAGACCTGCTCACCTGGCAGAGATACCCATTGGGCTGGGCCACACAGGTGGCCCCGTGCTGGCAGGGCCTGGACTCACATGGGTTCACCCTGTCCTGGCATATACTGCCTTGGAATCCAGGGGGGCAGTGGCAGAAGTGGGAGAGGCCTCTGTCAATGCAGAGGCCTCCATTCTGACACAGGGAAGAGACTTCTGTGCCTAGGGAGAGAGACAAACAGAGATCAGTAAAGCTAAGTGGGGTGAAAGGGTGCTCAGGGGCCCCAGATACTGAGCAGAGAGGCCCATGGGGGCCACTAACATTCCTGGGTGGGGTGGAGGCCACTTGGAGCCTGAGGAGTTGGTAACTCCTGATGCTGAAGAGGTTAAAACATCAGGTTTGCCCTCTTGCCTTTTCTGCCAGAATGGAGAGCAATACCTTTTCTTAAGCTTATCAGAGCATTATAAGCAACTGTATTCTTGGCTTAAAACAAGTCTCAAGCAAGAAAGAACTCACAGGACGCTTCAGGTGGGGTCACATGGCTTAACTAATGGCCCAAATCTGTCCTTTGAGTTTTGCATCCTCTGATGTTCTCTCAGTGTGATTCCCATCAACCATCCCCTACCCCACAGTAGTCTCTTTCCCGAGGTCTTCTCATATCAGGCCTCATTTGAATAAGGAGAGTATTCTTTTACAAGGCGGTTGGTGTAACATTCAAGTGAGTGGGGTGCAGCAAAATGTGTTGAGTGTAGTTGAGTTAAATGTGGTCCACTCTAGTTGAGTTATGATGATAATGACAGAGTTGAATTGTCCTGCACTGAGTTATGTCCCTGGTGGTTGTGTTAAACTGGAGTCTTATTGGACTGAGCTGGTTGGTATTGCTTGAGTTTCGTTGAATGTGATGACAGGAGTTGAGTTGTGTTAGGCTGCCCTGGGTGTTGAACTGTAGAATCGATAACTGTGGTTGGTCTGTGTTGCTTTGACTCTCAGCTGGTTGTTTTGGCCAGATGTTGTGTGTGGATGCCCTTATGGATGGGGTAGAGGAGGACACCCTTTTCCTCTTCATCTGCTCCCCAGTTGGTCCTTGGCTTGGTACCTTGGCTTAGAGCAGCCTTCTGGCAGGAGGACAGCGGAAGGTTGCAGAGAGGTCCAGTCCATCCCGGGAGGCACAGGCACTGGAAGGAGGGCCCAGTCTGGAGGCAGTGGGAATTGTGTGGACAAGGCTTCTGGGCACATAAGTCCATCAGGGTCTGAGGGTTGGGAGGGACCATGAGGCAGGACAGAGCATCAGATTCCCAGACCCACTTGGTCCTCTGTCAGCTTCAGCTCCTCAAAATCCCTTACCTCTAAAACTCATTCCTGAAGGGCCTGGGACCAGATGACCCTCCCTGGTTTCCTTTGATACCCACATCCCAGAACAGTCCTTGGGGTCATAAATCCTTTCAGTCCTTCAGTTCCATACAAACCTGAAGCTGGACCTAAGCTCCTAGACTTCCATGTGAATACCTCTCCCAAGCTTCCCTGCTGCCCACCTTTTTGTACCCAAGACCCTCTCTCTGGAACTCTCCAGCCACTTCCCTCCTCAGCACATCTGGCTCAATGCCCCTCACCTGGCAGCTGCCTCCTGTGTAGCCAGTGGGGCAGAGGCAGCGGGGACCTTGAGGGCCATCTTGGCAAGTTGCCCTGTTCCTACAGGGGCTAGACAAGACAGAGAGAGGGCACAGTAGGAGGAAGGTCTGGGAAAGGGGGAGGGAGTATGTGATGTGAGGAGGCAACCATTGGGCAGATGGGAAACCAGGAGGGAAGGCGGAGTGAAGGGGTGTGGGATGTGGAATGGAGGGCAGCCTGGAACCCCAGAGGAGAGGGAAGGCTGAGGGGCTCCCTCCCTTCCTCCGGGGGTCTTTGAGCCCTGGTCACCTGTCTGCACAGCTGGGACGGATCCTTCCCTCACAGCGTGGGCCCTGGAAGCCAGTGGCACAGAGGCAGGAGGAGGTGCCAGGCCTGTTCACACAGGTACCCCCATTGAGGCACGGGGCTGGAGAGAGGAGGCTGTGAGGGGTTGGGTTCCTTGCCTGTAACTTGGCCTGTGACCTCAGTCACACCACACACAGGACAAACAACCACCCCTCCAGCCCCCAATGAAAACAACACCTTGCTGTGTCCAGTTAACTGTTTTTGACACGGCACAAACACACCCTGACCAGTTCCTCCATCCTCCTGTGGCCCAGCCCCAGGACACGGTGGACACTCACCAGAGGCACAGTGGTCGGTGCTGGTCTGGCAGCGGGGCCCAGTGTGGCTCGGAGGGCAGGTGCAGGAGTAGCCCCCAGGGCTGGGGCTGCAGGAGCCACCATTGAGACAGGGCCCTGAGTGACAAGCTGTCACCTCCTCACTGCAGGTGGGCCCTGAGGTAAATGGGTGGAGCCAAGAAAGGGAATCCTACTTTTCTCCTCTTCCCTTTCCCTTCCCTTCCTTTCCTCATCCCCATCCCTGCTGTTCTCTCTTTTCTCTTTTCCCAACTTCTTTTCTTTGCTCACCAACTCCCACACATCACCTGTGTCCCCTGCAGTCCATGACCAGTTCTCCTTTATCGAGACCCAGAGCCCTTAGACACATGTCTCCACTGGCCTGGCCCTTGATGGGGAGGGTGGCCAACCCAGGGTGTATATGGTTTAGGAAGGGCCTCACCTGTGTAGCCCGTGGGGCAGGTGCAGTTGTAGCCAGAGGGCTGGGGGTGGCAGGTCCCTCCGTGGGAACAGGGTTCGGAGACACAGCCCCCCAGCTCTGCCTCACACTCTGGTCCTGTCCAACCCACATCACAGATACAGGAGGATCTGGTCATAAAGAGAAAGGGGAGGGTTTCTCCTGGTGTTTTTCTTGCCTCCCCTTCCCATTGGTCAGACCCCTGGAACCTCATCTTTTAGCCCTGAAACCCTGGCCCCTTTCTTCGGTGACTTTGTTCTCAGTATTTATCCCCATTCTGCCCCTCACCCCTTCATTTTCCACAACTAGATATGTAACTTGTTTATTGTCTGTCTTTGCTCATTAGAATGAAGCTCCATGTAAGCAGACACGTTTGTCTTTTTTGTTCTGTGCTGTTCCCCCAGTGCCTGGAAAAGTTTCCACACGTGGTAGATGCTCAATAAATGTTTGTCTAATGAATGATGAATTGGCCCTGGGATTTAATGCTCTTCTTTCTGCTCTGATGCCCTCGTCCCCCATTATTTATGAAGTCTCCTCTCACTGCAGAGGACTCACCAGTCCAGCCTTCCCACTGGCTGTGACCCCAGAACTTTGCCATCTCCTTCCTATTCCCCAGTGGTCACTTCTCACAGACTTGTACCTGACTAGCTGTCTCCTGCCCTAGCTAAGGAGGACCCAGAGGACAGGGCAAATGGAGAGGGCCTGGAAGATGTTACCTCTCGCAGTGCCCATGGTGGCAGGTGCAGTTGTCCTCAGCAGGGGCACAGCCAGGGCTTCCATCAGGGCAGAGGCAATGGACTTTGTCCTGATCCTGGCATTTTTGCTTGGGCTGGCACAGGTTGGGGGCACACAGGGCAACCTCACAGAGATGACCTGGGGTGGGGAGATAGGTCAGAGATAAAAGAGTCCCTCCATGTCCTTGATGGGGCCAAAGGCCACTTCTTAAGCATGACTTGTTCACTCTCCCTGAACCTGTCCTTCAGTGGCTCCTTATCGCCTCGGGATACTGTCTAACTTCCTCAGAATGACACGTTGGGTCCTGCATAACACGACCTTCCTACTACTGCTGCATTTCTCATCCTTGCCCTGCTACACTCTGAGCTCTGGGCGTCCTACAGTTCCTTAAGTGGGGTGTGCTTTTCTTCCCTCTGCGCCTTTGCACACGTGGTTATTGGCAGCTAAAACATGCTGTCTGGCGTTCTATCTTGACAAACTCCTACTCGTTCTTCAAGACTCAGCTCTCCCATCACCTCCTCCATGAAGCCTTCTCATCTCTAGTCTGGGTTGGCCGGTCCTTTGTGCTCCTATAGGATCCTGTGCATTCCTCTCTCAGAGTAACTCTCTGAGCCATAATCAACAAGAGACTTGTTGGTCTCTGTGTTAGATTTAAAGCCACTTGAGGATAGCACCTCTCTTACTCAGCTTTGTGTCTGTGTCTGGCATAGTAGGCACTTAATAAATGCTTGCTAAATAAGCAAATGTATGGCTTCCCTTTGAACCCCGTCCTCTGCTGCTGAACCTCAATCACATTATTCATGTTGGGCCCAAGGTGGGTCCTATAATGACACTCACCCTCAGGCCCATGGTTGTACAGTTGTGCGGGTTTTGCACTGAATAACTTTTAGGGTTTCCATTCTCATTCTATTCTCATGTCCCTTGAACACCCATCAATGACCTCCACTCCACCCTAATGTACTCAAATATCCCACTAGTCCTTTCCAATGC
The DNA here is from genome assembly GCF_041296265.1 of Equus caballus. Lineage (NCBI taxonomy): Eukaryota > Metazoa > Chordata > Mammalia > Perissodactyla > Equidae > Equus > Equus caballus. Next base: position 35,176,243 of record NC_091703.1, read on the forward strand.
CTCCCTTGCTGACCTGTGAAGCCAGAGGGGCAGAGGCAAAAGAAGGCTCCTGGGAGATCAAGGCAGCTGGCTCCAGTGGGGCATGGGCCACTCAGACACTCATCCACCTCCACCTGACAGCGCGGGCCTTCAAAGCCTATGGCACAGCAGGAGGCTCAGGGACCTGCAGGGAAGTCTGCCCCTTGCCCCGGCTCTCCCCTCTGGTGTTTGGGCCCCAGTTTACCTGGAAGACACTTGCAATGGAAGGATCCAGGCTGGTCCTGGCACTGCCCACCATTGGCACAGGGAGAGCTTCCGCACTCGTTGATGTCCTCCTCACACCGGGAGCCCGTGAATCCTGGGGGGCAGGGAGTGGGTGGGGAGAGATGGCAAACGGCTTCTTTTTTTTACTTTCTCTAGATTTATTAGGGAGCTCATTACAAATGTTTAACTGAGCTCTACAGGCTTCATTTCTTGGATTTAAACAAGAAATTAAGAGTTAACACTGATATTTAACTTTCTCTTTACATATGTAGAAGTAAAGAAAGACTCTTGTTTCAAATTGCTTGGTTTGGGGTTTTGTCTAAATGTATCACTGTACGATGAAGGCACCAATTTGGGGGCTTCTCAAATAGTGATTTGAGTTTCAGGACATAATGGAGCGTAACTCGGTAACTTTATTCTTCATACAAATAAAGCGTAACTGGATATGTGTATTAATGCTGAAAAGACATTTTACCAAAAGCATAAATACAAGTCCTGACCCTTCCCCTTGCCAGGAAGGTGAACCTGGAGGACTTCCCAGAGAAGATGCCTGGGCAGGTAGAGCTCATGGGAGGGTGATGCAGAACAGGTGAAGCTCAGCCCCCTGCCAGCTGTGTGACTCTGGGCTCCTCCACCTCTCTGTACTCCAGTTTCCTCCTCTCTCAAAGGGGAATAGTCATGAAATCCCCCTCATGCAACCATTGAAGGGGTTAAATGAGATTAATGCCTGAAAAGTCCATAGCCAAGTGACTGGCCTGGAGTAAATAGTCAATAAACACCAGTTATTATAGAGCAGGGCACAGAGGGACATATGATGAAGCTGAGAAGGAAGGCCTGGGGCAGCCTTCTCTGCATCCGTGGTGAGGAGTGCCAAGACCAGCCTGGGACTCCTGACATGCAGGGAGAGTATACAGCTCTAAAGGAGGGCGGGAAAGGAGGGATAAGTTGGAGATTTGGTGAAGGACAGAGATGAGGGTGGGCCAGTAAGCAAGGGAAGATTTAGGGCATGTAGCAGAAGAGACTTTGGGGAGCAGAGAAGGAGTTGGAGAAACGGGGGCCTCCTTCACCAGGCTGGGGAGATCTTCACGAGGCCTCGGGTGTTGCTGGGCCTGAACTGCAGAGGTTCAGAGACTGGTGGACTGAGGAGGCTGAGGAGGCTGCACTCACCAGGCAGGCAGATGCACAAGAAGCCGTTGAGCAGGTCCTGGCAGTCAGCCTGGTTCAGGCAAGGAGCAGAGGCACACTCGTTGATCTCTACCTCACAGAGCCGCCCTTCTAAGCCTGAGGACATGGAGGCGTGGTGGAGGTGAGGCCCGACCAGGCCAGCCCTGCCTTGGCTGCTCGCTCTTCTGCCTGGGAGCCCCAGGTTCCAGAACCAGCCCTGCCTCCAACCTGCTGTTTGCTCTCATCAGGCAGCCCCTCCTCCAGGTGCTGTCCCCAGGTGAGCTGGAGAGATGAACCCCAAGGCCCTGCTGCTCTGCTGTGTGTGGCCCTGCCCCTTCAGGTGTGAAAGCTCAGGGAGCAGGGCGCTTGCTGGGACCTGTGGGAGGGCAGTGAGGAAGTGCCTTTTGGGGCCGTTCCTCTGTGCACGGAAGGCAGGCCTCACCCGGGTAGGCTGATGAGCCTGGAGGTCCTCAATGTACAAATGAGACAAGCAGGCATCTGCTTGGGGATGATTCACTCTTGTTCTAACTGGGCAGGCCTCTGTGGCAGAGCGACCAAGGGAGGGATTTGAAGGGCATTTGGAAAGCTGTGTGGCTCCCATATTTGTTCTGTTTCTTCAAGCTCATCCTGATCTCCACTGTCTCACCCCGAACTGAAGCTGGATCAGCCTGGATCAGCCTTTGGACCTCGGCTATCTCCCTCTTCTTGCCTAGGGACCCTACCTCTGAAGCTCCTTGATATTCACAGCCTTGTCCCGTGGATTGCTGGACGGTTTCCCCAGCATTTTCCCTTGGATGCTGCTAAGCTTAGGAAGGGGGTACCTGTAGTAGTTAACACTATTGAAGCCCTGAGCTTGAATCCTAGCTCTGCCAGTTACCAGCTAGGTGATTTTGGACAAGTCACTTGACCTCTCTGTGTGCCTCAGTTTCTTCATTTATACAATGGGAATAGTAACAATGCTGACCTCATAGGGTTATTGTGAAGATTAGGTAATGCATGTAAGATGCTCTGGCAGTACTTGGCACAAGGTAAGCTGTTGTTTTTCTGATTTCATTCAGCTCCCCAATATTGGCTTTGTCGCCATCTCCCTGGGGAGATGTTTCCCCCTTAAAACTAGGTTGGAGGTGGGTGCAGCCTTGCAGTATTCCTTTCCTGTTGTACCAAATTCAAGCACACAGACCCTTTGGGACTTGAAGGGTTTATTCTTTATCTCTATAGGGAAGAGTTTCCGTGATTAAGGGGAGCATTCTGGGTTAGCAGGAGCAGAGGCTGCAGCATGAAAAGTTTATAACTGTTCTGCTCTCCCTTGATGGGCCTCTGTGTGCAGTGGACAAAGTTGTGCACTCTACGATGACTGTCACATGAATGCTTCCCGCTCACCCCAGAGTTGAGCAGTCATAACCTCACTACCATCCCTGGCAGCCCTTCTCCTGTGGGCCACATGATTCCCAGGATTTTCAGCTGGCGGGGGGAGGGGGGGAGTGCCGGGGGAGAGTAGGAGAAGCATTTTTTTGTAACTGACCCCAACTGGCCTGAGGCTTTCTCTGCTCTGGAGGGGTCATGCCCAGTGGATTCAGGATTAGTCCCCTGTCTCCTTTACCCAAGGCCCCATTCTGCTGGTACCTGGTGGGCAGAGGCAGTGGAAGGTGGCGAGCAGATCCAGGCAGGTGCTGCCGGGGTGGCAGGGCTGAGACAGGCACTCATTGTGATCAGCCTCACAGCGGGAGCCGGTGTAGCCAGGGGGACAGAGGCAGTCAAAGGAACCAGGGGTGTTGAGGCAGGAGCCGCCGTGTTCACAGGGACTGGGACCTTGCTGGGCTGGAAGGAGAGAAGAGCTGGGGGTCTGCAGGGGCCAGGGGTGGAAGGGCAAGGGGGCCAGGCTGCCAGGGAAGGTGTGGGGGCCTGTTTGTGGCAGATGAGACAAAATGGGGGAAAGGGCTTGTGTCTTTAAGATGGAGAAGGGCTAAATGGGGCCTGGAGAGCTGAGCATTGGTAAGAAGATCATGTAGGGAAGAAATGCCAAATCAGGACAAATTCAGGAAAAAGAGATGTTTATATTTTTCTTTTGAAAAACAATTTGCCCGTTTCTCTCTTCAGTGCAGAGGCTGGCTGGGGACTCAGAGAGGATCTGATGTGGGGATGCCTCACCCATCTGACACTCGTCCAGGTCCTGGTGGCAGGTAGGCCCTGAGTAGCCAGGCTGACACAGGCAGAGCGTGGAGCCTGTCAGGGGGTTGGTGCTGCACTGGGCTTCCCCATGGCACGGCTGGCTCAGACACATGTCCTCCATGTGGCATAGGAGGCCTGGAGGGCAGGATGGGGGTGAGGCTCTCTGAGGCCACTTGAACCTCCCAGCTGCCCTCCTGGTGCTTCTCTCACTTGCCGTCTCCTCCTCCCACCTTCCTCCTTCCCATACCCTCGGCCTCACACCTGTGCGGCCAGGTGGGCAGAGGCAGGAGAAGGAGCCCACACGGTCAACGCAGGTGGATCCTGGGGCACAGGTGGCAGCGACACAGTCGTCCAGGTTCTCCTCGCAGCCTGTGCCTCCCCAGCCACTCACACACACACAGTGGAAGCTGCCAGCTGAGTTCTGGCAGGTACCCCCGTTTCTGCAGCGAGGGGGCCCCTGAGACTCACATTCATCCACATCTTCAGAGCAGTCGGAGCCTGCACGGGGGTGCGAAGGGGACAAGGGCTGAACCTGGGAGCCCTGTGAGGAGGGGAGGCCAGGGGCTGAACCTCTGGGCCACAGGTGCCATGGACTTGGCTTAAACATCTCACCTGTCCAGGCTTCTGGGCAGAGGCAGGTGTATGTATCCAGTCCATCTTGGCAAGTACCCCCGTTCTGACACTGGTGCCCGACACAGTCATCTGGATTCACCTCACAGCCCGGGCCTGTGAAACCTGACAGGGTCATGGGATCAGCTGGGGGAGGAGAATCTAAGGGGGACAACCTTCCTGCCCAGACAGAGGGGCTGCAGGAAGGCAGGTCCCCTGTGAGGACGCACCTGGGGGGCAGAGGCAGAGGTGGAAAGTGGAGTCTCTCCCTGGAACCAGCTGGCAGGTGCCTCCATTGAGACAGCCCCTCGGGGGACAGGGTCCTGGCTGGAGCTCACAGTGTGGACCCTCCCGCCCAGCAGGGCAGAGACACTGGAAGGACCCCAGGGTGTTATGGCAGGAGGTGCCCTTGGGGCAGCGTCCGGGGTCCAGGAAACACTCATTGACATCGCGTTCGCAGGCATGGCCTTCGAAGCCAGGTGGGCAGCGGCACTGGATCTCGGGGTATGTGGCCAGACATTCCCCTCCATTGATGCAGGGATTGGCTGAGCAGAAGTCTTGAAGCTCGCACTGCTCACCTGAGGCACAGGACAGAGGGAGCTGTTTCTAGCACCGCACAAATCCCAGCTCCTCTGAGATATCCCAGCTCTCACTCTGGATTCTCTGCATCTAATCGTCGTATGTCCCTCCCTTTCCTCTCATACCCTCTTTTCCAGGCTCCATCACCTCTTGCCTCAGTTTCACCACTCCTTGGGAAGGTTCTATCTGGAGTGACCATATTTTCCAAACTGAAAATAAGGCATGTAGCTGTTGGTGGGAGGATTGCAAATGGGCCCTGCCTGGGAAAACACAGAGTCCCTTCAGTGGTGGCCTTCGTGGGGAGGTGAAAAGCATCCAGCCTCTGTAGGCAGGAGACTTAGGTAGCATCTTGCTGTGCCCCAACTGGTTGGGTGCCCTTGGGTGGCTATCTGGCCTCTCTTATCCTGATTTCCTAATCTTTAGGTGGGGATCATGGTCCAGATAATGATAAGGAGACTCCACTGCTGTGTGCACCAGTGGGAATGGCAGCAGTGGGAATGGCAGCCGTGGTGGTGGGGCCACTGCACACGTGCTGTGTGTCGGGACTGAGCTAAGGGAGCACTTCCTGATATCACCCCCTTTCCTCCTCTCAACAGCAGTATGAAGTGTGGACATCAGCTGACAACTGAGGACCCAGGGAGCTTAAATATCTCATGCAATGTCACATGTCTAGTCGGCGGCAGAGCTGGCATTGGACTCAGGGAGGGGCTGCCCCAGAGCCTCTACTCTGAGGCATAAGGCCTGGAAAGTTGCCATTGACCATCCTTCTTATTGTCACACACAGTCTCTCATGCCTGGTCTCAGGCCCGGTTTCTTCAGAATTACCTGGGCAGTTAAAAAAACCTCCATGCCCTGGGCCCACTCCAGACCCACTAAATCAGACTCTTGGGAAGGGGGCACCAGTATTATTACGGCTTTCCAGGTGATTGCTGTGCCTAGCCAAGTTTGAGAAGCCTTGCAGAGGCACCCACATTCCAAGAACTTTCTTATCTACACGGCTGCCTGCACCAGCCCTCTCCATCCTGGTCGGGTCCCACGGAGCCTTCCTCTCCAGAGCCTCACGGCTCTGTCCATGCATCCCTGACCGCTTCCTCAGGGTAGCACACCCGGCCCATCATGAATCCTGCTCTTTTGCCACAGGGCTGCACCCCTCCTCCTGGGATGGGCAACCTTTCCTCTCTCTGGGTCAGATCCCTGTCCCCCATGCATCTCCCAGCACCGCAGCCTTCCCAGGTGACATTATGGACTTCCAGCACTCAGAACAGAGGCCATTCAGATGCTTGGAATGTAGATTCCTGGAGGTCCCCCGGTGTGCCAGGCATTAACTCTTTAGCTCCTGGGTGGAGAGGACGTTGAGGGTCTGGGAAAAGGGTCAGGGTAGTATACTAAGGGCCTATGGCAGTAGCAATTTACCAACTGGTTTGGAAATACTTTAACATTTTAACAATCAGTACAACCATGCTGGTGAATGTCAGTCTTGGGTAAATGGGTCACCGAGAATCAGCTTATTGATTCTTATGGCCTCTGTCCTCAAGGCTCTCAGTCTCACAGGCTTCAGTTGTATCTTTCCTACCCCACAGCCCAGCCCACTGCTCCTGCCTGTCCCCTCCTCCCCACCCCATCAGTGCTCACCTGTCCACCCAGGCAGGCAGGAGCACTGTGGGCGGCCTGATTCCTGGATATGGCAGCGGCCCATTTTGGAACAGAAGGAAGAACAGGGGTCCTTGAGCTGGGCCTGGCACCTCTCACCAGTGAAGCCAGAGGGGCAGGTGCAGAAGAAGCTGGGGGCCAAGGGAGAGGGAGGGCTGGGGGAGCCTGGGAGGGTGGGAAGCAGGGCTTGGCAGCTGCCCCCATTCTGGCAGAGCTGGGCATCCTGGCAGGGGTCGGGAAACTCGCATGTCTCACCCAGGAAGCCAGGAGCACACCTGGGCAGGGGAGGAGAGAGGAAAACTCATATCACCGGCCCCTCTTCGTCTTCTCTCCCTCTTCCTCCTTTGCCTTCATTTGTTTCCCTTCTTCTCCTCTACCTCCTCCCTTTTTCCTTCCCACTTCCTCCCCTGCTCTCCCTCCTTCTTTCTCTCCAGTCTCCCGCTCCCATGAGGCACACTCACTGACATGTCCCTTGCCCCTGAGATAGGTTCAGGCAGGTGCCTCCGTTGGCACAGGGTTCTGGGAAACTCCCACACTGCAGCCCTAGGGATGGAGATGATGGAGACAAGGATGAGATGGGAGCCGGGAGCTTTGTGCTCCACGTTTCCTCTGGGGGCTCCGAAGGGACCTGACTGCAGCAGCCCCACACACGTACTCCAAACCACCGTCGCTCCATACTTCTGTTCCTAGTCCCCACGTGCGGCTCGCGCCCCAGGCCCTAGATCCCAGACTTCTCAGTTACTGATCCCCACCCCCTTTCCTGTTTATTCTCTGGCCTCCCAAGTCTAGCCTCAGGCTCCATCCCTCGGAAGCAAGACAACAGGGATCAGGAGGGGGGGCTGAGGGGACTCCTGGGAGGTGACTGGCTGAGACATTGAAGGGATTTCCTCCCGGAAGGGCCCAGCATTGAGCCATCCGGGGGGTGGGGACAGCTGGACTGGGAAAGAGACTTGGTGGGCCCTTGACCTTCCCATGTCTCCATTTCCTGCTCCCCTCTCACCTCTTCCCCTAGCAGGTGGTCAGTCTTTTTCCTCTTTCCCTCCTAAACCTGACTGCAAGAGCCTGCTGTCCCCTAGGTCCAGGGCCCACTGGGTTTTCCCTGGGGGTGGGCACCCTCTCGCCCATCCCCCCAACAGTCACCACCCCTGGCACCAGGCCCAAAACCTTGGTTTGTGCAGCTCCAGCGGCAGAGCCGTCTCATCCTGCAGGCTGTCCTCATTTGAAGGGTGAGAATCTCTTTCATCCAGTGTTGCCTCAAAGCATGGGACTTGGCCCTCTGACCCCAACCCACCAGACATCCTCTTGGGGAAGACGGGTCTCCCCACCTCTCCCACCCCATGCCTCACCTCTGGTGTTGGCGACTGAGCGACACAGCAGCAGCAGCAGCAGCAGTGAAGGGGGCTGCATTCCAGAGCCCCTGCCCCTAGCCCAGATCCCCTCTACCTCCTCAGTCAGGGACCCTCAGAGCCCTCACTGAGGCAGGAGCCCCGTCCTCTGCTCCCACAGCCCCTTCTTCCTCCTCCTTGGCCTGCTGCAAGCCTCACGTCTGAGCTGTTTCCTGAGTCACACAATGTCCTGGACACCCTAGTGTTTGGGGGAGGAGTGGAGGAACATTGAGGGGGGGATGAGGGAGGGGCCTTCTGTCCCTGACAACCCCTGGGGAGGTAGGGGGAAGTAGGACAGTATGGCTGGAGGACAGGTGATGGGAGGGGAGAACGGGGCTGCTGGGGGCCCTGGAAGCAGTCTCAGCCCTTCTGTTTGTTGATGTGGTTTCTCCTTTCTAGACAAGTTGGCTGCCCTGTGCCCAGGACGGTCAGGATCTGGAAGCAGAGGTGTGGGGTGATGAGAGACCTCCTATTCCTCTTCCCAGGAGAGGATGCTTGTTTTGTGAGGTCAGTAAAGATGCTTCTTAGAGAATCTGCAACTTTCCCTAAATTGAAACCGCTAACCTTGGCAGAGGGAACCCGGGGGACTTCTGGGCCTCACCCTGGCCCTTGCCGGGGACTTAGTTTTCTCCTTGTGGGGAATGGGCAAGATGCTGGGCTGGTTTTGGGGGAAATCTTGGCCTTCTTTCTGAGGGGAGCGTATCAGATCATCATCCATGATAAATGAACATCGTCTGCACTAAGCTTTGCAGTCTGGATTATCTGTCGCAAACACCGCATTTGGGTTGGTTCTCCTCCCCCACATCTCCTGCCTTCCACCGCAGAGATCCCTGGGATGCAAGGAATGCCAGTCACTGAATTCAAAATTGGAGAAAGGAAAATCACAAAAGAGAATTCTTTGCCCTGACATCCTACCTTCTTGAGTCAACCCAGGACAACTTTGGGGTCAGCCACACACTGAGTTACTCTAGCAGCACAAGAGAACTGAGAGTCCAGGGTGTCTGGAGGTGTTAGCAGCAGCTGTGCAGAGCCCCAGCATTGAGGCACCAACGGCCACAGCCTGGTGCACTCTGAGTACCTTTCCCTGCCAACGAATATATACTTTGCCAGCACCATTCTTTATTATTTTTTTTATTTTTAAACTTTTTATTTTGAAATAATTTTAACTCACAAAAAAGGGACAAGAATACTAAAAACAATTCCAGGATATTCTTCACTCAGATTCACCAACTGGTATCATTTGATCACATTTGCTTTATCATTATTTCTCTAAATACACATTAGCATTTTTCTCTGAACCATATGAGAGTAAATTGCACATAACATCCCTTTATTGGTAAAAATATTGGTGTGAATTACTTGAGAACAAGAACATTTTTTTTACATAACCACAATACAAATATAAAAACCAGGAAAGTTAGACTGATATAATACCATGATCTAATCTACAGTGCACATTCAAAATTTGCCAATTGTCCCATAACGTCCTTTATAATGATTTTTTTTTTCTTGGTCCAGGATCTAGTCCAGGATCACACGTTGCACTTAGATGTCATGTCTTTTCAGTTTCCTTTAATAAGCTCCTTAGACTTACTGTGTCTTTCATTATTTATTCAAAATTGACATTTTTGAAGAATACAGGTCAGTTATTTTATAGACTATCCTAAATTTAGGTATGTCTGATATTTCTTCAGTTTTGCACTTTTGGCCAGGAATAACAGAGAAGTGATGTTGTGTCCTTCTCAATGCATCATAGCAGGAGGTATATGAGCCAACATCATTCTTCATGGTTGACTAATATTCCACTGTATGGTGAACTCTAATTCACTGAAACCAATTTCCTATTGTAGGGCATTTAGGTGGATCTCAATCTTTAAAAATATGATCAACTATGCTGCAATGAATATTCTTGAACATGCATATTTGCATGGTTGTCTATTTATTTCCTCAGGCTAAATTCCTAGAAGTGAAACCACTGAGTCAAAGGGTCAAGGGATAGACTTATTCTGAAAGCTTTTGGCATCTAAGTGTTGCCAAGTCATTCTCCAGAGAGCAGCGCAGGACTTTACACTCCTGGCAGTAGTGTCTGCGCATGCCCTTACTCTCGCCAACCCTGGGAATTGGAATCCTTGCCACTTTGATAGGTAAAATGGTATCTCGTTGTTGTTTTAAATTGTGCTTTGTTGTAGGGTTAACATTATTTTCATCTGTTTGATGGCTATTCATGTTTCTTCTTTCACGAGTTGCCTGTCCAGGATTCTGTCCCATTGTCCTACTTATGTCATTGTCATTTTCCCGTCACTGTTCTTAGTCGAGGAGACAGCTGTGGGTGTAGAGACCTGGGCAGAAGAAACCCAGTGTGAAAAGTTCCTGCTTTTGTACCGTCTGGTTTGCTGACTGGGCGGGGTGTGGATTTGGTGTTCATGAGAAGTGAAAAAAAAAAAAATAGAAAGAGATACCAGGCTGCTTGTGGAACCATGAAGAAGACCTGAAAGTGGAAAGAACTGAACTTTCCATTTCTGCCATGTTTCTGACCTCATATTTTTCGTGGAAAAGGAGGCTTGGGCATTAGGCTGGAACTTGAGGGCAAGAAGAGGAAATGGTAAAAGAGACAGAGAAGGAGTGGTTAGGTAGAAGCGGAACCCGGAGTGTGGTAGTGCAGAAGCTAAGTTTAAAGACAGTGTCAGGAAGGTGCACAGCCCACTTCTTGCCTTATCCCTGCCTAAGGGAAGGCTGTATGCACCTGCTCAGGTGTTATGAGCTGTGCCCGGGCCCCATATACTCCCTGGCCTCTAGGACCTTACAGCCCAAAAGAGTCTTGATGCTTCCCTAAAAGCTTGTTTCTCTTTCCCAGTGGCTTCCCAATGGTCATGGCTAATGAGGGTGGTACATGATCATCATAGAGGGCTGCAGATACCAGGAACACAGAAAGGTCTCTCTGGTGTAAAATGACCTCTTTCCCTCCAACATCCCATCAAACAGAGGTTTGTTTTACTCAACTGACTTTTCTTTCATTTTATATCCCCTGAAAAAGATGAACCTGTCAATCATTCATACTTTAGTCATGGGGACTTTTGACCTTAAGAGGATCCACCTCTAAGGTGGACCCTGATAATGTGACCAAACACAAAGATGATAATAGCTTGTTGTAGATGTAGAAATACGCAAGAGTGATCCACCCTGAGAGATTATTTGTGAATATATAGTGCTTCCCTGCTGGTTACTCCTCATCTCTCCAACTTCTTCTTCCTCTTCTTCTTTTTTTTTTTTTTTGTGAGGAAGAGTGGCCCTGAGCTAACTTCTGTGCCCATTTTCCTCTATTTTTGTATGTGGGACTCTGCCACAGCATGGCTTGATGAGTGGTGTAGGTCGTGCCCAGGATCTGAACCTGTGAACCCTGGGCTGCTGAAGCAAAGCACATGAACTCAACCACTGTGCCACCAGGCTGGCCCCCTCCCCAACTTCTTACCACTGCAGTGCCCATACCTTAATTCCTGGACCTCTTTTATTTTTCATCTGTCCCTAGGTGATCTCATCCAGTCTCATGGCTCCCACCAGATTTAAATATTACCTATGAAGACCATCTTTGTGCTGATGAGTCCCAAATTTGTGTTTCTAGATTAAACCATTACCTTTAACTCCAAACTCATACTTCCAATGTCTAAAGAGTACCTCAAACTCAACATGTCCAGAACTGATTTGATCTTCCCCTCTAAACCTTCTCTTCCTTCTCGATAGACTTGAGCTTTGCAATTCTATTCTTTCAGTTGTTCAGGCCCCAAACCTTGGAGACACTACAAACTCCTCTCTTTTTCTCATATTCTACATCCAATCTGTCTTAAATGCTCTTGGCTCTACCTTCAAAATAGATCCAGAATCTGAGCAATTCTCATCTCTTCTCATCCCCGCTGTTAACACCCTAGTCCAAGCCACCATCACCTCTTGCATCTCCTAACTTGCCTCTCTGCTGTTGTCCTTACTCCTCTCGGCAATTTCTCTATACAGTAGCCATAGTGAGTCTGTTAAAATATGAGTTAGATCATGTCACTCCTTTGCTCAAAACCTTCCAATCACTTCTCCACTCACTCAAAGTAAAGCTACATTCCTCACAGGGCCTATAAGGCCCCACACATCTGCCCCCTCCCTCCTCTGCCCTGTTCACCTCTCTGACTTCATCGCCTATTACTCCTCCCCACTATTGTGCCACACTGGCCCCCTCACTGTTCTTTCAACAGGCACCTTCACTTCTTAGGGCCTTTGCATTTGTTCTTCCCACTGCCTGGACCTCTTGCTTCCCCAGCCATCTGCATGGCTTGCTTCCTCACCTCAAAAGGCATCTTAAAATTTGTACAAAAATGCTAAGGACCCAGAATAGCCAAAACAATTTTGAAGAAGAATAAAGTGGAAGGTTTATACTTCCCAATTTCAAAAGTTGCTACAAAGCTACGATAATCAAGACAGTGTGGTATTGGAGTAAAGTTAGACATGTAGATCAATGCAATAGGATTGATTTATGGTCAATTGATTTTAACAAAGGTGCCAAGGCAATTAAAGGGGAGAAAGGCAATTCTTTTCAACAAATAGTACTGAGACAATTGGTTCTCCACATGCAAGAGAATGAATTTGGACCCTTACTTCACACATTACAGAAAAATTAACTCAAAAATTAACCCCAATCAATCATAGACCTAAATGTTAGAGCTAAAACTATAAAACTATTAGAGCGAAGCCTAAGAGCAAATATCATGATCTTGAGTTAGATGATGATTTCTTACATATGACATCAAATGCACAAGCAACAAAATAAAATATTGATAAATTAGACTTCATTAAAATTAAAAATTTTTGTGCTCCAAATGGCACTTCAAGAAAATAAAAAGTCAAGCAACAGAGTGGGAGCAAATGTTTGCAAATCATATATCAGATAAGGGACTTGTACAGAATATACAAAGAACTTTTATAATTCAATAATGACAACTAAAAAATAGGCAAAATATTTGAATAGAAGTTTCACCAAAGAAGATATACAAATGGCTGATAAACACATGAAAATATGCTGTTTAGGGTTCACTCAGCTTCCTGAATTCATAAGTTTATGTCTTTTGCCAAATTTGGGAAGTTTTCAGCCATCATTTCTGAGAACACATTTTCCTGCCCCACCTTTTTTCTCCTCTCCTTCTAGGACTCTGATGACGTGAATGCTAGATCTTTTTTTATAGTCCCATAAATCTCTGAATCTCTGTTCATTTTTTTGGTCTATTTTCTCTCTGTTGTCCAGACCTAGTAATTTCTATTCATCTATCTTTAAGTTCACTGAATCTTTCCTTTGTTCTCTCCATTTTGCTGTTAAGCCAACCCACTGAGGTCTAAATTTTGTTTATTGTATTTTTAAGCTATAAAATTTCTATTTGGTTCTTTATATTTTCCTTTTCTTTGCTGAGATTACTTGTTTTTTCATTTTTTCAAGAGAGTTTGTATTTGCTTGTTGAAGCATTTTAAATACTTACTTTAGAATACTTATCTGCTTTAAACATATGTCATATATTCCAACATTGAAGTCATCTTGAGCGTTGGTGTCTGTTGATTGTCTTTTCTTACTCAATTTCAGATTTTCCTGGTTCGTGGCATGAGAAGTGATTTTCTGTTGTATCCTGGACATTTTGGGTGTTATGTTATAAGACTCTGCATTTTATTTAAATCCTCTGACGCTCTGCGGGTGGGGAAAAGTAGGTAGTGCATCATTATTGTTAGGTGGGGGCAGAAGTCTAGCTTCCTCATCTGGCCGCTGTTGACACTTGGGTGGGGGCATTCTTGTAGCTGCTGGGTGAGGTTGAGAGTTCAGGCTCCCTACTAGGTCTCTGCTGACACACACTGACTGGGAGAGAGTGAAGTACATCATTACTGCTTCCATTTGGTTTCCAGTGACATTGTGATAGAGGGGGACTTGGTACCGCTAGGCAGGGCTGAAAGTCTCAGTTTCCCACTTGGCCTTCTCTGACCCCATGCCAGCAGGCGGAGGGGCACCTTGTTAAAGCTGGATGTCTAGATTCCCCAGTAGTCCTCTGCTGGTAGGGTTTTTTTTTTCCTTGATATTTGGCTGGAATATGGCAGTTGTTGTCTAAAAGTTTTCTGTCCAGCTAGGCTGTCCCTTTCTTGGTCCTTTGACTAGAAGCTTTTAGGTCTTTGTGTATATGTGTGTGTCCCTGTTAGAGTGTCCTGGTTCTGGCTTTTCTAGCACCCAGTCTCATATATTTGAGGCAAAAAGAAAACCTAGGGAATTTACCACCATGTTTTTCTTTGGGTCTTGAGATTCCTAGTCAGTCTCCCTTCTCTCCATCTTTCAGAGTCTTCTTGCATTTGTTTTATAAAATAACGTCCAGGGTTTTAGCTGCACTTACCAGGAGGAATCAAAAGTGCATCTATACCATCTTGTCCTGGAACTGGAAGGCAGGTTGACAAGTCCTTAAAATGTCCAACATAGACTTACCATATAGCTCAGCAATTCCATTTCTAGATATCTACTCAAGAAAAATGAAAGCATATGTCCATACAAATACTTGTACACAAATGTTCATAGCGGTATTAGTCACAATAGTCATAAAGCAGAAACAAGCCAAATAACCATCAACTGGTGAATGAATAAACAAAATGTAATATAGCCATACAATGGAATACTATCCAGCAATAAAAAGAAATGAAATACTGTTTGCTACAATATGAATGAACCCCAAAAACATGTTAAGTGAAAGAAATCAGACTCAAGAGGCCACATATTCTATGATTCTATTTACGTAAAATGTTCAGAAGAGGCAAATCCATATAGAGAGAAAGATTACTTTGTTGCCTAGGGCTGGGCATAAGACAAATGAGCACCTTTTTGAGGTGATGGAAATGTTCTAAAATTAGATTATGGTGATGGTTTCACAGCTCAGTAAATATACTAAAATCATTGAATTGTACACTTAAAATGAGTGAATTTTAAATTCGCTCATATAAATATATGAGGTATATAAATTATGCCTCCATAGATCTGTTTCAAAAAAGAGAGTCAGAGGAGAGGAAGTGGAGACATTTTGTATTGCAAACTTTCTTAAAGAATTTTGCTGTTAAGAGTTGCAGAGAAAAGATGTATAGCAGGAGGGCATATGAAGTGAAGGGAAAATTTTTTTAAACTTATTATTACAGAAAATTTCAAATTCCACATAAGTGGAAAACCCTCATAGATCCATCATCCAGATACAATAATCATTAACTCAGGGCCACTCTGATTCCATCTCTACTCCCACCCGTCAACCCTAGATTATTTTAGAACAAATCCTAGACATCATATCATTTATATCACAAATATTTTAGTATCTCTAAAAGACAAGAAATCTTAAAAATACATAACCACAGTGTCATTATCATGTCTAAAAATTCACAATAATTCCTTAGTAACCTAAAATATGTGGCCAATGTTGAAATTTACCAAATCATCTAATAAATATATATGCCCTTTGTTTGAATCAGGATTAAAACAAGATCCACTCATTGCGTTTGGTCGATATGTCTCTTAAGTCTTTCTTCTTTTAAATAGACCTTATTTTTAAGAACAGAAAAATTGAGAAGTCTTACAGAAAAATTGAGAAGATAGTATGGAGCATTCCTATGCACCCTGCACTCAGTGTTCTCTATTATTAACATCTTACGTGAGTATAGTACATGTGTTTTAGTTACTGAATCAATATTGATAAATTATCATTTTCTTAGTTTTTAGTTACTGTCCTTCATCTGTACCAGGATCCCATGTAGGATCCCACCTTACACATATTTGTCATGTATCCTTGAGCCCTTCTTGGCTGTGACTGTTTCTCAGACTTTTCTTTGTTTGATGACCTTGACAGTTTTGAGGAATACTGGTTAGGTGTTTTGTAGGATGCCTCTCTTTTGGGATTTGTTTGGTGGTTTTCCTCATGGTTAGATCGAGAATTTAAGTCTCTTTTAGTCTTTCTTTTCTTGGCATTTATTTGTTGACTAAATGGCTTGTTTCCTATAGAATTTTCCACATTCTAAATTTTGCTAATTGCATCCCTGTGTCATTTATTGCGTTCCTCTGCCTCCCTCATTTTTTTCTGTAAACTGGTAGTTAAATTTAAAGACTTGATATGAGTCAGGATCTATTTTTTGGCAACGATACATCATAGGTAGTGTTGTGCTGTGTTTTTCCATCAGGAGGCAGATAATTCTAGTTGGCAGCCATTGATAAGCATTGCATAGATCCATTATTTTATTAGGGGCTGTAAAATGGTGATATTCTAATTCTATCATTATGTCTTTGTTTATTTTATTTATACAGAGAAACTATGCCTCATCCGCTATTTCAACAAGATTTATTTAGGAAAGGCAGATCAATACCTTTCTTTACTCTTTATTTACCACTTTTCAGAATAATGAGTTCATTCTCTAGCATCCTCCAAAGGTAACCAATGAGTTTTTATTTAGTATTACTATGAATAAATCAACTTTAATGTGGTTTAATCCCTTTCAGTGGTTATTTTTATTGATGCTCAATGTGTCCCATATTTGGCCAGCATGAACCTCATGTTGACATGACTCTAGTGTCTTTGATGGCTTTCTTGCCATTAGGGTCGTCTTATACATATGCTGCTATATGGTTTTTTTTTTTTAAAGTGGAAATGGTACTAAGAGACCTCAATTTGGGTTCAAAGAAGGTTTTTACTTATTCATTTTTTAAGACAGGAAGTATAACATGTTTGCTTGCTGATGGATGTGATCCACTGCAGGGGGAAAGGTGATGCTGCAGGAGGGGCAGGGTTGCTAGAGGGATGTCCTTGAGTAGGTGAGAGGTGCTGGGGTCCAGCACCAAGTGGAGGGTTGGTTATCAGCTGAAAGTGAAGAGGAGGGAGGGTTTGTAGTGAAGAAGAAGAAAATGTGAAATAATTGCTTTGAAAGTTTATGAGTGAGTGACCAGGAAAATGCTGGGTACTTCTCATGACCAACTTGAAGTTTGTGATTATAAATATTCTATGTTTTTATCCAAGTACTTCAGCTGCTTGGATGCAGGCATGGAGTAGATGGGAAGTTGGATTCAGCCAAAGCTGGGCTTTTGCCAGGCTGGTGGGATGGAGAGAGTGAGGGAAATGAGAGTTGAGTGTGCAAGGTAGCTATTATAATAATGGGTTATGAAATCTAGGTGGGCTAAGGTTGAAAGGGGGCAGAATCTTTTAGTGTCAGGGTCAGAGGGGCTGGAGGTCTGGGGAGTGGAAAAATAATTAGAGAGAAGGGCAGGAGAGAGTGACTTGCAAAGACAGGAAGTGCTGAGCACAGCGTGGGATACTTAAAACTGAGATTATGGTGAGATTACAGGTCCAGGTAATGACAAGGCCAAGGTATGACTGTGAAGTAGGTGGCTGTGGTACAGAAGGACAACATCACTGGAGGTGAGGGGATCAAGAGGTCAAGGTGAGAGGCCAAGGTGTTGGGTGGATTGTCTTGGTTGATAGAGAAGGCACCAAGAATAGTAGTAGGAGTGGGGTGAGGAGAAGACAATGACCCAGGGGCTGAACTCTTCAATGGCTGGTGGAGGGAAGGGGGAGCCTGGAAGGCTGTTAAATGCTGGCAACAGGAGTGGCTGAGGGTGATGTAGAATGTCTGCACGCACTTCAAAGCAGCTGAGGCCCTGCAATTCCCTTGACCACCAGAGAAATAATCCCATATATTCATTCTCTCATTCATTCTTTCTTCAACAAAAATTGATCATCCGTCCTATGATAAGCAATACCCGTCCCTCCCCCCCCAGCCCCCACCAAAACCTAAATGCATTAATCACAGAGTTGTCCTATAAAGTCAGGACATTCTCAGGACATCCTCAGTTAATCAGACATCCCACTCAATCCTTCTGGTTAATCGGCTTTTTTTTTTTGTATAATAGTGAAGTATAATGAACAAAGCTTTCGGGATTGAAATTCTCATGTAATGAATTCGAAGATATGAAAATGCTTTGTTCCTGCAGAAAGCTCCATCCTTCATAGAAGCCAGGTGACCTCTTGACAGGGAATCAAAGTGAAAAGTGCTGTCAGGGTGGAGAGAGAGGAGGTGGTGATATAAGAGTTACCTGTGGAGTTGAAGGACTTTGGAGTTGAAAGGCATCTTAGGGACGACCTTGCCTGTAGTTTTCCAACTTTTTCTTTCCATCCTGTCAAATGTAGAGGAGTTTTGTCCGTCAAAATCATACCTGGGATCCCCAAATAGGAAACAGATACAGGATCAGTGCTCTAGTTGAGCTGGCGTCTCCTGAGACAGCACAGCCACCCAGAGTGTCCCTGAGAGGTTCCCGTGGGATCTAGGATTCTGGGGAACACAGTTTGAATACTGCTCACTTGGTCTCATTTCTAATTCCCTTTTTTGCTGAGGCCCAGAGAGAAGCGACCTGACCAAGGAGGACTCAGGTCCCAGAGCCCACTGTCTGGCCCTTTGGTCACATGTGGCTGAAGAGGCCGCAGATGAAGGCAGAGCAGGGATGGAGATGAAGACAGCGCCTCGGTTCTTGAGTTCTCATTGAATAGCTTGGGTCTCTTTCATTAGTATTTCTAACTCTGGAGACAACATTTTTGTACAACAAAAGGCACACTGGGTAATTTTTTGTTGGGGGAAAGAAGAGTGTAATATAATGGAAAAAACACGGCTTGGGAGTTTGACACACTGGATTTAAATCTTGCCTTCCCCACCACTAACTAGCTGTGTGACACTGGTCAGACTAACTAACCTCTCTGAGCCTCAGTCACTTTCCTTATCTGCAAAGAAAAGATAATAATCTAACGTAGAGGAATTTGTGGGAACTACATGAGATAATGTTTATACAGTGTCTGGCCCACAATAAGTAATCAAGAAACGGCAACTTTTATAAATATTATTGGAATTTGTCCTTTTTATTAGTGGAAGGATGACTGTATCCCCTAATACTTCCTGAATGACCTCCTTCCAGCTTCAGAGAAGCTTCGATTTCCTGGGAACTGGGGTTTCGTGACTCAGGCTTATTGCCTTCCTCATCCCCTCAGAGAATGACTTGCAGGGGCCCCTCTCCCCACATCCATCTCCCAGCTTCCCTGGGATGCTCCCCACAGATGACCATTATGGTCAACAGGGCCTTTGCTTGGGTTCTTGGTTCTTGGATATTTGTGGGAATTCATCACACGCTCTTAGTCCAGTGTCTGCTCTGGACTCATGGAAGGTGTAGACAGGAGTCCCTGGGGCTTTTGGACAGTAGCTTTGCCGTTGTTCCTGATGGCGCTGATCTCCTTTCATGATGTGAGATCCCACAGTAGTTCCTTCTGGAAAGCCTGGCCTGGGAGGAGGAAGTGGGCTGGGGAAATGCCTGGCTCTCCAGGGCTGGGATCTAGCCCTGTGGGCTCATGTCACAGCACAGGGTGCATCCTCCCTAAGTCAGTGAGCTGTGCCTGTCCCCCTTTCACCTTCACAAGACTGGCCCCAGGGCACTCAGACCTTCGTAGGGGAGCTGGGTCTGGTGTGGCTCAGTGAGTGGGTGCTGGATGAAGATGGTGGGAGATGGACGGAGAGATACCGGGGGGACATAGTCAGAGGGTTGGCAGCATTGTTGGCTATCCCTTTCCCAGAAAGATTGACAATTAACCCTGAAAATAGACATTAAAATTTTTACTGGACGTACATGATCAGGAATTGATTCAGACAATCCTCCATTTTAAATTTAGAAACTATTGCACAAACAGGCAAAAGTTAGAAATAGCACAAGGAATTATTTATTCAATTTTTTTTGGAAGAGAAGAGTAATCATGTGCTGGAGTCTAGTACAAGGAAGGAATCTATTAAAATATTAAAGAAATTTAAGGGGCTGGCCTGGTGGCGCACTGGTTAAGTTTGCATGTTCCGCTTTGGCGGCCTGGGGTTCACTGGTTCAGATGCCAGGTGCGGACATGGCACCGCTTGCCAAGCCATGCTGTGGCAGGCGTCCCGCATATAAAGTAGAGGAAGATGAGCACAGATGCTAGCTCAGGGCCAGTCTTCCTCAGCAAAAAGAGGAGGATTGGAGGCAGACGTTAGCTCAGGGCTAATCTTCCTTAAAAAAAAAAAGAAGAAAAATTTAAGTCCAAAAATTTCTAAGTACAAGAATGACAGGATAAGTAAAATAAGAAAACAATAAGACAGTAAATGTCCCCAAGCCAAGGAATCCTAAGGGTTTGTGAATCTGTATATTTTCTCTTTTTTCCTGCTTCTTTTGCCAAACTTTACCAACCACTTGCTGAGGAGAGAGGTCTGTTGGCTGTGTCTTCAGTGTTTTCTCAGTAATAAGAGGAAGCCCTTAGGCAGCACAGGGGGGTTGGAATGGAAAGGAGAAGTGGTTGCTGGAGGCATAAGCTGGGGCCCAAAGGGCCAGGGGAGGCAAGTGGGTGGGTGGGCTGAGGGTTAGGATGCGGAGGGGCAGAGGTGGGGGGCAGGTAATGGGATGGAGGGTGACACTGGGGTAAAGTAAGCAGGTGTTTGGCTGGGTCTTTTGGACTTGTCTAGGGGGCTGTCCAGAAGTGGATGAAGGGCAGACTCAGTGAGGGGTCAGAGGGACCTGAGGTCCACGGTGTGGGCAGGGGGAGGTCAGGCTGCAGTGTGTGATGAAGGCAGCTGGAGGTGGTGAGACCAGCAGTGGGCTGCCCGCCTGGGCTGCCCTGGTCTACTCACCATCCACCCCTCCCTGGGTGTTTGGGACAGGAGGTAAATTCTCCAGTCCTCGGGCTGTGCTGATGGCAGGCGAGGCTGAGAGTGACTCCCCTAGGTCCTGGGGCTGCATCCCTGGCACAGTCATGGGTCAAAGGTTGCCCTTGCCTGGCCTGCCTTCCTCATGGGGTCTCTGAGCCTGACCCAGCTTTGGGTGTTAGGAAGTCAGTTTGCCCTGAAGCATCTCTGGCCTCCCACGCTCTGCCCTCCAGAGGGTCCCATTCTGGGTGGGAGATCCAGACAGTTATAACAAGTAGAACTATGAATGTGATGGCAGGTGGTGTGAACATTCCCCATGGAAAATCTGGGAGGAGGCGCAGCTGTTCTCCATCCTTGAAGCTGGGACCACTGTCAAATGGTCAACTGCCTCCTCCACTCCCCACCAGGATGTCTAAAAGGGAAATCAACAGTAACGTGGGTCTGTCAGAAATCCAAACTCTTGGTTCCCTGCCCCAGTGGCTCCTCCCTCATCCCCTACTCCACCCCACCCCCAATCCTGGTAAAGCAGTTATCTCATTCTTAGGCTAGATACCTGGCAATCACTCTTTTCTTTCTCTCACACACGCAAATCACCAGCCAATCCAGTCACTTCTGCCTTCAAAATAAATCTGCTGATCCCTTTTCATCCCTACTTCGAATACCCCACATCCAGTCTAAGCAGTGGGGCCCAGAAAGGACTGAGAATGTCTCGTCCCTCCATGGTCTTGCCTGGGTCTCTGGGAGGTTGCAGCCTGCCTATTGGTCTCCTGTTTCCATCCTCTGAGTCTCTTCTCCAAATGGAAACTGAGAGATGGTATCGAAGTGGAAGCCTTGTTGTTCCTGGGGTATGAAATATCAGGAAACAGACGTGTTGATAGATGAAATGATATGGGATCTGGAAATTGCTTCACAATAATCCAGTGGGAGCGGGAAGTGGGTGGAAGTAAATATGGTTGAAGCCAGGAGATGGGTGAGTGGGCATTCATTAGACTGTCATTCATTATACTATTCTCTCTACTTTTGTATATGTTTAAAACATTTTATAATAAAAGTAAAATAAAACAATTCAATAAAATGATATAAACCTGATCAAAAACTTCAAAAGGGCCTCCATCTCTCTAAGAATAAAAATCTAAGGCCATGAGATATAGAAAACCCCTGTCTTCGTGCCCAGGGCACATCCAGACTAGTTAAATCTGAATCTCTTTAGGTGGAACCAAAGATCAGCAGTGGTTTCCAAAGTGTGATCCTCAGACCAGCAGTATCAGCATCACCGGGAACTTGTTAGAAATGCATATTCTCAGGCTCCACCCCAGTCCTGCTGAATCAGAATCCCTGGGAGTGGGGTCCAGCAATGTGTGTTTTCAAAAACCCTCTAGGTGATTGGGTTCCTGATGCAGACGCTGAGGGCCCAAGAGTCAGGCCTGAGAAAGCTGACGGAGCTTCTCTTGATGGATAAGCCAGGTGAGAGGAAATGCAGGTCTGGGGTCCACAGAGCCCGTGAGAGAGTCTAAGGTTGTGGCACTGAGCCCTCTGCTCCCACCGTCAGTGCAGAGCCTGAGGACAGTGGGGCTGAGTGAAGCCAGGGGCATGGGGAAGAGCCTGGGAGCTCACTGGGGTGACAGATTTGGGGAAAGGAGGGGGTCTGGAGTGTCCTGAGGCTGACCCCACCCAGCTTTGGTGCTGGGGAGCAAGGCCAGCTGCCACTGGTTTTCAGAGCGACGTGGACAAGAGTCTTGTACTCTGAAAACCCTTCTTTTCTGTGTCCTTATTGCATTTGTTTCATTTTATATTTAATATGAAAAGTTCTTTAAAAATCTCTACCTCTTGAGTGTGAACTGAAGGGACAAAGGAGGCCATTCCTCCTCTGGTCACAGGGGTGGTGGTGGCAGACGTGGGTGAGGCTGTCCCTGGCAAGGAGGCTCCTGGGGGTGAACTTGTATAGAACCCACGTCTCAGGTCTGTTTTAGCACCTGCTGGGAGGCCCCCACCCTCCCAGCCAAGGAGCTTCCTCTGTTTCCCCGGGGACTCAGCCAGCAGCAGGGAGTGGGGCCTTCACCCATGGTGGCAGGGCTCTGCTGGCCCCACAGTGTGGGCTGGGCCCTGACTTCAGGCCTGCAGACATCAATGGCTCTGTTTTGTTCCACTCCAGAGCTGCCCTGGCCGCCTGTCTCCCTCTCCCACCTCTATACGTACCCTCATTCCCCACTCAGTAGGCTTGTCACCAGGTATCATTGTCGTCCACATTTCTGTGGAGGGGAGGGTTGTCATCTGGTAGAAGCAGTAGTTGGCTAACCCGGAAGGTGCTTGTGACAGAGAGGGGTCAGTGTGGAGATTCTCATATTAATCCTTCCCCTCCCTTCTCCTTTGTTGTGTTACTCTCTGTGTCCCTTCTCTCCATCCGTTCTCAGTTCTCTCTGCCCTACTTTGTGACTAGGGAGACTGACCTCTATGGATTAATCATGGTGGCCCCTTGCTGGTGGCTTCTCATTGGGTTTTGCCAATGGAAGGCACTAGGTGGAGACCTTCTGAGGAAGAAGAGGGGATGGGGTATTTCTCTCTCACTCCCTATCAGTGTCTGGGTTTCTCTGGAACTAGTGTCATCCTGTGGTTCCTGTCCCTTCTTGACTGGGACAGGCAGTGGGGGGGAGGGGGATAAAAGCTCCCTGCTGCCTCAGAATCCCCTGCTGTTCTCTTCTCCCAGCCCTCAGCCATATAAACTCTGTAGCTGAACCATCTCAGTGGAATTCTGCTTCCCTCTGGGACCCTCCAGCTCTCATACTTCTCTTCTCACTCTGGCCCTCACGGATGCTGGATAAGGACTAAGTTTCCCTTGAGGTGGGCGACATTCTCTCCTCACTCAGGACTGTGCTCTTTCTCAGCAGAAACTGTAGGGTCTTCAGCTTGGTTTTCATCTCCCTCCCTCCTGGGATTTAGTCTTTAACTCCCCCTCTACCTTTGAAGCTCTGCTTCCAGCTGTCTGAGCCAGTGTCTTCTTGGCAAGGAAGATGGCTCCTCAGAGAGGTCAGGTGCCCACCAGCCATTTTCAGCTTTGTTCCAGGGAATTTGCAGTTTCCCCAGGAGAGTCAAAGCTGGAAACCGAGGGGACTTCTCCATCTCCTCTGCCCAGGAGCAGCCCCTCTCCCCCGTCTCCTCTGTATCTCATTTCTGGTGTATCTGAGGGTTCTGCTCTTCTTGTCCATGTTGCTTTATGATTTTCTCCACCTTACCATGTGCCCTGTCAGGCAGCCAGACTGTGAGGCTACTCAGGGCAAGAGACTTTCTTTTTTTTTAAAAAATTAATTTTTAAATTGAGGCATAATTGACATATAACATTATATTAGTTGTAGGTGTACAACATAATAAGTCTAGTTAACATCCATTGCCATACATAGTTACACAATTGTTTTTCTTGTGATTAGAACTTTTAAGATCTACTCTCTAGCAACTTTCAAGTATGCAATACAGTATTATTAGCTATAGTCACCATGCTGAATGTTACATCCCCTCACTTATTTATTTTATAACTGCTGGTTTGTACCTTTTGATTCCCTCCACCCATTTCACCCTCCCCCACCCAAGAGATTTTGTTGGTCTTCCCCAGATGTGTGCAGCCAGCTGTCAATAAGTGCCCCCTGAACAACTGAGTGCAGGGAGTGTCCCCAGAAACTTTCAGTACCAGCGCCACGAGGGGTAAATGGGGAGGCGGTTGTGGCGGAGAAAAGCCAAGGGGCCTTTTGCAGACAGGATGCAGTCGTGCCTGTGTGTGTGTGTGTGTGTGTGTGTGTGTGTGTGTGTTGTGGGGGATCTATGAAGGGGGAGGTGCTCACCCTCTCAGGCCTCAGGGGAGCAGTGAGATTGGGGAGCATCATGGGAGAGACCAAGGTGTGGGGACTTGGTTGGACAGAAATGCTGACATTGTCCCACCACTTCCCTGTGGGAACTCAATTTTTCTGTTGTAAAATGAATACGAATAAAGACAACTCTTCGGTAAGTGAATAAGTACGTGACTTAAGTGTGCCCCCCCCTCCTCCCCCCGCCGTGTCCCTTCCTGTCCTAACTACCCCTTCAGCCTGCTAGGGAACCCCCTGGCTGACTTCTATCACCGCAGATTCATTCCGACTGTTCTTTAACTTCATATAAGTTGGAATCCTGCAGCGTGCGGTCTCTTGTGTCTGGTTTCCTGCGCTCGCGTCCACCGTTCTAAGATCCTTTGTTGGCATTGTCTGTTCCGACCCTCAGCGTTCTCCCGCAAGAAGCGCTCTTTCAGTCCGCCATGTACTGGCCACAAGGGGGCAGCAGAGCCTCATGGAACCTGGTGAGACTTGGCGGGACGGCCTTTCTATTGGCTCTTAGGTTCCTCCCCGACCCGTCTTCCCCTGTTTCTGGGCGCCTCCCAGGCAGCTGCTGCGGGAAGGTCCTGCTTCCCTCTCTGAGACCTGCTTCTTTGGAGAGGATCTCTGAAGTGGAGGTTTGAGCTTGGGTTTCCAAACTTTTTGGATCATGCACCCCTTTCAGTAATGTATTTGGAATGTGCAGGTACCAATTAGGTACAAACATTATGCAGATTATAAAAGCAAACATGAATAACACATTAAGAAAGATAAGGTTAAAGCTTTTGTTACAGTTCTAATATATTTTCTGCCTCCCCTCCTGCCCCCAGGTCCCTGGAGCCCCCATGGGGCTAGTGCCCCCAGTTTAGAGCTCAGCTGAGTTTTGGGTGGACCTGGCTCCTCTCGCGGTTTGCCAAAGAACCACGTGACCCTGGGCATCTTCCCTGATATCGTTGTGCCTCTGTCTCTCAGCTGTTAAATGAGGAAAGTAATACTTTGCTCAGAGGATTATAGCACAACATTCATTGAAATAAAGTACATAATGTTCAGAGTAAAATGGCAGGCGGTGAAGAGTGGGCCTGAGAATTGGTGCCCGTCATTAGAGAGCAGGGGCCTGGCCTCGGGGCTTCAGCCTGTAGCTCAGCCTGTGGAGACAAGGCTTGACATGAAGGAACAGGGTGTCCGGCATCCTGGGGACAGTTAGAATCAGCCTTTCAGGGTTAGTCAGGGCCTCTCCTGCCTCTACTGCCCAGGCTTCTCTCCTCTGATTCTCTCAGGGACAGAGGCCAAAGTGCCAGGCCTCCAGGCTCTTTCCCATAACTTGGCACTCAAGTCTCTCCTGCCAGAACTTTCCTGTTTCACCCTTGACCATGGATGGACCTGACCTACGTGGGATTGGGAGAGTAAGTCACTTCTTTCCAGGTCACTCGCTGGGTCACCCATATGGTCAGTGCATGTGCTTGCTCTCTGCACTCATTCACTCTCATTGCAGTGACTAGGGAACTTGAGATGCTCTAGGCAGACGTGTCCATCTGGTGTCCCATCCCCAGAAATGTCAGGGCTGAATGCCACTACTCCTTCCTTTTATCCCCTCCCTCCATTCCTTCCTTCCCTTCTTTTTTTTTCGGTATGCTTTTTGGTAAGGAAGATTGGCCCTGTTGCTAATCTTCCTCTTTTTATTTCTTCCCCAAAGCCCCAGAACGTAGTTGTATATCCTAGTTGTAAGTCATTCTAGTTCTTATATGTGGGATGCTGCCACAACGTGGCTTGATGAGCAGTGTGTAGGTCCACACCCAGCATCTGAATCAGAGAACCCTGGGCCAGTGAAGCACAGCATGTGACCTTAGCCACTTGGCCGTGGGGCCAGCCTGCCTTCTTTCTTGTTCTTTCCTTTCTTTCTCTA